>NC_044360.1:27666030-28266030 GCF_007364275.1 Archocentrus centrarchus | reverse complement strand
AACAACACTTTCTTTTCTTTACCTGTTAAATCATAACTGGCTTCTTTTTTTTTTTTGTTAATACTTGTGTTATTTGTGAATTTATTTATTTTCTCTATTTTACTCTATTGGTTATATACTATACCACAGGTGTTAGTAGATTGCTACCCACAGCTGGCATTTAAGTTGGACTGGTTAGGTGTTTGTCAGACCCCAATGAACATTTAGAGTCAATACAGGTTTGCTGTTTGCCAATATCAGGCTTGAAGCAGGGAAAAATTCTGTCCCTGAAATATATTGTAGGCAGCGAGGACATGAATCAAAACTGCTCATGATTGGACTGCTAACAAAAAACAAATGAAAGAGACGTGAGGAGGATTTTCAGAATCAGTTTTCTGCATCCTTGTAAATGTTTATGGTCAAATTTGGGCATTTTCTGTCCACTATAGAAATGTCTATATTTACATAAAGGAAGCCATAAAATGAAGTAGAATGCAATAAGGTTGAGACAAATATTTATTTTCCTGTAGATTTACTGCCAAATGTTGTGTTGGTCCCCTTTTGCTGCCAAAACAGTCCTGACCCATTCAGGCATGGACTCCACTAGACTCCTGAAGATGTGCTGTAGTATCTGTTAGCAACAGATCCTTTAAATCCTGTAAGTTGTGACAGGGTTAATACAGGAATCCTAGAGTTCAATTTACTGCCTTTTACTACCTATTTTACTACCTCTATAATATTTTTACTACCAGCACGAAATCGAGCAGCAGCCTTTTTTGGGGTAGCAGTGGATTCACAGCACTAAGCCATGTACAATGACAGCCCATCTCTCACCAAAGACAAAACTTTATCCCACTTACTTGAAGGTGTAACTGTGACTTTGTCTTGACTAAGACCTCATACACATTAATATTCCAAATGCATTTCAAGAAAACTCAGAAAATTTGTTTTTGTAAAAATATAAACAAAATGCAATGAAATTCAAGTTTCACAAGCCAATGATTTATTTTCCAGTAGAATATTTTCCAATAGAATACTGGAATACTGGTTTGCCGCTGAAGTGTGACGGCAATACTTGTGCTCATAGCTGACCTTGAGGCTGCAGTTGCAGTGCTTTGTGTAGCACCAAAAAACGAAACAGGGATCTGCTCCCCGCACGCACGAATCCGCTGCTGGTGAATGGTGGATGCTCGGTGTGATTTGATTGCTGTCACACTGTTCCAGGTCAAATTTATATTTTTTTCTACACACTTTACAAAACGCCTCTCGATCATTCCCCATGACTGGCTTAAGCCAATCTTTGAGTAACAGGTCATTGAGCCAAAGTTGTGAAAACTTACATTTTCCCATGATGAGGCGCAAAATGACTCGTTAGTGTCAGCATATCAGGCGGTTGCAACACCGCGCATGCGCACAGCAGATCGGACAGCGGAACCAATCGAGTCTATCAACGTCAGCTCAGGTCCTGCTGAGAAGTTATATTTTATACAGATTTTATAGTTAAACGAACTTAAAACAAAAAGTCTACATCAATGGAAAAGTCAAAATATATTGAAGGGGTGATGAAAAATTTACTACCAAGTCAAATTCTGTTTGTTACGTTTTACTACCTTTTAATAGCCTTAATTTGAGCTCATTTAATTTATTACCTTTTACTACCCCGCGGAAACCCTGTGTGAGGTGGGGCCTCCATGGATCTGACTTGTTTGTCCAGCACATCCCACAGATGCTCAGCTGGACTGAGATCTGGGGAATTTGGAGGCCAAGCCAACACCTCAAACTCGTTGTTACGCTCCTCAAACCATTCCTGAACCATTTCTGCTTTGTGGCAGAGAGCATTATCCTGCTGAAAGAGGCCATAACCATCAGGGAATACCGTTTCCATGAAAGGGTGGAACATGGTCTGCAACAAAATGCCAAAGTAACATGGATGGCATAGCCCAAGGTTTCCCAGCAGAACATTGCCCAAACAATCATACTGCCTCTGCTGGTTTCCCATAATGCATCCTGGTGCCAGGTGTTCTCCATGTAAGTGATGCACACACACCTGGGCATCCACGTGATGCAAAAGAAAATGTGATTCATCAGACCAGGACACCTTCTTTCATTGCTCCGTGGTCTAGTTCTGATGGATTGTCTGTTGGATTGGGCCACATGGGCCAACCTTTGCTCCCCATGTGCATCAATGAGCTTTGGTCGCCTGTGACCCTGTTGCTGGTTCACCACAATCTTGGGCCACTTTTGATGGATACTGACCGCTGCAAACCAGGAACACCCCACAAGAGCAGCAGTTTTGGAGAAACTCTGTTAGCCATCACAATCTGGCAATCAAACTCACTCAAATCCTTACACTGCCGATTTTTACTGCTTCTAACACATCAACTTTGAGGACAAAATGTTCACTTGCTCTCTAATATATCCCACCCACTAACAGGTGCCATGATGAAGAGATTATCAGTATTAATCACTTCACCAGTCAGTGGCCAGTCAGTGTTATGCCTTATTGGTGTATAATCCCAGCTGAGTCAAGACTCTGATTTTAGGAGGTAACCTCTTTATACATCCATGTGTCGGTTTTTATGTCATGATGAACTGATTTATTTTGAATAATTTATCCACCAATAGCTCAGATGTATTTCAACAAAAATTCTGCTCATGTTCGAAACTATAGGCGCATTCAAAACATGTCATACATTTCTGTGAGTTGGGGTTATTTTTAAATCTCCATTATGTGATTAAAAATGACTGAAACCTAGAAGGACATGAGAGTGCTCCATGAACACAGCAGAATGTGGTGACACTGGAGAGTTTCACCAGTCACTGTGCTAACGTACCTGCTAACGTCTGCTATCATAATTTAATTGTTCCGCCATCAGAATTAATCCAAAGGCCAGTGGGGTGCGCCCCACAGTTTGAGAAACACTCCTCTAAGAACTGCCTGCATACTCTCACCACATGAGCCTGAGCATCGCTGTGCACCAGGAGGAACCCAGGACCAGCTTAAGCTGGTCCAAAGATTTCATTCTGATACCTAATGGCAGTCAGGGTGCCACTGCCTAACCTTTAGATGTCTGCGTGTCCCTCCATGGATATGCCTCCCCAGACCATCACTGACTCATGTTCTCCACGGCTTCTCGTGACCCACTCATGTCTGTCATATGTGCCATCCTGGAGGAGTTGGACTACCTGTGCAACCTCTGTAGGGTCCAGGTATCACCTCATGCTGCTAGTCAGTGTCACTAACATGAGCACTACAAACTAGTGACAAAAGGGGTAAAAATAAAAAATGAGAAGGGAAAATATGTCAGTAGCCTCCACTTTTAAAACCATTCCTGTTTGGGGGGTTGTCTCATTGTTGCCCCTCTAGTGGACCTGTTGTTAAATTCATGAACACCAAGGCAGCTGAAACGGATGAACCCCCTCTGCTACTTAACTGACCAGATCAATATCCCAGAGGTTTAACTGTCTTGATGCTAAACGCTGATTAAAGTGTTCCTTTAATATCTTGAGCAGTGTATATGCAACCATATGTTTGCAAAGGGAAAGTTAAAAACAAAGAACCAAGACTATTTATTGTATACATAATTATATATTGTCAGATCTAAAACACCAGAATTTCAGAAGAGCGCTGGAGAATCACTCACCTGCCTCTGCTCTTTTCTGTGATTATCCTTACACCAAATAATATCTAGTAAAACCTCCTCGATGGTATTTTTTCGTAGTTGCTTGATATCTGTACATCAATGTGTGGACTGTTGGATGGTTTTACCTGTAGTCTCACATGGTTGAACCCACTGATGAACAGCCAGACAGTATAATAAGTCATCAAAATGTAATGAAAGCTCTCTCTGCATGATTCAATTAAAGCCTGGCGGCATTAAACCACTCCATGATAATGTCAGACATTGCTTAACCTGCAATTATTGCAATATCAATCAAAAAATATTATAACATCATCCAACTTAACTGGTTTAATGCACATGTCAGACACATTAGGCAGACATTTAAATGCAGTTTGACAGGTCAGTGTATAGGCCAAGGTTTATTATACTGTAAGCTGGTAGACGGCTGCTCGTGTCTTACCCAGACCCAGCAGATCCACGGCCGGCTCTGTGCCTTTCTTAGGACTGACTCGTAACTCTGCCTGTTGCGGAAAACAAATAGAAAAAAGAAAGAAATATAATAATGATATAACATTTATTCAAGCAAATTTGATCAAAAGTTAACATTCCTAGTCTGTACAGGGCAACTGCATCCTTAGAGACAAGACCTTTTACCATTTGTATAACAATCCAATACTGATGCTTCTTAAAATAGTAGACTGGATCATCAGTGTGAGCCACTGAGCCTAAGATGAGTAATCTCCCCTTAACGCAATTACAGTCTGCAAACTTGTCAGGATGACTTTTATTTAATCATATCCTCATTATATGAGCCATCGAGTACATTCTGTGATTTCTGCAGTACAACCAAGGAGTTGGCAGTTTCAGTCACCCTACTAATATGACCTCAGAAATTCTATTACGTTTGATTTCAGTGGAGAGCATTATTATATCAATGAGTCCTGAAGAGATTTTGACCGCTATGACACTACATGGAGAGTTTGATGCTTTGATGCTTTACTAGCCTGCGTATATGCACATGAGTGATATAATATACATTCCTGTTGGTGAAGGTTATGTTTCACGAAGTGAAGCAGTGAGTCAGCACAAAGGAGGAATGAATCCCACCTTTTAGAGAATAAAGTTTATGGTACAGCTGAACTTGCATGATACTGAGATGTGTTTTAGGTATTTACCCTAAAATCACTGAAATGAATGGGACAGACAAAATATTAGTAGGAAGCTGTCAAAATGCAGTTTCCTACAGCAGTACACTTTATCTGTGACAGTAGAGAGTGGTGGTTGGGTTTTGTTTCAGACACATGTTACAGTAAATAGGCAAATATTCAGGAACTAGAGGATGATACCTTTTAAATAAAGTTTTGTGTACTCATTCATTTCCCAGTTTGCTGTTAAAAACTTTTTCATCTGGGAATTCCAAGCAAACAAAACTTGTATGAAAAGGTGAATGTTAACCTGACCCACACCCTAGTTGCCAAGAACATTGCAAATGTTAAAGAGTTTAAGAACAAATTATTGAATAATACCATATAAAATTGAACAATAAAGCTTCTCATCCCATGGATGAACTTCATTTCCACCATTCTGGACTGCAGCTGATGATGCCAGTTCTTGTTCTGTTATGCAGCCGTGGTAAGCTCAGCATAGTGGCAGTAGTTCTCCATTTGCTGCAGGATCTGATAAGCTTGCTGCAAATCTGCAGAGCAAACCACAGATGAACACCGTCAGGTGCAGTGCAAGACAATGAAGTTGAAGTGCATCCAACTGCAGGACGAGAGGCTTAAAACCACCGAATGACAGTGAGGACTGCCACAACAACATAATCAGCCGCTTGCACTCAAAAAAAAAAATATTCATGGCCAAAATGTTTACTTAAAGTGATTTGATTATATGTAAATTTTCCATGTAATTTTTTTTACCTAAGTACAAAGTAATACGTTGAATTTAATCTGGTCAAATTAAATTTAATTGATTGGTATAAATTCAGTTTGTACCAAGCATATTTTCCTTAATGATGAATTATTGTATGGTCCTAACCTTACAGTATAAAGCATCCTTGAGGCAACTGTTTGTTGTGATTGGCACTATATAAATACAATTGAATTGAATTATTTGAATAAATAAATAAACCTTTGATTATACATATTTCAGTTGAATTTTACTCTGAATTATTATTAGAAGTGTTTTGGTGGTATTTTTGAGTGTGTATAAACACTAGACAGGAAGGACTGTGGCTAGTTAACCAGCAGTGTCTGTGACTAAACTTTCAAAATAAGGGCTCTGTCCAATATTAAATTAAATAAAGGTGGTATTTATTGCTGGGGTGATCGATTATACAGGCAACTGAATTTAGAATCATGGTAAAAAGAGAGTACACGCTATCAATACTAAGGTTTTATGTATCAGGACAAAAATGAAGTACACATTTACTGCTTCCATAGGAATTAAGCAGCCAGGTGCTCATAATCAAATGCACTCGATTAACTAATTATCAGCAAGTTTGAGCACCTCTACAAAAGCAAAAGTTTTGGCAGTTTCCTGGTCTGGAGCATTCAGGTGTATGCCCAGGCAAAAAAATATCCTAAACATACTACTGTTGCTGCCTATCAACATGGGAAAGGTTATACAGATATTTCCAAACAATCTACACCAATCTACAATGATAAAGATTATTCACAAGTGGAAAACATTCAAGACAGATGTCAAACTGCCCAGGAGTGGCAGGCCCAGCAATTTCACCCCAAGGTCAGACTGCAATGTTCACAGAAATTACAAAAAACCCAAGAGCTACATCTCAGACTCCACAGGCCTCAAATGCTAAAGTTCATGACAGTCCGATTAGAAAGACACTGAACAAGTATGGCTTGTTTGGAAGGGTTGCCAAAAAGAAAGCCTCTTCCCTCTAAAGAGAACATGGCAGCACAGCTGAGGTCTGCAGAGTTGCATCTAAACAAACCACCAAACTTCTGGAACAATGTCCTTTGGACAGATGAGACCACAGTAAAGAGGTTTGGTCATAATCAACAGCCCCAAATCTGGTAAAAAACAAACACAGTATATCGGAACAAACACCTCATACCAGCTGTCATCACGGTGCTGGACAGGTGATGATTTGGGCTCATTTTGCAGCCACAGAACCTGCACACCTTGCAAACACCGACCCCATAAACTCCTCTGTATATTAAAGTATTCTAGAGTCATGTGAGGCCAGCTTGACCAAAACTGTGTCATGCAACAAGACAAGGATCCCAGGTAGAGCAGCAAATCTATAGCAGAATGGCTGGAAAAAGCAAAGAATTAAGGTCTTGCAATGGTTCAAAGTCCAGACCTCAAACCAACTGAAATGCTGTGGCATGACCTTAACCCTTTATTTACCATGGACTTGATGGTGGGCCCATCTTAAAGAGCTCTTTAAATGATCATAACTCCATTACCGTTTGTGTTAAAGAGAAAATTCAATCGGCTTAGGAAATTCATAGGGTACTCCTGTCTGACAGAGACTGTTCTTTATTTTTTACTTGACTATATATGAACTAATCAAGTTGTGAAGAGCTGTGATGGTCACCATGTCCACAAGATGTACAGCGTCATTCATTTGGAATAATGTTACTGTCTACATCATTCCTTAAGCTCTTTTATGGTCTCCACTCTATGACACAGTCATATTTCAGCTGTTTGTCAGCGTTATACTACCTTGGTAATATTGAACACGTGTAATCACGCCAATTTAGTCTTAAAGCAGAATCAGAAAAACTGCAAACGGGAGACGAAAAGGAAAGATATAATAAATGGAAGAAAGATAGCGAGGAAGGGAAAGCTAGGGGGAGATGAAGTTAAAGGAAGAGTAAGATAGGGGAGTGACGGGTGTGAGGACAAACAGATAGAGGAACGTTGGAGAAAGTGAGTGGTGAGAGAGAGTGACAGAGTCATAAAGGTTAATACGTGGTTCAAGAGAAATCTACAACACTGGTAACAAACCCAATTGCCCCCCCAACAAAAGATCGATGGAGCACATTAGATTCTATGTCGTTCCAATCCAAGGCAATGAAAACAATTACCGCGTCCATGCCTAATCAGGAATGCATTGGCTGTGAATTGATGTGTGTTGGGACTGCAGCAAAGTGTGAACAGCAGCGGGATGAACCGCAGCAGGAAGGGGGTCTCTGTACAGCAGCCGGAGGTTGGATTGTGCTCTGCCTTCATACTGCAAACAGTGGAGGACCAATTTAAGGAAAAGCAAAAACAAAGCTAAGGTTGAGGATACTTATTAGTAAGAATGCATTAAGTTAAACACCATTATCTCTATAATAAATTCTTACACAGTTAGAGATGTTGAAAGATTGTATTAAGATATATTAGAGGGGAGTCAACATCAAAAGTGTAGCACATAGAGAGAGGACTGGTGCGGTGGAGGACAGCAGGGGGTGAAGTTGTTGTGCTGCTGTGTAGTTGTGTATAAATATAACTGGATGTTACTGGTGAGCTGGTAGCCATGCAGCTGAATAACAAGCCGCACACTATGAGACGTTAATTAAGCAATGCAGCAAAACCGTACATACACTCAATCATGCTGTCACGCTTTTCATAGTGACAAAGTGTGCATCAACGCAAAACAGTACACTCTGCAAGAAAACACCGAAAATAAAGGATTAAAAACAAAATTCAAACCACAAAACAAATTCCCATCACTGTATTTTATGTAATTAATTTTATGTACGTATTATATAAGATTATTCACAATCTAGACCCACAACTACTTGTAACACCATTTAGTTCATGTACACAGTTAACAAGAGCTCAATATAAAGGCAACCCTTATGTCAAATTTTTCTCTACAACATTTGGGCAAAAGTGTTTTTCAGGGAAGGCAACAGGGATATGGAATTCTTTAATAAAAAGTACAAGAATACTAAAAAAAAAATTATTTAGTCTGAAAATGTGACTGAAAGGTTCTCAGAAATGTGGCTGTTTTGATACTCATGCTTGGAAGTTTTCTGGCATCGATAAAATGCTTGTTTTGTGTGCTTTTAGGTTTGCTAATGACATACTCTCTAGCTGTTAAAGAATATTTTTCTGTATTTTTGGCTATGTCTGGTGCAATATCTGCATTGTGCATCTGCTAATTAAACTAAATCCATAAATAAAATACAGCAAGTAATGCTAATCAGCTTATGAAAGTGTTATTTCAAGACTCTACTTGGACTAAACAGAAGCACAGACTGCGTTATTTTACACACAGATTTTTTCCTTCCCGCCTGGCAGACCACCATCCTTCAACAGCAGCTCAAACAGCTAAGTCCTAACTAAAATCTGTCTGCTCTATTTTATGAAATAGCACAACAGTTTTGTTTCACATGTAGCATTTAACAGGTGCACATTTTTTAATCGCTGGTGATTCTAATATACTAACAGGGTTCAGGGCATCTGGGACAGGGCACCTTTCCAACAGCAGTGTTATTTGGCACTATATAAATAAAACTGAATTGAAATCAAATTTATAAAAATTAAAAAATACTGGAGCACCCAGGGATCAAACCACCAACCAACCTTCTGATTCGTAGATGGCCTGCTCTACCTCCTGAGCCACAGCCGCCCCATGTACTGTACACTTTATAGCGTCATAACTTTTTTTTACTCTTTAAATTGATTGTTAATGGTATCCATTGTTACATCCTTCCTTTACCTGAATCAATAATGGACTGACATGCAGAATAAGGTTTGTGTTACGTTTGTCTATTTTTATCCAAGAGTTTAAATGTAATGAATGAACAAGTTACATTTTCACATGTACTAAAGCTGCAATCCACTGTGATGGAGGGTTTTGGGCTCTGTTTACTTCTTAGTTTATTGTAGTTTTGCTGTTTTGAGTTTAGGCATCCTGTTGAGGGTGTTCTTGGCTGGTCTCTCTTATGTTTCCATTTTTAAGCTTCTAGTTATAGTTTTCTGCATCGCGTTGTTAGTTATAGTTATTTTGTATTTAGTTCCTGTTTCCCTGTGTTCTCCACGTCATCCCTGTGTTCCTGTATCTGTTTTGTCCCTCTGTGTCCTAGTCCCTTGTATGTGTTCAGTTTTGCTTCCCCTTGTCTAGTTAGTGTCGTTCAGTTCAGCTGTTCTCCCCGGCTGTTTCCACTGTCCCCTCGTTACCTCTTGTGTTTATATTGTCTGTTCCCTTGCTCCATGTTTCCGAATTGCTTTCTAGTTTGTGTATTCCTGGCTCCGAACCAGCCCAGCATATACTTTGTATGTTTTTCCTGCCTGACACGCAGCGCTACCTGATACTTTGGGCTTTACTTGTGACAATTTTGCAAATTTGCAATTTTGCAAATTATCTGGTTGATAAATTCAGTATGTAGTGAATTTAGACAATTTCTACTATAGTATAAAAAAATTTCCTATCAAATCTGTAGCACAAAACTGGAAGAGCCAAAATACATGCATGTTATACAGAAATGGATCAAACTTTAATCTTAAATTCTCCTAACTCCATTATAAGCCTTTAGAAAACAGACAGCAACAAGTAAGCATGCTACTATATGCCTGTCCATTTGATTTAAGAGCACGCAAAGTGTTACAAAATTGAGATTACATAGCCTTTCAATATTACATCCCACACAGCAGCTGTGAACCAGTGGAGAAATAAATAAGGAAATCCTAAATGTCACTGTGGATGAAAAGCTTAAATTTTCTGCTGCATGTTCAGAAGGATTTGGAAAGACATGCTGCCAAAACTTGTGGCCTAACGCTTGACAGACAAGCCGAGCTTTCCTGCTCACAATCTGGTTACGGAGAAATGGACATCCCTTGTAATTAGTTATTTGAGGTGACACCAAGTGATTCAGCTGACAGACGGCCAGCGACAGACTGTGATTGGCTGTCAGGGTCAGCCACATTTGAAGAGAGAACATGGAATTGGAAGGGAAACGGCAATCGATAACCAACCCCCCCAAACAGGTGAATAGAGTCTTTACTTGATGTCGATGGCAGTTTGAAATGCACCAAGCAAACCAAACTCTCTGATGGCTGCTGTCAAATCAGACCGCCTGTCAAATACACTTCAGACAAAGACACCATCTGACGGCTGTCACACGAACGTCTGCGCTGGGGCACAGCCTGCTGTAAGTTCCTCCCCGATGTACTGAACAGACAAGCCAAGTGACAGTGAAGCACTGCTGAGTCTTATCTACCTTCGTTTAACAATAATTTACTGAACAAAACCAGACAATATGTCAATGCAAAGTCCAGCTTAGCAGCTTCCTTGTAACATTCAATCAAACTGACCAATGTTAAAGAGCGAAATTGAAGCCGCAAGCTAAAGCAACTGTCTCTGACACACAACACCTTCTGCACAGACATTTAAAGGACTTCCAGCAGCTTAAGGTGCATAAGCAACTGGATGGGGGGGGGGGGGGGGCACCACTTTACCTGTTTGATCTGCACTCAGGGCTCTTTTCATGACATGTTGTGGCAACGGGTCTTACGGAGTGATGAATCCAAATTTGAACTCTTTGGCTCAAATCTTTGTCTATATATGGAGGAGGTCAGGAGAGAGGCGTCTACAGCCATCTGTAAAACATAGTGGAGGCTCCATCATGGTTTTCAACCAGTGGTGTTGGAGATCTTGTCAAATGATGGAATTATGAATGCAGAAAAGTACTGTCAGATTTTGAACCACCATGCAATGCAAGCTGGAAAGCATCTGATTGGCAACAGCTTCATTTTTCAGCACAGCAAAATCCCAAACAGATTCCCAAAGCATTGAAAGTATATCTGGATAGAAAAAACACACAATGGAACTCCTCAGAGCCCGGACCGCAACATTGCTGAAGCAGTGTGGGATCATCAACAGAACAAAGGGCAGCCAAAATCCAAAGACGAGCTTTGAATGCCCTTCAAGAAGCCTGCAGAACTACTCCTGAAAACCTAAAGAAATAAAAAGAGTTCAGGCTGTGTCAAGGAATAAAGGTGGCCATACCAAATATTGACTTTCAAGCTCATTAGAATTGTACTTTTTCCCTTATTTATTGTATTTTTATTTATGATTGCACATTTCAATAGATTGCTGAACCTATTTCCCATTTTCCAAGCAAAATATAAATCAATTAATGTCCATTAATTCAATGTTATTTATATAGCACCAAATCACAAAAATCAGTCGCCTCAAGGTGCTTAATATTGTAAAGACCATATAAGAATACAGAGAAACCCCCAATGATCAGACGACCCCCTACAAGAAAGCACTTGGCGACAGTAGGAAGGAAAAACTCCCTTTTAACAGGAGGAAATGTCCAGCAGACCCAGGCTTAGGCTGCGCCTGGTTACAGCTGAGGGGAGGGAGACAAGACAAATGTGTGGAAGAGAGCCAGAGATTAATAATAACTAGTGATTAAATGTAGAGTGGTGTATAGAGTGAAGAAAAAAAAAAACACTCTGTATAATGGGAACCCCCCAGCAGCCTAGGCCTGTTGCAGCATAACTAAGGGATGGTTCAGGGTCACCTGATCCAGCCCTAATTATAAGATTATCAAAATGGAAAGTTTTAAGCTTAATTTTAAAAATAAAGAGGGTGTCTGTCTCTTGAATTCAAACTGGGAGCTGGTTCCACAGAAGAGGGGCCTGAAAGCTGAAGGCTCTGCCTCCCATTCTACTTCTAAGTATCCTACGAACCACAAGTAAGCCAGCAGTCTGAGAGTGAAGTGCTCTGTTGGGGTGATACAGCACTATAAGTCTTTAAGATAAGATGGGGCCTGATTATTCAAGGCCTGTAATGTGAGAAGGATACTGCACTGAACTGCAAAATGTAATATATATAATATAAATTTAATATCTAATTATAAATTACTATAGAATTTACTAGATAATATAAATTTAATATATGTAAATATATGACAACTGTATATGACAAGCAGTGTGAAAGGAAGCAACAAGAGCTGCATAAGCAAAGAATCAAACAAGATGTGGAAGATGTGAGCTGCCAGAATTGGTAATACCGTACATAAATATTCATTAGTTGCATGAAACTGGAGCTAACATCCTTCAGGTACAAGCCGCATTCAAATGACATCAAAGCGTGAAATAATGCTACTATAGAAGGTGCTCGATGAGGCGATAAGCAGCAGTTTAAAAGCACTTTCTGGCATTTCGTCTCCTATACTGAGCTGATATTAAGTGGACAGTACAGGCTGACATCTCAAAGAGAAAACAGCAGATTGAACATGCACACAAAGGCGTGACCTTTAGTATTTACAGATGTCTACCATCTTCAGCACAACAGGTCAAACAATGTGCAAGACAGAACAAAAGAATACTGCTGTCAGCGCAGCTGAATAACAATGCAATAATGTGGTGTTCACAATTACATTAAAAGGGCACAAGATATAGCTTAGCTTAGTATGAAACTAAAAATGATGTTCAGCAGATATTACTGTCCCACTGAATAATGCATTAAATAGAAAGTTAAATCACCAAGAGTACCAAAAGCCTTCAAAACCTCTGAACGGTTACACGTTTGCTCAGCTCAAAATTCTAATATTCATGCATAGGTCATTGGGCCCCAAGCAGTATTTCAAACCTATTCAACCATTGCTGCAATTTTATGTCTGCTCATGGACTGTGGTCCTGCATTTCTAACTAAAGATTTTTCTTTATATACAGTGCTGTGAAAAAGTATTTCCCCCTTCTTGATTCCTCAGTTTGTTGCATATTTAAATGTTTCAAATGTTTCAAATGATGATTTCATTTATTAACAAAAAAAAAAAAAAAGCTATCCAATCCTACCTGGCCCTGTGTGAATAAGTAATTGTCTCCTTGTTAAATCATGGATTAATGGTAATTAACCAAATTCTTTGGAAAGCTGAGTTCAAACAAACATGCAAAAAAAGAAAAAAAAGAAATCAGGAAGGGACAAATTCTGTTCCATTTCACCCCCTTCACCAGCTTTTAATACTTTTAACACTGTGAGCTCTAAGTCAACATTGGTGATGTCCCAACCCTAACCCTAACTGCAACCCCATGGTCTACAAAAAAGCAAAAAAGGGCTTTTTTTGTGCGATGTGTGTCAGAATGATTCTTATTTTTGTAGGAGATCCTGCTTTGCCACATGCTGCTATACTGTCATGAGCTTACTGGGACACTTAATGGAACTGAGCCATCATTTGGTTTCCGTACTATTGCAAGTCATGTCCACTTCCAAAAGATATACTCTCAGCAGCTTCCCTGTGTCTGTGGCTGAGAAGCACTCACATAGCATGGTGCTTCTGCCACAGTGCATCACTGCAGGTATGCCAAGTCAAGCACAGTGCCCACTGTTTGCCACTCATGGTACTGTCTGTTCTACCACAAAGGCCTGATCGATGGAGTCCTGCTAATAAGGCTGCCCATACGGCAGGTTCTCCCGTCTCTGCAGAGGATTTCTAAAGCCCTGTCAGAGCCACCACTGGATTCTTAGTCAATACACTGACCAAGGCCACTCTAGCATGCTTAATATGCTTGGCCAAATGGTACAGATAGCAACAAAGCTTTACACATGCCTTGATCTATGCAGAATTTTGTCATGAAGGTTGCAGAGAACTCCTTGGAAAAAGCAACACACATTTGAGACTCCAAAGAGGCTGATGACCCACTGAGACTGTACTCAGCAGCTTCACACCAAATATTCTGCTGTCCTCCTTCACATGTAGGAGAAGCAGATGAAACAAATGTCTTATCCTAAGAGAAGAGGCAGCGCAAGGTGATGGAGCAAACAAAGAACAAAACAACACTAAAAGAGTGAGAGGAAAAACAAATAGTGGGGAAGGAGACGAGTGGGACGAGATGAAAGACGCAAATTGGTTGGTGGGGAAAAGCAGGAGCGGGAGTGGGAGTGAGGACGAGAAGGAGAAGTACAGAGGACAAATCCAATAGGGACAAGAAGTAGAGGACAAATAGGAGAATGAGGAAGAATAAACATGAGCACGACAGAGGGAGGCGTAACACACAGCAGTATACACAGCAGCTGACAGGAGGCAGTGATAGCAAAGCTGCTGCTGAGCAGGAAACAGTCCTTGAATTCTGAAAGAATTTTATTTACTAATTTAACCCAATCTTTATTTTATATTGCTTCTATAAAGTCACTGTCCAACCACATTTTCTTCACAGATGTCTCAAATCAAAAGCCTGCCAGCAGCAAGACCAAAAATGAACAGTTTAAGGGGACAAAAAACTAAGATAGCAGAACTGTACTATTGTACTGCATTATAGTGTGGAAATGTATTCATTTTAATAATGGCTTTTATTGTCAAATTCCTGGTGGAAACTGCCTGGTCACCATCGGCAGCAGCAGAACATTAGTAGCTGTAGTTATGCTGCAGAGAGTGGATTGTCTTCTTGTGTCTGACAGCTGCCTTATTAACACTATGAAAGAGAATAATAAAGCTGCCAAGAGTGATGCCAAAGACAGACAGCTGTGTTAAAGTGAAGAGGAAGAAAGGGGAAAAAAGAGCCAGAGATGACGGGGGAGGAAAGGGAGGATAAAGAGGTCAATCAGGTTAGAGCGCAGAAGAAAAAAGGGAGGCGTGCAGAGTGGAGCATGGGCCAATTAGCACGAGAAAGGTGAGTAGTGGATGTGGAGGGTGGGGAAAGATGAAGAGGACAAAAACAGAAACGATATGAAGGGAAGATAAATGGCAGGAAGAGAGGATGACAAAGGAAGGACGGGGATGGAGGAGAAAGTTGACATGAAGACTGATGATGAGACACGTAATGGAAGATGAGAAACGAAGGATGGACAAAGGCGATGATGAGAGGAGGAAGAGGAGATGTAGTGAGGGGTGTGTGCATGAATTATGTGCTAGAAGTTGAGTGAGGAGAAGTGTGTTGAAAATGCATTATCAACACAGACTGAGGCATCCATATCATAAAGTCAGCAGTCCCCCTATCTCTACCCGGAAACACACAACAAAGTCCATTTTGTATCTTCGAGTGTGTGTGTGTGTGTGTGTGTGTGTGTGTGTGTGTGTGTGTGTGTGTGTGTGTGTGTGTGTGTTTGTCTGAGCAGCACCGCAGTAAGTCAGTGGCTGTGAAGTGTGCTGGGCTGCTGCAGTTCTGCACCATTCAACAGGATCTGTCACTCAGTTGGTAGCACACAGACACACACACACACACACACACACACACACACACACACACACACACACACACTAAAAGGTTTTGTCACAGAGTGAAGATCTTAAGCTGCCACACACACGCATCTCTTCCATCCAGTTACATTTATCTGACAGTCATGGAGATGCCATTGCATTTTAACACACACACACACACACACACACACACACACACACACACACACACACACACACACACACACACACACACACACACACACACACACACACAGGTAAAAACAAAGACACTTATAGATAAAGGCAAAAACAAACACATTCAAGTAATGCATGCTGATGTGCAAGCACACACAAAACTTACACAAACTGAGGCCGGGGCGTGCGCATGCACACACACACACACACACACACACACACACACACACACACACACACACACACACAAACACTCAAAATATATGCATCCACAGAGACACAAACACAACAACACACACACACTGGAGCGCTTGAGGAAGGTCACGGTGTGGTCTGACGGCTGATGCATGACGGCACTGTTCAGGGAAAGAATACCTAATCAAATCAAAACCCTGGCAACACACACACAGACACACACACACACAGTCCAATTTAAACAAGGTATCTTCAGGTATTTGGAGAAGTGAATCTGATTTGTCACTAAACAGGAGAGCTTCCCGAGCGTCGAGAATCTTGTTAGGCTGCAGTGTTGAGAAAGTGACAGCCAGCATCAAGTTAGAATCTGTTAGATTTAGGAGACACACACACACACACACACACACACACACACACACACACACACACACACACACACACACACACACACACACACACACATTCAACAGCTGCTTCCACTCACAGCACACACTCCCAGTGCCCAGCTGTTTTTTAAGAGCAAACTTGATGGGCTGGATTTGTTGCACACACACAAACAAACACAAACTCTCACACGGATGGATTTGAGGAACACACACAGTTGGATTTGGGGAAGGCACAGAGAGGCAGGATTTGGATTAGCATGCTGGTGTTCACATGGAACACTGCCCCAGACATCTACTGGCTCCATTTTTGTTCAATTTTTAGTGTTCTTAACCACAGACATCACGGACGAGTGTGAGTATTTGTGTGTCTGTGAGAGTGTTACGCTGTTTTGCTTGCTTCTTCACACTTGCCCTCTCATGTCCGGCGGTGAAAAAGGAGGGTTGCACTTCCCATTTTTGTTCCACTTTGCAGGAAGTAATTGGATTTAAGGTGTTTTACAAACACCATCCTGCATTGACTTCAACAATAACAACACAAACACAATTCTTTCTAAGGAAGAAGGATGACAAACAGCTAAAAACCAAGTAAAGACACACGTCTGCATTTCCTACCAAGAGCATATTAGATAATAAATTTAGCTGATGTTTTAAGCAGCCTTTGCAATCTGTCAGATTTGTGAATTAGTAATTATTATGAACAGCAGTGTGATTGTGTGTACCTGCATGATTGAGGCTGCTGTAACACTGATGAGCGTTGACGTTTATTTGACAAGTGAATGTTGTATAAACCCAGAGTGTCTATGTATTGCGATCCTCCTGCATACTTAGGATAAGTGAAGAACCAGAACACCAGCCCCAGATCTATGAACAGTGACTTAAAGTCTAATGACAATATTTTGTCCACAGCAAACAACAACTTATGGTGCATAAAAATGAAGCCAAAAACTGCAGTTCCTCTAATGGCCCCTTGAGGCTGGTTCCAAAAAGCGAGTCGGTCCCCACAGACTCCCACAGTCCCGTTGAGAACGGCCAAAATTCACAAAACAGACTTCTATTCAGAATGACCTGAAATGAGTGATTGAGACCATAAACTCAACAAAAAATGTTATCAGAGATCAGAGCAGAGGGCCATTTTCCCATAAACTTCTAAAGGTCTTTGCGACCACAGGTATCGCCCCCTGGTGGCCATTAAAAAGAATGCAGGCTTTACGACAAGTTTCAAATCCATAAGTTATCTCCATCTTTTATGATTAAAAAGCACGTTTACAGCCTGGTACAAAAAATAAATAAAATGGTTTAGGCCTCAGTGAATAGTTTTCACCTTTATAACAAATTGGGTGTTTTTTGTATCTTTAAATATCTCAACCACCTGCTGATTTACAGGTGTCCCAGCACAAAGCAGCTGTAGTGATTTCTGTCTGCTGGGCCTAACCTCTGCAAACTCGAGTTACTGAACTGCACTTCGCAACCATGTTTGTGCTGCTGTTTTTTTTTAAAGCAACTATCTGACAAATGAAGTTTGTGCTTCAGTTTTCGTGAGTGAAATATTACCGGCCTACCCTTAGCTGCCCCGAAACACATTTTAAAAACTGCACAGTGTTTAAGGACAGCCACTGTTTGACTGGATGTCCTGATGCATCTCAGTGTGAATGATTCCTTAAAATATTCCTGCTTCCTGTAGGTTTGTGCATATTTTCCTCCCGACACTCACTTGTAGAAACATTCATCTTAATATTCAGATGTGTTCTCTGCTACCTGAATAATGCAAAACAGCGATTCAACTTCAATCATCCAGGTAAAGTCATGCTTCCTATACATGAATAAAACTGAACATTTACAGGTAGAACTATTCATTTATTGCTGAACATTTCAGGATCAAGAGAATAAAGTATAGAAGGTGACTAACAACATTTGCACCTATATCTCTGTGCCATATTTGGAGAAATCTGCAAATTAATCTTCAGGATCAAAACAAAGACCAAGCTTTCTGAAGGGTTCTTCTAAGTTCTGCCAATAGCAAGTCTAGTAAGAGGTAAGACATGAGAATATCTTCCTGTACCGGATCCAAAACTGGTTTCAAAACGTATGATTGACTAAATACACTAGAAAATATTCTGAAGGACTAGTTAGTTATGGTTTATATTGTTAGATAGAAATCCAGCAAAAACACCATCACAGAGCAAGGGCTACTGCTGTTCATACAGTATGACACTGTCTGTGGCAACGATACCAAATCCTAAACTGCTCCTGATGCTACACAGTCTGTATGACAGTTTACTGCCAAAGTGCCGACCTGAAAGAAAGGTACACAAAAATTCAAAAGAGTACAAAATCATTCTGATTTTGTGCAAGATCTCAGGCCTATAGTTTTTTTTTCTGCACAGCCTACAGAGGAAACTCGAGATGAATGAAAGTACCTTCATTTTACAGAGGAAATCTCCGGAGATGGACAGCCACCATTTAACAAAACCAGACTGGAAATGGACTGGCAGCTATGGAGCGCTTTTCTGGTCTTGCTAAACACTCAAAGTGCTTCAAACTTCAAGTCACGTTTAATCGCACATTATTAGACTGTTTTATTCAATACGCTTTAAGGGAAAGAAGCCTAGAAAAATCTGAAGACCAGTGATTAGACCAGAATCCTGTGGGAGCTGAGTGGTCATCAACAATGGGAAGTAACTGCAAGCCTATGCTTTTTTTTTCTTTTCTTTTCTTTTGTTAGGGGGTCTTAGAAAAAATGTACAAAGTTTTTGATATGTGTCAGTTAGACCCCTGACAATTATAAAAAATAAAATATGACATTATGGCGGCACAGGGTTAGGAGTGTGCTTCAGCCTCAGAGTTAACATCAGACATACATGACCTATTGTCAACACTAACTAAACAAAAGTCCAACTTGGTCCTTTCAGTAGCCACACATGCGTGTCCCTGCTAATAGAGGAACAAGACTTTAAAAAAAGAGTTTGATTATCATGCTATAAATGATGATAATAATGATACTGCTCATATTTACAGACTGCCACATGGAGTCCACAACATATTATGGCAAACTTCTCAGTCACTTGTTCCCTGCTCTATTTACTGAGCTCTGTCAAAATAAAGAGATTATGTACCATCTTCTTCACACATCCACAGGGCGTTTACACAAATCTGTGGCTGACAATAAATCTGGTGTATGATATATTTGGCAAAGCCCTCGGCTCTGTAAATGCCAACCAGCTCAGTGGACATGGCTCAGTCTGTTTACAGGTAGACTGGGCTATAACTGTCTCAGCGGAGTGTAAGCTGTGTGGCACCACACTAGAGGGACATGTGGTAGCGTGTGTGGCCGTACATGTGAGGAATGGGAGGAGCAGTGTGTTGGTGTATTTGTGCATCTGTGCATTTATCGTGGGGGAGGGTGGATGTGTGCTTATGACTGCATCTGTCCCACGTGCGTGTGTGTGTTTTCTTGGGGAAACAGGCTCGATTCTCTTCCTCCAGCAGCGCAAATCCGGCCTATTGATTAGCCTCCTTCTGGCTACACTATCGATCCTTTGACTGCTAGACTTCACTGAGAATATTTTCTATGTGTGTGGTGCAGTGTATGTGTGTGTGTGTGTGTGTGTGTGTGTGTGTGTGTGTGTGTGTGTGTGTGTGTGTGTGTGTGTGTGTGTGTGTGTGTGAGTGAGAGAGAGAGAGAGAGAGAGAGAGAGAGAGAGTGTGTGCGTCATTTTATTAGTCACAGAAGGCTGCTCCTTTGGCTGCCCTTCACACCACCCGCTCAAACTAACTCCAATCGACCACAGATATGCTTTAGCTGCTGCAACTGCTGCTGCTGACTGTGTGTGTGTGTGTGTGTGTGTGTGTGTGTGTGTGTGTGTGTGTGTGTGTGTGTGTGTGTGTGTCACATTCAATCTCAGGAACCTTTGAGAGCCCAACCCAGTCCAGATGTACAGAGCACCTAGCGATAACACACTCCCCAAATCCCTGCACTGAATGAACAAAGACACACACACACACACACACACACACACACACACACACACACACACACACACAAAAGCAAGTGCCAGTGTTTTCCATGATTCTCGTTGATAATTTATTCATGGGCTGAAAGAAAGAGACAACATACGCCAGCAGTCCAACGGGACGACAGTGATTTAGTGTTTGTAGAGAGCAATGGGCACAAGGAGCGCTAGAGAGAGAGAGAGAGGAAAGACAAAGGGGGGCAAATGAAGGAGAGATGGAGATGAATGGAGGGGAGGAGAGTGTGAAAACAACTGGAGAGGTAATGGAGTCACTCCTTGCTTAAAAACCACTTTGTGTTTTAGGAGACTGCACGAGTGGTATCATTAATGCCTGACAGAGCCTGTCCTCACTGCAAGGGCATCAAATGTTGTTTTGTCGAAGCTGCTGGTGTCTCAGCGATGCACACAAGGTGTCCTTTGGTGTTTGAGCCTTAACACAGCACCCAAAGGCCTCAAAGACCAGTGTCACTCTCAACTTGCACATGCAAGTTAGGTCCACAATGTTGCCTCTATACACCACCACAGTGGATTTTAAATCAAACAACCAATCAGGATCTGACTGAAGTGCAGATTTTCAGCTTTAATTACGCTTGCTTAACAAAAGTATTGCACTAACTGTACAGGAATTACAGCCATAATTTTTATAACTTGCTCCTCATTCTCAGCTCAATTAACTGGACAAACTAAGGTAACCTTAACATAAGGACTGTTTTTAATACGTGGATGAAAATCCTTTTAGATCCAATGGACATCACCAAATGTTGTGTTTCCTCCTTCGAGATGCTCTGCCAGGCCTTTACTGCAGCCGCCTTGACTTGCCGCTTGTTTGTTGGTCTGTGTGTGTTCACTTTTATCTTCAGTAACTTAAAAGCATGCTCTAGTGGGTTGAGATCAGGTCACTGACTTGGCCACTGAATAATGTCCCATTTCTTTGCCTTGAGAAACTCTTGGGTTGCTTTTGCAATATGCCCTCATGTATGGAGAAGGAAAAAAAATAAGAGTGGAGCGGGTCATTGGCAGTCATGCATGCCTATGCCATAACTCTGTGCATGGGCAATGGCTCAGGACCCCTTGGCGTCATATCTGAACACAGGGGGTGAGGTGAGGTCTGCGTTGTGGCCTAGATGAGCTACTTAGTGGCTGTGTTTTCTTAGAGCTGCCATACTTTAACAAATGAGTATTTGCACTGCTTTTATCTTTGTTTGGTGTGTATCAAGGATTAAAAAGCAACAAATTATTACTGTTAATAATGCTGGTGTGGTACTGATATCTTAAAATGGTTTACTGTCCAAATAATCTGACTCACAGAAATTTGACTCCACTTTCAAATGCGATTCAGCTCAGCAAGTTTTAGGCAAAAGTTACAAATGATAAGGTTACAAATGCAACTTTACAGAATCTACATCTAAGCATGCTCTAATTAAATATTGTTAGGCTAATATGAACAGAGCACAGGTATATGCTGGAAGACGGGACTGTAAGTGGACACATCTGCAGCAAACAGATGAGCTGTTAATGGTTTGCAAACAAAACTCCTAAATTTGACCTGAATGAGACTCTTTAAGATATCGTCCCAGCTATACTGGAGCCAACACAAGGTCACAGCTGCTTGACTGCGATTAGTTGAAACTGCCAACTAATCATATTTTCAGACTTCAGCAATTTGACAGACCACTGATGAAACCCATCTCCAAGCCTAACATTTGCCCGTACCACCACCTACACATTATTCTAATCCGCATCAGCCAAAAATCTTATTTTTAGAGGGTTTCTTCAGCCTTCCATCTGTGTGATGACAAGTAGATAACACATGCTGAGATGTCAGCTTCCAATCAGTGCTGCCGCTTAATTAGTGCCTAAAGGCAGTGGATAGAAAGTACAGAGAATGGGACAAAGTTGGGCTTTGACAACTGCATTCAAGCTGAATAAAAAAAGGTTCACATGAATTCAGACAACTAGAAAGAGTCAATATCTAAAAAAAAAACAGACTACTTGAAATTCTAGCCTGTGAAACTGAATGCCTGTATATGACTGCCTATATTTACATTACCACTGTATGGTGTTATCCACGTTACCTGCAAGTCTATCTGAAGTATATGCCCCTGTATATTTAATTTCAAATCAGACCATCGCCAGTCTAAAAGCAGCTGGTGATTATGTTATTACCATTTAATTTAAAATGGCTGGGCAGAGAAGTCAACGCTTGTAGTTAATTTTTCATTTAAATGCTCAACATATCCCAGAGTTCCTCTTGTCAATTAAAAGATACATCACCCGCCTACCCTTCAGCCACAAACACAGAAGAAGAATTAATTTAGTCTGGGGAGAAAATTTGAGTGGGTTCTGAAGGTCAAGATAATGTTCAAGAGGCTTTTCTGATGAGCAAAAACAACAAGCCATGACCAGACCACGAGAAAATAATGAGAACTGTGCCTATTAATAGATTTCTTAGAACACGATAAAATATCTAATGAACATAACCTCTGGTTGGTTGTTGGTCACATGACTCCCAAACATAAATTCTACACTTTTCGGTGTGCGAATCAGTGAAAAACACTGTAAAGTTCTAAGAGAATTTCTTGGATAAAAAGGTGTTTATATACACACACCAACATAGCAAACTGTCAGAAGTGAATCCTCATTAACAAATTTTATTTTTCATAGTCAATATTTTCACAACAAAGAAAGTTGCTGCTTAAAGATAGAGGGCTGTTTTTGAGTCATTAAAAAAACAGCAGGAAGTGGATGCCAGTAGAGGTAAATAGGGCAGGGTTGAATCTAAAGGGTTCATACAGAGTGTACTACTGTACACTACATTTATTCTGAAGCTTACATTAACAATTTTTATTCTCTTTTTCTGTGGGGCCAGTAAAAGTCTGATCTCAGTGGAGATGGACACTGTTGGCAGAAACAATAAAATAAACCAATAACATGCAGGAGTTCACCTTCATGAACAAGCAGTGTAGCATTTACTGTACTCCTGCATTTGCACTGGATGCTGACAGTGAATGTCAATTAGGAGGTGCATAAATGGAACAGCCAGAATACTGAGCAGCATGAGACAGAAGCCCTTTTTTAAAGAAAAAGTTTAAATTTCACACATGGGACACCATCAGGCAGTGGCTAACTGCCAGTGCAAAGCCTGAATTATCAATTAGGTCATACCCTACCTCAATATCACCTGATCTCCTATGTCTGTCTTTACAGTGCGACTGGTGAGCCACTGCTGACTAGCAAGACAGATCTAACACAGCTGACACAATGACAGCATGATGAAAGTAGTGCTAGGGGACTGAGCTGCTGAGGTACAGCATGAGACAAGAACACTGGACTGACGTGCATTGAAGGCACTGCCTAACATCTGTCTGAACACCTGTGTTATGGTACACCAGGGGAGAAATCCACACTTTAAAGTGCTTGATTAAAGCAGTAAAGAAGATGGCATCAATTATAAACTCAACATGTTTCAGCAAATATTCTTAAGAGTAATGTGCTAATCTAACTGGGAAACATGCTGATAATTACACCCATGTTGTGCTGTACTGTGTGTTATAACTCATCTATGATGCCTTCATAAAAAAAAGAGAGTTTTAATGTTTCTAACTCCAAAAAAGTCACTAAAGACTGGCATTTGAAGTGAAAAATACTATGAAATTCACTGGGATTACATCCTACCAGCCACTGTGGGTAGGCCGGTGTTTAATAATATAATATTTGTATTTCTTTTGAAGTACACAGTGTTTTGAATCTGGTACCTTCTCAATGTCAGCAAGACAAAAGAGATGGTGGTGGACTTCCAGAGGAATAAAACTGCGACTAAGCCCATTAACATCTTGGGAGAGGACGTGGAAACGGTGGACAGCTACAGGTACCTGGGCGTTCACCTGAATGACAGACTGGACTGGAGGACCAACAGTGATGCTGTGTATAGGAAGGGGATGAGCAGACTCTACTTTCTAAGGAAGCTCAGATCCTGTAATGTATGCAGCAAGATGTTGGAGATCTTCTACCAGTCTGTGATTGCAAGTGCCCTCTACTCTGCTGTTGTCTGCTGGGGGCAGCATCAGTGCCAGAGATGCCGGCAGGATCAACAAAATGATTTGCAAGGCTGGAACCATCATAGGGCAGAA
The DNA here is from genome assembly GCF_007364275.1 of Archocentrus centrarchus. Classification (NCBI taxonomy): domain Eukaryota; kingdom Metazoa; phylum Chordata; class Actinopteri; order Cichliformes; family Cichlidae; genus Archocentrus; species Archocentrus centrarchus. The sequence continues at coordinate 28,241,417 of NC_044360.1, read as the reverse complement.
TTTGGAGACGTTTGAGTCAGTGAGGGACAGGAGGTCACTGAACAAACTGCTCTCTATTATGGACAACCCATCTCACCCACTCTACTCCACACTGCTGAGGCAGCAGAGCTTCTTCGCCCTCAGATTGATTCAACCTCGCTGCCATAAAGAACGCTTCAGGAAATCATTCCCACCGCTCTCCATAAAACTGTATAATAACTCTTCTTTCTGTGACAGATGAACACACCTGTCAGGACAGAAGATCCAACACACAAATTTTGTATTATATCCTCTTGATGCTGTCTTCCAGATTCTTTTTGTACATACTCTGATTTATAGTGTATATATTACATATTATATTATTTATCAATGCAGTTTGCACTACTCTCTCTTTTTAAAAAAATTTTTTTATCTATTTCGTTTCTATATGTATAGTTTTGTACTCATCGTTGGCACTCTCACTTTGATGTTTAGTTACTGTAGATTGTATTTTTTCCCGCTGCTGTTACACAATAATTTCCCTTGTGGGATCAATACAGTATCTATCTATCTATCTATCTATCTATCTATCTATCTATCTATCTATCTATCTATCTATCTATCTATCTATCTATCTATCCATCTATCCATCTATCCATCTATCCATCTATCTTATCTGTGGTACAAAACTGTATACTCACTGGCTAATGACTTGTCAATCACAAGACCGACATTTCTTGTCACGTTTTTTTGCAACCGAGATGGCAACAGTGGAAATACTCATCTAGAGGTTTCAAAACGGGACTTCAGAAACCAACAGGTGATGTCACAGTAGCTACGTCCATCCTTTACACCTACGCCTATGATGGAGACAAAGTAAACTACAGTATAAGTACAGCAGAGCTCAATTGTGTAATTACTCTCACTGCCAGAAGAGGGATAGACAACCTCTGGACTGCAGGTTTGATAGGCATGGTTGTAATACTGCAGTTATTGAAACAGATCCTTTTCAAAAACCATGGCAACACCATATTGATAAAAGCTAATAAAGAAACCCTACAGTAAAAGTACACAATAAAGTTGAACTCTTCTGCAGCAAAGTTAAGTTTTTATTTCACAGCAGAATAATACATTTTTTAGCCACAGCATGTAAAATAGCCCACCCGGCTTACAACATGCAAAAACTGCCTCTGCTGGTCTGCGTGCCAGTGCGCTGATCGTTCAGATGATTAACCAGACCCCTCTCAAACTGCAAGCACCCGATCAGCAGAATTTAATTGGACAGGGATGACTGACTGAAGAATATGCAGATATAGTTTGTACATTTGACCCTTCTCCACCATACACATCTTTGAACTCACATTCTGCTAAAGTTGATTAGAGCCAGTTAACGTGCACTAATAAGAAAAGTCTCAGCATCTTGAACATTTTTAGTAAACAAATATGAGCAATGGGAAAGAAATATAAGAAGGTTTAAAGAAACTATATAATCACCCACATTTTATTGTGTAATCACAATAAAATCACAACTGATATTTTCCACAGAGTTTAATAGTAAAGGACTTAACTTCTCATACTGATTCTTGACTGCTGCTGAAGAATAGTTAAAATATTCATACACCAGCACCCGACTGAGGGCATCCAGAGGGTCAAAATCTAAAACCAGTATCTAGGTTTTCTTTCTTTTTTCTTAAACAGACTATATTATAAGGTAAAAGGCTGATAAAAGAAAATAAAAATTCAAATCCCCGAATTAACACCAAAGACTAATTTTAAAAATGTATCACTTACAAGAACTGCTATGACAAACATTCCACTAGACGTTCTTTTTGTAATCATGTGGGGATAACAGTTATTGTAAACCATACATTTTTTTTGCTGTTTTTTTTTAATAATTTGCTGAATAAGAGAAAGAAATGGGTTTTAAAGTTATAATGCTCCTAACCCTAACTGTTAGAGGGTGATAAGACAGATAAAGACTTTGCTATTCTTCAAAGAAGAACAAGTTTCAAATGACTGGACACAGCTGTGTCACAAACCTGCCACATACTAGCTTTATCCCCAGTCACACAGGCCTAGAGACCAGTTGGCAACCATCTGCCAATTACTGGTTCTGAGGGGAAAATTAGTATTTCTCAACCGATTACGAGCGATTGTTGTCACTAGTGTGAAAGTGGTTGCAAAGATGTGTATGGGGCTGAACTGAAAACCTCCTTGTACTGTAATTACTTTGGTTGCAATAGATCGCAGCAGTCGCTAATAGTTTGCATGGAAGACACTGACTTGTCTCCAAACACTTGCAAACTGCTCCTACCTTGAAGGCAAACATTCTCCATTTCTGGTCTGCTCCATGGTTGTTCAAGTGTCACTAAAGCTCAGAGAGTAAAGGGTGAACGTTTGCAGACAAGTCGATGTCTCCCGTGTAAGCTTCGAGCAGCTGCTGCAATCTGATGCAGCCAAAACAATCGCAACAAGGTCTTTGGTGTAGCATCCTCTTTGTGACCAATTTCATCTGATGACAGCCAGTAACCTCCAGCACCCACTCGCAACCTGTCAGAAAAATTCACATTTTTCCCCAGCAACTGGAGGTTGTCAACTGCCCTCTAGGCCTGTGTGACTGAGGCATTGGACCTAATTTCCCCTTGGGTTTTTTTTTGCTTTTTTTTTGAAGGAGTTCTACACAAGTCATCTTGGCAGTTGTAATAGCCTTTGAATTTGCATATTTATTCTGTTTGTATAGTAGCATCTAATGTCATTGACACTAGTTAGTAGCAGAGGTGGGAAGTAACGAAGTACAAATACTTCGTTACTGTACTTAAGTAGATTTTTCAGGTATCTGTACTTTACTTAAGTATTTATTTTTCTGAGTACTTTTTACTTTTACTCCCTACATTTTTACACAAGTATCTGTACTTTCTACTTCTTACATTTTCAAACAGACTCGTTACTTTTTAACACGTCAGAGAGAAGTTTGCATTTCCGGTCAGTGCGCCGTCAAACATCAAACGATCTGAGCCTAAACGGAGGAATAATAACACATAAGAGACAATCGTACTGCGTATCCTCCATCATCGGGGCTTATCTCGTACAAAGGGATTAAATACGCAAACCCATATCATTAATGTATCATTTATAGCGCTGTAATCGGGCCGGACCGAGTCCGTAAGTTGCGCTGCGGCACATAAACAGCTTAGCTAGCGCTACTGAAGAGGAGCGAGCATGAAGGGAGTAACGTGTGGCAGGAAATGCAACGTTTCTAAATGCTCAACAAATATCAGCAGACACACAAAGTGTGTGCAGTTTGTCACACAGTGTGTCTGCTAGCTAAAAGAAGAGCTGCTGTATTTCAGGGAGAGCAAAGAGAGAGAAGTTCACTCAGAGATGGAGAAAGAGGACAGGAGAGGAAGAAGAGAGGTTAGAATTAAAGGTAAGGACTGGAAAATAAACTGAAGTATGCTGACTTTGTCTTATTCAAAGATTGTATGAAAATACTGCAGTTTAGTGTGTAATAAATAGGTTAGCTTGTTGTACTGTATTTACAGTAAAGCTCTGTGTTGGTGCACAGTGTTTGTGTTCATGGTCAGAGTTACAGGTTGCATCAGTGCAGCAGAGATGAGTCTGAATCAAAGCTGCTGATGCTGAGATTCATTCACTGAATCCAACATTTCTACAGCCTGTATGCTGTCAGTGTAGGGGATGGAGATCAGCTCAGATAGCTGTGAAATACTGGGTTACATCTTTGTTAGTTCACTTCATCCACACAGAGCAGTAAACCTCAGAGCAGCAGCAGCAGCAGGTCAGCTGATCACAGCCTGCACACCAACATCATTTACTGCAGCTACAATAGAAAGCTGTGATTCTTCTCCCCATGCAGAGCCACTACAGCTGATCTTAGGGTTCCTCCACCTTCTGAATCCCACTGTAACCCCTGAGTATCCTCATGTTGGTGTTTAGGTGGAGGCACAGTCACCCTCTACTATGGAGGACACAGAGAACAGAGCTGTGTTTAAATTCCCTTTCACTGTTTGTGTCCTACATAACAGATTCAAGCTGAGTGCATTCATTAGGATTAAAATTTAGATTGGAATAACGTTTGTATTCTTGTGTAATATTATTTTATATATTTTTACAATAATATATAATGAGGTTCGGTTAGTTTTACACAAAAATAGCAGGTAGAAACATCCTCCAAAGAACTACTTTTACTTTCTTACTTTGAGTACATTTCAGAGCCTGTACTTTTTTACTTTTACTTAAGTAAAGAAGTTGAACCAGTACTTCGACTTTTACTAAAGTATTTTTTAATACAAGTACTTGTACTTCTACTTAAGTACAGAATGTCAGTACTTTTGCCACCTCTGGTTAGTAGGACGTTCTTTTTCTCCAGCTTCTTGGTGGATTACTGCTTCGATCGGGCGGCAGTAGCAGTTTACATTATATTTACAATAAATATCTTCTGGAAAAAAAATGCTTTTTGGCTCTGGATTCTTTTATCAGTCTTTATCTAATCAGACACGGCACTGTACCACTCAAAAGTTTGGACACAGTCGGTAAGTGTGTCCAAACTTTTGATTTTTGACACTGGGCCATTTTTGGCATGTTGCAAGCTGGGTGGGCTATTGTGAGTCTGTGTGTGCATGTCATGGCCAAATGTGATTCTAATGAAGCAAGAAACATCACAAAGTACTCAGGTAGTGTGTCTGACAGTTTTTGTCAACATAATGGTGTAACAACCACGCAATATGTGTGAATGTCCTCCATAAAAATGCACAGCACATCATCTGTACGCAAAGACGCTAAAGAAAGACATGCTGTGTCATGGTGTCATGGAGAAAAGGTGCACAGCAGACTAAAGGGTGAGAACAGCAGTGAGACAGAAGCCAAAGTGTGGAAGAAGGGTACGGGGGGGCTGGGTGGCGGGACTTGGCTGTCAGCATGTTTCCCGTTAAACTGAAGATTAAACAGCTTTCAGTGTGTCAACATACACTTGGCCTAACAAGTCTCTCACTCTGTGTCCCTGCAACACACACACACACACACACACACACACACACACACGCACACACACACACACACATACACACACACACACACACACACACAAGTGTCGTCAAATATCTCCCTGACACTGGGGCTCAGAGACAGCAGAAGTAGAGCTGATAAGGAGTAAAGGGATGAAAAGGAGATGAACAACATAACATAATGTAACACATCTCTGCAACCGCGCGCACACACACACACACACACACACACACACACACACACACACACACACACACACACACAGAGGATGTGTTCTTCCTTAATTTCCGTGACCAACAAACTCCTTATGTTTACTTACTGCTAATGAATGAAATTTCATAATAACCCAGTGATGCTGATGCAAACAACTGCAAGATTTAGTTAAATGCTCTAAACTCCACAAAACTACATTGTCACAGTGGGTTGAGCAGGTGACCATATGCAGTAAGTTTAGTGCAAAGGGTGTGAAACCATCCCGGGCCATTTACTGCATGTTACAGCTTTCCTGTCCACTCTCTACTGTCCTATCATAATAAATGCTTAAAATAGAAATTCTGTGTATTCATATTCTAAGAAACAAAGACTCCTATGTGGGAAATGCCAAAAACAGAACATTTCATAAACAGCTGTGTACTCCTCCCTTTACAGAGCACAAACTGGCTCTAACCACGTAGAGAGAAGTGCAAGGCCCCAGTTTGGAAAAGATACCTGCTGCAAAGAAAAAGCCAAACTGGACACCAGCCAATGAAGACGGGCAATAAATCACAGATATTGGACAAAAGAAAACTGGAATGAAAATGTGCTGAAGGAGGGTTGATGCCATTTGTCAGGTATGGTGGAAAAAAGAAATCTATCTCCAGATTACGCTATCAAAATCATAGCTCCATTGCCAAAGATCTGAAAGGCTGTGGTTGCTGCAAATTAAAGATTCTTTACAAAAGGTTTTTTTCATTATTCAGAGTAAAAACAAAAATTCATTCTTTAACATCCACAAAGTGAGAAATAGAATATTTCATATTCACTTTGAAATTAATTTGATGAATAAAAGTTTGAGTATGACTGACCTCCAAAATGTTGAGTCCATGTGTGAAAGTCAGACGGTTTACGTTTGACTTCTATAGTTTCTACTGTAATATCTTCACTGTCTACTTATCAGCTAATTAGTGTCTAAATTACAGTTATTACTATAATTAGCTGAATCAAAATTCTTAATGAGCAAGTTATACTAATTCATCCATTTTATTATCGGCTTATTTAATTTAGGGTCAGCAGGGGGCTGGAGCCTCTTCCAGCTGCCACAGGGTGAGAGCCGGGGCATACCCTCTACAGGCCACTACTATCACAGGGCTAACACAAGCAGACAGACAACTACTGAAGCTCACAGTCACACCCTACACCCAATGTGGAATCACCAATTAAACTAACATGCACATGTTGCATGTCTCCAGAGTACACAGGCAGAACCCAGGCAGGCACAGGCAGAATGTGCAAACGCCACGGAGAAAGCAGTGGAAATGTCAGGGATTACCAAAGTTGTATTCTTACTAAGACATAAATGCATAAAGCAAATTCCACAAAAGCCATCTCCACACGTGTGGCCAGTTGACTATAAAACACCTAAGTGAATCAGTACATTTTAGCCATTATAGGCGCACACAGAGCATAACTACTATTAGCTCTGAAAGCAGTGGGAAGAGAGTGTAACAGTACACAGAACCTGGAGGTAATTTCATTTTCATTGACAGGGCATAATCATACGCTGATTGCTTTTGATTAAAACAGAATGCAATCTCTCTTTTCAACACTGGTTTTCTTCTGGCACTGGAACAGATTAATTACAGCAACAGCATGCTCTTAGCCCAGCTTTGGACACATTTATACAAGAATAACCTGAGACGAATGACACAGCAAGAAAGGTTAAAGGCACACAAACACACACACACACACACACACACACACACACACACACACACACACACACACACACACACACACACACACACTCCTTTAGCAGTCAGCTACAGTAACAGTACAAACTGCGAGCATACAACCATAACAGTCTTGTCAATGGTTTTGCTTTATTCTCTATGTGCTTGTCTTGTGTTTTCCTTCACTCCTTACAGCTTTCCAGTGTTAAGTTCACACAGCCTCTGCGCCTTTAAGTGGTATCCTGGGTATTTTTCTTCCCGCAGACATGGAGGTTAACTGGAGTGGAAACTATAAACTGCATTTAGTAGGAGTGGACAGTATAGAGAAAACCCTTTATTAAGGTGGATGTAGTTTTCCACCCCGATATTCATGTATTAGAGATGAAAACAATTCTTGTCAGCATCAAAGAGGGTTGATGCCAGGTGGGATGGGAGACAGAGGCCAGAGGAGTTCATCCAGACCGGCTTTTATGGCCTGGAAGGCCCAGATGAGCTGCATCAGCTAAACAACCCTCCATCTCAGCAAGTTGTTGTCCAAGACCAGCCTCCAAGACGGTGAGAGGAGCATCACAATGAATGCTCAACTCCAAGAATCTAAACCAAATCAGGGATGTTCTAATGGACTTAATACCACTGCTAAGTACAATGCAGCAGTGACTGGATTTTATTAAGGACATTTCCACACTGTGACAAATAAAATTATACACCCTTTCTATCAAGAGGAAATACTGTATGCTTTTTTTTTTTTTTAATTAATTACAAACCAGTTGTGTAATTATTGAGAAATGTTTGGTAGACTTAAATGCAAACAAGCAAATTCAGTGCAAATTGTTACATCAAATTTGAGTACATTCAATATGTTTTCACAGTGTTCCCTGCAAAGAATTCTCATGTTCATTAAGAAAAATATGTCCAATTTATGAATAGTTATTTGAATGTAAATAAATTAAGCAAGTAAATATGTCAGGGCAGAAATACTGATATATTAATATAATAAAATATTAAAGGGTCATAAAGACCAGATGAATCCTGAATATGAGAATGTATCAGTGCAAAGAAAACACAGAGTGCAGGACTCTGTGTTATTACATTTCAGTCTTAGTTGGTGCAGTTCCCCATAGCCTCAATTTTTGTTTTCTGCAGAACATCTAAACACACACACACACACACACACACACACACACACACACACACACTGCTGAGAGCTATATTATTCCCTCACCGCTTCACACGCCATGGAAATACTCTGGATTTACTAACCATGACCCAGAAACACACACACTCACCCCTTCACTTCTCTCTCATGCTCTCTCAAGCAAATATTAGTGTGCACACACAGTATAGATATGCATGACAGCATAGCACAGCTCTAGTGTACAGTGCATACACATGGGCAACGGCAACAGCCAACTCACATTACGCCTGCATACCGCACACACTCAGTGACCCTCACCTCCACACATCAGTTATTTGCAGCTCACGGTGACGTCGGTCTGATCTGTAATTACATTCTAGTCAGACCTGCATCATTCACTGCGGTCAAAATCACTTATCTCGACAGACAGCAGCAACTTACCCGGCCATCTATTTTCAGATTTTATTTCAAAAACACAACATTATGTGAGTTGTCTTTCATGATGTGAGAGGATCTTCTCCTGGAGCAGTCTAGTGCATTAACAGACTATTGACATTTCTAAAAAAGCTATACTTTTCTTTACTGTGACTGATTAAAGACTTCTTTTTGGACAGATATTATGCCATTATATTAGGAACCTGTTTAACACAGCTGAGGTTCAATTTATACATTATTCATCGCACACATTGATGATATCACAGTTTTTCCAGATACGGTTCCCCTCTATATGCCCCTGTGCATGAATAAGATATAATCAATACTGATGCACGCAGCAATATTAAAGCATATGTGAACAACATGAATGTTTATGAGGAGCTTCCCTCGAGAATGGGCTCAGGATTCAGGTGGAGGGCTTCACAGGCTCTTGGCCTCTCTGTTGTCACACAGTGTGCATTCAATAAGCCACACTGGCTCACACAAAGAAAAGCTGCTTCACTTCGCCTTGTCATAACTCAAGACTTTCATAATGTTACAACAGCCTTGTACATAAAGCGTGATCACTGTTACTGGACTGTATTCTCCTCCTTATTAATATAGGTTCATTTTCAGGCCAGTTTCATGGTCAGGAGGAGATCTGAAACTCCTGGAACTCCTAAATTTGAACAGTAATCAGCTCATTACAGTGGGATCAACAAACAAAGCCCTTTCGGATTTTCTGATATTGGGGCATTAGCAACGGTGCATGCTTGGGGTCCTTCCCACCCACGCTTTGTCAAGTGAAAATCATCCAAAGGCACAACTGCAATATCAGCTGACACACATCTGACATCTGCAGCAAACAGACACATTACCAGACACCATCCTAAAATGTGTAATCACATGATCAAAGCAGAGTAAATAAAAGCTGCGGCCAAATGGTCTAAACACAGCAGCTGTTTTGGCAGTTGGAAAGCATCCAGCTGTGGAATTCTGTTCCTACGGTACATGTCAGAGTCAGGCAATAATCTAGTCTGCTGCAGTGTGAAATGCATCAAACTGTCTATAACTTTTAATTTATGTCATTCACATTTTCTGATTCAAGTATTTGCTGAAAAGGGAAATAAATCTAGAGGACTGTTTCAGATGCCTGCCAAAATAAACAACTTAAACACTGCAGACTTTTGCATTTCATAACAAAATTAGTAAAAATATATTTGATTTTAGCTTATGGAGCTGTACAGCTGACTTGTGTATATGCAGAAGCACTCAGATTAGCAGTATTGTTTTTACCTTTTTCTTATATTTCCCTTCAGCTCATCAGGTTTTCTTACTTTTTTGCTTACAAACTAACCAGGACCAACTACTAGCTTAGTATTGTGTCGGCCCTCCATGTTCCACCACAACAGCTGTGGCACTTTGGGGCATGGACACAGGACCTCTGATGGTGTGCTGTGGTGTCTGGCACCAAGATTTAGGCATCAGATTGTCCTCTAGGTTGGGGGTAGGGGCTCCTTGGATCAGGCTTGTTCCAGCACAGATGCTTGATTGGACTGGCATAGCTTGGTCTGGGTTACCAGCTTAGGATGTTTGTCATGTTCCTTTAGCTGCTCCAGAGTAGTTTTTGCAGTGTGGTGGAGTATTTAGGGGGGCATTAGTGTCTGGGGTTGCTGTTGCCAACTATTATGGAAGCACATGCCAGCATTCACCAGTGTAGCTTATGTGCAAAGACTGTATATAAAGGATGGACATGGCCACATGCTGTCAAAATTAGACAAAAAAATCAAGTTTACACAAACACACACACACACACACACACACACACACACACACACACACACACACTCGAAGATACAATCTCTTTGGGCTAAAACATCGAGGAATTTGTTATTTCCAAATTTGATTTTTACACAAGCTACAAATGTTATGCTAGCTCAATTCTGTAATTAGCTATTTGTTAGTATAATTTAAACTGCCTCAAAATTAAAACTGAGGGGAAAAAAATACAAATGTGACCACTGAGGGGTGGATCTGATGGACACCGCACACCCACACAATAATGAACACTACTGTACACGATGCACGGTGACTTAAACCAACCTGAATGTGTCAAGAAACAAAGCACTGGGTTTGCATATGCAATAGAGGTCTCCACAGGTTCATGTTCAACCTGAGTTGGACCAGTTCCCAGTTATACTTGTTGTAATTGTGCTGCATTAACTGTAGATTTACAGCTCTGAGCCTCAGGTATGTGTGCTAGATTTCTCAACTTCATGTGGCTCCAAATATATCAAAGTGTATTCAGTATTACCTATGATCATGTGTGTTACAAAAGGGTGGTGATGCACTGTGTCTGAGGGACTGAGAGACTATTTGGCTCATCTCAGATTAGGAAGGTTCTGGTGATCGAAGCAGAATAAAGGGTATATACAGCAGCAGTAAATATACAGTTTGAGCAACACATTGACAGTAAATACATGCTACAGTACTGCAAGACTCCAGCCAAGATCCTGTGTCCTGCTTGCCAAGTGCTGAGTAGGGCAGCACAGTGGATTAACCCCACAGCAATAAATTCATCCCAAAAGCAGCAGTTTTTTTTTTTCGCTAAGCTGATGCCATCGTAAAGGTAGCAGGAGAAAAGCTTCTATGAATTCTGTATCTATATTAGAAAAGATGAGTTTTAAACTGTCACTGGTTGTTATCGTTTGCTGTTTTATTCTGTAGATGTTCTTCTGTAGATGTTCATCTTTATGCACATTGGTTTCTTCTACAGCTATCAAACCCAGTTCCAGAAAAGTTGGACCACTGCATAAAATGTAAATAAAAACAGAGCACAATGATCAGCAAATCTCATAAGCCCATGTTTTATTTAAACATAGAAAACATATCAAATATTTACACTGAGAAATATTGGCTCATTTTGAATTTAGCGGAAGCAACAGGTCGAGAAATTTGAGACAAAGAAGTCCCTAATAGAAACAGCTGGAGGAACAATTTGCAACTAATTAGGTTAACTGGCAACAGGTCAGTGACAATGACCTGGTATAAAGAGGGTCCATCTTAGTGAGCCAATGGTTCACCAATCTGCAAAAAAAAAAATGTCTACAGATTGTGGAAGAATAATGGGCCTCAGTGTAAAATTGTGAAGACTTTGGATATCTCCTCATCTACAGCACATAATATAAAATATTCTGAGAAGCTTTTGGGACAAAGGTGTAAAGCAATGCTGAATGCCTGTGATCTTCATGGCCTTGGACAGCACTGTATTAAAAACAGGTGTGATTCTGTCATAGAAATCCCTGCATGGGCTCAGGAACATGCCCAGAAATCACTGTCCGTGAACACAGGACACCATGCTGTCCACAGATGCAGGTTAAAGCTCAATCATGCCAAGAAGAAGCCACAAGTGAACATCCAGAAACACCACCATCTTCTCGGGACCACAGCTCATTTAAAATGGACTGAGGCAAAGTGGAAAACTGTTCTCTGGTCAGACAAATGCAGTCCTCAAGACAAGACAAGAGGGACCATCCAACTTTCTATGTGCACTCTGTTGAAAAGCCTGCATTTCTGAGGGTACCGGAGTGCATCAGTGCCTGTGGTATTGGCAGCCTGCACATCTGGAAAGGCACCATCAATGATGAAAGGTATATACAGAGTTTAGAACATATGCACTCATCCAGACAATGTGTTTTTCTGGGAAGGCCTTCCATATTTCAGCAAGACAAGCCTAACCTGCTTACGGCAGCTATTGCAACAGCATGGCTTCGTAGCAGAAGAGTCTGGGTTCTAAACTGGCCTGCCTGCAGTCCAGACCTTTCACTAACTCATAACATATCATCTGGCATATCATGAAATGAAAAATACGACAACAATCCAGGACTGTTGAGCATCAGACAAGAATGGTGACAGTATTCCTCTCCAAGAAGTCCAGCAGCTGCTCTCCTCAGTTCGCAGATGTTTTTGGACTGTTTTTAAAGAAGAGGAGATGCTATGCAGTGGGAAAAACGGCCCTGTCACGACTTTTTTTGAGATGTGTTGATCCCATCAAATTCAAAATTACCTTGTTTTTTCTTTAAATGTACGTTTTCTCAATTTAAACATTTAATTTTCTTTCTATGTTCTATTGTGAATAAAATATGGATTTATGAGATTTGCAAACCATTGCATTATGTTTTTATTTTATTTTATTTTATTTTATTTTATTTTATTTTATTTTATTTTATTTTATTTTATTTTATTTTTACATGGCATCCCAACATTTTTGGAATTGAGGTAACTTGCAAGGCAGCTGTATTCTTGTATATGTCCTTGAGCTCAGCTTTAAGCCAATTCCTAGTTGGTCAGATTAATCTGTGTCCTCTATTGGCTACTACAGCTGTGTTTCTTCAATGAAAGAAGAGCGTCAGATGAATCTGCTGGTAGTGGTTTGTTGTTCTGATTTGTTGAAGTTTGCCGATAGACAAACGTTCATCCAGTCGCCTGCCAAGTTTGTTTGTTTGTTTTTTTTGACAGTGTCTGCACCAATCGACAAAGTTCCCAAGGATACCTTCACAGATGGTTCAATGTAACAAACCATCTGGGAATGCTCCACTTCTGCTCTCCAGTTAGCTGCCAACTTTCAGTGTTTGTTCAGTACTGAGTAACCTGTGAACACTTTTTACTCAAACTCCTGCATGATGTGGATTAGGCTTTGGAAGCCAGAGAAATCAAAACAGCAAACAGAAGCATACCACAGCACTCCATAAGATGGCTGACAGTACAGTGCAGTCGTGGTTAAAATTTACCTGAGCGTCACTGTGGGTTTAACTCGATAACTGAACCCATTCCTGAACAATATAAACTAAAACAAATGTTTTTCAGATTAAACACATGTAATCCAGAATTTATGAGCGGTGTTTGTACCTTTGAGTCATTGTGTCTCTCCGCTTTGTCAGCATCCTTCTCTTTCTTCTTCTCCTCCTTTTTCTTTTCACGCTCCTTCTATGAACAAAATTTGAAAAAATGGTGTAAGAAAGAGGCATATTTTGTATAATTTCTGTATAACTGACACACTTATCCACTTAATTCACACACACTCTTATGCTCATTTTCAGTTCTACATGCCTAGCATTGCATGATCCATAGTTGAAATAATTCTTATCCAGGCATACTGGGCATTACAGCCCCTCAGCTCATCTGTGTGAAACCAGCTGTTTTAGCTCCTCTCCATTAATGCCAACTTCTTTCTAATTGGCTGCCACTTGCAAATAGAAGGTTTAAAGAGTAGATGCTGTCAGGTGTTCTGCGCTCACAGAACTGTGTCTGAGATGACCATATTTCTACTCTCGCTGACATGCTCAAGTTTCAAGACTGGAAAAACTACATGAAGTATTTTGGCCCACAAGGATTACTTTCATATATATATATATATATATATATATATATATATACACACATGCACACACACACACAAACTGCCAATGGAAGCTACAGTTTGAATAAAGTAATTTGCTAAACTGCAGCTAAATAAAATTAATTCATTTGATTAATTTTGGTATGACCTTCAGAGCACCAAAGTTCATTCATACCCCTGACCCTATTCTCCTCCATGACATCAGGGTGAGGCTCACAGGCACTGACGTTCTTAGATGTGAGATTACCCAGAACAAAAAACAAAGATGAAATTGGCGGTGCTGATGTAAAACCATAATCTCATGACATTATCCGGGAGGATTGCGTGTTTCTGTGTTAAGTAGGGTATCGCTGATCGTAATAACTGAAATGGGAATACATAAAGGACTCAATTAATCCTCCGCAATTTTCTATGCTCAGCTCAGGGCAATTTCAGCAGAATTATAAAAATTCCAGGTAACATCAACCATAATAATGCACGCTTACGCACAGTGGGCTTTACTTTATTTGCATATAATTTGCAGTACTTATTAACAGATTTATGCATCTGCACTCAACACTACAGATGCAACAGAGCAGGTCAAACTGATAATATCAATATCTTACTGATAAATTGAACTGACATACTGCTGTCCTGCAGTACTATAAATAACATGTAATACCGCTTAGGAACAGAGAGAGAAGCCACTTTTCTTCGCCTAATAATGCTCTATAGGAGAAGGCCCAACTCCAACTGGTAAAGATTAGCTGTACCTCATAGCAGGTTGGAAACAATTACATCCTTTTCCTTAATGTGATTTTAATGCACTCACAATGCAGATTTAATGTGCAGACATTATTAGCGTGCAGAGTTGATGTAGTGTTTTCAGGTTAATGCTTCTGTCTTGCTTTGTTATATGTAAATGAGCCAGCACTGATGCCAACAGGATTGAGCTAATGACTGTCAGGATGCCAAAGAGGGAAGCTTTAGTTTAGCAGGTAAAGCCTACAATCTAGCCATTATGACAACAATAACCGTCTCATTCTCTCCCTCGCCGTCTCTGCTCTCAATGCAATTACTTGAACGCAATAAACAACGGCATCACCATCATCAGTACTTACAATAGTGCAAATCAGGATGGGCACAGAGGGCATCTGCTATTTTTATTTTTTTTGTAAGCATATGAAGTCAGCAGGGATTTTTTTTTTGTTTGTTTTTTACAACAATAGTTTGAAATACTGAAAAGCAAATGCAGCACATTATTTTAAAAAATGTCCAATGTCAAGTGTTGTCACAGGGGAAAAAATGTTTATTTGTGCTTGAGTTTTAATTTCTGATCCTCGGTGTCTCTAAGGGGAATAGCTACTGTTTACACATGAACAGCATAACAACATGGGTCTCTGTTCTGTTTCAACTGATTCTTGGCTGTTCATTTACAAGGCATTTCCTGCATCTTCCCTTATTGTTTTCATATCAATCACTAAGTTAGAGTATATTATCATGAGGCTCTGGCAGGCACCAAGCCTCTAACTCTATCAACTATGAGCTAATGAGGCTGGCGTCCAATCTGCTTCAGCGGCATTAACGGACTATTATATTCCCATCTGAGCATCACTAATAAAACAGAAAATTACAGCTGGGATCCTTCGCCACCTATTATGCTGGCTATGCTTCTGACTTGGGTTATTGAATCAATTCCCCTCCGGTTGACCAGGTTAACTCAGACGAGCGCTGACCCTGAGCATGGGTCAGTTTCTCTGAAATTGCTCCTTATCCAAATCGCAACATTGTGGAATTTGTTCCCTATACACACACAATATCAGAAGTAAACAGTGCATAAAAATCTCAATTTCCTGCTCACTCCTGCTAACAGGGTTAGGGGTCATGCATAACAAGTCACTTTTTTGCTGTAATAAGTAACATACATTAGTTTTGCAATTCAAATAATCGATTGCTTTTTCAAATAGGAAATCTGATACCAATAAATTTTGAACATACTTTCTTGTTTTGTTGCAAAAACTACATAATCCCGCATGCATTCACACCATTTCTGTTTTTCTGCTACTTCTTGGCAAGTAGCTGCTCACTGGTGCAAGAGCCAATGTACTGATCAAATCCTGTTAGTATGCATGCATACACTAAAGTACTGGACCACCTACACATTACACCTGCAGGAGCTGCTCGGACATGAAGCTCCTGGGACACAGTTTTAGTGCTGATGTTGATGCCAGAAGAGGTCTGGGACTCTGCAGTTACTGAGTCAGCAGAGCATTGATGATTTTTAACACACCATGCGCCTCAGCAGTAGACGGTCCTCGCTCTGTAACTTTACATGGTCTGCCACTTCATGGCTAAGTTGCTGTGGTTCCTACACTTGCAATAATACCACTTACAGTTGATTGTGGAATATCTACTGTAGGAAGAAAGAAACTTCATGAACTAACTTGTTTCAACAGTGGCATCGTATTACAGCATCTTCAGAACAACCAAATTCTTTCACAAATGTTTGGAAAGGCAGACTGTACGGCTGGGTGATTGATTTTATACACCTATGCCAGTACGGCCAAGTACTTTAGTCCATATAGTGCAGCTTAGGTAGAAAGATAGGACAGCCTTTACTTTGTCAAAACATTTGTAGTATTTTTAAATTGGGGGTAAAAAGTTCAAGAACAACATGACAGTTAAAGTTTGTCAGTTTGGCCATGATCTAGGCTACTTAAGGCACTTATGACATACCAGCAAATACTGCATGGGCCATATGTAGACCAAAAGTCACAAGGTGGGCTTGATATGGATTATAGCAAGTGTTCTGTGGGCCAGAAAACACTAGAAATAACTGTGGAGTTAGCTAAGGTACCTTAGCCTGATGTTCCAATTAGCTGTTTTTGTGCATGTAACTTGAGCTTAAAAGAGCTATAAAGAATTTGACAAAGGGCTTAAAGAACAAAGCAGATGATATCAAATAAAACTGTTTTATATGTTCAGATAATCCATGTATCCCATTTGTTCACTAACGGTAGACTAAATCAGTCATCACTGTATACGAACAAAGTCAGTGGTGACTTAGTGCTCTCTCACTAGTATATATTTTACTTTCTCATGATACTGGAAGTGTTAAATTAACTCCCCGGTAACTCTCTCTGTGTCCCTCCTCCTCGTGTGTAGAGATGCCCACATGCAGCCGTTCCACCACAGATTTATCAATTAGCATTACACGACGCGAGTAGCACTACATGAATAAAGTGCAACATTAAAGTGTTTCAAAACCACACATCCCATCCCCTGACAGCAGCTGCCGGGGCTAACAACTTTGTGTAGCTCACCCTAATACATACTATGCATCTTTAGTAATGCAAAAGTACAAAGTTAAACAAGTTACTTTGTTCAACAGGAAATGCATTAACATAATCTTGAAAAAGATTACCTTTAAAAGCACAGTTTTCACAATTATGTTTAAAATAAACTGATAAATGTGAGAAACACAAATGCAAAAATGTTTTCAGTGTCTTCCTTGGATATTATTGAGTTTTTAATTTCACCCAAGTGAAAATAATCCCTTGAAGCAAGAACAAAAACTTTAGTCCAGAATGTAGATTTTGATGCAGCACTCTTACAGGAGTATTTGACATCAGTTGAGATAAATAAGCAGCTGGATGCCAACCAATATGTCATTTTATGCTGGTAAACTAAAAGTACACATAGAGCCAAAGGAATGTCCTATACTGTAAAAAAAAAGATATCAGAAATCACTTGTATGGCTGAGTAATGAAAGAAGCTAGTTGGTCAATTATCAGAAAGAGAATTAAAGAAGCTTGTCTCAGTTGTCTTAACGTGACACTGACACAGGACGCCAACATAAATCTAGAAGACTACATGGCACCAGAACACAAGCACAGCAAAGCACCACCACACCACAGAGTAAAAGAGGAGACGTGCACCTCGTGTCTGCTCTTGTCAGTCTGGGAGGACGGCGAGGTGGTGGGAGGAGCCACTTCAGACAGCTTCTGCTGGAAGACAGAGAATTTTAGACAGAGGGTTAGACATGGAGATGAGGAGAAGAAGAAAAAAAAAATCAAGAGAGACAAGAAGAACAAGGAGAGCACAGTATGGAGAGAGAACATGACGGAGGGGGAGGAAAGTGAAGCAGAGACAGGAGTGACTTAATTAGAGGGAACGAAGGAGGATTCTCTCCACTACAGCAGAGCAGTCTTTGCTTCAGGAGCAAACCAAGGTTATATTCAGCCTCACAGCTGCACAGGATGAATGGTCTCTAAATAAAGTCTCACATCTCACACAAAACCAACAGTTATTGAGTGTAGGGACGGCCTCAATTAACCTGCTGTTGACCTTCAAGATAGACCAAGATGGGCTTGGATTGAACTCTGCAGCCAACCAACTACAGTAAATAGTTGTTTCACAAGTATTTTATTCTTTCCATCAAAGTATTTTATAGAAGAGAAATCAGCTATCAGACAGCATGCCAGTAGCCATATCCTCCTCTGACCCTACAATTGTGGAAAAGTTGAAAGGTTGTTTGTATTGTCTACTACCAGACATCCCCCAAGGACTGCCACAGATAGACTATTTCATGAGCAATAAACTGTCTTGAGTTCATTCTTAAGGCATTGAAGGGAATGAAAACCTATTTTCTCAATATGGTTCTTGCTCAAAGAGATGACGGGTTCAGTGATTTCACCTGACAGAGCTCTGTGCTTTCTACTCACTGATTTAAAGTAAGCCATGTTCGATGGGATGTTTAATTTTTCTGTTTTTTCTGAGGCTCATTCTGCAGTTCACTCTAACATGTACTAAGCAGTACTGGAACTCTTCAGACCCGTTTTCGCACTCAGAACTGCCTTAATGCTTTGTGGCACAGATTCAACAAGGTGCTGGAAACTGCTGGTGCTGGAAAGATTTTGCCATGCTGATATCATAGTATCACACAGTTGCTGCAGATTTGTCTGCTACACAATCATGATGTAAATTTCTCTTTCCACCTCATCCCAAATCTGCTCTATTCGACTGAGATTTGGTGACAGTGGAGCCCATTTGAGTACAGTTAACTTGATCGAAAAACCAGTTTTAAGAGATTTGAACTTAGTGGAGTGGTGCATTATCCTGCTGGAAGCAGAAGATGGGTACACTGTGGTCATAAAGGGATGGACATGGTCAGCAGCAATGATGTTCAGCTGGTACTAAGGAGCTCAAAGTGTGCCAAGAAAATATCCCCCACATCCATCTCCACCTGCCTGAACCACTGATACAAGGCAGGATGGATCCATGCTTTCATGTTTTTTATGCCAAATTCTGACAATCATCCAAATATTGCAGAAATGGAGGCTCAACAGACCAGGCAACATTTTTTCAGTCTTCTTTTGTCCAATTTTGGTGAGCCTATGTTAAATGCAGCCTCAGTTCCTTTTCATAGCTAAAAAGAGTGGCACCCTGCGTGGTCTTCTGCTGTTGCAGCCCATCTACTTCAAGGTTCAATGTGATGTGCATCCAGAGATATTCTTCTGCGTAACCTGATCGTAATGAGCGGTTATTTGAGTTACTGTTGTCTTCCTATCAGCTTGAAGCAGTCTGGCAATCCTCCTCTGACCTCTGGCATTAGCATGTCACTTTCACCTAAACAGCTGCTGCTCATTGGATATTTTCTTTTTTTCATGTAACTCTCTGTAAACCCTAGAGATGGTCTCAAATAAGCCTGAATGGCAGCAACAATCATGCAACATTTAAAGCCACTTAAACCCCATTTCTTCTCCATTCTGATTCTCAGTTTGAACCTCAGCAGGTTATCTTGTCCATTTCCTCATGCCTAATGCCTCTTTTCCACTAGTACCTACTCTGCTTGACTCAACTCGACTCTTCTCGTTTTCGGTTGGTTTCCTTTACAATTCAGTACCGCCTCAGTGTGGGTGGGTTTGTTATAGCAAGGTGGCGTGGAAGTCCCATGATGTCATTTGTATGCAACACAAACACAAACAGTCGCTCCGTCTAGCTCCCTCTGGATTCTGTTGTCAGCCACCAAGCACAAAAACGTCTGTGTTAGTTAGTGTGTAGCCGTTTCCCTCGTTGCCGGCAGGTTTGCTTACTCTGTGGTGTGGTGTCAAGGAGTCTCTCTCATGACTCATCTAGTGCCATCACTCCCTGGCCATACAGTGGCATGCAGTCTGTTGATGTCACATTTCTTGGCTTGTCTCAGCTCACTTGGAAACCCAGGTAAGTATCATCCAGTTTTACTCATACCTAGTGTCAAATGAACTTTAGTCATCCAGTGATACAAACAATTGCTTTCAGGAGTCTATTTAAGGCTGAATTGCAATCCTTGAACATAAATTCTAGAGAACAAGTTCTAATATTGTTTTTTGGCTATAGCCTACTAACAGGGTTAGACTTTAAAACTACAGACACTGTGTCGGTTTCATTCATCCTGAACAATGTGTTAACTAACACCACTACGGATCAATCATGTGGAGCTTACACCGAACATACCCATGAAGCTTCTTGTTCTGCTCTGTGAAAAGTCCAATGAACAGTTTATTTGAAATTTCAAGTGTACTGGTTAGTTTAAGATTTCTGTATCCCTAAAACTGAGATATGTAACAACCCATGAATTTCAGTTAAGGCGAAAAGCATACCTTTATGCACAGTGCACAGACATGCAGCGATGAATAGATGGATATTAGGGAGAAAAACTGAGAAGGATAAGGTCCAGAAAGGTTCACTTCCAGTACTGCATACATGACATATTACTATTTTTTTGGTACAGGATTGAAAACTTGTATTTTGTTTATTTTTGGTGATATAAAGCCTTGAAAATGTTTTCCAGAGTATGGTGCCCACAAACTCTATCACAAAAGCCACTCCAGCACCAAGGAATGAACACCCACTTTCTACAATAATTACTGCCATTCTCAATCTGTCTTCAAAATCCATACCAATCCAATCCCATCAGCCATTTCATCACAGAACAGCCTAAAACTTTCCTGGCTGTAATGAGACATGTCAGTTAGCATATTTGACTAAACAGTTGCGATGCTACCTTGCCTTTTGTCTTTATCTATTCCTTATTTATCCTTTGCCATCTGGCTGTTCACTGCCTTTCTACATGCACCACAGCTTCAGCTACCTCCCTCAAGATTTGCACCTCGTCTCCACTCACTGCCTCTCCACACAACAGCTGAACAGAGCAATTATTCCTAAAAGCAGCAAAAGTAATGAGGTCATAAAAGCACTAAAAATATATATGTTTCTTTGCAGTCTGTTACGTGGGTGAAAATGACACTGAGTGCACCAGCTGAGCTGTGTGAAGCAACAGTGAAGTATTTAACAAGATTTTCACCAGCACCAGTATGAAGGAAACAGGTAAAAAGAAATGTTAGAGTTTGGAATTACTTTAATCACACTCTCGTGATAAAACTACAATCCACAAACTGCAGGAAAATGCAGATAGAACTTTTGTGCTTAGATTTAAGCACAAATTTAAGCTTTGGTGGGTTTTTTGTGTGTCTACAGCCATCTAAAACATGGTGGAGGCTCTGTCATGTTTTGGCGCTACATTTCAGCCAATGGTGTTGGAGATCTTGTCGAAATTGATGGAATGATGAACACAGGAAAGTACTGTCAGATTTTGATCCACCATACAATACCATCTGGAAAGCATCTGGTTGGAAACAGCCCCATAATGATCCCAAACACACTGCCAATGCAGTAAAAGCATACCTGGCTGCAAAAACACACAATGAAACACTATCTGCCAAGGATTGGCCTCCCCAGAACCTGTACCTCAACATTTTTGAAGCAGTGTGGGATCACTTTCACATCTACACATCCAAAGATGAGCTTTGAATATCCTTCAAGAAGCCAGGAGAACTATTCCTGAAGACTACTTACATCAAAGCTGCCTCAGAGAGTTCAGGCTGTGCTGAAGAATAAAGGTGATTATACCAAATACTAACATTCAAGCTCATTAGAATTGTACACACTCTTTTTGCTTTATACACTGTATTTCTATATATGTTTGTACATTTCAATAAATCGATGCTCCCATTTTCCTAGCAAATTGTAAAGAATGTACAGAAAGGAGGCCAGCTGAAGACTTCTGCACAGTACTGTATCCACAACAGATTTAAGAATAAGATGCTTTCCTGTTTAAGTCAGTAGACCTTTCAGACACACTGACAGAAAATGGCCATAATTCAAAAACAAAGATGTGGCCAGTTCATTTCAATAATCATAAAAGCAATGTACCAAAAGCAGCACATACAAGTCAAAAAGGAGCAAACTAAATGTAAATTTAAATAAAGCTGATGGGTTTTTTTCCCTGTTAGAATTGGCTGGGGATTGTGTGGATAATAATGTCATCTCTGAATAAATCTTTATTACAAATTATTCTACCATAAAAAACTGAAATCTGCATATCACAATTGACCTTTGGGATGAATGGAAAACACAAAACATTATATACCATCAGATCCTGAGCCAAACATGTAAAAATGAAGTTGCTGTTACTTTTCCACATGCCTAAATAAGTGCATCATGTTTTTACGTGATGCTGCATGCATAATTTTTAATGTCTGATAAATTCAGACATTAAAAACCTTGACATGTGAATCCTATTAAAGGTATTACAGATTGTTGTATTTGCACATGTATCGTTGTTAATTCTGTGTTATAAAGTAAAAGTATTCATGTCTATAGGTACTGCATGTATGGTCAGGTAAAGCTGAGCCAGGAAGTTGGGCTGCCTGCTAGGGTGGAGGTCTGGGCTGTAACTTAGAGTTTCCTTTCACTTCCAAACAAGTCCTGATGTTTGAGCTCAAACTTTGCTGTCCAGTTAAATCGTCACTGACCAACTTACTGATACAGCCAATTAAAATGGCCAGCCGCCCTTGGTCGGTCCGTGGCCGATCCGTGGCCGATCTGTGGCCGATCTTGGCTGAAATGAGATCCCCCACTTATGACGTAGGCAAAGTGACCACAAGTGGTAACGCCCCTAAGCAGCATTTAGGAAAACTAGAGGTAATTTCCTATGTATCAACCAGCAGGAGCAGTAATAATGGAAGCACATTCATTTACAGCCTGCTACTCTGTATATTCATACATTGTAAATTTGCTCAGGGTTCTATAATTCTAGCAGAATCATAATGTTGAACCATTCTCTAAAACACTGACATAAATATTTGCCTGCAGCCAGTGAAGAAGAGGATGTGCACACTGAACAAGCTGCTTGCACTCAATGGTTAGTGCTGACTAACGAACATGAAAGCATGGAACAATTATTTGACCGCATTGCTACTGTTTTTAAAATGTTTTTGAAATTTAAACGTGAATTGATTATTGCTGGGTTCTGTCAGTGAACGGCACATTTAGGACAGAGAGCGGCGGGATTGCGCAACAATGATGTTTGTGCGTGTGTACTCTGCTCTATAGAAATATGGCAGAAATATGTGGAGCTCGGTCCAAAGCATTTAGGGCGAAGACTCAGTGAAAAGCTACTTTAGGGGAGGGACCCAAAGATTTGGCCCTTACAACATCGGGAATAAGCCCGTGCCGCTAGCGTGCCGGCTTTCAAAATAAATGAACAGTGACAGCAGCAACGATCGCAGTCATGCTGCTTACTTTCAGCGTTACTCGATGTACTGAAGCGTCTGTCGCTAGTAGTGGCTTAGTTCATCTCCTCTGTGATTCATCTGAACACTCTATTCCGCAGCACATTGGCGTGGTGGTTGACACAGCTGCCTCACAGCAAGAAGGTCCTACATCTGATTGCACCTTGGCCGAGGTCTTTCTGTGTGGAGTTTGCATGTTCTCCCTGTGTCTGCGTGGGTTTTCTCCGGGTACTCTGGTTAACTCCCACAGTCCAAAGACATGCAGTTAGTGGAGTTAGGTTAATTGGTGATTCTAAATTGGCCATAGGTGTGAATGTGAGTGTGAATGGTTGTCTCTCTGTGTTAACCCTGCGACAGGCTGGCGACCTGTACAGGGTGTAAACTGCCTCTCGCCCTATGACAGCTGGGATAGGCTCTAGTTCTCCAGAAGAGAATGGATGGATGGATGGATGGATGGATGGATGGATGGACTCTGTTCCGCTGTGAAAGTGTCCAGCCGAAGAATCCCACAGTATTTATTTATAGGTGCAAAAACTGTGTATGCTGACAGGTCGGACAGCATTAACACAGCATAAGTTTTTGCACGGTGAAACGTGAACATCCAGAACCCACAGATGACCTGGAAGGTGTTGGAGTCGTCATCAGAAGTGTGGAAGTGTTTCACAATGCTGGAGCATTGCAAATGTTTTATTTGGATTTGAGCTACCCAACAGACTAAGTATATATACACGGAGGGAAACTGTCTCAAAAAAGACTCAAGTGCTAAAAAAAGGAAACTGAAGGAACAATTTAGACAAGATAGGGCAGGTAGACTGGAACATTAAAGATCTTTTATGGAACACTCAGAAGTGGCACAGAGGAAAGCTTGTAGCTGGGATATTATCCCATATCATCGAACTGTTATAATGAAGGTTTTGGAATGGTTTTAGTTTTAGATGATTAATAACTGTCCTAGTAGAATTAGCAGCGAGGAGGAAAAAGAGAATTTGTTTACTTATTTTATGTGAAAGTAATTCCTGTGCAGTGTATAATGTGTATCTATTTCTTCTGTTCATCCTAATTCTACACAACAGGTCTCACCAACAGTGTTTTGGAGCTGTGTTTAGCTTCCAGGTGCTTTTTTTCAAAATGTGAAGTGGAGATTCTTAGCAGCTGATGGACACTCTCTATGACTGGCACTGAGTATTTACATGATGGTCGCCCTCTTTAACATTGCTCTAGCAAACAGACACAAATGAGTAGGATTGGATACATTCCACTATACAGCTGTGTGCAAAGAGGTCGGAAGGTGACAGTGAGCCAATGTGAGAATTCACAGCTAGTGACTGAGGACCTTTTGTGGTTCCTTCTACACGCTCTTTCCTGTCAGCTCCTTCAAATAACCCAAACAGTGTATTTCTAGTTGTGCAAACATGTCTGAATTTGAGTGTTTCCTGCTGTATCCTACATGTGAGAAAAGGAAAACATAATTCTAGAAGTTCATATGTGTCTTTTTTTTTTTTATTAATTTCAAGATAACGTAAGCAAGTCGGGGGATTAGAGTTGAGGCATGTTGTACAAAGCACTTTGGGTCCTCAAGTAGAGCAGAAAACGCTATATAAAAACCAGCTCATTTACCATTTCCAACAGTAAGACTTGTATCTGTGTTTGTGTAGCTCGCTTTGAGGCTAAGTACCTGGAGCCTGACATGCATGGACAAAGGAGGCTTTGGTTCAGTTTATGCCGGGAAGAGAAAAACAGATAATTTACCAGTGAGTATAACGCGCATATTCTTATATCTCGTGCATACTGCCACCATTCCATGCACTAACCAAAGTACTCCCGACTGATCTGTAGGTGGCGATCAAACACATCCTTAAAGAACATGTGGATCTTGAACCAGTGGTGAGTGATTTGAGAAATTAAAAATGTTTCACCTTCTTGTACCTTTGCTGTTGACGAGGAAACCAGACAGAAAACCTCATGCACTCATTCACCTTTCTTTTTTTTAGGCCTTACATGGGAAAACATCCATGGTCCCATTGAAGGTTCTCCTCATGATGAAAGTGGGAGGCGGACCAGCGTTAGTAAGGAATTCTGCACCCATGGGTTACTAGACTGGTATGACATTGAGCGGGAGGTTCTTCTGGTCATGGAAAGACCAGTCCCACGTATGAACCTAATATATGGAGAACAATGGTGGACCCCTGGAGGAGGATGTTCCTAAGGTACTGAAGTCTGGCCCAGAGAAGCTCCACAGAGCTTGTTTGATACTTGCCACATTGCCGGGAATCAGTCCCTCCTTCAGCTCAGTGACTGTCCTCTGGTGGATGCAGCCTTAAAACTGCACACAAAAGGTGTTTCCCACCGTGACATCAAGGCCGAAAACATGCTCATTGAAACCAGCACCAATGACCCTCGAGGGCAGGTCACAGACTTTGGATGTAGCTGCTTGGTACAGGAAGAACCATACTCCAGCTTCTCTGGTATGACATCTGACTTCTGCTCGTCGTTCAGCCATTGCTCTGCAGAGTGATGATTTTGATTTCGGTCTGAACCTGTTCCTCATCCTTCCTTTCTGTCTGTGCACTGCAGGAACCTCAGTGTACGCACCTCCATGGGAGGTATGAGGCTCCCCCCACCACAGCTTGGAGCTGGGCGCACTGCTTTGTGAAATGCTGGATGGAGAGCAAGGATTTACCACCTGTAAGTTCCTCTGCGGGAGAATTTATTTCAACAATGGCCTAGCCCAAGGTGAGACAGAGAATAGCTGTGTTTTGGTGCTGACACTGTATAAATGTTTCCCTTACAAGGTCCAAACGATTGCTGCAGTTTCCACCCAGATCTTTGCTTTGTTTTCTGTCCTCTCTCTAATCAGACTGACAGAATTTTTTGGAGCAGCATTTAGCTCGAAACCCAAAACAGTGGGTCACCTTGGAGCAGATTCAGCAGCACCCCTGGCTACAGAATGAAACTCCAGTCACACCTCAAACACTTGCTGAGATGCCTGGCCTTTAAAACTTTCACAGCGGAGGCTGTGAAAGCGACCAAAAGCATCAACAGAGATGTGTTCTGCAGTATTTATATATGTATTTATTCATTTAGAGGTGCAAAAACTGCGTGTCCGGTCAGATAGGAGAGAATTAACACAGTGTTAGTGACAGTGGAAAGAGCTCTCCCAGCCCCCCACAAACACATAATTTCAACCCCAACCAGAGACCTCCCTCTATAATATTTTTTAATCAGTGTGGCTCAAGATGCAGGAACGTCCTGATGACTATCCTGGCTTTCTTAAGACTGATGATAAAAAAACAAACACATTAATAATGTGATTTATAAAGGGTTACATAGATGTCCTAGTTTTACATATAATTTATGGACTGCATAATTTTAAAATGCAATAAACTGCCTGCCACAAACCATTCTGTTATTCTTTTAAATATAAGTTGCGTGCTGCGAGAGCAGGACGCCATTTCATTGCTGGTCCCCTTTTCTGAAAAGCACCATGAGGTTTGCTGCCTCAGTCACATTTACACTGCAGAGACCCTTTCCCTGCCCTCACGTCCATAAAATGAAAACTGGTCTAATACACTTCAATTTGGTGGTTCAGTATTGTGCCAAAATCTCTAATTTCTTTATATTTTACAGGAAATAAGTGCAGCAATTTATTGAAAAGTGCAAACATACATGGAAATGCAGTTTATAAGGTTAAAGCAGAGCTTGATAGTCAATATTTGGTATGACGACCTTTATTCTTCAGCTCAGTCTGATCGCTCTGAGGCAGCTTTCAGTAATTTCTTTAAACAGTCTTCAGGAATCGTTCTCCAGGCTTCTTGAAAGACATTCAAAGCTCTTCTATGGATGTTGCTGCCTTTTGTTCTGTTCTCTGTCATGATGATCCCACACTGCTTCAGTCATGTTGAAGTCTGTGCTCTGGGAGGCTGATCCATGACTGATAGTGTGCTATTGTGTGTTTTTGTATCTAGGCATGCTTTTACTGTATTGCCAGTGTGTTTGGGACTTTTCTGTGATGATAAATGAATTTTGACAAGATCGCCCACACCACTGGCTGAAATGCAGCCCCAAACCACGACAGAGCCTCCACCATGTTTTACAGACAGCTGCAGATGCTCACATATCAATGACAATTTAAAAAAAAAATCCAATTTGTGTTCATCTCTCTATAAAAAGCCATTGTTAAGTGTATTTTTGTATAATTCATAGTTCATTGTTAAGTGGCTTAACAAAAAAAAAAAATGACTGGATTGAAAATGAATTTAGTCCAAAGAACAACTGTGAAAGACCTTCATAAAGCTTGGATGACACTAAAAATTACAGTAGGTGAAAGTCTGGCTTCTATATATAAAGAAATAATTGTGGCTCATGACTTTTGCACATTAAAGTTTATAGAAATTCATAGCATAAAATCAAAATATTAAATTTTAAACTGACAGAAAACAATAAGTGAACAACAAATGAAAAATTAGGTTCTCCCAGTGTCAGACTCAACCTTCAATCTGCTATTGGATCTGTAGGAGGAGGAAGTTTGTGTGCAATTTTATTTTCTGTATTTCATTTTCTTTTAAATTGTATATATTTATTGTATTAAATAGAAATGAATGAACAAAGGGATGTTTGCTGGGAATAGTTCTGGTGATTTGCAGTGCAAAATGTCTGAATGATCAAACTGACAAAGTTTAATCCATCTAGTTTACATTTTCAAAACATAACTTTGAGTAAAGTTTTATATTTCAGCAGGAGAAAAAACCTATCAAACTATTTGAAACTATACAAAAACTACAGTTTTTGTGAAGAGACTGCATCTGTAAATTTGTCAGCATTTGCTTTGATTGACTCCAAAATGAAACAAATGTCCAGCCTCAGACTGTTACAAACTATTTTCTATGAGTTGTGGTTTGATTTTTTTTTTTTTTCTTAATTACTGGATTGTTAAGAGTCGTGGACCTAAGTGACCAGACTGAGTTTCTCAGCCTTAAGGCACCCACATACTGTGAGATTCCATCAGTCTTAAGTTCACTGCAAGCCACAGTGAGCAGCACAGATCTAATAAAGCTAGATAAGACCTCAAGTTTGATTCTGTCAGAATTTTATTCAGGATGTTACAAGGCCAACTTGGAACCTCTCTTTCTGTGAGATGAGAGCTTTATAATAAGAACTATAAATTTGAAGCTGCAACAAAATATATTGTCGCAGTTCTCATAATTATTTTGTCTAGGAGGATCAAAAACACCACAGTATGCACCTGAATTCAAAAAGGATGAAGAGCTTGTACATCTCAATGAGTTCAGAGTAGAGTGGCTGTTCCTTTGCATTAAAAGGAGCCAGTTGAGGTGGTTTGATTACATGGAACCCCGACACCAGCCTGCGGAAGTCCTATCAAGTTTTAAAAAAAGAAAAATGGAGCTGTGGGTCTCAGTCCTGTTGTCTGAAACCAAACTACAGCAGCACACTGTTGTTAAGCCCCCTGCACACAACACTGTTTGTTTTGTTGGAAGCTAAAATGAGGCTAAAGTGATGCATGCCAAAATACTCGTTAGCATTTAACTGCCTGGAAAATACAAGAAAGAGGTTATACTGTATCACTAACATCAACCCACCTTATTTCCTTTCTCAGAGCCATCCTCTCCTCCTCCTCTGCTCTCTAAAGCACCTCAGGGTAGAAAGTAACGCTGACTACAGTATGTCTTTCTGAGGCCACAACAGAGAACTGTTTTCTCCATTTTTCATCTTTCTACACTCCTCTTCTTCTCCCTCCCTCTTCTACTGCTCTTGTTGCCTGTGGTGGTGAAAGCAGCACAGCTGAGATGTGAATTCAGAACATTTTCTACCCCCCTACTTATTCTGTTGATGTCTTTGAAAGAAGTATGTATATATATATATATATATATATATATATATATATATATATAGAGAGGATAGATAGAGAGATAGATAGAGATCGAGATAGAGAGATAGATAGATAGAGAGAGATAGAGAGAGAGATAGAGAGAGAGATAGAGAGAGACATAGAGAGAGAGAGAGAGAAGATACAAGAGACAGAGAGAGGAGAGAAAGAGAGAGGACAGAGAGAGAGAGAGAGACAGACAGAGAGACAAGAGAGAGACAGAGAGACAGACAGAGAGACAGACAGAGAGGACAGAGAGACAGAGACAGAGAGAGAAGAGAAGAGAGAGACAGAGACAGAGAGAGACAGAGAGACAGGAGAGACAGAGAGACAGAGAGAGAGAGACAGAGAGAGAACAGAGAGAGAGAGAGAGACAGAGAGAGAGAGAGAGAGACACAGAGAGAGAGAGACACACAGAGAGCGAAGACACAGAGAGACAGAGACAGAGAGGGAGAGAGAGAGAGAGAGAGACAGAGAGAGAGACACAGAGAGAGACAGAGACAGAGAGAGAGAGAGGAGAGAGAGAGAGAGAGAGACAGAGAGAGACAGAGACAGAGAGAGACAGAGAGACAGAAGAGACAGAGAGACGAGAGAGACAGAGAGACAGAGAGAGAGAGAGAGAGAAGAGAGACAGACAGAGAGAGAGGACACAGAATATATAGACACAATAGATACATAGACAGAGAGGTAATATAAAATAGAAACATGACAAGACAAATATAGATAACATATAACAGATACACATATAATATATACATATAGACATATACATATATATAGATATACATAATACGATATCATATATATATATATATATATATAATATACATATATATATATAGATATATATATATATATATATATAATATATGATAGTATATATATATATTATATATATATATATATAATATATATATAATATATTATATATATGTATATTGGTATATATATATGTGTATATATATGTATATGGCTATTAATATATATATAGATATTAATAGATATATAAAAACCTTATCTTCTCCTAATATTCTTGACTTTGATGCTTGTGGCGACGTTCAATAACTCTAAACAGGCCCAGATGGGGCTGATGATGAAGATTATAAGGAGGCTGGCGGGTAAGAAGACAAGGCTAAAGGGACACAGAGGAAGGGGAGGGCAAGAGGGGATATAAAGGGGATAGATAACAAGAGCAGTACGCACTGGGTGAAAGAGGATGAACAGAGGTTGAATAGATATTAGGATAGAAGTGTCTGGCTCTTTACTGTGGTGAGTGCTGATAGTGAGAGAAAAATGGTTAACATCTTTGCTGAAATTTGTCTGCTGGCCAGACCTTTAACAGCTTCATTTGTACTCTTGCAGAGAACACTCACTGAGGAAGAGTGGAACAGTTACACAGAGACTAATAAAACAAGAATTATGGAGGCTGAGGGATAGTTTTAGGTGTTTGAGCTGTAATATAGTTCCACAGTGTTCTCACAAAGAAGTCAACTAAGTGACCTTGAGATATGTGTGGTGGCTACAGATGGGTCGATTCGGTCGATTTCCAGTCAGTCTTACGTATGTCCAACTATGAGCCAGTCCATTTCATGCATGCACAACATGTCACAACTGCACAGGCAGATAGTTCTGCATGCACTCATGCCTGTCAATAGCATGGAAGCCCCTTACTCTGATTTAAGATGCAAAGTTCATCAAAGTAAACTGAGGGAGATTATGGAGATGAGTGAAAAAGAGAAAAGGATAAATCTAACACTTCTTCTTCTTACAGCTGCTCCCTTTAGGGGTCACAAGAGTGGATCTTCTGCCTCCATCTCACCCTCTCCCTAGCATACTTCTCTGTCACACCAACCCTCTGCATGGTCTCCTTCACTACATCCATGAATCTTCTCTGTTGTCTTCCTCTTTTCCTCCTGCCCAGCAGCTCCACCTTAGCTGATCTGTGATGTAATCCCACCCCCATTTGAACCCATTTCTCACTACTACCGCACATCTCACCACTGTCTTGCTGTCCTCACATGTGTCCTGTCACGCCTGCTTTCTCTAGATCCACAGAGACACAGTGCAGCTCCTTCTGACCTTCTCCATCAACACTCTCAAAGCAAACATTGCATCTGTTGTGCTCTCCCTCAGCATGAAGCCATACTACTGTACACTGATCGTCAGGTCTCTTCTCCACCTGGCTCCAACAACTCCTTCCCATAGCTTCGTGGTATGCTCAGCTTCATGCCTCTGTACTTACTACAGCTCTGTACATCAACCTTGTTCTTGAAAAACTGGCACCAGTATACCGCCTTTCCATTCCTCAGGCATCTTCTCACTCACTTCCAAGATTGTGTCAAACAGTCCCTTGCCCTCTCTCCTAAACATCTCCATACCTCCAAAGGTTTGGCATGTGGACCAACTGCATTTCCACTCTTTACTCCTCCAACTTCCTCCTTAGTAATCCCTGAAAAAATCTAAATTGGCCAAGAAAATTACAATTGGTGCATCTCTAGTTGTGGCACAGTTGTGGTGGCAAATTCCCTCACAATCTCACATTGTGAAAGATTTTTCATAAAACTGAATACACTAATTTTTTCCCCCTGTAACAGAAGGGCTGCCACTCCCTGAGCCTGGGTCTGCAGGAGGTTTCTTTCATTTATATATATATATATATATATATATAAATTTTTAAGTTACAAAACATTAACAAAACATAAACAATATATCAATATACCTTTCCCTTCCCAACCCACATCAAAAAAAAAAGGATTTCCAGGAAGACAAGGCAATACCATGGTGACAGGACTGACGGCATTATAAAATGTACTATGTAGAATCTAATAGAGGCACTAGCATAGTGCCCACATAAGTCAAATAAGGCTGCCAGATCTTAACAAAGGTTTTATAATCGCTTCTAAGAGAGTAGGTAATCTTTTCGAATG
Source organism: Archocentrus centrarchus (assembly GCF_007364275.1). Lineage (NCBI taxonomy): Eukaryota > Metazoa > Chordata > Actinopteri > Cichliformes > Cichlidae > Archocentrus > Archocentrus centrarchus. Next base: position 28,209,158 of record NC_044360.1, on the reverse strand, counting down.
GAACACAGCTATTCATCTCTGAAAACCACCTGGAAATAGAGAGTTGGGAGTCAGACCTCCACGTAATAGTACACTTTCTGGCAACGCATAGAGCCAATTCCACAAACTTCTGTTGACATTTTCTTAATTGTGTACCCAGATTTGTAAAGTCTCCTAATAAACATACTTGAGGATCAACTGGAAATGACAGCCCTATAAGTTTTGACATAATATCAGAGAAGTCCTGCCAGAAGGTGCTTACCTTTATGCAATTCCATGTGCTATGCAGGAATGAACCCACTTCAATGTCACATCTAAAACATAGATGCGATAACTCTGGTTTATATTTATGTATTTTTTATGGCGTAATGTAAGTTTGATGGAGGAAATTATAATGGGTCAACCCAGGGGCGTAGGAATGAGTTTACTATTGGGGTGGACACATATCGGAAACCTGACAGATCCATGAATACTCTGAGCAAAGCAGTAAAAAAAAATGTGATCTTTTACTTTCTTCTTTTTCAGATGTTTCTTGGAAAAATAGTGTTGTGTACACCTATATTATTGCATGTATAATTTACATATGTATGTTTTATAATCGTAAGACTTGGGCAAACTGGCTTGAGCACAGATAATTGTTACCAGTGCATAGATAATTGTTACAAATGCACAAATAAATGTTACCAGTGCACACACAAATGTCACCAATACATAGATAATTGTTACTAATGCATAGATAATTGTTACCAGTGCACACACAAATGTTACCAATACATAGATAATTGTTACAAATGCACAGATAAATGTTACCACTGCACAGATAATTGTTACCAGTGCATAAACAAATGTTGCTAGTGCGCTAACATGTTAAAAAGTTTCATTACAAATGTATTGTAACGTTCCGTTATGTCACCCAAGCACCAGGCAGAGGTTTCGTTACTAACACCATTTAATCAGGCCGGACACACACAGAACAGCTCTCGCCGGATACAGCCAACTCTAACTCACACAAGAAAAAAAGAGCCCTCCCTCCCAAGAGCGACCCCCCACATCTCCTTCCGGTTCAACCCCAAAACAACCTAACTTAAAGAGAACAATAACTGTGACACACATTTAGCAATAACGTCCATCATGGATCATTACACTGCTCCCCCAACAAAAAGTTCCTCGTCCTCGAGGGAAAAACACAGTCTCTGAGGCGGGGAGGCAGTTGACGTCGCCTCCTTGGCGTCCGAGGGGTGGCATGAACTACAGGAAACTGAGGGGGAGAACAAGGGGATGGGGAGGGAGCCATGTCCAGCTGGGAGTCCAGCTGAGCTGGAGTGTGGGGGATTTGCACGCATCCCTCAGAGAAAGGGGAAGGAGAACGACCCTTATAAGGGGCCATCCTGTCTCTGTGCAGGACCACTTTCCTGCCTCTAGGTGGTAACTGTACTCTATAAACCACTTCCCCAACTCGTTCCAGGACACTGCAGGGTCCAACCCAGTTGCTGTCCAGTTTAGGACACCGTCCTTTTTTTCTCTTCGGGCTGTAGACCCACACCAGCTCTCCAGCACGGAAGTGCCTCCCTTTAGTAGTCAGGTCGTAGTTTCTCTTTTGCCGCAGTCCCGCCTTTGCCAGCTGGTCCCGAGCATAGGAATGCGCCGACTCCAGTCGGTCCTGCAGCTTCCTGGCATAGCTTTGACCCGGTGGCGCATCCGGAGCATCAGGAGGTTTCCCAAAAGCCAGTTCAGCAGGGGTCCTTAGTTCTCTCCCTAACATGAGCAGGGCGGGTGTGCACTGGGTGGAGTCCTGGACGGCCGACCTGTAGGCCATTAGGATGAGTGGGAGGTGAGTGTCCCAGTCACGCTGGTGTTCTGACGTGATGATGGCTAACTGCTGGGCCAGTGTCCTATTAAACCTTTCCACCAGGCCATCACTCTGGGGGTGGAGTGGCGTGGTGCGGGTCTTCTGAATTCCAAGGCGTTCGCACATGGCAGCAAACACCCTGGACTCAAAGTTACGGCCTTGGTCACTGTGAAGAACCCCTGCCGTTCCAAATCTGCTGAGCATTCCCTCCACTAATGTGTCAGCCACTGTCTCCGCCTCCTGGTCCGGGATGGCGTATGCTTCCGGCCATTTGGTAAAATAGTCCATAGCAGCAACCACATAGCGGTTTCCCCTATCAGTCCGGGGAAATGGCCCCATGATGTCCACAGCCACTCGCTCCATCGGTGCACCTGCCGGTTGCTGTTGAAGTTGAGCACGGGACTGGTCCAGCGGACCTTTGTGGGCGGCACAGGAGTCACAGCTTCGGCAGAAGCCCTCCACATCTCTACGCTGCTGGCCCCAATAGTAACCCTGGCGCAGGCGGCGAAGGGTCTTTGACACGCCAAAGTGGCCAGCGCCTCTACTCCCATGGCAGGCTTCCAGCACCGCTGGCCTTAGCGACTTGGGTACCACAACTTGCCACCTTTCCTCACCTGTAGCAGGATCTTTCCAGCCGCGCTGCAGCACTCCCTTGTCCAACCTTAGAGCATTGAACTTGGCCCACAGCCCTTTGGTGGCGATAGAGAGCCCGGTAACCTCATCCCAGTTAGGTCGCTGCTCGTTCTCAAGCCATCGTAGTACTGGTAGCAGGTCGGTGTCTTGCTCCTGCTGGGCCCTCCATTCTGCCATGTCCACCACTAGGAGTGCCCTGCAGGAGAGCTGTGCAGGATTATCTGTTGCTGTGAGTTCCCTCTCCTTCTCCTCCCGCTTCCCACAATAGCGGCAGCCTGTCGCGGCACATGGGCGGCGGGATAGTGCATCCGCATTGGAGTGGTGTGCCCCTGCTCTGTGCTCCACAGTGAAATTAAAGGCCTGGAGCTCCTCCAGCCAACGAGCCACCTGCCCCTCTGGTTCTCTGAAAGACATAAGCCACTGGAGGGCGGCATGATCAGTCCTGATGATAAAAGGCGTGCCACATAGGTAGTACTTAAAGTGTCTCACTGCCATCACCACAGCCAGGAGCTCTCGCCGTGTGACACAATAGCGTCGCTCACTCTTATTCAGGACCCGGCTGAAGTATGCCACCACCTTCTCACCTTCAGGTCCGACCTGCGACAGCACGGCTCCCAGTCCCACACTACTTGCATCTGTGTCCAGGACAAATGGTAGTGCGGGGTCAGGTGGGGCAAGGATCGGAGACTCCGTCAGGAATCTGCGCAGGGTGTCGAATGCCTGCTGACAGTCTTGGGTCCAGCTGAAGTCGTGATCCTTCTGCAGCAGGCGAAAGAGTGGTGCAGCTATGGAGGAGAAGCCTTTTACAAACCTCCTGTAATATGACGCCAGTCCCAGGAAGCTTTTTAGTTGCACCTGGCCTGCGGGAGTGGGCCAGTCCCTAATGGTCTGCACTTTTTCCTCCAAAGTGCTGATGCCCTCCCGACCCAACTTGTGACCAAGGAACTCCACCTCCCTCCTCATGAAGTGACACTTGTCCGGGTGCAGCTTAAGGCCTGCGGCCCTTACTCTCTCCATTACCTGTCTCAGGGTATCCATGGTGGTTTCAAAAGAGGTCCCATGCACCAGGAGGTCATCCAGGTAGACCAGACACTGCTGTCTTGGGACACCAGCCAGCACACCGTCCATAAGTCTCTCAAAGGTGGCTGGGGCGTTGCACAGGCCAAAGCTCAGGACTCTGAACTGCCACAGTCCCCTGTTCGTGCAAAAGGCCGTCTTTGGTCTAGAATCTGGGGACAGAGGCACCTGCCAGTAACCACTTCGCAGGTCCAGGGTGGAGAACCAGGAAGACCCTGCCACCAGGTCGAGAGACTCATCGATTCTGGGAAGGGGATAAGAGTCCTTTTTAGTAACTTTATTAAGTGGCCTGTAGTCCACGCAGAAGCGCATTCGTGGACTGTTCTTCTTGGGCACCATCACCACAGCAGATGCCCAGGGGCTTTCAGATGGCTCTATAATGCCCATCTTTAGCATCTCACGCAGTTCTTGGTCAGCCGCCTCCTGATGAGCCAGAGGAAGGCGACGAGGACGCATTTTAACAGGACGAGCATCCCCAGTGTCAATAACGTGTTCCACCAAGTGTGTCAGGCCTACATCACACTCTGTGAGGGCAAAAATGTCTTTAAAGTCCAAGAGCACCTGCCATAGACTTCCTTGCTGCTGCTGAGTCAGGCCCTCACAGTTCCTGGACCAGACGTTTCTCACTGCTGACAGCCTCTCCTCTTCATCAGTTCGCTGTTCAACTAGTGGTAATACAGGGGACTCCGAGGTGCAAGCCGCTATTACAGCAGGGGATGGGTTTAAAGGTGGGGGTTTAAGCTGCACCCTCTCTCCTCCCGGGAGTAACAGACAGCCTTCCCCGAGGTCCAGCACACCATCAATGGCTCGTAAAAAGTCCAGCCCCAGGATGCAGGCATCCTGGACGTCAGCCACCCAGGCAGCAAAAGGCATGGTTAGGTCTCCAACCTTAAACTGAAACATCCCCCTCCCTTTTATGGGGGCCAGGTCACCAGTCACTGTCTTAAGCTGCACATTGGTTGTTTGCATGGCAGTCCCAGCTGGAATGATGTCAGGTCGGACCAGTGTTGTGTTGGACCCTGTGTCGAGGAGTGCTGTGCAGGATACCCCATCAACCACCACCGGAATGTGGCAAAAGTCACCAACTTGGGTCCAGCCTACAGTAATGACCATGCCAGGTGACAATGTGGGTGGTGTGGGGGTGTTGGTCACGACGGCCCGTGTACTCCCACCTACACGGGCCCCTGACCGTTTCCCTGCGCCGTTGCAAACCTGGGGCACTGCCTGATGAGATGTCCAGCTTGTCCACATCCCCAGCAGCTTTGTGGTCGGCGGCGTGTGCCAGCACGGGGAGAAGGTGACTGAAGAGCAGCCGCCTGGGTCATGCTGTGTGGTCCCCCCTGCCTCTCCGTCCGCTCAGCAGGTGCAGATGTTGCTCTGACCACTGGTGAATCCTCAGCCCCTCCAGGAGGTCCTGTCAGCATCTCCCTCTCCAACGCCAACTCCAGAGCTGCACTGAGTGTGGTTGGACGAGCAAGCTGTGTCTGAATACGGAGCTCTTTGGGACTGAGGGCCTGTAGGAACTGATCACGGGCGAGCTCTGTCTGCACTGCAAGGGGCATGTTGTCATAGGCCCGCCTGCAGAGGCACTCAATGTCATGGGCCAGGATACGCAGCGGTTCTCCAGGCAGTCTCCGTCTGTTGTGAAACTCTGACCTCAGTAGCACAGGCTGGTTATACTGCCCAAACCGTCTCTGGAGTGCCCCAACTAGAGCAGTATAGTCTCCCCTCTCTCTTTCACTCAGCAGCAGCAGGCATGCTGCTGCATCCTCACACAGGCACAGAGCTAATTGCAATGCTTTATGTTCGACAGACCAGCCAGCTGCAGCAGCTAATAGTTCAAACTGAGCAATAAACACTTCCCACGGCGTCTTACCGCTGAACTTGGGTGTCTTTATGTTTACCGTAGCCGGCTGTGCATGGGCGCTGCCATCATTGTTTACATCACATGACCTCCGCTCCGTCCCGCCGAAATGGCGATCATGGCGCGAACGGCCCTCCAGCCGAGACAAACCTGGGGAGAACCCAGCCTCAGCAGCCAGCTGAAGCGCCGCTTCCCTCACGCTGCGAGCGGGTCGGATATCCATCTCCTGCTCCTCCTTCTTAACAGTGTTCCTCCGCATAATCGGGAGTTGTGTCCCTGAGCCGTGAGCAGAGCCGCTGGTAATAGATCCAGGCGTGGTAGTTCGTAGTTTAAGCTTCTGACACCAGTGTAACGTTCCGTTATGTCACCCAAGCACCAGGCAGAGGTTTCGTTACTAACACCATTTAATCAGGCCGGACACACACAGAACAGCTCTCGCCGGATACAGCCAACTCTAACTCACACAAGAAAAAAAGAGCCCTCCCTCCCAAGAGCGACCCCCCACATCTCCTTCCGGTTCAACCCCAAAACAACCTAACTTAAAGAGAACAATAACTGTGACACACATTTAGCAATAACGTCCATCATGGATCATTACAGTATGTTAGCTTGGGGGCCCTCTGACCACCAGGGGGCCCCCAAGCTCACATACAGACAGCAACATATGTCACTATGCCTCGGGCGGCTCTGTTCATGGCAACGTTCCGACAGTCTGTTTTACCTCATTTGAAAGAGTTTCTCACTCCTGCCGCTGTCTCCGCCTCCCAAACACTCAGAGCCGTTCAGAGGGGGGCGGGGGAGCGCAGTGACATGACTCTATGTTGCGCCTTCAAAATAAAAGCATGCGAGTTAAAGATTTCAAAATCAAGTATTTTTCTCCTCCGCGGTGTAATATTTGGGTGGGACAAATGCGCCTTTCTCCAATATTGGGGGGGGGGCACGTCCCCTCCGTCCCCCCCGGTCCCTACGCCTATGGGTCAACCTGTACCTACTATTAATAGTTACATTTACACATTTTTGACATAATTCAGACCATAGATCTGAATCAATTGCTACATGTAAGTCGGTCTCCCACCTCTCCCTTGACTTGTGTAAACCTGGCTTTGAAGCAGCACACATTAGGACAGAATACAGCTTTGAAATAAAACGAGGCGAGTTCCCTTCATAAAGCAGTTTCTCCAGGTCGCTTAAAGGCGGTAGGGCCATATTTGGACCCAAAGAAGTTTTAAGAAAAGATCTCAACTGGAGATAGAAGAAAAAGTTCCTACTGGACAGATCATACTTCTTCCTCATGTCCTCAAAGGACATCAGAGACCCATCCCCATAGCAGTCCTCCAAACAGCAGACCCCTTTCTGATGCCACTGTTCCGGGACCCCGCTGTCCAGTGAAATAGGTACGAGTCCATTCTGTTTCAAAGGTGTGCGAGGTGAAATAATGTTCTCTAGTCCAATAGCTTTGCGTGCTCTATGCCACATACTAATCAAATGAATTGAAACAGGGTTATCTGTTTTGTTAGCAATACTTGTGGGGGTCCATTTATAGAAAAAATCCGCAGGTGAACTTTCTTTAACATCATGTAGACTCATGCTAATCCAGGAGGGTACATTTTCTTTCTCAAAGTAAAAGGAAACAAATCTCATTTGAGCAGCTAAATAATACTTTTCCAAATTAGATAACTTAAGACCACCATATTTATAATCCCACATAAGTTTTTCTAATGAAATCCTTGGTGGTTTACCATTCCATATGAATGTTCTTATATGTTTATTAAAGAAACTGTGAGGTACTGGAATTGGTAGTCACTGGAAAAAATACTGCAACCTAGGTAGTATACTCATCTTAATGCAGTTTATTCTGCCAATTAAAGTAATTGGTAAGTTTTTCCATTTTTGTAAGTTTTCTACTATCAGACGACTTAGTACCAAATAATTGAGTTTATACAGATTTTTAATGTTCTTATCTACCATCACTCCAAGGTACTTAATTCCATTTGGTGACCATTTAAATTGACTTATTTGCTGATGTTTAGCATAACCAAAGTTTGGGAGTGGAAAAATTTCACTTTTTTCACAATTAATCTTATATCTAGAGATGTAGCCAAAAGACTGTAAGGTTACCTGTAACTTAGTAAGAGATTCAGTTGGATTTGATAAGTAAAGGATTATGTCATCAGCTAGAAGGCTGATTTTGTGGGTGGTTTGGCCTATTTTTATACCCTTTATCTCTGAATCCTACCTTATTGTCTCAGCCAAGGGTTCGATAGCTAATACAAAGAGTCCTGGAGACAGGGGGCAACCCTGCCTACTGGATCTATTTAGAGAAAGGTGCAGAAATCTGACCATTTGTGGCAATCATAGCTTGGGGTTTCCTATATAGTGTTCTGATCCAATCCATAAAATTTGCACCAAAACCAAATTTAGATAAGACTTTGAACAGGTATGGCCATTCAAGCCTGTCAAAGGCCTAAAGTAGTCACTATAGGCTCCATCCTAGGGGACGCCACATGAATTATGTTAAGTAACCTACTGAAGTTATTAGTCAAAGATCTCTTCTGGATAAATCCAGCCTGATCAGAATTAATTAATTTTGGTAAATAGTGACTCAATCTATTTGCCAAAGCTTTAGAAATTAGCTTATAATCTGCATTTAGCAGTGAGATTGGTCGAAAAGAGGAACATTTTAAGGGGTTTTTATCTTTTTTATGGATCACTGTAATTATGGCTCTTGAGAAAGACTCAGGAAGACTATGTGTTTTAAATGCAAAATTAACTACATCCATTGTAACTCATTTAAAACAGTTTTTCCTCCCCACAGTCACCAAGTGCTTGCCCAGAGGGTAACATGAGATTGTTGGAGTTTTCTCTCGCTAATATTTTAGGGCCTTTTCCTTACAATAAGAAGTGCACTGAGATTAAACAGATGTTTTGGAGATGAAACAGATAATAGCTTTCAGACTTGGCAAATAAAAAGGTGCACATTTCAAATCATATTAATGAGAGTGTTACCCAACTGATCCCTTTGAGCATGTGCTTGGCAAGTGTTTGCAATGGTCTAAGCTAAAACACCTCCTAATGAGCCTTCTTTTGGATATTGAGCTACTTAGTGAGGTACAGGCTGCAGTAAACATGGTAAGAGTGTACATGTTGTGTTCTTTTTTTCCCCCAGCTGGGCTGCAATTATCTGTCACACACATTCAAGAAGTAGCACATATGACTCAACTTACCATTACTGTCTGAGTGTTTTTTAAGTGTTGCACTATTTTCTCAGCAAAGAGAGCTGAAGTAATGAAAGCGACAAGACTCAGCATGTAACTGGTCTGAGAACAGCCCCTTGAACCAGGTTGTGGGTTAAAAAGTTCCAGTGACAAATGGCTTGAAACTGCATGTAGTGCGTATAGATTCACAGACACTCTGGGAACATGGCTAATATCAGGCAAACAAATGTGAGGATGAGTGTATGGTGATTATTTATAACAACTGTGAGCTGGCTCATGAGCAGAGAAGCTGCAGGTTCTTGTAGCAGGAAGGCTCATTAAAACATGTGAGGAAACACAACATGCAAGATTAGGAAAAAATTAAGTAGCAGATACCCAACTTTCAAGGATAATGCTGCTAGCTTGCTATTGCTGGAAAACAGCAACTGACGCACTGTGCAAGAATTAAATTTTCCCTCTTCTTGTCATTTGAATAGACATACAATAATTTATTTGAATCACTGTTCAGGGACTGCACCTTTCATTGCATCCCTACATATATCATATTGAAAGCTGATGTAATACTGTAAAAAAATTAACTGAGTTCACCATTTCCACTTTTAAATTTGCTAATTAAAATTTAAAGAACCAAGTGTCTAGCAGCAAGATTGCAACCAACTCAATAGCCTTATAGGACATGGGTCGCCTGCTCAACCGGGTGAGCAACCCGCGCCCCATTTTCAGGTGATTTAATTAGTGCATAAACATATAAATAATCATATAAATATTGTGTTCTATTTTGACCAATAGACCCTCCCAACTGTCTACATAGTGAAGATATAAGCCAACAAAAAGGAATGTTGTAGAAAATAAGTAGTGGAAAATCTACCAGAGGCATGGAAGTTTGAAGGTTTTGTGCAGTATTATTTAGAGCCCAACTGATTTACTGTCAGTCTGATATCAATGGCCTTTATGAGCTATTTGTCAATATATAACTACCAGCATTTATAACAACTAATAAATGAAAATTTGAAAAGTAAAGAAGCAACAGGAGAAACACCCTTCTATCAAGTTATGAGTGTTGATGTTGCACAGTCTGTCCACCAAGGTACTCTGCAACTTCCCTGTTGGCAAACGTATAAACTTGGAATGTCACAAACACAACCAAGTGATCTCAGCAGAGTGCAAACAAGCAAATAAATAACTACACATAACAATGGTTAGTGAAGTCTGTTTATGTTTTGTGCATCGTAAGATATATATATATATATATATATATATAATATATATATATATATATATATATATATATATGTGTGTATGCCTGTCTTAAAATCCTATATCGGTCCCGCTCTTACTAGCACTGCACTCTTCTGGACGCAGACCTCTGATGTCATGCCTGGGATCTGCTGGAGCCTGTTGGTGGTTACAGTTCCTAATGCTGCTATTATCAACTGGGACCACTGGGACCACTTTGGGTGTCACCTTCTAAATATTTCTGCTACTATCAGCCACATCTATAGCAATTGCTGTCTGTTATCCTCTGCTTTTTGTCAACCACCACTTATTCTGGTTGGTTAGCCAGCAGCCGCTTGTCTGTCTGGAACAAAGTCCCTCAGGATGGCAGCCCTGTTGTTGAGGATAATTTTCAGAGAAAATCAAACCCTTAATAACTGGTCAATCAACTGCCTCAAATGGCTTCAATGTCTATATCGTCTAAATGTCTAACTGCTCATTTCTAAAAGGTAGATTTTAACAGAATGCAAACTTAATAAAAATGACTTATGTAACTTTCACAATTGTCTCAGTAGTGCACTGCAATCTAGTTGTTAACCTCATGAGAAATCTGTGTTGTTCTGCTGAACCAAAAAACTTAAAGCGACCTCTGCCTAACCTTCCCTGTAGCTCATCTGCTATCCGCTGATGTCAGAATACAACATGTCAAAGGATGGCAGAAGTTAACTAGGCTGCCACAGCTGGCTGCTGGAACACACACAACACTGGTAAGTACTGTGGACACAACAGGCAGGACACTCCTATGACTAACACAGGCAAATAAGGTTGAAAATCAGCAGTCTTCCTCCAAGGCGACTGCGCTGCTCTCTTGTGACATTTTTAGGCCAATCACTGGGCTCATCACAGAAGGTTTGCAAGATGCACTTTGATGGATTGTTGATTCCAGTAACACTGAAATTATTTGTGGTTCATACACAGACACAGTTCTACTAATTCACTCATGGCAGAACAATGAGAGCACGTTACACGAGTGATGACAAAAGAACACCGCTCCCTCTCTAGCTTTTTTTTTTATTGGCTTTGTAAACAAATAAAAACCCAGGACTTCAAGCAGTAGGACCTACAAGCATCAACAAGACTGCTAGAAGATGCAATTTTTTTTTCTCCCCACAAAATTTCAGAAATGCCAAGAAGCCATCGCATCATATCTAGGGATGGAATGGCCCATGAAAAAAATTCCATCCCATTCGGTTCACTCCATATGAATGTTCTTATATGTTTATTAAAGAAACTGTGAGGTACTGGAATTGGTAGTCACTGGTCTGTGTGTGTTGTTTGGTTCAGGTCATCTGCAAAAAAGCCTTGCGCCAGTAACCCAAATGAAGGGGCAGAAGGGTAAAGTGTCTAGTGCAACAGTCAGGGTGTGGAAATGGCAAGCAGACAAAGGAGGCCCAGAGTTAGAGGACGCATGAGTAACAGCATCATTTCAGTCTGCTGTGTGGGACCATTTTGGATTTAGTCCTACATATGATGATGGTGGCAAGAAAATGGTGGATAAAACTGCAACGTGTAAGCACTGTGCAACAAGTGTTGCTTATGCTGGCTCACCCATGGAGACATCACCCCAGTGTGACACCACAAAGGAAAAGAGACTCAGGTAGGAAAGAACAACTTCTGCTCCCTGCAGCTTTTTAACAGCCTCTCTGTGAAAAGTCAGACAGGGTGAAAGCCATAATGAAACCCCTGGGAAGGTTCATAGCTAAAGATATTTTTTTTATTTATTTAAACTTTATTTAACCAGGAAGGTCCCGTTGAGATTAAGAATCTCTTTTTCAAGGGAGTCCTGGCCAAGATAGGCAGCAAAACCTTATATGCAACCTTATACCAGCATATGTGTCCCAATCTGGCAAAATAAGTCATAAGTCGCAGGGGCTAATTAAGCCAATAACATATGAACATGGGAGAGATCACTTACATGTTTTGGACGCTTGTACACACTACCAGCGATGTCATTATTAGAATTTCATTGCATACTCAATATGCAACATAATTTTACTGACATACTAAGGTATACTGTGGTATCTGATCTTTGTGTTAAACTGTGTGTTAAACTGCATCTATGTATAGGTTTTCTCCTTTAGGATTATGGCCTTGAGTTCAGGGCTGCTTTGATCAGTAAATGGTATGAGAGAGCGTAATCTCTTGTTGCTTTCTCCAAAAAGAGAATGACCTTACATACATGCAAGAAACAAGCTATACCTGGTTTTTCAGAAAATACTTTATGTAGTGTCTGCACTGCTATGTTAAAATACTATGTATGCATACAGTATGTGTTCTCTTTCCTTAAAGTTTTTACTGGTTGTGCAAGGCCATTTGAGAGGAAATGTGATGTAAACATCCCCCACAGAAAGAATGCATAGAATGTCCTTGTAGGCTCTCTGGCCTTGCCATATAAGGGATTGTCCATATGTCCAGCTATAGGTTAGGAGGCTGGAGCTGTTTTCATAGCCATGTATGGAAAGTTAGGATGTGGGGGTTTCCAACACTACACTATATAAACTTTGTCTCTCCTTTGTTTAGGGGAGTTAGGGCGATTGGCAATACCCTGTCCCCGATGGCTTTACAAAGCATCGGTTTTGACATTGTCTTTTTTGTAAATAAACTTTATGTTATACATTAAGACTGTCGGCGAAGGATTTCTTCAACTGCACCATCATGCCACCGAGAAACAACATTTTTGGTCACACAAACAACTACAATACCGAACCGAACCAAAAACCGTGACCCCCGAACTGTGATACAAACCGAACCATGGATTGTGTGAACCATTCCACCCCTAATCATATCAGTATTTGAAGTCAGCAAAAGACCTGACTTCAAATCTTGAAACCAAACCTTTCAACCAGCTGACAATAATGCACACGAGGACATACGTTTTGGTTCATTTGAGACCAAAACTGTTTTAGAATTTCTGAAAAAAACTTAATGACTGCTTAACACTAACAATAACTAATGCCTGGACAATACTGTCACATGATAGGACTAAAATATTTTTATGTATAGTCAAGCTTTTTTAACCAGCTGCATAATGGAAAGCCCTGCTTTTCCATTATTTAACCCCATCAGTAATTCCCATCCACCATTTGCTCCTCCTGTCATATGAACTCTAACTAGCACACGCTCCAGCCATGCTCATTGAGTAACTTGTTTACTTTTGAGCCGCACATCACTAGATGCTAGCATCTATTCCTTGCATGCCTTTTGCATGCCTAATATTCAGTTAAAGGCCCAAATCAAAAATGAAAATGCTTTTTTGGCATTTTGAGAGGTTACTTACAACCAGCATTCCTTTAGCCTCATGGAAAACAGACCACCTTCCAGGTTTACAAGTCAGTTCATTTTTTTCCACTTGAGATGTTACAAATAGATAACCATTATGCATTAAGCTAAAATGCACTCATAGTCCCTCACTGCTCACAGCTTCCAGGGTATGTGTGAAGGACAGAGTGACAGTGAATAGGGTCAGCAGCATGACAGACAGCCCTTTCTGACAAGAAGCTGAAGTCACTCTCTCAAAGCCACCACCTGATACAGCCCAACACCTGTTAGGTAACTGCTGCATCAGTTTGTTTGTGTTAATGTGTGACTTTGTATTAGTGTGTTTTTGTTGATGTTTTAACACTTTGGTTCTGAATCAGATGCTTTCACAGTTCTGTGAAAAACTGAGTACACCTTACTGCTTCCATAGAAATTATGAGGGTAAGTAGCAGCCAACTGCTGCTAATCAAATGCATGTGATTATCTGATCAACATGGCAGTTTGCTGGTCTGCAACATCCAGGTATGTGTTAACATAATGCCACAATCTACCTAGAAGTGGAAGTCCCAGCAAATTCACCCCAAGGTCAGACCATCCGATGCTCAGAGAAACTGCAAAAAACTCAAGAGCTACATCTCAGATTCTACAGGCCTCAGTTAGCATGTTAAATGTTAAAAGTTTAATGGCGGAACAATCAGAAAAAAAAATGGCTTGTGGCTTGTTTGGAAGTTACCAGGGGAAAAAAACTCTTCCCTGTAAAAACAATATGGCAACACAGCTTTGGTTTGGGTTCGAAAGTTGCATCAGAACAAACCAAAAGATGTCTGTCATTTGGACCATTGACACCAAAGTGGAGATATTTGGCCATAATACACAGCACCACTTTTAGGGAAAACTAAACACAGCATATCAGCACAAACACCTCAAACCCAGCTGTCAAGCATGGTGGTGGAGGGGTGATGATTTGAGCTTGCTTTACAGCCACAGGACCTGGACTCCTTGCAATCACTGAGTCGACCTCCTCTGTATACCAAAGTATTCTAGAGTCAAATTTGAGGCCATCTGTCTGATAGCTAAAGCTTGGCTAAAGCTTGATTATAGAATAGAATAGAATGCCTTTATTGTCATTATACAGAATGTACAATGAGATTGGTTGATTATGCAGCAAATCCACAATAGGATGACTGAAAAGGAAAGGAATCAAGGTGCTGCAATGGCCCAGTGAAAGTCCAGACTTCAACCAGACTAAAATGCTGCGGCGGGACCTCAAGAAAGTTGTGCATAAATAAATAAATACATAAACCTCAATGAACTGAAGCAATGTTGTTAAGAAGAGTGGCCCAAATTCCTCCTGACAGACTAAAGTCATACAGAAAATGATTACCTCAGCTTACTGCAGCAAAAGGTGGTTCGAAATGCTATTGAAGGACTGCATAGAATCCTTTGTAAACTTTTTTCCTCCTACATGCCATGTTAATACACCAAAACCACAGAGCTGTGGAACAGCAACCCTCTGTGTTCTGAGAGGTAAAGTTAGTGTTTTTGTCAACTGGGTCTGTTGGCTTTAATCAGAGAATTATACCAGCTTAACATCTCAGAAAGAGCTGTAAGTGGTGAAAAAACAAATCACATTAAATTGCTTATTTAGTCCCATCACCTGTCGCTTTATGGGCTTCAGTGCAAGCTATACTCAAAATTGGTTTTCTTTACATCTGTTTGCTACTCTCCTGTTCCCTGAGCTCATATTTAGTGTGTTTAACGCAGTTAAATTCCCAGTAAAGCTGTTCTCACAATGATTGTTCCTGATAACAGAAAGCCTGTTAAAATACTGATTTTAATCCAGTCCATAAACTACAGGGAAAGGACCTGACACACTCATCTTCCAATCCAATGCTCTACACTACTGAATTCCTGATGACCTCCAACGTTGTTTCACGCCTCATTCTGGCCTGTATCAGCAGCTGTGTGTTTGACCAAAGGTCCTGGACTGCTCCCACTGGGTGCTTCTCTCCATCAGTCATAAATGTCTTAATGAAAGGGGCGAGTGAAGCAAAATTTTCAGTTCCGTTTTAACCTACTAATACTAAAACAGACTGCTAGAAACAGAGCTCAAAACCGTGGTATACTGAAACCAGGCATACACACTGTAAGTACACCTGTTCAACTGCTGTCAGCCAATCACAAGGCAGCAACTCAATGCATTCAGCTATGTAGACATGCTCTGCCCAGCTTGGTTAAGTTCAAACCAAGCATCAAATTGGGGAAAAAAGGTGATTTAATTGATATGTCTGTGTAGATTCTCAGTTATCCAGGTCATAGTAGTCTCTGGAGCTTGAAAAGGGCGACTGGACTTCTTTTTGTTTCTTGAAGACGTTTCACCTCTCATCCGAAAGGCTTCTTCAGTTCTCAACCAAATGGTGGAGAGACCCAGGTAGACCCAGACCCAGGTCTTCAAGAAACAAAAAGAAGTCCAGTCGCCTTTTTCAAGCTCCAGAGACTGTGATTTAATTGAGTTTTCCAACATAATCATCTCTAGGTTTTACAGAGAATGGGCCAAAAGAAGAGAAAATATCCAGTGAGTGTCAGTTCTCTGGGCAAAAATACCTCATTGACTCTAGATGTCAGAGGGGCATGTCCAGACTCAAAGCAGCCCAGACGTGTCCCAGAGGAACGCAACAGTAAGTCAAATACCTGCTTGTTATAACCAAGGTATGCAAAAAAGCATCTCTGAACACACAACACATCAAACCTCAGAGCAGCAGAAGACCACACCAGGTGCAAATCCTGTTAGCTAAGAACAAGAAACTGGCTATAATTTGCACAGACTCACCAAAATTGGACAATAAAAGACTGGAAAAACATTGCCTGAGTCTCAATTTCTCCTGTCAGACTCCTGGTAGAGTCAGAATTTGGTGTAAATAACATGAAAGAATGGATCCATCCCACCTTGTATCAGCAGTTCAGGTAGTTGGTGGTGGTGGTAGGGCTGGGTGATATATCGAGTTTTAAGAAATATCGATATATTTTCATACGCGATATAAGACAATATAGTTTATATCGATATAGTCTATATTGCGTTACAATCACACTTGCAGATCCACCAGTTCACCTTTCTCTTCTCCCAATTTGTCTCTGCGCACCTGCACAGTGCCTCGCCTCTCTCCCTCACCGCTTCACCCATAAATCACGCAGGAAGCGACAGCATGGCAGAGTTGCCAACTTAGCGAATTTGTCGCTAGATTTAGCAGCTTTTCAGACCCACCCTACTTTTTTCTTTTTTTCAAAAAGCAACTAGCAAAAAATTTAGCGACTTTTTTCTTTTGGAGAGTTTTAGAAACCAGAAATCCTCAGCTGTCGCCGTGTTTTCTGTACATACAGCCCTCGTACTGCATCTGTTTGTATGCTTTGGCATCACCGGGACCTCCAAGAGTACCTGGCTGCAGGCAAGAGGGCGCCGCCATACCTCAACTTAGCGGAAGTTGGTTTGTACCGTAAGTCATGTGACCTTAATAGCAGAAGTGGGTCTTCTTCGTGTGCTCGCAGACGCTGCATTGAGCAGGTGGGCCTGTTGCTGTGATATGCCAGCGCATATGTCTATGGATTTACCAAGCTGGCTAAAATCCTGTTGACTGAAGGATGGAATTTTGTTCACTTAGTCTGTTTACATATTTTGTCATTTGCACAGAGTACTAGATGTACAGGAGCACACACAGGAGGAAACACTGGCTTTTGAAAGAATAAGTCAGCCTTTTGCTATTTATGCTCTGTATCTTTTCTGTTTACATTTTAGTAGCACAGCTGTGAGTCTTTTGTTATGGAGGAAAAAAGCATTAATTTATTTGAGGAGCATTATTATTTATATATGCCAATAGTTTATTTTTGAGCAATTTCTCATGCACATCTACAGCTGAATGTTAATAAAAGTGCCTGTGTGACATTTGGGACAAGTAGCTTTGACTCAGAAGTGCCTTTTTGTTTATGCCTTTTGGGAAGAAAAAATATTGAGATATATATATCATATATCTCCATTCAGCTAAAAAATATGGAGATATTCTCTCTGGTCCATATCGCCCAGCCCTAGGTGGTGGTGTAATTTCTTGTCTCCCTTTTGTACCAACTGAACACCACTGCCTGAGTACTGTTGCTGACCATGTTCATTCCTTTATCACCATGGTGTGCCCATCTTCTGATGGCTGCTTTCAGAAAGGTAACGTGAAAGGTCAAAAAGCCCAAATCATCTCAAACTGGTTTATTGAACAAGACAATGAGTTCACTGTACTCTAATGGCCTCCACAGTCATGGGATGTTGAGGAATGCTCTAAAGTGGTAAATTATAATTAAGTCATGCTGGACCTTCACAAAAGCATCTGAGACTAGTGTATGAAAGAACTTTGGTTTCCTCAACTGGGATTACAAAATCTCCCAGATTTTCCTGATTTTTAAAAAGGCAGCTGCTTGACTCAAATGTGAGGGCTCACCCATTAGATTGGCACCCAATGACGCATCTGAGGCACATAAACAAGTGAAACGTCATCAACTACCGTGGTCCTCCTCAGGATCTCTGCCAACATGAGACTTACATTTGTCAAAGGGACAACAGCAACCTTCAGGTTCACAGCTTGTTGAGTTGTTAATACAAAGCTTGCACGTCAGTGTGATGTAATAATAATAGCGCAGTAAAGACACAATAGAATTTCAATCCTTACAACAATGCTGCTCACTCAAGCTAGCAAGGCTTCAAACAAAATGAACACCAAAATGTTTCAGGGAAAAGGAAACTCTGAAACATAAAAACCAAATACTGTTACATTAATTCACACTGTCTTGTTCACAGCAGGCTTCCTCTGGTGCATATTTATTTCATTGCAGTGTCTCTCTTTAAGTTTCCCTCTGTCTTTTCTTCTGTTTCTCAGTTTATCCCCCAACACTTTGTCCCTCTCGCCTCTCTCTCTCTGTGTTGTCTCTGCCTTTCTCTGAAGCACTGCCAGCAGCCAGACTGTGATCTAGGATCTGTTTCTGCCACCCACACAGACGGCTTGGCTTTTATATGCAAATTAATTATTAAAAACAACTCATTATCACTTTAAGCAGTTTCACGCAGATGGAGAAAGAAGAGGAGAAGGCGGGCTACAGTAACCCTGAACTATAGTTTGTGTATACGTATGTGTGCCTGTATTGGAATGACTTTAAGTCATTTACTGGTTTGATTTATGTATTGGACATATATCATCAGTCTGTATAAAACTGTATATTTTTTTTGTTGCTGTTTATAACCAGCATGCTTGGATGGTACTGGCAGCTGAAATCTGGATGTGGGCTCTTTTAATATTGTGAGGTGATGGATGTGATGCTGTTGCATTTCTGGTAATGATGCAGCCTTCTGAATTCCACACATTCCACCACAGTTGTCGGATGACTGGCACATTCTTCGGATTGTCTATTTATTCTTTGAGTTTTCAAATAACTCAATTACAAGTCTGGTAAACTTTTGTTCTCCTTTACACTCATTTCTTATGTCAAAGAGGATTTATTATGCTTTTCCTCATTTTCTGTCTTAGGGTGCCAAGGCCCAGTGTAAGATAAATAAGGACTGCTCAAAAGTAAAGCTATTCTGTTGGAGTCCAAGAATAAAAATATGGTATTTGAAATGAAACACACTTTTTTCAGTGGTGGAAAAATTTTGAAGTTGCCAGAATCTGTTAACTACATTTTTTTTTAACAAAAAATATTATTTTGTTGAGAAACAAACACATTTGATTGTTCAGATTCTTCAAAATGGAGCCTATACAAAAACTGAGTTGTATTTCTTAACTTCCATGACAGCTGGCAGTTAATGAAGAGCAGGCACAGTCTTCCATGGTTCACTGTTTTATGCCTATCACCTGTTGGCTTAAGTGCACAGTGATGCTTATGCAGCAATAGCTCAGAGGCATCAACAGTAAAGCTTTCTTCACACAGGCTCTGCAGCCCTGAATTTTCCTAGACATTATCTGACAGAGCTGCAAATCTCAGATTTAATCAGATCTGAACATAGTTTATTAGAGTACTTTATTAGATCTGATAGTTTAACCTTATGAGCTTTCTAGTACAAAGTGTGTGTAATGTCTGTTCCAGTACAAGAATAGTGAAGGTAACTGAAGTATTTTCAGTAGTCATACAGCACTTGCACCAGATTCTCCCAACACTGTCTAAAGTTCACGTTTGAAAACAGCTTAAGTTCAGTCTTGTAAGGTATGGCTTAAAAGAAAAACATATCAGACAACCAGAAGGGTATGCCCTGAGACTATTAACTGATGTTGGCCTATTACAGACATACAGGTATGTGCTGATGGTAATTTCACAATTTAGAAATGGTGTCCTCATAGTTTGTCCAGCACAGCACACCTAAATTCATTCAAGTTGTTTACAACACCATAAGCCTCGTCTGAAGCACCCCTAGAGTAGCCTGGCAATTAAAGTAAATTCTGCTGTCGTAGGTGGTGGCAAAAGCATAACTTCCAGGCAAAAAAATCTTTTAAAGTCTTGTTTTAGGAAAAAGCCTCAATCTGAATTTAACAGACTTCATTATTTCTGTATGGTTGTGTGAAAAAAAAAAAAAAAAAGTTTTCACTGGACTCTCCTGCAGTCCTGTGAAACACTAAGTAAACTCTTACTGTTTTAAGAATTAAGAGGGTAAATTACAGCCAACTGCTGCTAATCAAATACACTTGACTGATCATTAGTAAGCCTGGCCACCTCTAGAAAAGTAGAACATTTGGTAGTTTGCTTGTCTGGAGCATTCAAACGTGTGTTGATGCAATGACACGATCTTCCCAGGAGTGGACATTCTAACATTAAGCTTCTGGAATGGCTTTTCCAAAGCCCCAACCTCAACCCTGTATGCTTAAAAGGCAGGTCTATGCTGGTAACCAACCAATTTACCAACTCTACCACTTCTGTAAGGAAGAGCAGTTAAATATCCAGCCAGAATTATGTCAGAAACTTGCTGATGGCTTCCAAAAGTTTTAGGTGTAACTTGCTAACATTTAGTGGGGGTGTATGTAAATATTTGACTCTGTACGTATAATTTGACCCTGTTTAGATTAGAGCCAAAACAAAATAAATTCAAACTTGTGCACCCAATTCTTGTTTTTTAAAGTCACTGAAGATGTATGATGTGCAATCATTCCACCCTGGAAAAAGAACAGTTCAAAGAAACCATTAAAAGCCCCAAATTACCATGACATGACAAGATGAGTGTATGTATGTAATGCATTGGTTATCTTAGCAAGTTGATAACCAGCTTTGTGTGACTGTTTCTGATTACCAACGTTAGGGTGAGTGAAATTGGATAACAGAAAGATACCCAGGGCACTTTGCTGTCATTGAGTCGTTCATGAACTCCGCTGCATACCAAATTATCCTTGAGTCAGTGAGGCCATCTGTCCTACAGCTGAAATTGGGTCATGCAACAGAACAATGATCCCAAGGATGCCAGCAAAACGAAACGAAAAAGATAAGAATCAACATGTTGGAACGGACACTGAAATTAAAGATTAAGATTAAGATTATGCTTCAAGGTAACTTCAAATACCAAAATATGTTAAAGATGGCTGCCAGGTGGCTAGACTTGCTTCATAAAGGACGTGGTAAACAGAAACTAACTAGTTTGTTTAATACAATATATCAAAGGTAATAAATGATAACTCCACCATTTTAACCTTAAGAAGAAGAAGAAGAAGAAGAAGAAGAAGAAGAAACAGCCTTTATTGTCCCACAGAGGGGAAATTTGGGTGTAACAGCAGCCGCAGTTATTATAAATATAAGTAAAAATATAATAATTCACACTATTAAGAAAAGAATATAAATATATATAAAATCAACAAACAAGATTAACCTTAATACTACTAATAATAACACTATATACAATGTACATGATGTGCCTGTGTGTTGAACCTTAACAGGCCGGACTATTTACAGTATATTATATATTATCCGGGCAGCACGGTGGTGCAGTGGTTAGCACTGCTGCCTCACAGTTAGAATACCATCTGGAAGGCCTGGGTTCGATTCCACCTTGGCCCAGGCCTCTCCCTCTCTCTGTGTGGAGTTTGCATGTTCTCCCCGTGCTTGCGTGGGTTTCCTCCGGGTACTCCGGTTTCCTCCCACATTCCAAAGACATGCACTTACTGGGGTTAGGTTAATTGGCTAATCTAAATTGCCCATAGGTGTGAATGAGTGTGTGAAAGGTTGTCTGTCACTCCGTGTTGGCCCTGCAACAGGCTGGCGACCTGTTCAGGGTGTACCCTGCCTCTCGCCCTATGACAGCTGGGATAGGCTCCAGCCCCCCCGCGACCCTTAACAGGATGTGCGGAAGCGAATGGATGGATGGATGGATATATATTATCCTACATTGTGTAGGTTATTGTGGTTTTTGTTGGGAGCAGTGATGATTATAAAGTCTTACAGCTGCTGGGAGGAAGGATCTACGGTAACGCTCCTTTGTGCATTTAGGATGCAGCAGTCTGTCACTGAAGGAGCTCTCCAGCTCAGCAACAGTTTCATGCATGGGATGGGAGACCTTGTCCATCAGTGATGTTATTTTGGTCAGAGTCCTTCTGTCTCCCACCACCTGCATTGAGTCGAGAGGACATCCTCTTATATAAATCTAGCATATTTTATTAGACACATTTCTCCCTAAAATCAAGCATCAGTCAGGCTCTACCATAAACCATTAGTCTTTGTAGGGAGAGCACTGATACAGTACAGTCAGTCATTTTTTTAGGTTATTTAACAGAAAAAAAAGAATGTTGTACTCATATGTACTCCAACAAAAGTTTCACTAACACTGGCTAACAGCAGCAAAAACAGCAGCGCTTACTGACAGGAAAGTTCAGGTTATCCTCAGCCACTGACCTCAGTACTGCTGTCAGACAGAAGTGAGCATCACTGACTCAATGACTCATATTGGACTCCTGTCACAAAGTTTTACAGCCTCCTCCAGAATAAATAGACGTGGACACATACTGACAACTGAGGTAAACAGCTAACTGACAGCCTGCACTCACTACAGATGAAGGGCGGCCGAGTTGTTTGTCTTACAGCAGCGTAGGATTATGCACTTGAATTGGGAGGGCTCAGAAAACAGAATTCAGCTGACATCTAGTGGCAAGATTTTACACACAGTCACTTTAAGAAAAGTTTTGTTCAAGTGTTTGGACATGTAAGCTAGCATTAACTATCAAATCCATCCAACATTTATTAGAATATTGAACCTTTTACTTGTCTCAGTGTGATGAGTCAAAATATTTTCCATGAAAACGATAACAAGCAATTCTGTTATATAAATCTCGAAGATTTTTTTTTAACAATCAGTAGATTCAGTTAAATATTACATAGTCATCCAATACAGAACTGAAGGTTGTGGCTTCAAATACAGAAACCTCTATAACTAATTTAAAATGGCTTACTGTAGTTACAAGTTAGTTACAGTCTAACAATTCTCTTGCATGTCAGTATGTCCAATACCAGAGTGGTATTGGCAGGACTGAATAAAACTGTCCTGAAACCACATACACATTTAATATTGTTTATGGATAATAACAGCCAGAAGCACAGACTCTGTGGGGTTTTTTTTTTGTTTGTTTGTTTGTTTTTTGGGAATATACAAGGTGATACATATGTGAACACACACACACTCCGACTGCATCACACCCGTTTCAGTGAAGTTTCACACCACCCTTCATACTGTAACTCAGTACAGAAACAGCCCACTCACTGAAACATGCAGAGATGCACACACCTCTGATATCTCTGTGGAAACAAGACAAGGATATGTGCACCCATCCACCCACAAACACACCTACACCATTGTGTCCTTTCTCTTCCTTCACCCACGCAGAGCTTCAGTCTTGACACTGACACACACACACACATACACACACATCTACTTACCGATAAAGACCTGTATCACAAGATAACAGTGTTTTTTAAAGGTTATTCTCCAACTGTGTGCAGAAACTCTTTGTATCAGATCCAGCAAGACTATTGTTTGGGTTGCAAAGGATTTCATTGCCTTCCCACATATTTAAGCTTAGCAAGCATCAATTTTATAACCGATTAAAGTGCACAAAAGGTCAGTGTCAGTAAAAAAAAAAAATACTAATTTTTCAGGCTGGATGAGCAAAAGATAAGGGCACTGAAAGGCAACAAGGAGGCTCTGGCACTGAAAAGTCAGCACTGGAAGTCATTCACAAGTCTTGTGTGAGGAAAAGATGCCAAATATGAGTAGAACATTTTAACTTTTAGAGCAGCTGTAAACGCACTTTGTTGCAGGTTTTAGCCTTTCAGAATTTACTGCTTTTTCAGAAAAAGGCAAGCAATGAGAAAACATTGCAATTCCGTGATTAATATGAAGTCTCTTTTAAACAAAGTGTTGGCATGTAGCATTTGCTGCTGTTAAAGCTCCTAAAAAAAGGGTAGGTTTCCAGCAAAAAGCAAAGCTCGAGGGACAGAAAAGCTGTCATTTTACATTTATGTTGCTTTCTGTCTTAAGCACATCCTGGCACCAAAGAGCCACCATGTAACCACTGACACTGAGGTTACATGAGATGGCCTCCAACCATGGCAGCTCTTTTTTCAATCACAATAACATGCACTGACAAACTGTAAAGTAAAAACAGTGTTGTTGATACTCACTGGAGCTGTGGCCAAAGCCTCTTTGTTGTAATATTTTTTCCTCTCGTACTTGTCCCGGATAAAGACTTCCACTGCTCTGGAGGTGGGGGTTAAGGACTGAAACAGCACACAAAAGAAAGCCAAATGCACAGTACTTACATACACTACATCAGAGATGTCACTGAATGTAAACAGACATTCTGCAAAGCAAAGGTGGGAATAGAATGAGTTCAATATTTGAGGAAAACGTTTTAAATGTATTTGAAATAGTAGACATAACTTATTTATTGTGAAAAATAGTGCTCTGGAACCAGTCTCCTGGAGAGGGGCTGGTGTTATGTTTGGCTGTGTGGCAGGCAGAGTCGAACCCAAGCGCAGGACGCGAGAGATAGAGTGGAACTCAAAGCAGCTTCAATACAGAGTCTTTAATAAAGTCCCAAAAGCACAAAATGCAAGATCCCTTTTTTCCAAGGCAGGAATAAAGCCCGAAACACAAAATTTTGGATCTCAAAAGGGAAACTCTAAACAAAGATGCACACAGCTCACAGGAAACAGATAATGACACGACAAGGAACAGAGAAGAACTGAGGGTTTAAATACACACAAGGTAACTGGGGAGAGTGGAGACAGCAGGGAAGGACAGGTGAACCAAATAAGACTAATAACACAAGGGGAGGAAAACTGAACACAAAGCACACAGGACAAGGGACTGTGAAAATAAAACAGGAAGTGACCAACCATGGAGTACAAGTACACAAGGAATACAATTAAGTATAGAACATAGACAAGGAACAAGGGATGATGACACAGAGGGACAAAACAGGGACAAAACAGACACGGAAACACAGACATGGAGAAGATGAGAAGAACAAAGGAAAACAGGAATTAAATACAAATAACTATACCTAATAAAAGAATTCAGAAAACTATAACAAATTAAAACTCTAAACAGTAAGCAAACTCAGAAACACAGCAGGAATATAGCAACACACAGAACCTCAAGGAAAAAAGGACATAAATACACTGACCAACGGGCCAGGACCATGACAGCTGGACTCTCTTCCAGTCTGGAGTTGCCTTCAGTAAGAGGCAGCAGGGTATCCCTGTATCCCCTCGACTTGCTACCTGTTCATTGGAGCTGTTATTGGTGGATGAGAAGGTTGTTTCTCTGTGCCTTCAGGCCAGGGAATGGATCCTGACTGTCGTCTGCACTTACGCACCAAACAACAGTTCAGAGGACCCAGCCTTCTTGGGAGTCGCTGGGCGGGGTGCTCAATCTCGTGACTCCGTTGTCCTACTGGGAGACTTCAACGCTCACATGGGCGACGACAGTGAGACCTGGATGGGCAGGACTGGGGAAAAGGGCCTGCCTGATCTGAACCCGAGTGGGATTCTGTTATTGGACTTCTGTGCAAACCACAGTTTGCCCATAACAAACAGAATGTTCGAACATAAGAATGTCCACAAGTGCACATGACATGAGGACACTATAGGTTGCAGGTCAGTGATTGATTCTGTAATCATATCATCAGATCTGCGACCGCATGTTCTGGGCACTCGGGTGAAGAGAGGAGCTGAGCTGTCAACTAATCACCACCTGGTGGTGAGTTGGATCAGGTGGTGGGGAAGGATGCTGGACAGACATGACACACTAAAACGTATAGCGAAGGTGCACTGGGAACACCTGGCAGAGGCCCCAGTCCACAAGATCTTCAACTCCCACCTCCAGCAGAACTTCAACTGGATTCTGAGGAAGTCTGAAGACACTGAGTCCGAATGGACCATGTTCCACACCTGCATTGTTGAGGCCGCCCCACAGACCTGTGGCTGCAAGGTGGTTGGTGCCTGTAGTGGTGGTAATCACCTGAACCAGATAGTAGTCACCAGAGGTGAAGGAAGCCATCAAGCTGAAGAAGGAGTCTTACTGGGCTTGGTTAACCTATAGGTCTTTGGAGGCAGCCAGCAGGCCAAGCAGAACATGGCTTAGGTGGTGGCTGAAGTAAAAACTCAGGTGCTGCAGGAGTTCAATGAGGCCATGGAAAAGATGTTTGGACTCCCTCAAAGTGATTCTGGAAAGCTGTCAGTTGACTCAGGAGGGGAAAGCAGTGTAGTGAGTAGGAAAAGCGAGTAGGATGCCTCCTGGACAAGGTGTTCTGAGCACTTCCTACTAGGAGGACACCCCGGGGTAGACAAGATACACTGGAGAGAGTGGTGTTCCCCCAGATAAGTTGGAGGAGGTTCTGGGTTTCTCTGCTTGGGCTGCTGCCCTCGTGACCTGGCCCCAGATAAGCGAAAGAAAATGCATGGTTGGATGTTTTCAATTAATGGGATGATGATTAGGCATCAGTGAGTGTCCTTTATTTCAAGCAAAAGAATTTGTAAAAGTCTGGTCTTCACAACACATAGTTCAGAAAAAGAATCTCATTGGCACAAAAAGGAGAATAGTGTGGGCTTCAGAAAAAGGGTTGATAATGCTCCTGAAGGGACAAAATAATTGGAAGGTTCCAGAACTACCTCTAAATCTTACAATAACCATTTCTAAAGTTTAGAGAATGATCTCTAATGAGCTTGGACTTGACCATAGTCCACATCATTGTTACCCACAACAAGAGTAGCCAGCCAGGAGCAAGTAATAGGTCCCCCAGGTCTTTCAAGGGAACTTCTAAGCAACTGACTTCTCTCACGCTGGCTACACTGGACAACAGAACCATCTTTATAGGTTAAGGAATCTTCTCTAAAGTATACAAAACCATTTCTAAAGGTTACACAACAATCTCCAAAAGTTACAGATTCATATTTTGCAAGTTTGGACATTAACATTTCAAAGTCAAGACCACTGTTACCCGCCACAAGAACAGTTAACCAAGACAGATTACTCCAAGATCAAGTGGTAGTTTGGGCTAAGGACTAAGAATATTCCTAAGCAAGTACCGCTGACTGGAAAACACAGAAACAAACTCAAACTCTAACAAAACTCTTTCTTCGCTCAGAAAGAGCGAAGAGGGGTTTTGTCAGCCTCAAATCATGACTAGAGTGTTTCTAAAAGGGCACTTCATGGCATGCTAATACACTTTGCAGAAGCTGGATCACTACTATCCTAGACGATGAGGGATATCTTAAGTGAGCACAGAATTAGAAGATCAATACATCAAGATTTGTTGACAGAGTTAAAAGGAAGCAACGCTTGTTCGGTTTTGGCTGAAACATTTGACAGTGGATGGATTTGAGTTCACTGTCCAAGTTTACGTTCTTCTTTTGTGTGAAACTGAAATAAACCGACAACAAATATCAGAACATTATTTAGTGCATATACTGTATGTTACCTAAGTCAATAACCAAGTTAGCTCCAATGACAGGAACATATGCATGTCCCAGATAGCTCTGTAAAGCGGCCTAAGCATCACCCACACCAACAGGTATTTGAAAGGATCATTTAGTCGTTCACCAGTAGCAATAGTTGTATTGCTTAGCTTAGAAAAAAATCCAGCACAGATGCTAACCAATAAAATATTTACAGTATAGACACGGCAGCACGGATGTGTCAGTATAGATGCTTATACACGCTGCACAACATTCAAACATTTTAGAGTCTGCATAGCTTATCAAAGACACTAATAGCTTGTTTGACCTATATCATAAATGCAGTCACGGGGAGGGGTGGAGCCTATCCCAGCTGTCATAGTGCGAGAGGCAGGGTACACACTGTACAAATCACCAGCCTGTCGCAGGGCTAACACAGAGACCGACAACCATTCACACTCACATTCACACCTATGGGCAATTTGGAATCACCATTTAACCTAACCCCACTAACTGCATGTCTTTGGACTGTGGGAGGAAAACGGAAAACCTGGAGTTAAAAGGCAAAACAGCAATTCACTGTCATATGTGGCCCAAGATTCCACCAAGAGAAACGATGTAACTGCACTCCCAAATAAGTAACTCACAGCAAAGCACACAAAGTCATGTGTTCAAGCTGGTTGTGTTTAAGAGACAGTGCAGTGATTTCTTTATATTTTCCTTGGAAAATAGGTGCAACGATTTATTGGAACATGTGCAAACATATGTGGAAATACAGTAAATAAGGCAAAAGCAGAGTCTGTCCTGTTCTAATGCATCTGAAAGTCAATGTTTGGTATGGCCACCTTTATTCTTCATCACCGCCTGAACTCCTTTATGCAAGCTTTCTTTCCTAAGAGAGTTAAGTAGTCTTGAGTTCTCTGGACTTCTTGAAGGACATTCCAGAGCTCTTCTTTGTTTTAGAGATGGCTCACTGATGTACCTCTCTCCTGACCTCTGTACATACTGAATTTGGAACACTGAAGACCTGTTACCAATCATTTTCAGTGCAGTTCTTGTGTAATTTGGCATATCTCAAAATTTTGCAACCTTTATGCCTGTCAGACTGTGTTGTTTTTGCCATTTTTCATAAATTCAACTAAAGAAAAGGGAACAAATGATGAAAATGAGTAAAAAAGCAGCCAATGCCCAAAGACAAACATTCAAAGACCTTCAGGGAGCCTGGAGAACCATTGCTCAAGACCATGTAAAAAAAAAAAGTTACAATAAAGTCTGGCTTCTTGGAAGCAAACTATAAAGAAATTAAGGGTGGCTTTTAGACTTTTGCACACTACTGACTATTATGTCCGAACAAATATACAGTGTGAAATCAGTGTGAAATCAGAAACAAAATTCCACATAGGGTAAGTATGCACTTTGGGCATAGCTATAATATCCCTAGTTTCTTAAAAAGGGCAAAAACAATGTATATACGCTTAAAAAACAATGTGAAAAAACTATTGACTAAACAGAAGAGACATTGAGAAAGTCAGGAACAAAAGGTATTAACATGTCTGAATTTCCATGTGTGCAATGCTTCTCTCCACACGTCATGATCAGCAGGAACCCTCATAAAATATGCTCAGTCTAGACGTGGATTTTGCTTCTTTGCCACATGCCGTTAGTGACATGACTAATAATGTTCTCTCCACGTAACGGCTCAGTAATCCTTTGGCAGATCATTTTTTTAAAAAAGGGAACATGAACAATTGAGGTTATGGGAGAGAATATTTACATTACGAAACCTGCCAAAAAAAAAAAAACGTGACAGTGAGATATGTGAGGATACACTCAACCTTACACTCACTCTCCCTAAACACACTGCTCCACCATCACAACCAGGCACTACTGCGCCGCAAATCCTGACGTTCTTATCTGCCTATTTCAGCAGTGACGCTTCTGTCGGATCGAGTGATAGACTTGAGAAGATTGATAAATGATGACCACCCGCACGAGTGGAGCTACTTGATAGGCTGGAAGAGGCAGCCTGCTGTGGCTGTATCTCAAACACAGCGCTTATTTATTACTGTTGACTAGAAACATCAGTGCAGAACTAGGATGCCTTACTGAGATACCAAGCATGGTACTCAGGGCTGTAGTGGATAAATGTGTGCCTGATGACATGGTGGTTAGGTACACATGAACACAAAAGAGGATGAGACAAATCCTACGAAAGACTGACAAAAGACAAAAATGGAGCAGGGATTCTGACATGAGGATGACTGCTGTCCTATGACATCAATCAAATCTAGTCTGGGTGGCACAGTTCCATTCATTTCATATTTATAATACTCTAATACTGGTGACTATTTTACTGAGCATCAACAGAAAGACCTCATTTGAAAAAGACGTGCTATTGAGGTTGCTGCCAGCAACACGTTTTTCACAACAATAACAAAGAAAATCTGGTGTAATAAGTAAAAAGTTTATGTTAAAATTTGAATAATCTGGGGTCGCTATTGGCCTTGGGGGGTGTCCACTCGCCCCGACTTCAGCTTTGTGGCTCTTGATGGGCTGCTGGTGGCCTGGGTTTCCTGGAGCTTTCTCTACCTGCCTCTAGCTTCTCTTACAGGTTCAGCAGCTGATCAACTATTTTGGTTTATTTACTTGTGCTCTATCCCCTTTTTTCTATTTTCTCCCCATTCTCCTTTTTTCCCCTCTTTCTCTCTCTTCCTTTTTCTTTCCTCTTTTCTTTTTCCTCAGCCTGTCAACTCTGGCGCAGATATATGCATGTGAAAAATAACACAAATAAATAAATAGAGTAAAGGGACAAATATAAGAGCAAATATCTTTGGCACAACAGTGCATTCAGATCACAGCTCTGCTTGCAGGATCTGCCAGACCTGATAGGCTATAAAAAAATAGATTTGAATAATGTGATAAAACACTACAGCATTACTGGTGTTTTCAAAGTATTTAAGACATTTTCTATACACAACATTAATCTTGAATGCCATTTTAGTCCATACTTATGTAAAACACGCCTGTGTATATGAATATTAAAACATTCACAAATACACACACACACACTCACAGGAACTGATAACAAAAAAGCCAATATGGAGACGGGAATCAAAGTCCATTTCGTCATTTACATACATAAGCACAGTAAACAGCAGGGCCAAGATAATGTGTGAGTATAAACAGAGGAGTACACACAGAAACCCCCACATTCAGGCGGCAGCTCCTCTAATCCTGGGTCTGTTATCTGCTGCTTTCAGCCAGCGGCGATGCTGTCAGAGCAACTAATGGACTTCAAAAGAGTGAAGAATGATGACCACCCGCACAAATGGGCCTGCCAGATACAAGATAGGGTATTAGAGGAGCATTTCAAACAGGGAGATTATTTATTTCAGTCTGCTGGTGGAAATATGAACATATGCTGGTGTGTTAACCACACAGCTGTCTTGTCTTGAGTCTTGGAAAAGGGCAAACTGGAAAACACTGTTAGAGCTCTACGTACACAGACAAACTGCTCGATGTGTCCTGCTTAAATGTGCGGGAAGGCGCAGAAGTTGCAAGCCTGTGGAAATGATTTGTGATGATTGGTTTGCAGGTACAAGTCTGATAATAACAATGAGTTAAATTCGATACTGCACATTTTTCTCATCTGAAGTTTTCTAACTTGGTCAGATTTTAAGAACACACAGTCTATGATTATTTCTCAGTGATGACCAGTTTAAAAAAAATTATTTCCAGCAGAAACACCAGAAAACAGATAAAGCAGAAGCAGCAACTTTACAATATAATGCGTTACCTATCATTCAACATTTTTTTAGGTTTATGACAAAAAATCTTTAAAATATACAATTTTTAAGCTTTTCAAAGTGACACAATTAATTACTTGTTAAATTATAAAGCCACTTTTAATGCAGTAGATGGAAGCATAAGGAATTTACTGTACAGCTCAAGGTGCTTTAAACTGTAAGACAAAGACTATAAAATATTACAGCGAGAACAGTGAACCCACTACATGACCTCATGACCAAACACTTGGCGAGAGTAGGGAGGAAGAAGTCCCTTTTGACAGGAAGAAACCTCAGCTGCTACTAGTTACATAGCTAAATACAGAGAAAAGTGAAAAACTTCCAGTGGTCTAATTCCAATTTTGCACCTTGGGTTACAGCTCAGTCACACTACAGTGAAAACAGGACAAAACCTCCTCACAACTGGCAGAGAAAAAAAAACAAAACTGTTTTTCTGTGTATGTAGAAAGCAGCAGATTCAGAACAAACTGCAAAAGATGTGCAATTTTCACTGATGTATCACAGTTAGTCATCGTATTATCACAAACAGACTGCATGCAATTGCCGACTCAACCTCAAACTGAGAAGACTGTCCATCTAATTGCCATTTTACTGCTGTCTTGATGCACCAAAGTCGCTTTGAGGACAGCAAGTGGTACCCGTCTTCAAAGCGCTCACTTCAAAGGAAGCGAGATTGCAAATTAACTTCACCTGGTCACAATAATCTTGGCCGCGCTGCGGTCTCTGATCGCTGTTTTCCCTAGCGTGACTGTAGGATTACTGAGTATAGAATGGCATCACTGCTGGGTGCTGTTACGGGTCCAACAGCCTTGATGTGTATCTGTATGGCTTTGAGTCAATTCCCTGACATTTAATACAGGACAAGATTTAAATGCCATTTGTATCACACTGGGAGGATCTTGACAGTTCAGTCCCAAAAACTATAACATTTTACTGATACAGTGGAAAAATCACAACACAAGTCCCGTCTGGGTCCTTTACATTGTGAGGTTATGACTTTTCAATACTACAGAGAGAAACTCAACACAGATAAATTATACAGCTGCTTTCAGGGCACCGCAGCCCTGAAAATATACAGACATCACCCAAGTGAGGTGCACATGAGAACATCAACGGCTTCTGTAGGCAGATCAGACATTAAGCAGATTTTAAAACTTCCACCTTTGCAGTACAAATTTTGTTTGATGCCTGATTCTGCTGATGTGATAATAGCACAGGTAGCTCCCTCACCTCAAACAAACATATTTTCAATGGTGAAAATGCATCGGAAGCTGACTCCATCTCCAAGAATGACCTGGGATTATAAACCCGGCTGCCACAACTAGAGCACAATTCTATGGGAAAAGCTGCAGTGGAAATCTGGACTTTGGTCCGATCAGTCCAAATGTGACATTTCTGGTCACTTCACAGAAGGTGAACAGAAGAAGCTGTTTCCACTGTGCAGCATAGAGCAGTGATGAGTGGGACAATGGTTTGATCTTCAACTGGACAATGAGCCGAAACACAACCCTCTAGGTTCTTTAAAGGGCCATTTGATATAGAAGGAAAGTGATGGAGTGTTGCATCAGAATACTTGGCCCATCACCCGACCTCAAAATCAACTGAAATGGTTTGTGGTGAGTCGGAGCGCAGAGTAAAGGAAAAGCAGCCAACAAGTGCCCAGCATATATGGGAACTCCGTCAAGACTGCTGGAAAAGCTCTAGGTGATGACTTTATGATCCGGCTGATGAATGTAGAGTGTGCAAAGTGGTTATCAAAGCAGAAATTTTTTCTTCTTCTTCTTCTTTTTTGAGGAAACTATTCTTCAGTTTTTACTAAATTCTAGTGTCCAAACTTTTGACCAGTATTGTATGTGACACATGCAGGACGGTGTACTGAATAATCATCTACTTATTTTTGGCGACATTAGGAATTTATATGCAACTATATGGTGACAGGAGCCTTTAAATTTGCATTCAAATATAGGCTGACATATATGGTCATACAGAGAGGTTTTATGTAAATCTATACTGAAATGTATGGTGACAGAGGTTTTTCTATCAGTGTATAATGAAGTTGGCAGTTTTATGTAGTATGACAGCAGCAGTTTAGATCAAACTGGGTAGTGAGAGGGAAGATTTATTCCATTGCATGAGTTTTTATGATAATAAAACTCAATAGAGGCTGAGACTAATAAATAAACAGTGAGAGAGACAGCAGGAGGAGGATACTGGTCTGTCTGTGGTCGCCTGAAATTCTCCGGTAGGTGGGCTTCATACAGCTGTCTGGCCCTGGTGTTGCCCATGTCCACCATACTCTATGAGGAGAGGAGGAAGGAGAAAGAGGAGAAAGAAAAGACAAAAGAAATGTGTCATTAATACAGAAAAGGCAATCGGTGAAATGCATTTAAGACCTTGTCAAACACACACAGCGAGTTCTTTCATACTTCACATTTGCATTCGACTCAATTTGCCCGCTGATTCCTTCCCGCGCACACACAAACACGCACATGCCAAGTGAAAGACACACTGGCCGTATGTGTCAGGGCTAAATTAAGAGGAGGGTGATGAATGGGGTGATGATAGGAGAAGTGGAGGAGACGGAGTCGGAATAATCAGCCATCCAGAATTAATTAGTCATTGAAAACAGTGATTAACATTCAGACTGAGCCCCGTTCTACTCACACTCAGCTGATGGATCGGCACAGTGCAGGAGAAATGCACGAGCACACACACCTTTCCATTACTACACAGACGACTACTGCTGTGCGAGTTTCATAGATGCCCATGCATACACACACACACACACACACACACACACACACACACACTGCAGACTTAATGTGTGAAATAAAACCAATGTGACATGCTAGTTATCCACAAACCACAGCTCCACACCAACAAATTAGTGTTAAGTCTTTCTGCATTCCCTCTGCATGTGTACACGTGTTTCTAAGCCTGTACATGCATGTCAATGACTCTGTGTGTGTGTGTGTGTTTGTAAAAATACTGAATGCATACTAAATAGTGCATTTCTGAGACAGCGTGTGTGCATACAGAGTGACCTTGCCCTCGTGTATGCACAACTTCATCTATTGAAGTAACCCTTTAAAAACTGCCTGGTTTTTTTTGTGTGTTTTTGCATCTGTTTTATTTGCAGGCTCATCCCAACATGTCTTAGCTCAGTTTATTTTTTTGGCTCAGCTACTGCTAAATACAATAGTGGTATAATATAGCTTCTTTTGGCTGTTCCCTTTAGGAGACACCACAGTGGATCCATCTCTTCCTCGTCAGTCACACCAACCCTCTGCATGTCCTCCGTCACTACATCCATGAACCTCTTCTGAGGTCTCTGAGCCTGGCAGCTCCATCGCCACCATCCTTTGTCCAGTGTTATAATATGTTTATGAAAAATATGTAATATATACAATAATATATTAGTGTATTTGATATTCATTTATCTGCTCAGAGGTTTTCAACACAGAGCAAATGTGTGTACAGTAACAGATGAAAACCACTATAAAAACTTAATGCTGCATTAGTCCCTAGGCATGGATATCGACAAGATCTTATCAATATCAATGTTATCAATTCTGCTTATAGAGCTCATATTTTGTTGATTCCTTTCTTGATTTCTGACAAGCTTTTATGTAACAGCTGTTATATTATCTCTGACCTGGATGCAGAGAGAAAGAGCAGAAAAAGAAGGGCGTGCATGCAACTCAGGTGTTTGACGAGTTTGACGTCATCGCTCTGCAGTGCCTAACTGTCAAAAAAAAAATACGCCAGCACTGATAAAAGGAAAAGATTGAGAGTGTATGACTGCAAAGGATTGGACAATTTCAAAACAGTTCTCGATTCCCAACACGAACGAGCCAGATTACTGTTTGATAACTGTAATTAAAAAATGATAAGGATTGTCTTTTTATATAATTTAGATGTAGATTTCTTGACTTCAGGGATGAACATCAATCACTAAAAGGTTCCACTGATTCCTGAATGAATATAAAGGGAAAGGATGTGAATTTAGAAAAAAAAAAATTGACTTTCCAACTTTCAAAAACCTAAAGAATAAATCTTTCCTCCCACTGCTTTCATTATTTTTGACCACATGCTTTGTTCCAAATGTTCTAATTCCAAATGTAAATCATCCTTGAAAGCAGAACGACTGATTCAAATTGCACAGTCAGGCGCTGCACACAAGCAAAGAGTAAAAGCAGTGAGTCTATGTGGTTTTTCCTATTATTTGTGACCATTACTACATAGATTAAACTCCCACATAAAGAAATGCAGTGACCTTTGGTCTTTAAGTACCAGAGATAATTTTAAAAATTCAACAATAACAGATTACAGAGCACAGTTATATCATTGTATTTAGAAGCCTTAGGAGCAGTAATAGTATGGAGCGTATCATTTGCATATATACCTGGATCTGCTCTGGAGTCCACTGATCCAAATTGACAGATTTGACTCTGGAGATGTGGACACCCAGGTTGCGGTGGATGCCAGCGCAGCGGATACACATGAACACCCCGAGGTTCCATGATGCCCACCGAGGACCTGAAATCAAAACGGAGAAAAGAGAATATTTCCATTTCGAAGCTACCTCTGTTGCAGTTTTATTGTAAAACACCTGCTGTGTTGTCAGTTTAAACGACTCACTGCTACATGAGAGTTCATCCCAATCATTTTCAACAATTTAGATTGGGTTTTTGAATTCCTTTGCAAATAAACTCAAAAATGTGGAAGTCAAAGAACAGCAGGAAGTAAAGAATAAACGAAATGCAGCCGTGAAATGAAAAAGCAAGCTAGGAGTACTATTTTCTTTGAAGCTCTTTACCCCAACACCATCCTTCAAAAATGTGCTTTCAAGTTTCAGAGGTAACTGTAACTGCTACACAGTTTGAAGGTAATTTTTTTTTTTTTTTAATGTTACAGTAAAAGATTTTCTAGGCTCCAGCATGGCCATCAAAGCACCACTCTCCACCGGTTTGAGTACTTTTAACCTATTGATCTCCTGGGATTTTCAGATAATAATCATTCTGAAATGAATGTTGGATAAGGCCACAGATTTTAGACTCAGAATTTAGTAACAATCAATGGGCCCAACCATTACGCCAAGAGAGCAGGTTGCTAGTGGTGTAATCAAGCATGCAACATCTTCTTAGACACTTAAAGCAATCAGTCATAGTTTGGCACCACCTCTATATGCATCCCTTTCTTCTAAAGCCTACATGATAATACCCAATGTCACAAAGCAAAAGTTCTTTAATAAACATGAGAACAGGTTCAGCAGCCTTTGGCAACCTCCCCAGTAACTAGATCTGTATCCAGAAGAATACTTTTAAGATGTGACAGAACATGTGAAGGATTGGAAGGTAGTGCTTGGGATGAACTGGCAGAACACATGTATTGTATTGCACCATGAGGGTGGCAAGAGTGTTGAGCTCAAAAGGTCTTTGTCCCAACACACACCTATAGCCATGAGATTTATTGTTCAAATGAATAACAGCGAGGATACAAAAGGCTGAAATGAGGTCTCTCTCTGCGGGCCTGCTAGCTTCATCCCTTGACATAGGGTGAGGACCTCAGACATCCATTTAGAAGCAAAGCCACTTTGCCTTTATGTCGAAAAGAGACAAATGAGATGTTATGGACATATAATTAGGATACCTGGGTCCCTCCCCTTGGAGGTTTTTCTAGGCATGCTCAACTGGGAGACCAACCCCAAACAGACGCAGAACTTCTGAGATATTTTATTTCATCTGGCCTAGGAGCTACTTGGGATCTCCTGGGGGAACTGAAAAACACTGCTAGGGGGAAGGAAGGATGGATGGATGGATGGATGGATGGATGGATGGATGGATGGATGGATGGATGGATAGATGGATAGATGGATAGATGGATAGATGGATAGATAGATAGATAGATAGATAGATAGATAGATAGATAGATAGATAGATAGATAGATGAAACAGGAGGTTGGTGGCAACAATACGCAGCTAACCAATCTTCAGAATTGATGGAATGTAACAATGTCAACATGAATCTCAGGATGTTTCCAGTATAGTGTTGAATGAAAGAACAGACAGACCAAACATGATTTGAAGTTTTGTCCTGTGTTACTCATGCAAATACAGACACTGGGCTGTTTTTGGACAATTTAGAAACCCACAACAAGTTGCACCTAACAGGCGATAACCACTTCCTTCAAAAGTACAACTAGCAGCTAGTATTAAGTAACAATAAGATTTTTTCAGAACGTCTCAGTCCTGCAATTTCTTTTACTTTTCTACTTTTTATGTTCTGTCTCTATACAGCAGTAAAAATCATTCATCTCCAGCAATAATGTAGTCCTCTGTATGTGTCATTGGGGGAATCCACAGTCTGCAGGGAAATCTCAGTTGCTGGAAGTTCCACCATTACATGAAGCAAGTTTTTCACCAAAGCTGAAATATTTTCAACTCGTATTTTTGCATCGCCTGATGTGAAAATGCAATGTGTAAGAGGCAAGGAAGGAAAGAAGGAACAGTACTATTATGCTGCCCCCCCCATTCCCCCCAAAAAGGCCCAGTGATTTTATGTTCTTCTGGTTTATACAAAATCAGTGGTTAGTTATGTGATTATCGGTGTGTATTGGCAGGGGTTTGTTAGAAAACAAAGGTCAGCAGGGTATGAGCAGCTTTAACAGAGTCACATCAACAGAAACTCAAACTCTTGAGCAAACTCCTTAAACAAGGGATTTTGTCAATGTGCTGTAGTAGTGCTTCAGGTATAGTACACTATCAGAGTTCAGCAGAAACTCAAAACAGTACCAACAATCAAAGCCTTGCTTTACTTTGATGATATTGTCTGACTCATTTGAGTATATCAGAATATGCAAAATCCCACTTTAGATTATGCTCAGACATTTTGAAAACATTCTTATCAAAACTGTGCAGGAAGTAATATTCCAAATCCCTTCAATACATCTTAAGGGAAATGTATGAAGGAGTGTGGTTTTCATTCATGGATATCATTTGATTAGAGCCGATGCAGTTTAAGAAATATAAAAACCAATTAAATGTGCATGTCATGTATCTATAGAACAGCTGCATTTAATCAGATTCAAAGTAAAAGATAGTCTTAGTCTTTAAGGATTGCTTCGATGTCCATCTTTAAAGGCAGAAAAAAAAAGTCTTGTATTTATATTGCGTGCACTCTCACTTTTGTTTAGTGATTAAACTTTTAATTAAATGCCGCTATGATTTAGAACCTATTTCAAAATAAGAAAAGAACTATTAACAAACACTCATTAACTCAATGAAAGCAGCTTTGAGTTTAGAAAACGTTTCCAGAGTTACTGAACTTTTTAAACCCATAAGTATAATCTTCAAAAACACTGGAAAACTGCAGCTTTATTCATTACAGACTGAACACAGACTTCCTAAATCAGGCATGGTGCCATTTGTACATTACTCAGGAAGACTAAGTTGGCTTTTTTGGTGATCGTTGCTTGCTACATAGAGGCAACAGACATTGCAAAAATACCCATCATGTAATTACATAAAATCCCTGACAGAGAAGAAAGGCCATGAGTGTCCCGCACAGAACCAGAAGAAAAAAAAAAGAACCTCCAGGCAGACTGAGACAAGACTTTCATTCTTGTTGATTCAATTCAATTTTATTTATATAGCGCCAAATCACAACAAACTGTCGCCTCAAGGCGCTTTGTATTGTGGGTAAAGACCCTACAATAATACAGAGAAAACCCAACAGTCAAAACGACCCCCTATGAGCAAGCACTTGGCGACAGTGGAAAGGAAAAACTCCCTTTTAACAGGAAGAAACCTCCAGCAGAACCAGGCTCAGGGAGGGGCAGTCATCTGCCGCGACCGGTTGGGCTGAGGGGAGAGAAAGACATGCTGTGGAAGAGAGCCAGAGATTAATATCAATTAATGATTAAATGCAGAGTGGAGTATAAACAAAGTAAATAAGGTGAATGAGAAACAGTGCATTATGTGAACCCCCCAGCAGACTAGGCCTATAGCAGCATAACTAAGGGATGGTTCAGGGTCACCTGATCCAGCCCTAACTATAAGCTTTATCATAAAGGAAAGTTTTAAGCCTAATCTTAAAAATAGAGAGGGTGTCTGTCTCCCGAATCCAAGCTGGAAGCTGGTTCCACAGAAGAGGCGCCTGAAAGCTGAAGGCTCTGCCTCCCATTCTACTCTTAAGTATCCTAGGAACCACAAGTAAGCCAGCAGTCTGAGAGCGAAGTGCTCTGTTGGGGTGATATGGTACTATGAGGTCTTTGAGATAAGATGGTGCCTGATTATTCAAGACCTTGTATGTGAGGAGAAGAATTTTAAATTCTATTCTAGATTTAACAGGGAGCCAATGAAGAGAAGCCAATATGGGAGAAATCTGCTCTCTCTTTCTAGTCCCTGTCAGTACTCTAGCTGCAGCATTTTGGATCAGCTGAAGGCTTTTCAGAAAGCTTTTAGGACAGCCTGATAATAATGAATTACAATAATCCAGCCTAGAAGTAATAAATGCATGAATGAGCTTTTCAGCATCACTCTGAGAAAGGATGTTTCTAATTTTAGAAATATTGCGCAAATGCAAAAAAGCGGTCCTACATATTTGTTTAATATGTGCATTGAAGGACATATCCTGGTCAAAAATGACTCCAAGATTTCTCACAGTGTTACTGGAGGCCAAAGTAATGCCATCCAGAGTAAGTATCTGGTTAGACACCGTGTTTCTAAGATTTGTGGGGCCGAGAACAAGAATTTCAGTTTTATCTGAATTTAGAAGCAGGAAATTAGAGGTCATCCAGGCCTTAATATCTTTAAGACATTCCTGCAGTTTAACTAATTGATGTGTGTCATCTGGCTTCATTGATAGGTAAAGCTGAGTATCATCTGCATAACAATGAAAATTGATGCAGTGCTTTCTAATAATACTGCCTAAGGGAAGCATGTATAATGTAAATAAAATTGGTCCTAGCACAGAACCCTGTGGAACTCCATAATTAACCTTACTGTCTGAAGAAGACTCCCCATTTACATGAACAAATTGGAGTCTATGAGATAAATATGATTCAAACCACTGCAGTGCAGTACCTTTAATACCTATAGCAAGCTCTAATCTCTGTAATAAAATGTTATGGTCAACAGTATCAAAAGCTGCACTGAGGTCCAACAGGACAAGAACAGAGATGAGTCCACTGTCAGAGGCTGTAAGAAGATCATTTGTAACCTTCACTAATGCTGTTTCTGTACTGTGATGAATTCTGAAACCTGACTGAAACTCTTCAAATAAACCGTTCCTCTGCAGATGATCAGTTAGCTGTTTTACAACTACTCTTTCAAGAATCTTTGAGAGAAAAGGAAGGTTGGAGATTGGCCTATAATTAGCTAAGACAGCTGGGTCAAGTGATGGCTTTTTAAGCAGAGGTTTAATTACAGCCACCTTGAAGGTCTGTGGTACATAGCCAACTAATAAAGACTGATTGATCATTTTTAAGATTGAAGCATCAATAATTGGAAAGACTTCTTTGAACAGTCTAGTAGGAATGGGATCTAATAAACATGTTGCTGGTTTGGAGGAAGTAACTATTGAAGTTAACTCTGAAAGATCAACTGGAGCAAAAGAGTCTAAACAAATACCAGCAGTGCTGAAAACAGCCGAACATGAAGAATAATCTTTGAGATGGTTATGAATAATTTTTTCTCGAATGTCTAAAATTTTATTTGTAAAGAAATCCATGAAGTCACTACTAGTTAACGTGAAAGGAATACTCGGCTCTACAGAGCTCTGACTCTTTGTCAGCCTGGCTACAGTGCTGAAAAGAAACCTGGGGTTGTTGATTATGTATCAACCTGGGGTTGATACATAATCATGCAATGTCTGTTGAGAAGACAGATGGAAATTTTGAAACATCCCACAAGCAACTGGCCCATAGGAAACCACTGAAATACTGACCTTTAGTTTGGCAAACTAACAGACTAACATAAAAATTGTTCACTGAATTATAATACTTACTATCCAGCACAGATTAGAAGCTAGCTCTGTCAAACCAAAACAATAAGTGTTAGCATGTAAGATTATTCCACTAGAACGCAACACGCAATCTCTGGCTTGTCCTCCTAGCTTACTACCTAGAGTGGTTAGAACTGTTGCCTCACAGCAAGGTCTGAATCCACTGGCGAGCTGGGGATTTTCTGTGTGGAGTTTGTATGTTCTTCCCTGTGTCTGTGTGGGTTCTCTCCAGGTACTACTTCCTCCCACAGTTCAAAAACATACATGATAGGTTAATAGTGGATTCTTAATTGGATGTAGGTGTGACTGGACAGAGTAGTTAGCAACACTGGAGCCCCACAAGGGACTGTCCTCTTCACCCTCTACACCACAGACTTCAGCTACTGCTCAGAGACCTGCCATCTTCAGAAGTTTTCTGATGACTCTGCAATAGTTGGATGTATCAGCAGGGGTGATGAGGACGAGTACAGGAGGACGGTGAAAGACTTTGTCACATGGTGCAAGCGGAACCATCTAGAGCTCAACGTGACAAAGACAAAGGAACTGGTGGTGGACTTGAGGAAAGACAAGGCACCGGTGGCCCCTATGTCCATCGGGGGGGCCACCGGTGCCTACAGAAAGGGCCAAAGTCGTCTCTATTTTCTGAGACGCCATGAGATCCTTCAACATCTGCCGGACTATACTCAGGATCTTCTATGAGTCTGTGGTGGCGAGTGCCATCCTCTATGCTGTTGCATGCTGGGGCAGCAGGCTGAGGGCGGCAGACGCCAACAAACTCAATAAACTGATCCACAAAGCCAGTGATGTGGTGGGAGTGGAGCTGGATTCGCTTATGGCAGTGTCGGAGAGGAGGATGCTGTCTAAGCTGCAGGCCATTATGGACAATGGCTCCCACCCACTCTACAACACAGTGATGGGACACAGGAGCACATTCAGTGCAAGACTCATCCCACCAAAATGCACCACAGAGCGCCACAGGAGGTCATTTCTACCTGTGGCCATCAGACTCTATAACTCCTCCCTTAATAGGTGACACTGTGGTTCACCACTGTCATTCATTTATCAGTATTCATTTGGTATGTGTGCCTGCAATTGTACATAAAATTGTTCCATATACATTGTACATACACTTATACATAAAAAAAGACTGTATATATATATATATGTATATATATGTATATATATATATATATATATATATATATATATATATATATATATATGTATATATATATATATATATATATATATATATATATATATATATATATATATATATATATATGTATATGTATATGTATATCTATATGTATATATATATCTATGTATATCTATGTATATATATCTCTATGTATATATATATATATATTGTATATTATATTATATAATATATATATATATATATATATATAATATGTATATATATGTCTTATATTATATCTATATATATGTATATATATGGTATATATCTCTATATATATATAGTATATATATTTATATATATATATATATTATATATATGTATATATATGTCTATATATATATATATGTCTAATATGTTATCTATTATATATATATATATATATATCTATATATATATATTTATATATATATATATTATATATATAAATGACCCCTCTTTTTTCTTTACATATGCAAAACAGATATAAATACTTAAGTATTACTGTCACAGACACTGCACTCACTTTATATTTTTATGCCTTTAGTGTATATTATTTTGTTTTTGGTTTTATTCATTTAAATGAAACGGTTGCAGCTGTAACAACAGAAATTTCCCTCTGGGATCATAAAGTATTTCTGAAAATCAGTGGTAACAGGTCTGATGAAGTGATGAATCCAAATTTGAAAGTTTTATTTCAAACCGTCATCAATTTTATATCTACATGCATGATCCCAAACACACTGCCAATGCACTACAGGCAATAACTGGATAAACACACACACATGCACACACACACACACAAGAACACCATCAGTCATGGATTGGCCTCCCCAGTGCCCAAACCTCAACATCAAGCAGTGTGGGAACATCTTGACAGAGAACAGAACAGAAGTCAGCCAACATCCAAAGAAGAGCTCTGAATGTCCTTCAAGAAGCCTGGAGAACTTTTCCTGAAGACTACTTAAATTTCAAGAAAGCTGCTACGTATGCTCAGGCTGTGTTGAAGAATAAAGGTGGGTTATACTAAACACTGACTTTTATGCTTGTGAGAATTGTACACCCTCTAAAATAAGTCGCTTTAACTCCTGTCTCTTTAAGGCCTCATCACTCAAAGAAAACCATCTGTGTGGCCAAATTCTGTGGCTACACAAACCGAGTGCTTTTGCACTGCACTGCACATTTTAAGTAGTTGTGCTGTGCCTGTAGCAGACGGCCATAAAAACAAATCTGTGAAATCATAAAAACAGATAAAAATATTGGAAACCTGGTTTTCAGAGCAGTCTGAAGTCCCTGTTTTTAAATAATAGGGATTGCTTTTACATTTTATTTCCTTATTTGGAACGATGAGTTTAATATGAGCATCCAAAAGTGCCTTAAAAAGAATGTGGCAGAAAATAAGGAAAAGATCCCTTTTAGGCATAATGGCAGATAGAAATGAGAACCTCTGTTTTAAATCAAGGACCTATTGTTTCAAAAACATATGATGAATAGTGGTCTCATCTAACGCTGCTTGAGAAAATGATAAATTGTACTCTAGGCAGAATTTGAACAATGTGGTTAATGCAAAAATACCAAGGGCATCCTCTGCACGCTCCAAACAATGCAGCATGTACAGCCTGTCTCCAACCATATGTTAAAGTAAACCTTTTCAGAATGACCACATTCAAGAGGGAGACAAGAAGCTTCTTTGTATTCTTGTAGCAAAAATAAGCTGTACACAAATTTTGAGAGTCTGTTGTGC
Source organism: Archocentrus centrarchus (assembly GCF_007364275.1). Lineage (NCBI taxonomy): Eukaryota > Metazoa > Chordata > Actinopteri > Cichliformes > Cichlidae > Archocentrus > Archocentrus centrarchus. The sequence goes on along the minus strand of NC_044360.1, from coordinate 28,165,317 downwards.
TGAAAAGAATTAAGGTAGTTTTTTTAAAAGCCCTGCCTTACTTTCACACCTCAGGAAACCAATTTTCTTCTCAAAGAAAATGAGAAAAATTCAGTCGAAGGTTCACCCAGTCCTGCGTTGAAAACTTTGAAGCATAGAGCATCAAACTTACTGAAACCCAGAATATTAATACACTTGTGCATAGTAGTGAGACCTCTTTAAGATATCTTTTTTGAGTAAACTCAGGCTAAGAGCTTCCCACGGAAATCTGTGCAAATGCATCATCCCTCATGGCAGAAAACAACCCAAGCTCAGCCAAATCTCCATAGAAATGAATATGAGATGGCACGGAAATGACAGTCAAATCATTTTAATGGGCTAGTGGCTACAGTCCCGCAGCATCATCTTTGGCTCTATCCTTCTCCAGACCATGAAGCTTTCTATCTGTTAATCCAAGGACTGAAAATGGCATTGAACACAGCATGCACAAAGGTTCAGCCTCTTTGGATCCGAGCTACATTATGGTGGTGGTTGGAAGGCAGCAGGAGCACACGTGGTGCAGTAGGTTTGCCTGTCTCGGGTAAGAGCATCAGTGTGTTAATGCAGTGGCACTAATGCACTAGAGGGCCTAAAGGAGCATTAAGGCAGGGATGACTGAGTGTTAAGCCCAAATCAAGCAGCTCAGCCATTGTAAGCTGGGCTCTATCTGCTGCATATCTATCAGTATCTATTGGACCTCACTCTTTTCCAAAAATATTTCAAAACAAATACACTATGTAGCAGTCTCACCTGAGTTCTAATTACACACGGTGGCAAACACTGCTTGAAGAGGCTGGAAATGAATTTTCAGTGCAGTGCAAAGCCTCCACACACACTCAAATTTTCTTGACAGAAGGAATTCAGTATGAAGAGGCAAGATTTCTAAATTGAAAATCCACAGAGCAAGAGAGTCTGGTTGTGTTAAGTAAAAAGTAAAACTCTCATACAAATTCTCCCCTGAATGCTAAAGTGTGCTGCACTTATTTCAAGAAGCCAATAACATTTGTCTCTGCAATGATGAGTGGCTTGCACTGATGTCCTTGTGTGCAGCAGTGTCTGTAGACAATGACCAGCTTCTCCTCTGAATATTGCCATTACTTGCTACAATATTTCCAAATTTTTAGCAACATTTCATTTCACAAAACTCAGGGAAATGGAAATGATGTCAATAACTTTGCTATGGAAATAATTAATTGGTCTCTTGAATGTTTTACAGGTATTGTGTTGTTGTGCCTTGTTGTATCCAGACTATAGCCATCCAAAAGCCTTTCAAATACATACTGGTTCTATGCATGTCACTAAGACAGCTCTGAAATGAGGAGGTATGAAGACACAAGACACTGCAAAACTCCCTGTGGTATCTGGTAATGTGATGTTAGCAGCAGATTCTTGTTCCAACAGCTTTTTCAAATGCTATTATTTTGAGTTCCCACAACATAGTCAGCTGACAAATAATGATCTGAGTCTTTAAAAATCTTTACCCCTTCCCCTTTAATTAAAACACGACTGACTGTTTGATTATTTGTCTAAAGTCACATACTTGTATAAAGTGATTTGTGCATCATTTTGAAGCTGACAGCTGTTTGTTAATGGACATTCCAGTTGCCTAGGTAATTGATGAATTTACCACCTTATCATATGTCAATCAATTGTATCCTCTGCTCCTGTTGGTGGTAACTTCAACTGCTTCTTTTTCCCAGTGTTATGTGAAATCTGGTCACCACAGTGCTGCTAGTCTCTTTCAATGTATACAACCCTTAATACACTGTATTACCAAAGGTATTAACTCACCCACCCAAATCACTGAATTCAGGTGTTCCTATCACTTCCATGACCACAGGTGTGTAAGCCAAGCTCCTAGGCATGCAGACTGATTCTACAAACATTTGTGAAAGAATGGGTCGCTCTCAGGAGCTCAATGAATTCCAGCGTGGTACCGTGATAGGATGCCAGGTCAGTCATGAAATTTTCTTGCTACTAAATATTCCACAGTCAGCTGTTAGTGGTATTATAACAAAGTGGAATGAGAGCAACTCAGCCAGAGGTCACCAACTTTCTGCAGACTCAGTCGCTGCAGACCTCCAAGCTTCATGTGGCTTTGAAATTAGCTCAAGAACAGTGCATAGAGAGCTGCATGGAATGGGTTTTAATGGCCGAGCAGCTGCATCCAAGCTTTTGGACATTTGGACATTTTGGACAGTGCAAAGGGTGGGCTGCAAACTGTAATTAATAAAAACCACATCCTATGTGAGTGTTTTTAATGTTTGGCTTATTGGAGTATAATACTAACTCAGCTTTCTCAAGTGTATAGCAAGTCTTTTTTTCAGGATTCATACACAAAGCTTTGTAGAATTTTTTTCTATTTTATAATTTGCCAGTCTTTCTTTAACAATATGCTCCAGAGTAGCAGCAATATCTGACTGCTGACCAACTTTATTTAAATTGGGGATCTGCATATTTGTGCATGTCTTAAAGGTTCACTGCTTCATCTAAATTTATCACAGCACTTGAGTCTTTTGTTTGAGCTAAGAAAGGGACCACTTAAGAGTCTTTGTTCACCTTGTTAAAATGTACAATTCAAGGGTTCAGTGTGCTGTTGTAGTAAAGTCAGTGAACAAGTGTGTGAGGTTTGATGGGTCTGGCTTGAACAGTATGCATCTATGGTGTGAATTTAAACATCCTAGGTGAGATCTTTCTCGAGTTATTGCGCTCACAAGATTTTCAGAAAACTTGACCTCTGACCTTTACCCTTAGGTCAAGGTCATCGAGATTCGACCTCGACTGAGAGTTTTAGTAGATGCATCTATGGTGTGAATTTGAACATTCTAGGTCACATCGTTCTCAAGTTATGGCCAACCTAAAACTTCTTGTGAAATAGCCACAGACGATGCAAAGGGTATGACAAACGCTCAACTTTGTTTTCAAAACAGCCGAGCTAAAAAGGAATAAAAAAAACATAATACTGCTTTACCCATTTATCTGATACCTGTCCACTTAAATACAGGTGGCAGTAGGCAGCAAGTGAATTGGCTGTGAAGTAGGAAATAAACTCCCCGTTGTGTCGCTTCCTCTGTCTCTGGCTCTCATCAGACATTGTGTGAAAGCTCTACATTATTTACAACATTAATTTATAACACTTCTACACTATATTACCAAAACTATTCGCTCATCTATCTTCACAGGTATATGAATTTGAGTAACATCCCATTCTTAATCCATGATATTGGCCCCCCCCTTTGTAGCTATAACAGCTTCAACTCTTCTGGGAAGGCTTTCCACAAGGTTTAGGAGTGTTTATGGGAATTTTTGACCATTCTTCCAGAAGCTCATTTGTGAGGTCAGACACGGATGTTCCCAAAGGAGTTCTTTGGGGTTGAGGTCAGGACTCTGTGCAGGCCAGTCAAGTTCTTCCACACCAAACTCATTCATCCATGTCTTCATGGTCCTGTTTTGTGCACAGGTGTGCAGTCATGTTGGAACAGGAAAGGTCCATCCCCAAACTGTTCCCACAAAGTTTGGGAGCATGAAATTGTCCAAAATATCTTGGTATGCTGAAGCATTAAGAGTTCCTTTCACTGGAACTAAGGGGCCGAGCCCAACTCCTGAAAAACACCCCCACACCATAATCCCTTTACAATTGGCACAATGCAGTCAGACAAGTAAAGTTCTCCTGGCAATCTGCAAACCCAGACTCATCCATCGGATTATCAGTCAGAGAAGCATGATTCATCACTCCAGAGAACACATTGCCACTGCTCTAGAATCCGGTGGCGGCGCGCTTTACACCACTGCATCCAACGCTTTGCATTGAGCTTGGTGATGCAGCTGCTCAGTCTGTAGCAATTGACTCAGACTGCAGAAAGTTGGCAACTGCTGCGCACTCTGATTTTACATCGCCTACCACTTCATGGCTGAGTTGCTCTCATTCCCAGTCACATCCACTTTGTTATAATTCCACTAACAGTTGACTGTGGAATATTTAGTAGTGAGGAAATTTCGTGACTGGCCCTGTTTTACAGGTGGCATCCTGTTACAGAACCACACTGGAATTCACTGAGCTCCTGAGAGCGACCCATTCATTCACAGATGTTTGTAGAAGCAGTCTGCATGCCTAGGTGCTTGGTTTATATGCCTGTGGTCATGGAAGTGATTGGAACACCTGAATTCAATGATTTAGATGAGTGAGTGAATACTTTTGGCCAAAAAACATCAATTTTAGTAGATTTAACAGCAATCTCACTGGTAATATGCCTCAAAAAAGAAAAAAAAAAGTGCTTTAGTAGAATGTAAAACATATGGTTGATGTGATTTTCATAATAATTTCAAAGCAGAGCTTTGGCCATGCAGAGTAAAGACCACTTTAATTTATGAAGGGCCGTAAAAGCCAAAATTCATTCTTTTACTCCCATAGATTTTTCTTTTACATGCTCATGTAGTTTTATTTTTTTATTTACACATTTTTATTCTCAGATTCGTACATTTTAAAACACACACGCGTTATATTATGCTCTGTCAATGTACACATTAATTTATTTTCACCCTCATATACATGTATTTTCATTTGCGCCTTCCTACATTTTGCTCTCATGCACAGGCATTCAATATGCATCTAATCTTTAAGCACAAGCAGGGTCACCTTCAGGTGTCTAACAGCACGGTAGGGAGAGAAGAAACTTGAGTACTTCAGGAAAGCCACTGGGCTGTTAAGAAATATTTTATCAACTCCTGAAACGGTCACATCCTTGTCCTCATCACTTGAGCGAGATAGGATGGGCTCATCTGCACCCAGTGTTACCCACAGCATGGTGGAAAGCGTGATGAGGGAACTTTTTCCCTCACCTCACCATCAAAGCAAATTTTGGTATTTTATATCAATTTTGAATAACTCTATTTAGCATTGCAATAATATCAAAAACTGATAATTAGTGCATGTACCTGAAAATTAGATGTTACCTTTGAAGTTTGTCATCTGTCCTTTTTAAACTTTTGTTTCAGGTTTATAGTTGGTTAGACTAGTACCAAGTTAAAGTTCCTTTTTTAAAAATGTTACTTAACCTCCAATACTGATTAAATTTACAGTTTACTGGTGCTTTGCTAGAATTGCTAGAAATATACATTAACTCTTGTGTTTTTACAGTTTAAAATCATTATATCTGAAAATGTGTTGTGTTTTTAAATTCTTTTTTCCAGTTTCTTTTTTCCTTTCTAATGACGATATTACAAACTATAGCAGTGAAGACAACTGTGGAGAAAACCCTGTTTAAGCAAGGCAGCTGTGCTCATCATCTTCAGTTTCACCAGTTCAACAGCTGCCATCCCAGCAAACTGCATTCCTACATTTCAGCCTCGTCCCTCATCAGTTGGGTGCAGAACATTGTTTACTCAAACTCCTGCCTTGACCCACGAAGGCAGTATTTCACCCAAACACAGCAGCACTTCAGCAAACAGTTTCTTCAGCCAGCTGCTAGTCTGCTGAATGGAAATCTACCCTTCCACTAGTCATCCTTCTACCTCATCATCATCTGTTTCTGCATCTTCAGGTGATCCTATCCTGGTCCTGACTTGCCAAAATACTTCAAGCTCACTCTATCAGACCGGCACTCCAGAGAGTGATTGTCCAGCACCCAAAGATTTTTGGTTGACCGGCCTGTATCCAATATTGTAAAGGTGACGTGTGTGACACATGCTCACATATTTATATGCATGTAAGAGTTTATATTCGCCCTTGGAAGTACTGGTTTGTGATTAATGCGTACAGAATCAAAGGAGAATGTTGAAAATTACATGCTGGTATTTTTTTGTTGTGCAGGTTCAAACCAACATATTTATTTAACTACTTGTGTCTTCTGAGGGACTGTCCAATAGGGTCAACTTCTTGAAGACCTTTGGATATGTAACCCATGTGATGCACATACTGTTCACCTGTGTTTGTGGAAGACTGAAGAATTTCACCAACAACTCTATTTAGCCTGTCATTTGATCATGCTGCATAAGTCAATGGCTCAATGCCAAGCTGCTGTCTGTGCCTGTACAGAGTACAGCAGCTAACCCATAAGCATGCTGCAATGCTTTGCCAATTCTTTCCAAGAGATACTAAATGAAATATTCACTCTCCTGAAATGCTGTATCGTGGTCTACCTTGATGTCCAGTCATGAGAGGTGGAGGAAGCAAGACATTTCTGTTCTCATGTGGTTCTTCGTCCGGTTTCATAAGAAGTCAATGAAAAGGTCAGCCATCCATATGAGGACCGTAATGCATTCGCTGCTTCTCTAGTTCTTGCATCTTCAACAAATCTTGAGATGGACAAAAATCCAGATAAAGTTTGAATGTGATCACCAAGTTCTCTACAGAGCTTCTGAAGAACAGAATAATCTGTAGCTTCTCTCTCTATTACAGAATTAGTTCAGTACAGTCTAATACTTTATTTTTTTAAAAGTTCTACTGCCATTTTCATTGCTATTTATTCTCCAAATGAGCAAAGCACCCACCCCGCCCAACATGAGCTGAGAACGTGGCCCTGGGGCCCCGAGCACCCAAGAACCACACGACACCCAGTTACACATGGAAGTGCTTGTATGAATGGGTGAATGCAAATGTGTTGTATAAGAACTTTAGCTCAATTAGAGTAGAAAAGCGCTATATAAGTTAGTCCATTTACCATTTACATGATTAGCACTGTTGCCTCACAGCAGGAAGGTCCTGGGTTTGAATCCACCATCTTTCTGTGTGGAGTTTGCATGTTCTCCCCTATATGCATGGGTTTTCTCTGGGTACTCCAGTTTCCTCCCACAGTCCAAAGACATGCACTTAGTGGGGTTAGGTTAATTGGTGATTCTAAATTGCCCGTGAGTGTGAGTGGTTGTGCATTTTTCTGTGTTAGCCCTGCAACAGGCTGGTAACCTGACCAGGGTGTACCCCGCCTCTCCGACAGCTAGGACAGGCTTTCACCCCAACCCCACGTGCAACCCTGAAAAGGATAAGTGGAAGAAAACGTATGTATGTAAGTGAAAGCATGAATTTTGGCTTGTATGGCCCCTCTGATACTGATTTATGAGCCACAACCTACTACACTGGTCAGTGTCCACTAACCTACTGACCATTTATGTGCTGTCCTATTTTAATTCCGATCTTTATCTCTGCTGATATATATGATGTCTCTGAACTGAAAAGTACATAAATAAGCCATAGCATTAGTATGTGTTCCCCCGTGCTTCGTGTAGGCTCTTCCGATTCTGTTTTATTACGCTATTCATCTTTATTATAAACTTTGTATTTGCTCTGCATTGAAGTTTGGACAAAAATAGACAGCTGAAATGAGTTTCCCCAGTAGACACAAGCCTTGCAGTCCCCCCTTACACACACACACACACACACACACACACACACACACACACACACACACACACCAGTGCTAATTTGTAGACTGCTGACCTGATTAGACACAAATGAGCTTTTTCCCCCTCTCTCTCTCCTACACAGATTCAAGCACTTTCATACAGGTGATTCCAAGCACATCACAGAGAGCACCATAAAGAACAAGCCTGCACAAAAGACACACACGACTGCACATGCATAAAAGCAAAGCGATGCATCTATACAGATACCTATACACAAGCAATCACAGACAGCCACTCCAGTAAATATGCACACTAATATATGCACATTAACTCATTTTCAGCAGCGTGCGCAGACAGAAAGATGCACGGAGACAAATATTCCAGCTGAGAGACACACACACACACACACACACACACACACACACACGCATGCATGCACACACGGGAGCCCTGATGAGTGACAGAGGAACTTTCCAACTTTGAGGGGAGGTGGGCAGTCAGCAGAGCATGAAATTAAAGCCCCAACTGTCAACCTGAGGACAGTCAGGACGACGACTGACAAGTGTGCGTAAACGTGTGTGACAGGCAGTGGTAGTAAGGTAGAGAGGGCAACCACAGATGTCTTCCATGGAGATCAATCCAGAGCTCCTCTTCCTTCAGGGACACAGTGAAAATGGAAAGTTTAAAGCTTTAGGGCTGGGAAAGAGGCAGCCTTTGTAGAAATCTTCCTGGTCACAGTCACAACCACCCTTTTATCTCCTCTTATTTGAATTACCTCTTCATTTATCTTTCAGTCTGCATTCCTTTGTCTTAATGCCCTATTAAGACCTCAAAAGCTCAAATCTCTATAGAATATTCATACATCCTTTAATTGTGTATGGCTGTATGACTCCAGTTTAATTTTTCTCTTTTTTCTAGGAACCATAAACAAATGCTAATGCTGCTGCATAAAGGCTGAATGGTGCTAGAGGCAAGAAAATGCTGAAATTCAGCAGTGTTCTCCTTTAAAGAAGGTTAACAACCCCCATTTTCTAATTAATAAAATGCCCTCTTAGTAAATCACTGAACGACTGCCAGAATCTTCAGTATAGTCCAGAGTGGAGAGTAAGAGTGGAGGCTGAGGGGCAAAAAAAAGCAGCACTGTGCTGCTCCCTGCTGGCCCATTAGTGTGACTCAGTGTCAGCAGAGAAGAGAAAAAGGAGGAGTGAACAGTGCGCTTCCACAAGGAGAATGGAGCTCCCCTCCAACAGTATATCCTCTTTATAATAACAGGAGCAAAACCTAATAAAAACCCATCATCTGCTCTTATTCCCTGTCCTCAAGCTAATGGTGGAACATTAGGGTGGAGGCAGTCCATAAATCAGGACAAATGGATAAAGCATAAAAAGCATCATCACAGGTTATAAAGACTGGAACAGACAGGGATATACACAGGGGATGAACCAAACTGCTAGAAATACAATAACAGGTCTACAGTCTGACATGTGGACTGTCTCATTATGTTTTCCGCACTAAATAGATAAATGAGGGCAACGACAGCATTTAGTCCTCAACTGCAATGAGTATTTATTTTATACACTCAGTGGGTGCATAAAGTGAAGACAGGATTCCATCTGCTGGTGACAGAAGGCAGCGTGGGAGACTCAAACAGAGCAGGCTGGGAGACAAGATTCATGTTCTTCTCATTAGAGAACCCAAGGCAAAGGTAAGGTGATCCTACAGCAGTAACAGCACAGTATAGTGTGTTACAGCGGAGCTCCGCTGCTCTCCAAAACTTACTGACAATGTTTGCAACAATGGACTAAGTTTATAGTGACAGTCCTACATACACCTACTGTAAATACAGAGCACCAAATGTCCAGCAGTTTTAAATTAAACCAGATATTTGTGACCAGTTTAAGATTTACAGCAGCAGTAGTGACATCATTCCAGCCTGCTTGTTTCATTTGCTATATAGATAAACTGACTTGCCTGGACCACTGATAGTCCAATTAATTATTTTAGTCACGTGTTATATCCCTATAAGCCATTTCTTAAAAGTACAAGACATTCTCAGTGTTGCACCGAGACCCCAAACAAGGGGCTGCTGTTACTGTTTGTCACCAGCAGGTCTTAAGGCATGATTATAAGTTAAAATGTGCTATTAATTAAAAATAATCTTACTAAAACAAAGAGGAAAACCACAACCAAAAGAAAGGAAACTAAAATTAAAGTAAACAAATCAACAACAGCAGAGAGCTACCACCCCACTCATTTCATATACATGTGCCACCTGTATGGATCCTACCACTTACACAGGTAAGGAAGGGGTGATCAAAACATAAACAACAAAACAAGAACTAAACATAAGGCCAATAATAATCCGGGTTCCTGCTTGAATACACTTTAAATATTGGTGCTTATCATATATACACTGCAAATATATATATCCACACAGGATGTCAGTGACTACAGAAAAACGCTCTCCTCCTCCCCCCTTCTGTTCCTGCACCTCAGTTCCCCACTGCTCAGGACCATCAGGCCAACCTGTCTTCACTACCACTGATTACCTGGAACGCAGGTGACCCACAGAAGCTTACAGGTAAAATGCGTCTAATGAAGTAGTGCACTGATGATTTGTCATTTTTCTTATGTATTTATGGAAATTACTACTTTAATATTTTTTAAACTAAATATACATCTATTTTCTAAACTGCTTATCCAATTCAGGATCACAAGGAGCTCAAGCCTATCTCAGCTGACATGAGTAGGTACCCACTAATAAAAAATTATAAATCCTCTGTTCATCAGGATTTTTAGTTTAATGGAAGCCCCTGAGACTCAGAAGCACAAAGCTTTTTGAATTATTGAAAACTGAGATATGGCAATTCTAATGAGAGTGACCCTCACCTTTTATGTCCCAGACTTTGCTTTACAGAAGTGCATAATTAAGGTAATCATATGCAGTCCTTTCTAGTTTTGTCATTAGTCATCAGAATAATACAAAACTTTGGCCCTGGGGTTTTTTCAGCATGGCAAATCATCTGAGCTCATCAAAATTGATTAAAAATATGGAGATTGTAGTGAAATTTGGGTTTCCATGAAAACCAATGTTGGGTAACACCCACACACACCTGATTTGTAAATGTTTGCATCAGTATCTGAGTATATCCAATTATCTTTGGAAGCATAACAAATATATTCAGTGATGGTGATAAACTCTCAACAACCTTGTTCATATTTCTCTGAACGCTCACAGCGCCATCTTCTGGCAGCCAGCAATGTCTAATTTGATGGCTGACACTTGGTCCACTGTCTAAAACCGGGACCACATGCACACACACAGATCCTAAGTACGAAACAAAGACACTGATTCGGTCTTTAAAAAGTACTTTCTACCATTAAAAACTGCCTTTATTTACACCTACTGCCTTACTGGAAGCGATTAAACTTTCATAACTGGTAGTGAAACTGATTGTACTACGTATGCAGGAGTCACGAAATGGGAAATCTTAAATGCTACAACTTACTGGTCGGGTCGCACAACTTGCCGTGGTCAAAATTCTTGCCGCCACACTGGCGCAGATTCGCAGGTACCTAACACGGGGCAAAAAGTGAGTTACACCCCAATCGTGTCACCAGTCTATCACACAGCTAACACAGAGAGGCAGATAACCATTCACATTCACACCTATGGCCAATTTAGGGCCACCAATTAACCTAACATGCATGTTTGGACTGCGGGAGGAAGCCACAGAAAATGAATGCATGCAAACTCCCCACACAAGGGCCCTATCCACCCAATGGATTCAAACCCAAGACCTTCCGGCTGTGAGGCAATAGTGCTAATCACTCCACCACTGTGGTCCCCAAAACTAAATGTGGTACATGTGTCTTACATTGCACAAAAATGATAATTTTTGGCTAACTTCACTGAAAACTCTACTTACAGCTCAGCTTCAGATACAGGTTAAAGATTTTTTTTGTACTGTTTTCCTGTTTTGGGTTAAAAAATTAGATGCCTAGCTCTGTCTCATGTACAAATATGACATACTCATATGTCATATTTGTACATGAGTATGACGTACTCATATTTGTGGATTTACAATTCAAGACAGCATCTTTGAACACAACACTGACAGAAGAATCTTCTGACTCATGCCATCACTGCTGCTCAATCCTCGTTCATTTGGTCCCTCACAGATGGAAAGATTTGCCAAGGCTAACGCTGCTCTCCCTCTGCACTTGAAGATTGGTTGTTGTGTTTTGGTACATAGAGTTTTAGTAAAGCAGTTATTCTGGCCATCTTGTCAATACACTCTCCAGCTCACCCCCACTCTCCCTCTGTGCACTTCAAGGTCACAAAGTTCTGCTGCAGGGAAAGGAAGCCAACAATACTAATCTGAAACTGAAGGTATGCATTTACATCATGTTAAATTTGTGGACCTGACAAACTTTAAAACCACCAGATGTTTTTTGGGGCAAACTCAGAGATTTCACTTTGCAAAAAACTGGATTTGCCTGTTGTGTGAACTTATCTATCGAAACGCAAAAATCACAGAATACCACAAACGAACCAATCGAAGAAGAAGCAGACAAATTCTGTGCTTGGCAAAATAAACTTTCTGTTTTAGTCAAAGCACTCCACTTCCTTGTAAGAAAGAGCTGTTTGACAAGAAGTAGAGAACCCCTGTTCAGTTTTTAGGAGCATGATTTATAGCCAAGAATCCTAACATTGTGATAACACTGTCCCCTTTCTTTAAGTGCTCACACAGACAACAAAACCACACTAAACTGGCACTCTTTTTCCTCACGTTATATGATGCTAAAACAGCTCACATGCAGACTGTCTCCTTCACATGGCCACCACCAAGCTAGCCTGCCCTCCACACCCTTAAGTTGCATACAATTGCAGGTGTGTGGGCACCAGCTTCTGAGCCCAGCTGAGAGTGAGTGCGTAACAGTATTTTGTGTGTATGACAGGGGAACAGTACCAAGGACAGGTCGTCAAAGCGGTGAGTACCCTGCAGGCACTTGCCAAGATCTGCTGCACCAGCACAAGGGAGAATGTGCCAGCTCAGAGCACCCCCTGCCACATATCATAATACTGACGCACACTGTGTGTGTGTGTGTGTGTGGACTTTGCTCACACTTGTAAAAGGATTGTGTTAAAAAAAAAAATGAAAATAACAGTCCATCCGCCACTAAGCAGTAGATAGGCTGACATGCCAGACAGAACAAGCAAAGGGAATGCAATAGATAAGGAGTCCACCACCGTCTCACTGCACACGCACGCACGCACACGCAAAATGTAGGGCAGTGTGTGTAGATAGAAGGCAGGTCTGAGGGTGGAATTACAGCTGAGAGGCTAAGGTGAGTCACCACTCTGCATTGGTCATAGAAGGCTGCCACACCTAGGCACGCTTGCAGCCGGTAGTACGGAGGATGGACGGCGTCTGATCACATAAAGCCTAAAACAAACTGATCAATGAAACCAGAGCTCTGCACTCTGAGTGCTCAATCAGCTATAGAGTGAAAGCTTATTTTATACGTCAATAAACTCTAATACACTGCCTCAGATGCCGGTGTGGTGTAAGAGCCTGACTGATGTAGGACTTTTAAGACCGATACCAATATTCTAATATATCACCCAATATTTTTCCCCTTTCAAATACACGAAACATAAACAGATTTCCCTAACATTTGCTATGTGGAGCTATTTATTTACTCATTTATACTCTGAAGCAACAGCTGATTGGTGTTTGTAGCATTCCAAACAAATGTGTTATAGGGAAGCTGCAGAGTGCCCTCTGCTGGACAAACTATGCAATCTCCACATTAATAACATGGTTAAAAGGTGTTTCTCCCTTGTCCCCTTTACCTGCTTTTTTTTTTTTTTTTTTTTTAAGTTAGCTGTTATAAATGCTGATACCAATAGATCGGCAAATGGCTAACATCTGCCCACAGATAAATCAGTCAGGCTTTATTAATACATTCAAGCTCAAAAAGAGAAAAAAATTACAATCTCAAATCCAGATCCACTACTGACAATTAACCGATTTCATCCTTGTATGACACAGTGAAACTAATTCTTAATATTTTACACAAAAGAAAGAGATCCTAAATAATAACTACATGCAAGTCATACTTGCACAGGGACAAATGTGGTCTGTGGACTAGCAAGGATGCCAAAAAAGTGCTATATAGTGATATTAGGGGGTTGATTAGTAACTTTCAATCACATAATCATTTCTAATTCATTTCTAATCGATATAGGCTAAAACACTGGGAGGGCCCAGAAGTGCTGCCTCTCCCCCATTTCAACTTCTACTGGAAGTGATTCCCCAGTGGCGCTTCAGAGAGACACGCAGGACACATGATAACAATGCAGGTCTGCGTTATGGGAAGCTGTTTTAACTATTTAGCTTCATTTTTTTTTAAAAACATCAAATTTTGTTGGTCACGTCCCCATAGTTTTAGTTATATGCTACAATAACAATGACGCAAGCAGGTTGCTCAAATGTACAAATCAGATTTGGTGGCACAGCTCTCACAGTAGAGAACAAAACGTGGCACCGTATTTGCTGAATTGACACCTTGTTTTGTTCTTCTTGTTATGCTGTGTTCACATAGTATGAAAGTGAAGGTAATGACGGGAGCGATTACCATCCGAGTCTTTTTGTGCTGCTCATTTTCACTCATTACTGGAGATCCCAGCAGCCTTAATCAAGAAACGCAAACAAAACACAACAGAAGACGAAGGTTTGCAAAAGTTTTTCAAAGAAAATCAGAGTCCATTCAAAAGCAAGTAACAAAAAGACTGTCAAATCTGTTAAAAACTGCTTTAAAGGTTTTTTGACTTTGCCCCAAAATACAGTCATACTTCCACTACAGACACTGTGCATAGAATTTCATGTCATTATGCTTGTTTGTTCTTTTACCTTTACATAGCAGGAAGTTAAACCAGATCCAGGAAGGGGAGCATTAACCTAAGAGGTTTTCTGATGGTGTGAGAAACCTGAGCACAGGGAGAACAAACAAACTTAACACAGAAAAGCCCAGCCTGGCATCAAACCCAGGTCCCTTTTACTGTGAAACAACAATGCTAACCACTAACCACCCTGCTTCTTTACCCTTAAATATCCATATGTTTATATGCCCAACTTTAAAAATTTATAAAGTAGGGGTGTAAAGTAGTAAATAAATAAATAATCATTTAATAAATAGCATAGTATCGTGATATTTTGCCTGGCGATATTGTATCAATACAGCGACACCAAATTATCAATAGTTTATTAAATAAATGAAAAAACTCATCTCACTCACCACCACTGTGAGATAACATTAGTCAAGCATGACCAAATAACCACCCAACACTGGACACACTTAGCTTGACAACTCGTATTATTCTGGTTATATTCCTATAGAACAGCAAGGTTTCTGAGCACAAATGTAATAGTTAAATGTGAATTTCTGTGTGAGTTTCAATGATTTATCACAGTTAATTGCTGTAATATCAGAAAGCGACTGCATGTAATTGATAACCTGACCCCATTCAATCACAGACCTGATATGTGACGGTCTTATGGCAACATTTGTGGCAGGTTTTAGCGTCGGTATGCTTGACAATCTCATTTTGCAGCTGTAAAAAAAAAAAATGGAGATAACTTTATCTTACTGGATAAAACAGATATTGACAATGGACATAATTTGCTGCTGAAAAAAAGGTGATAAATCACAACATATGTTATTGCAATACTCTGATTTTGTTAAGGTTTAAAAGTTCATAGCCGTAGATGACTGCTGTCTGTTAGGCTCCTACTCTGCTAACTCCAGTCACTGAATTGGACCTTTTTGACTGTGTTTGTGCTACTGATACCTTTTGGTGTGTGTGTGTGTGTGTGTGTGTGTGTGTGTGTGTGTGTGTGTGTGTGGGTGTGTGTGTGTGTGTGTGTGTGTGGGTGTGTGTGTGTGTGTGTGTGTGTGGTACAAACCATCCAACAAGTTTGTGTTTCAATTTTGGTGAGTATCAGCATTTTACTATCCTGTTACTGCTAGCTGCTGTTTGAGTCTGTGCGTGCATGCATGCTGTTTGTGAATGCAGCTTACTAACTGAGCTTGTCTTAAGGCCCAGTTACACAGGCTTAAAGACTGGTTAGCAACCACCAACCACTACGGAAAAATGAATATTCCCCAACCTGTTGGTGAGCGGTTGCAGGAGGTTTCTTGCTATCACTAGGTTGAATATGGTTGCAAAGAGGTGCCCCGAAAACCTCTTTGTGGTTTCTTTGGTTGCATATTGCCACGGCCGCCTATAGTTTGCATGGAAGATGCCGTCCTGTCTGCAACCATTTGACAAGTACTTGCTAAGCAGTAGTAAAACTGAAAAGCATGACACAAGCTGGAAAATATTCACCTTCACAATAAAAACTGTGCCTTTCTGCTAAAACCAACACATTTCAAGAGGTGCAACTTTTTCTGTGAAGGTGAACAGTCTCCATTCTCCATAGTGCATCGCACTCAAGTCTCTCACACAGAATACAGATTTTTCCTTGCGATCAGAAGTTCCCACAGATCAGCCTGTGTAACAAGGCACTCCAGCCTCTCATCCACATGTGCTGGCTTCTGCCTCCATAAAACACAGCAGCAGCCAAAGTGCTAAAATTGAGGCTTGTGGGGTCCAAAAACCAATGACTACATCCATCTTTTGTATACAGTCTACAGTGTTAACTGGCTGATTTTGCACTTGGTAACTGATAGCATGAAAACCAAGTATGAATTTAAAAACTATTTAGACACTTTCTTGACAGCAAGCAAATTCTCAAACACAAAATGATTCAAACTTCCAAACTTTTTGCATTACGAAGCTTATTTTTCATTGTGTATTTGGATAAAAATAGCAGTGACAGTATGACTCACAGGGCACAGCTGGATGCGGCTGCGTTCTGACTAACCCACAACAAGCCCTCACAGGCTGCAGAGGAAATCACAAATCAATAGATCAAATTTTGGACTCACTGTGATCATTTATAGCAGTGGAACTGAGTCACAGTGAAGCTGGACAAACTTTTTTTTTTTCACTCTTTTGATTTTTTTTTTTTTTTTTTTTTAATGATGGCATCAAAATGTTGTACTGTATTTACTCCTGACAGAGGAAGCCAGTGTCATTTTTTTATGTTAAACTGCACAGCATTAGCCTCAATCAATGAGACGTCACAACCAAACAATGCTGAAATGAGGCTTTATATTCAAAAGCAAGCCATAACTATCTTAGTTCAACATGCAATAATTCCTCCATCGTTAGCATGATTGATGCTTTTCTTTGTAATTTGGATTTGGTACTGTTGGTCAGACAAAAGGAGGCATTTGAAGACATCACTCTGGACGTCATTATTTACTGCTCAGAGGTTTATACAAAGCTGTGCAGACGCTGGGCCCCAAATGACCCTCCACATCCAGGACTTTTCTATTTTTTGAGATACATAAGCACCTCAATAGCCTACTATAGGAACCTAATTTAAATTTTGAATGCCCACTTTGCATCATGATGATTTAATTTCCTTTCTTTGTAATACATGTGGAGCTACATGCATGTCCCTGCAGGGTCACTGCTCATACATAATGAAGCTTAATGAGCACTTAAGGGCAGTCGGCGGCAGTATGGGCAAAGTGGAGCAGAATACCCAGAGACAGACCCCAGCATTTATGTGTACCACAAATATTTTGCATGAGAGAAAGCAGATAAATAAACTCCCCGTGGTTTTTAATCTACAAGACGAGTCAGTGTGTGCTGACTTATAGCTTACGTACCATTTGGAATTTAACCTCTACTGTTACTATTAAACATCAAAGTAAATATAAAAAATAGCCTGAAAAAACTAGAACTAGGAACCAGTCAAATGTTCCTATGGTTTAATAGTCAGGTACCACTTATGTACACTAGTCACTGCAGGCAGAATCTTATTTATATGAAACAGAATGAAGTAACCATGACTCAGTGCTTTCTAGCTATTGTTGCCTACTC
Source organism: Archocentrus centrarchus (assembly GCF_007364275.1). NCBI lineage: Eukaryota > Metazoa > Chordata > Actinopteri > Cichliformes > Cichlidae > Archocentrus > Archocentrus centrarchus. The sequence goes on along the minus strand of NC_044360.1, from coordinate 28,147,958 downwards.
TGTCTTCATGCTGGAAGTGAGAAACTTCCTACTGCCATCCATTCATCCATCTATCCATTTTCTGCCACTTATCTGGGTCACAGGGGCAGCAGTCTCAGCAGAGAGGCAGCCAACAGATACTGTATAATCTCTCCAGTATGTCCTGGGTCTGCCCTGGTGCCTCCTCCTCATAGCACATACCTGAAACGCCTCACATAGGAGGCGTCCTAGTTGGATGCCCCCAAGCACCTCAATTGAATTAATTTCTGAACTTTTTTTTTTTAAGATTCATCAGTGACCCACAGAAACACTGTGGTCTACACCAACATCCAAGCAGCCGTATCATTTTTGTTGTCATGGAAAAAGAGTTCCGATTATTTCAGCCTATTATACACGATTGAAATGCATAACCATTCTCACAGAAGCGGGCACTTTAATATAAAAAAAAGATCTTTCACACCATCCTCTCAGCACATTGTACACAGAAGCTTTGCATTTCAGAAAATCCCTGAACAAAGATCTGGATTTATAAGCATATTTACGAACCCTGAGGGGAACGGAGAAGGAATAGGGATTTGTATGAGTAATGACACAGAGAAGACAAAGTTAGAGTATACCTACACTATAAATAATGAACACCTGCTGATTTCATTAATCTGCACTCTGCATTCAGCAATGAGCACATTCTCTCTGTCACACACACACACACGCACAAATGCTTAAGCTGGATTTACAGGAACAGCAAAATAAGTCAGCTCACATGGGAAACACACATTAACACCAAGGTTCCTGTGCAAAGCAAACTAGCTGACATTAAACAATGCAGAACAGCAAACACAGCCAGTATCCACACCCTCCAGCTACCACAGCAGCTTTATTTGTGCCGGCGTTCACGATCCAATCACTCCTGCTATGATGAAACTCGTTTTTAAAGGCTTTAAATTACAAGAACTGTCAGAGGAACGGTGCCAATTCAAAGTTAGCTTATTCGTGCACCATTAATTTATCATTATAACCATTTATTACTTGCCAGTTACAATCTCACACAATAACAAATTTTGAAAAAAGAGAATACTCCAGGAAAGAAAGGAGGAGACTATTACCCATACAGCCTAGACGATACTGGGTTTTAGGGGCCGATACCAATTTCAGGGAATTAAGATTCCAATACAGATATGAGCTGATATTCTTATCAGCGTTTCCCCACAGACTTTTCTTAGATTAACACACCAAGTATATTTGGTGACTTTTAAACATTTTATATGTTTAGATGTTCTTCTGAGCATCTGCGATCATTCAGCTGCTTGAGCATCTTATCAGGTGGCTAAATGGACTCCAGTGTGACCATATTGGACTGCACCTGGTGACGATCCTTATTCTGCTCCACAGATCTGCTGCCTGCAGCGGGTACAGTACTGCTTCATATGGTGCTACACCACCAGACGGTTCACAGAGGCTCCACAGCAGAACTCAAGCTAAGCAGCTGCAGAAATGGTAATCCATCTGAAGAGCTCACAGCTGATTATAATGCCCTGCTATTAACCTGTCACAACCTACTTATAAAAAAAAACATTTCAAGAAGAGCACCTCACAAATTGCATTGTTTAGCGTGTGTGGGTGTGCGCGCCTCCTTTGGACCTCACAAACGGTTACACTCGTGCACAGCACTTTCCCTTGCTAACAATATCACATAAAGGGGGAACAAAGCAGACTTAAAGCGCCCTCAACTGGACAAACTCTGTTTTGACATCATTTCTAAATTATCCCCAGGGTTTATTTCCCATTTTTTATTATTATAAAAAAATAATAATAAAAAATCATATCCCAATATTCGCTGATAAACATGTCTGTAACGGACCAGTATCTGCAGAGGCATGAAACTGCTAAAATCATAAATAAATAAAGGCGGACACGTAGAGCTGTTTCGAAAAGTCGAGTTGTTGTTGTTGTAGTACTAAAAACAGCCCCTCTCAGCACCCTCTCAGTGGTCCTCTTGTTCCATTTTAGTCTAATTATTTTTTATATTTGGCATAATTTTGAGCCAATTATTTATTTATTAATTTGTGATTTTGCCAAAATCAGGTATATAATCAGGTACTGCCCACGTGACCAAAGTTACCATATTTCTTTATTAAATGTTATATATTTTTGAGTCAGACAATTATTTTTAATTATTTATTAAAGTTGTATTTTGACCACTTTGGTCCTCCATAAGCAGGGGTTAAAGTGGGATTCTGCAGATGGAGGAACTCTGATTGTGGAGTAGCGGGGCAACAGGGTTAGAAATGACTCTCATATTGATTTCTGTTGTGAGCTGCAGTAGATTTGTCTGCTTTGTGAACAGACTGACCTGTGCTGATTATGAGCTTTCCTGCTCTTTGTGGATTTAATCAACCAGTCTTTAATATATAGGCCCATTACGGCTGCTTCCCAACCTTTAGCCAGTATAAAGGTGGAATCTGGCAAGTGGTTGCTGAAGAGCATCAGGGCTGGATCGCTCTGGCCCACTTTTACCCCAGTGAGTAAGTACCGGCAGAAAAAAAATCAAGCACAACCAACATGAAAAAAACATTAACGTTATTCCAACATGTGTTTTTGTGAACCATCACGTTATGTCAACTTATGAGATTTTTTTCCCAAGCTACCACATTCACCATCTTCTTTAACAACTGAGTTACACAGCAGACAACGTAAACCACTTATAAAATAAAACACACAACTCGTTTCCACACTGATGTCTGACGTGAGATGTCTCAGGCTGAGGTGATCGTGTCCAGTTTCTCATGACAACAGATGGTCGTATAAAACATCCTCAAAACTGTGAAAGACTGTGAAAACAGACAGAATTCACACTACATACTATTCTACTTCACAAAGAGGTAATTAAGGTTCAGATGTGTTTAGATCAACATGAAGAACAAGGAGGATAGGACCAAAAAAAAAGAGAACTTAAAGTGAAAAAGCAGCAGCGCATCATCAGTGATACTGACTCACTGAGGTCTGCTACTACAGATTACAAATGTCAGACGGTAGGAGAGGCACTGTGATGACGCAAAAGGCGTTTAATCTCAGTCAGTGGTAGCCCAATAGGAAACATTCAATTTCCACTCAAAAGACTGGGAATTTTATCCTTCCACATTTACTGACTGGCAGTTATAGGTTGCACTTTATATTAGGATGTTCAGGCAACAGTGAAGATCTTAGACAACTGTACATTAAAATGTCATTTTTTGTTAATAGTATTATATACTAAATGCATGCAAGTTTGACATAATGAATCACAGCCGTTGTTTGAGGCTGTGTGCCGAATTGAAAACTGACTCTTAAGGTTTTATTAAACCTTTTCCATCACACTGTACTCTACATTCGACTCAAGGGAATATTAAACTTTCAATTTTCTGAATGGAGTTTGGGGAGGTGGTCTCCCTGGCAGGAAGGTATCCCGGGCCAGAGGCAAGGTGTTCGCTGCAGCCGCCACAAACCCTGCAGCTTCTGATGCTGGCGTGCTTTTCGCCGCGAGGCATTCAGCGAGCAAACGACACCTCTAACTCAGCGCAGTCGGCCCGGGGCGCGCACGTTTTCCGCTCATAAATAACCCAGTCAAGGACACGACATCGATACTGCCGAACGAAAGCCGCGTCAAGTTAGCCACAGTTACACAATACCGGACCGGAAGTATTCACCACTCAACCTCAAAATAAAAGCTCACGCATGAATTTCTAAAAGAAAAAGGTAACGGAAAATAAGGAAAATTATTGCCCATTCACCTTTTGTGAAACTCTGGACCAACACCATTTTCAAACTAGCTGAAAGTAGTACTAACATGTTTCTTTTTGTGCCATTTATAAAAAATTAATGAACGATGTTAGTATTTCAGAGTTTCATCACACTATTTCTGAACACTGAGTTAGGATAGATTTGATATGCCTTATTTCTCGTATGTGCCAATATTCATTCATCCATTAAAAAAAAAAGTATACTCGAAGCATTAAAGCAATAAAGAAAATCACTGGCACCTCGAAAAGAAAACCCTGAACCTCCTGTCCACGATTATAAATTTCACTTGTAGTGTCAACAACTTAGTAGCTACAATTATGAAAACCCTTCATAAGCAGCATAAGAAGCTGGTGTATTAAGATAAGATAAAACTTTAATGATCCCACAATGGGGAAATTTGCGCATTACAGCAGCTCAGTATAGAGAAAAATGAAAAGGATGATTAAAAACTAATGAACTAAAATAGAATAGAATAAAATAAAATAACACAATAAATGTAAAGGTTTCAATAAATGTACAAAGAGCAACATCCAAATATTGTATTTTTTGTATCACTAACCTTCTCAGTTACAAGTATTAGTTGTACCACATGTATGTATTAGTTGAAAAGAAATAGCTAACACAAGCTCTGGATGAGGATTTTACTTTGAAAACACCAAGCGGACGTTGTGTGTTCTTCACTTATTTTTAATTAAATGTCGCTCAATAATATTTATAAATGGCTTAAATCTAACTGAGAAAACGGTATCGTACCGTGGTTGCATTGTTCAACATAAATATGCAAGTAGGGAAAGAAAAAAAAGTCAGATTTACATAATTCATATGTAGCATCAAAACTGAAGGCTGGATGTGAGCATAGCTGCACATAAGTGACTCCCATCAGAATAATGTCGGTATGATGCTAGCTGTTAGCGGACAGGTGTCCTCCTCGTTTCATCTTGACATACACACACCTGTGACACGCAGGTTAGCCGCACAGGCTTACCTTTTGCCTCACAGTCAGCACAGTACTTGTTATCCTCCTCTCTCAGCAGTTTGGACAGAATGGCCTGATGCTGCTCATTCAGTTTCTGGGCTTTTTCTCTCTCCGACCGCGTCGTCATGTCGCCGAAGTTAAGGAGTTAGTCCCGTCTGTGAAGAGCCGAAAGAACCACGGAGTGCTCAGCCTGTGTTAGAAAGGGTGGGACATCACCTTCAGCCCGCACTTTGCTGCCTCTATTCAGTTAGCTTGCAACCTGCTAGCAAGGTAATATGGATCTACGGCAGTATCATCCCTGCTGCATTCAAGACTGTGGGAATTTTTACAGTGGCGCCTGATTCAGGATCAGACAAGTGGTGTGGTTTCTGTTTTCACCAACGACACAGACACTGGTACAGTTACAGTACTGTGCAAAAATCTAGCGGCACGCCTCTTTTCTTTATATTTTGCTTCCCATGAGGCAGGGTTTGTTGTAATTTTGTGAAGTGGTCTTGAGCAAGAGTTCTCCAGGCTTTCTGACAGGCTTTCAAAGTGACTTTCGACATCGGCTGTCTTTTCACTTATTTTCAGTCCAGTTCTTGTACCTGACCATTTACAGAAGAATGTTTGTTTGTTTAGCCATTTAACACTGACTCAGGGGCGTAGGAATGAGTTTGCTATTGGGGGGGACATATCGGAAACCTGACAGATCCATAAATACTCTGAGAAAAGCATTAAAAAATGCTATTTGATCCTTTCTTATTTTGCAAATGTTTCTTGGAAAAATAGTGTTGTGTACACTTACATGATTGCATGTATAATTTACATATGTATATGTTTTATAATCGTAGGACGTGGGCAAACTGGCTTGAGCACAGATAAATGTTACCAGTGCATAGTTACCAATGCATAGATAATTCTTACCAATGCATAGATAATTCTTACCAGTGCATACTTTCCAATGCACAGATAAACGTTACCAGTGCACAGATAAATGTTAACAATGCACAGATAAACGTTACCAGTGCACAGATAAGCGTTACCAGTGCACAGATAAATGTTACCAGTGCACAGATAAGCGTTACCAGTGCACAGATAAATGTTACCAATGCACAGATAAATGTTACCAGTGCACAGATAAATGTTAACAATGCACAGATAAACGTTAACCAGTGCACAGATAAGCGTTACCAGTGCACAGATAAATGTTACCAGTGCACAGATAAATGTTACCAGTGCACAGATAAATGTTACCAATGCACAGATAAACGTTACCAGTGCACAGATAAATGTTACCAATGCACAGATAAATGTTACCAGTGCAAGGATAAATGTTAACAATGCACAGATAAACGTTACCAGTGCACAGATAAGCGTTACCAATGCACAGATAAATGTTACCAATGCACAGATAAATGTTACCAGTGCACAGATAAATGTTAACAATGCACAGATAAATGTTACCAGTGCACAGATAAACGTTACCAGTGCACAGATAAATGTTACCAATGCACAGATAAATGTTACCAGTGCACAGATAAATGTTACCAATGCAAGGATAAATGTTACCAGTGCACAGATAAATGTTACCAATGCAAGGATAAATGTTACCAATGCACAGATAAATGTTACCAGTGCACAGATAAATGTTACCAGTGCACAGATAAACGTTACCAGTGCACAGATAAATGTTACCAGTGCACAGATAAACGTTACCAATTCACAGATAAACGTTACCAGTGCACAGATAAATGTTACCAGTGCACAGATAAACGTTACCAGTGCACAGATAAATGTTACCAGTGCACAGATAAACGTTACCAGTGCACAGATAAACGTTACCAGTGCACAGATAAATGTTACCAGTGCACAGATAAACATTACCAGTGCAAGGATAAATGTTACCAGTGCATAGATAAATGTTACCAGTGCATAGATAAATGTTACAATGCACAGTGCACAGATAAATGTTACCAATACACAGATAAATCTTCCCCTTAGAATTATAAGGTTCTGACATTTTTGACGAAACTGAGTTTTTGTCATATACTTATTTGCTGACCGTTTATCAACAATATGTAAGAGATTTTTTTTCAAATATATATATTTTTGGGCATTTTATTCACAAAATAATAAGGTTCTATCTGCAAAATCAAGCTTTAACTTGGTACTATAAGGTTCTATCTGTGCACCAATAGGCACTTGAAATGTTCACAAGAGAGCCAATCAGGCTGCTTCTTTATTGTAATGTTGGTGCCCAATGTCAAGCAAAGGAGCAGAGGAGATGCTAGAGAAAATGTTTCATGGTAAGCTGGGGCTGTTTCTAAAGCTTGAGGATTTTTTTTTTTTTTTTTTAGATTGCACTGAGCTCTTTGCACTGTTAGCTACGAAGCTAGTGAGCTAACACTAGTTTTGTATTGTTTGTCTGTGGTCAGTGCTAACATAAAAAAACAAACAATGTAGTTGGTAATATTGAGAATAGTCAAAGGTCATAATATAAGTTACCTCACAAATAAAATATTATTGATTGAAGAATGACTTCAGGTTTTAATATATTCTATGAGCTAGCAGTGGTGCCATGCTAATGAGTGCTGTCTACTTTTATTTCTGTCATCAAACTCCAGAAGAGCAAGTAAAAGGAAAAAACACCAGAAAAGGGACGGCAAAGAAATTGTTACATTTTTCCTGAATAAATACAACCGAAAGAAAACAGTTCATTGTCAGTGACATTTTTATAGCAGAATGATTTTAATTAAAGATCTAAGTTTAAAAAAATCTACCTTTTAAGTGGGATGAGTTTTTATTTGGATTTTTGTACTCAGTGGACATGGACTCAGAATCTAAATGTTTATTCAGAATTTTAATGAATGCTTTTTCAGGTAGATTGCAGCTCGTAAAATTTAAAAAGATCTAGGCTAAATGGGAAAAAAACATTGTGGTAAATTATCCAGAATTTGTTTGACTCTCTGAACAAATTTTATTGAAATTTGAGTTTATTTATATTTCAAAGTATATGCCTCCTAAATTTATATCAAATGTTTATTTTGTCCTATTTATTTATTATAAATTTTATTTTTACTTGTTGATTTTCACATAATTATATGTTGTTATCTTAAGAAAACTTTGGAAAAATAAAGGATGGGAAAAAAAGAGGGCTCAGTCTGCCAACATGAGTTTAATGAAAAGTTTGATTTTTTTTTTTTTTTTTTTAATTTTTAATTGTACAATTTTAAAATCATGTAATAGATGTTGTGCAGCAAGGCGGCATGGTGGTTAACACTACTGCCTCACAGCTAGATTGACATCTAGGTCTGGGTTCGATTCCACCTTGGCCCGGGTCTCTCTGTGTGGAGTTTGCATGTTTTCCCCATGTCTGTGTGGGTTGCCTCCCACAGTCCAAAGACATGCAGTTACTGGGGTTAGGTTAATTGGTCACTCTAAATTGCCCATAGTTGTGAATGGTTGTCTGTCTCTCTGTGTTAGCCCTGCAATAGGCTGGCGACCTATACAGGGTGTACTGTGCTTCTCACCCTATGTCAGCTGTGATAGGCTCCAGATGGCATTGAAACATTCAAAGATAAAACTTTGTCAAGCATCATCTTCTAGTAAAGGGAAGGGAAATGTGTCCGTAAAAACAGTTTGCCATGAAAGAAGAAACTTAAAAAATGTCACAGAATTCATTAAATTTGATTTAACCATACTTGTGGACACTCTATTATATCTATAATTTTATGGTTTAAAACTTAATATAAGTTAACTATTTTTCATTCCTTGAAAATCAGTAGTAGTTATCACATTTTGCAGATAGAACCTTATAATTCCAAACAAAAAATGAGTTTTTAGAATTAGAAGGTTCTATCTGCATTATATTTGTTTAAAAAAAAAAAAAAAAAAAACATTTGCACATTTAATAGCATTTTGATATTACTGATTTAGAATACATATAGGGTGTGTTTCATAATCATGTGTGAACAAGACTTATTCCATGTGTAATTTTTACTATACAGAGTGCAAAAACTTTAAAGCTCAATATCTCAAAACTGTTCAGAACGTAGATAGAACCTTGTAATTCTAAGGGGACGAAATGTTACCAGCGCACAGATAAATGTTACCAATTCACAGATAATTGTTACCAAGGCACAAATAAATGTTACCAATGCACATATAAATGTTACCAATGCACAGATAAATGTTACCAATGCACAGATAAATGTTACCAGTGCATACACAAATATTACCAGTGCATAGATAATTGTTACAAATGTATAGATAATTGTTACCAGTGCACACATAAATGTTACCAATGCATAGTTACCAGTGCACAGATAATTGTTACCAATGCACAGATAATTGTTACCAGTGCACAGATAAATGTTACCAGTGCATACACAAATATTACCAGTGCATAGATAATTGTTACAAATGTATAGATAATTGTTACCAGTGCACACATAAATGTTACCAATGCATAGTTACCAGTGCACAGATAATTGTTACCAATGCACAGATAATTGTTACCAATGCACAGATAAATGTTACCAGTGCATACACAAATATTACCAGTGCATAGATAATTGTTACAAATGTATAGATAATTGTTACCAGTGCACACATAAATGTTACCAATGCATAGTTACCAGTGCACAGATAATTGTTACCAATGCACAGATAATTGTTACCAGTGCATAGACAAATGTTACCAGTACACTAGCATAAAGTTTCATTACAAATATATGTGAGCTTGGGGGCCCCCTGGTAGTGGTAGCCGCATATGCCGCCTATGCCTCAGTCCGGCTCTGTTCATGGCAACGATCCCGACAGACTGTTTTCCCTCATTCAAGAGTTTCTGACTCCTGCCGCTGTCTCCCACCTCCCAAACACTCAGCCGTTCAGAGGAAGGGGGGGAGCGCATGTTGTGCCTTCAACATAAAAGCACGCGAGTTAAAGATTTCAAAATCAAATATTTTTCTCCTCCGCTGTGTAGTTTTTGGTTGGGACAAATGCGCTTGTCTCCAATATTGGGGGGGACATGTCCCCTCCATCCCCCCCGGTTCCTACGCCTATGCACTGACTAATTATTCATTCAAGCATTAAAAAGGTCAAGGGATGAACCAGTGTTGTCTACACATAGCAGGCAACTTCACAAAGAACTCATTATAAATGATATCCTTAAGCATTTTGCTGCTAGCAGCCTGTCACAAACACACATTGTTTATTCCCATTTCTTTAGCTGAATCTATGAAAACTGTTGGATAACAGTTTGACAGGCATAAAATTGTTATGCAACAACAAGGTGAGTCCCAAAGCGCTATTTGCCTATTAGGACAAGAGCTGGGAAGTAACAAAGAATAAATACTTTGATGCTGTACTTAAGTAGAACTGTCGGATATCTGTACTGTATTTATTTTTCTGACAACCTTTTGCTCCCTAATTTTTTTACACAAAAGTCTCTACTTTCTGCTCCATTTTCAAAACAGGCTTGTTACTTTAGGTTTAACACATCTGAGGGGAGTTATTTGACATCACTGCACGCCTTCAAACATCAAACCTGTCTGTGCCCAAATGGAGGCAACAGTAACACATAAAAGGCAATTCTGATGGGCTTGCTGGATACAAAGAGGTGAACGAGCCCATAATTTATGGGGCTATACTCAGGGGGTTAAAGTGGACCAGTGTTGTGTCCAAAAAGTGATTTCCAGTATTTGCCAGAAAATGATTACTGGGATTTAAACAGTTGGAACTAACTTGTTGGCCTATAATCTTTAAAACGTATGTCAAACAAATCTCAAATGCCCCCAACAAAACCACAATAACCTACACATTGTTGGATAATATATAATATATTGTAAATAGTCCGGCCTGTTAAGGTTCAACACACAGGCACATCATGTACATTGTATATAGTATTATTGTTATTATTATTATTAAGGTTAATCTTGTTTGTTGTTTTTATATATATATTCTTTTTCTTAATAGTGTAAATTATTATATTTATATTTATAATAACTGCGGCTGCTGTTACATCCAAATTTCCCCTCTGTGGGACAATAAAGGCTGTTTCTTCTTCTTCTTCTTCTTCTTCTCACGGTTGTGTGTTTCCTAGTTCCATGATTCCCAGAGAGTCCCAGTTTCTGGATTAACTGCTCCTGTTCAGTAACTCTGTGCATTTTTTATGTGTGTGAAAGAGCTCAGCATTAAAGCTGCTTAAAGTTCATGTCAGCCTCCCAAGTCCTGCATTTGGGTCCACACAGCCGACCTTGACCGATAGTGCCAAGAAATGGGACCGTAAGTAATCCAGCAATGATAGAAGTCATTTTAAATGAAAGAGAAGATAAAATGAGACAAGGAATACTGGAATATGTTTCAATTAACCCTATTCAGATTGGGCTTCCTGGGACCGAGGTTAGTACTGTTGCCTCACAGCAAGAAGGTCGTGGGTTCAATTCCACCTTGGCCAAATCCTTTCTGTGTGGAGTTTGCGTGTTCTCCCTGTGTCTGCGTGGGTTTCCTCTGGGTACTCCGGTTTCCTCGCACAGTCCAAAGACATGCAGTTAGTGGGGTTAGGTTAACTGGTCACTCTAAATTGCCCATAGGTGTGAATGGTTGTGTCTCTCTCTGTTAGCCCTGTGACAGGCTGGCGCCCTGTACAGGGTGTACCCCGCCTCTCGCCCTATGACAGCTGGGATAGGCTCATGATAGAATTGTTACCAGATACATTTTAGGAAAAGCCACCAAAGTTTGGTGAGTCCAGCTCAAGTCTTTTTTATACGCTGCCCCAAAAAGAGAGAGAAAACTAGTGTTTGAGTTGTGAGAGTGTCTAAAGCAGACATGGCCGCCCCGTTTGGATGGCTTAGGTTGACACAATAAAACATCAAAACAGATCAAATGGTTATTTGCGTGGCATGAAAAAAATAAATCACTTTTAATGTTGACAGACAGGAGAACAGAACAGGAAAGAGACGACAGTACAGATGGCACTGAGATGGTAGCAGCTAAATAAAATAGAAGTCCAACAGGAGGTCATCGGGAACACTGGCAGATGAAGTTTAGTTTAAAAAGTGTACAGTAAGGATAAATACATTTGACACTGAGGGAAAGTGTTAAAAGGAGAAAGTAGAAATAATACAAATAAGTTAAACTAATTACAATAAATTAAAATATATATCATACATGTACCACATAAGTAATTACATGTGATTGTACCAGATACAGTTTACTAAACAAAACTATTAAAGTCAGCTTTGAGTTAAGAGAGAAGTTGTTAGCTTATAAAAGTCACGTGTGAAATCTGTAGTAATGAGTATGTCCTGAAACACATGAGTTTACATCCTTGAAGGAAACAACTAAAGTAGCACCACCACATCATAATGAGCCTCTCACAGATAAAGTGATGACATGGATGACTTCACACATGAAAAAATAAAAACCCCTCACTCACAGTATTCTTCATTTTAAAATACACAATCATGTCACAATAACAGATCAAACAAATAGTAAATATCACCACTGACATGCAAAGTTTCAGACAGATGCAAGAAGAGATGCAATCAGCTTAGTACTTTCACATAACGGCCAGTAGAGGGCATCAAAGTCTCACCCTGTCACAGACTAACAAGAGAGCCTGCTTGTTTAACCAGCAGTGATTTGGCACAGTCTTCATCATGTCATACTGTACATCAGTGGGACATCAGATATCACAAGTTGTGTCCCAAGATACCGCAAAGTAAACCGCTATCTAGCCCATTTATGAATTCCCAGAACTGTGAATGGAAAAGAGCAGGATTCGGATGCTCTGACACAGCTTTGGATGCATCTTTTTTTTTTTTTTTTAAACTGTTAAAATACAGATATTAATAAACATCATGTAACTTTTACCCTGGTATCACAATATCATGGTGCAAGACTCAGACATCACTGAAGTAAAATCCCCCGAAATCAAAGGATGGATTTGCAACAAAATAAGCTGCAGTATGATCCGAACTGCATTTTGGTCCAGTATTTGAGTGTAAACATTTGATCACGCTTTTAATTTTTGAGTGAATGACTTATGGATTGGCTGTGATTTCTCAGGCACACTGTTGTGAACTACTGACCTTACTGACAACCTTAGGTTTAATATCTGATCTTCAGTAAACGCGGACCTGGAGTGTCAAACAAGTGTGGTTGCAGTACTGCTAACCTTAACAGTATCAACAGCTTATCATTAGTCCTTCAAATAACACACACACTCTGGCAGCCATGTGTGAAGTATTCACCTTTAGGGTAACAACATAGGGTTAAATTTAAGACGCTCCTGTTTTACATTTTCAGGTTCATTTGTGATCCTTTCTGTCCCTTTTTTTTTTTTTTTTTTTTTTGCATGGAAACAGACCTTTTAACCATAAATAAAATGGGACCTATAACACTTCTATCTCCACTTTTGTCTCCAAAGTTGGTTCTACTTTCACAAAGTACAAGCCCTATAGCTCACAAGTAGGGCTGCATAAAACGATTATTTTAGTAATCGAGTATTCTATCGATTATTCCAGCGATTAATCGAGTAATCGCATAAGAAATACTTTTTTTTTATTAACAGTTTATCTGCATATTTTAACTTCCGTAATGCAGTTTCTCGCCATGTGAACAAACAGCGGTGAATGGAGCAGCTACAAAGTTCTCTTTTCTTCACCTTAACACTTGCTGATCAGGTGCTTGATGAAGGACCTCCAGCTGTTTCCCAGTAAAGATTTTAATGGTGGTTACTAAAAGAAAAAGCTGCTGTTTTGGACGCTGGAAAAATGTTTCCTTTTTCACTACTTGAGCTCACCGTCCAGCTTCGCCTCTTTGCGCTTGCGCAGTTAAAACCGCTGCCTGCTATGAGTGTTTTGAAAAACTAGTGGCTGCGGGAGCCATGGCGCATGTGTGAGTAATGGTGTAATGCTTTGTATTCACAAGCATTCTCGAAAATACGTTTCTACTGCAGGTCTATATGTAGTCACTAATAAGGGATTAAAGTATAAAAAATATTTTGAAGGAGCCCCTCGGTCCTGGGGGGCGGGCCTTCCCGTACCGAACCATCGCTAGTGCTAATGGCCCGCGCTCGCTAGCAAACTAGTTCTGGTAGCTACAGCTGAAGTAAAGACAAAAATAGCAGCTGAAATTCTCAGCGAGCACAACACACACAGACACACAGAGAGCAGTGGAGGCGTGGAAATGCATGTCAGCGACAGTTGCCACCCGTCCCGTAAAGTACGGAACACGGCATGTTACGGAGCCGTATTCCACGGAGTCCCGTAACATACGGGGTTCTGTATTTTACGAGACAGGTGGCAACTCTAGTGATGATCCACTCTGTGTTAAAGGAAATCCATCGCAGTGACAGAGAGCTTTTTAGAATGTGTGCTTGTGTATACGTGAGTGATTCACACTCCAGTCCAGTAGGTGGCGGTAATACAGTTCTATGTTGGTTTGCCAGCCCCCAATAAACCCACAAAAAAACGTCAGCACTAATGCTGCTAATGCTAGTGAGGAGCGCCGCTTACACCGAGACAGCTGAGCGCTGCAGAGTTTAAACGAAGCATCGACACAGTAAATTTGTGTCGATAAATTTTTAGAATCGATTTAATCGAGTTAATCGATGAATCGTTGCAGCCCTACTCACAAGCATGGTATGCTTCCCCTCTGCAGGCTTCTGGAATATAGCCAATCAGAACAAAGGGGGCTTTTAAGGATGGGGGTCTGAAAGAGACAGTAAAATGGCTTATTTCAGATAAAGTATGAGCTGAGGTGCTACAGAACGGGCTAATATAAGATAAATGAGGAATTTGTGGACTGTAAATCATCCAAGCCTGTTTTAGAGTCTCAGAATAAGAAAATGAAGCTGGAATGTGAACACCTTTGAAACATTTTATATCTGTATCATTAGTAGATCAGTTTAGTTATCCACAGTTATCTTCCCTGGGCTTAGTCTACACACCTCTTTAGCTAAGCAAAGATAAGTTAAAAACATTCTAGCATAGCTTGCTGTTAGCTTAGCTTTAGCTGGCAAGCAGACAATCTGGAAACCTAACAAGCTACTGTTCAGACTCCTTGGTAGCATAACTATAAAGCTCCTAGCTATTTTTATTTTATTTTTTTTAATAAATAAAATAGCTAACATCAAACAATGTAGCTAAGCGTCAAACAGCATTTGAAAGTACTCTGTCACAAAAAGCTAAGAAATGTGCCAGCACATGCTGCCTTAACCTAACGCTGCTGTCATTACAAAATTGTTGGAGCTTGCTTGTAAAATTATAATATCAGCTGGAAAATCATGTGCAGCTGGCACTTTCTTTGTGGTTTTAGAGATGGGAAGAATTTACTCAGAGATAAATAGTTTTTTTTAGGAGAATAAGTCATACATTAGTCCAGTGTCCAAATTACTTTAGGTCAATATTTTACTGATAGGTTGCATGACGTTTGTGGGTGGGGGGTGTTGACCTGTAATTTGAAAAGTTAATGTTTGACATTGTCTGTTGGTATTCAGCAGGTAAAAGTCTCAACACACCTTGTAAATGTCTCTCTGGACAAAGAGTACTCTTAAACTTAGGACCAAACAGTTCCCACTTTAACCTAATTTGACACTTTTAATACAAAAATGCATTATTTTCATCCAGCTATCCAAGTAAAGAACGGCAAATTAACAGAATAAGTCAAATGCAAACACGCACACTTCCACCAGCTGAGATGAAGTGATCAGACGAGTACTTAAGCAGTGACAGACATGGTCAAGATTGGTTAGACACTCTGACTTGTCAGCATCTGGTGAGTTGTTAGTCCTCTTTAGTTATAGTTGGCCTGAAGATAAAAAAAAAGAAATAAATGCACTTCATTGTGTTCTGTAATACGAAGCTAGCGAGGCAGTGACTGTCTCATGTAGGACATGAGATGAGCACACCTGTGACGTTTATGGGAATGTTGTAGGCCGATTTTATCGTTGGTATGTTTCCATCAATGTTTATTTCAAAATGCTTTAATAAATAAAATGTAAAATACAAAAAAAAAAAACTGACTCAATTAGGAAAATAATTTCAACGTAAATTATACTTAAATTTTCTGTACATTCAAATTTGCATACTCGATAGATACTCGAATGGAAACCCAATTTCAAAAGCAAGTGTGGCACTATGTGGACTGTCTACGCTCTACAAGACACTAGAAGGCATTTTCTTCACAACTGAAATCAGTGACTTGTTTATGGAGACTGAATCAGAATGATTCCCCATCAGCAGCAATGTCAGAGATGTCAAAGGTAAAAGGTCAAGAAAGGTTAAAGTCTGGCTGAGATCACAGCACTGACTCGATGGCTTCCGGCATGGCTTCTAAGGCTTTGGTTTGATGCGTGACCAATGGAGATGTCTCCTCCTCCGCCTGGGTGTTGGCCACCGCCTCCACCTGGACTTCTACCAGCTCCCCCTCCTGCTGCTGCTTCTTCATCTCCAGTTGGTTTATATGGTGGAGGATTCCTGCGCCAAGAGCGTCACCCTCCACATTCACTACGGTAGTGGTACGATCCCTGTTCCCAAAGAGAACGTTTGTGACAAACTTTAGTTTTAGCAGTGGTTACAAAGTTGCTGATGGCATCGAGGGAGACAGAAAGTTGCACTAACAAGCACAGAAAAGGAAGGAACAATCAAAAGGTTGGACTGATGAACATAAATAAAGAGAAAACTAAGGATTACTATGTTTTATACAACAAGTTAAACTCTTTTCTTAAGTATGTGGGCTTTGTATCATAAAGTAGGAACAGTCTTTTAAATATGACCTATTTCCATTTGTTTGTTTAACCTGCTTGTGTGTGTGTGTGTGTGTGTGTGTGTGTGTGTGTGTGTGTGTGTGTGTGTGTGTGTGTGTGTGTGTGTGTGTGTGTGTGTGTGTGTGTGTGTGTGAGAGAGAGATCTGATCTGATCTGTGTGTTTGCGCTGGGAAAATATAGCAGGGGGTTTCTATTAGTTTTCCCTTGTTGGCTCACCAGTTGGGAAACTCTGATCTAGCTGGCCTACTGTAAGCTAGGTGAAGTGCAGGTGTACGTGATCATCTGAAAGTTTTACGTGTTTTCTAATATGATACTCACACAATCCAGTCAACAGCTAGCATGAGGGACAGGTCATTGGTCGGCAGGCCGATGGCCTCCAGGATGATGGCGATGGTGATGATGCCACCGGCTGGAATGCCTGCCGCGCCGACGCTGGAGGCTGTGGCTGTCACCCTAAAAGTATGAACATTTGCAATAAAATACAATAAAATCCCACCTATTTATACGGGAAAGAAAGATGTCAGAACAAATGAATGGGTGGAAAATGTTGGTGGTATTACTGAACAAAAATTTTTCTCTTTGCCTGAACTTACAGGATAGTGAAGATCTGTCCAGCGTTCAGCTCAGTGTTGTTGAGCTGAGCGATGAAGACGGCGGCGATGCACTGGAAGATGGCAGCGCCATCCATGTTAACCGTGGCCCCAATGGGCAGAATGAAGCGGCTGATGCGCTTGTCCACACCATTGTTCTCCTCCACACACTTTATCATAGAGGGTAGAGTTGCAGAACTGATGAGAGAAGAAACATGTGATGTATGCAGAATTGAATTACCGCTGGCTTAGTTTGGCATTAGTCTCAACACTGCTGCAGAAAGTTGTTATTCATGTGAATAATAATATTAATGTTAGCGTGTTATCTGTGTTGCTATTTATTACTATGTTGGAAATTAGATTGAGAAGTGACATTAATTATACTGAGTATTTACTGAAAATTTTTGGTGATAAATTGCAGTCTAAAACAGAGTTAGCAGCAGATTAGGATGAAGCATAAAAACCGCATAACCACCCAAATACACACAAATTCTTGTGATAGCGCAATGCAAAGTTTGTGCTACTGTGACTTCACAGCAGGGTGTCCTGTGGTGGTGTTAGTAAGACACATCTCAAAAATATGCACAAAACATATCCCTTCAGCAAAAAAACCTACAGTGCTGTGAAAAAGTATTTGCCCCCTTCCTGATTTTTCTTTTTTGCATGTTTGTCACATTTAAATGTTTCAGATTATTAAACACATTTTAATATTATACTTTTTTTTTTTTGACTGAGTGGATATCTGGGCAGATGGGCCCCCGGAAGGGGGGGGGGGGGTCTTTCCACAGGTCTTCCCTTGCACTCTGCCCAGGTTGGGGGTTGGCTGCTGGTCCAGGGGCCACACTGGCTGAGTGTTAGGGTTGCTACTGGCTCTGGGGGGCAGCCATTTGGAGGGTGGGTTGATGTGTGTCTGTGAATTTTTTTTTTCTTTGTGTGTGTTTATGTGACCAGTATGTGTCTGAGCACAGGTCTAGGGTTTGCTGAGCCTTATCCCCATGTGAGACATGGCTCTGCCAGGTCCCGGGCGGTTCCTGAGTGTCTGGGGCCCTGGGGCGTCATCCTTGGCTCGTGCTGGGGTGGCCAGCCTCTGGCGGGCTTGGCGGTCTGTTGCCTCTGGTTTTCTCTGCTCCTACTCTTTGGCTGTGGGTGCTCCATCTGGTGCCTCCCTCTTGTTTCTACAGGGTGACCACACAGTTGTCATTGTGATGTTATGCCTCAGGTTTCAGTACTCTTGAGGGCCATTCATTACTCATTTATTAATTATTGTAGGTTCTTTACCTTACAATATAAAGCACCTTGAGGTGACTGTTTGTTGTGATTTGGCGCTATATAAATAAAATTGAATAGAATTGAATTTATCTGTCGGTCTCTGGCTCGGGGGGGGGCATTGTTGCAGCTTCTCACTCTCACAATCTCACAAACTTTCATGACAGACGCTCACACAAACACTCGCACACACAAGACACACAACAAGATTGTATGTTTGTGTATGCTTTTTGTTTTCCTCTCTTTCAGGTGCTGTGTGTTTTTTGTATGTGAATTGTTTCTGATGCAGCAGTTGACGACCCAACTGCTGCATTTTACTTGTGCTTTGTCCTTTATTTCTTATCTTTTGTCTCTCTCCTCCCCTTTCTTCTCTCTTTCTGTCTCTTTGTTTTCCTCCTCCTTCCTCTCTTTATAGTCCCCTCTTTTTTGCTAACCTGCCCCTTCCTGCCTGTGAGCTCTGGCATTATATAACTACATGGATACTAATTTGAATAATAAAATAAAGAAGAGAAGAGGACTAACAAGAGGAGCCTATGGAGAGTCTATAGCGCTCCTCTTGGCAAAGCAAATGTGTTTGGCACAACAGTATTCAGACCATGATTCTACTTGCTAAAGCTGCTGGACGGGATTGAAAAAAAGCCATACCCAGGCCTGATTACTGGCAGACCTGCTGAATCAAGAAATCACTCAAATAGAATCTGACAGTGAAGCACGCTGAAAGATCTCACAAAGCAACACATCATGCCACGATCTAAAGAAAATCTAGAACAGATGAGAAACTGTCACTGACATCTAATAGTGTGGAAAGGGTTATACAGCCATTTCTAAGGCTTCGGGACTTCAGTGA
This sequence comes from Archocentrus centrarchus, assembly GCF_007364275.1. NCBI lineage: Eukaryota > Metazoa > Chordata > Actinopteri > Cichliformes > Cichlidae > Archocentrus > Archocentrus centrarchus. The sequence goes on along the minus strand of NC_044360.1, from coordinate 28,128,768 downwards.
ACCACACTGAGAGCCATTCTCCACAAATGGCAAAAACTTGGAACAGTGGTGAACCTTCCCAGGAGAAAGAGACTGGGGGACAAAATGGACACATGGAAGAGTTCTAAGACAAAAACCACTGCTGACCTTAAAAAACACAAAAGATCGTCTCACGTTTCCCAAAAAACATCTTAATGATCCCCAAGACCGCTGGGAAAATAATCTGTGAACCCTCTGGAGACTTTTGAGTCCCGTTATATCTGGTGTAAAACTAACAGCATTTCATAAAGAGATCATCATACCAACAGTCAAACAGTGTGATGGTCTGCGGCTGCTTTGCCACTTCAGGACCGATGATCCAAAACACACCAGCAAGTCCACCTCTGAGTGGCTCAAAAAACAAAATGAATGAATGAATGAATACCTTTATTATTCCCACAATGGGGAAATTACAGTTAACGGAACACCCATCCAAGAAATACAAACACAGAAACAAACAGGGGGGGACAGGTGTCTGAGGTCATGCAGCTGTTTTACCCGCGCTACCCTTAGCAGGAAAACAGAAAGAGATACACTGGGATAGTTAGGTTCAAAAAAATCATCTCTTTGGGGTGGCTATAGCTCAGTAAGTAGAGCAGAAGGTCAGCGGTTCGATTCCTGGCTACTCCAGGCTACATGCCAATGTATCCTTGGGCAAGATACTTAACCTCAAGTTGCTCTCCGACCATCCCGTCGGAGTATGAATGTGTGTGAATGATAGTTAATTAAAAAGCACTTAGCTTAGCAAACATGGAAGTGCTTGTATGAATGGGAGTGCATGGGTGAATGTAAACATGTTGTAATAGCGCTTTGAGTGCTCATACTGAGTAGAAAAGCGCTATATAAGAGCTAGTCCATTTGCCATTTACTGTGTTCATTATGAAGACCTTACGAGGTTCCAAAAAAACACCTCAGCAAAGCAGTAGCACATTTAAAGCCTGGAGAGCACTAGGGTGCATAGGGGAGGGGCTGCCAGCAGAGACAAGTACAGGATACTGTGATGGCAAGTCAGCTTTCTCGACTAGCAGTTCATGATAATGTTCATGATAAGATGGAATAGTCAGCCTTGACTGGAGAAGAGAAAAATAAAAAAAGGTTTTGGACGAGTCAAGTACGATGGACTTAGATTGAGATGCTTTGACATGACCTGAAACAGGCTGTTCATTCAGCCACATTGGCTGAATTAAAATGATTCTGCAAAGAAGAGTGGGCCAAAATTCATCAACAGAGATATGAAAGACTCATCACCAGTTATCACAAATGCTTGACTGCAGTTTTTGTGCTGGTGGCACATGTTATTAAGTTTATTATACTATTAGTTTCAGGGGGCAGTTACTTTTTCACACAGGGCCAGATAGGGTTTTTTCTGCAAATTCTTTTCTTTTTCACAGCACTGTAATGTGTAAGACTTTAAGTGTCGCATCACTGCTTTCCAAAGCAAAAATATCTGTGCTAAGTCCTTACAAAGGATCCCTGCATGAGATAAAAGAGGTTATTGTTCCAATTTACATTATGTTATCCTATATTTCAAAAGTAACTTTTTAAAATCCCAAAAAATGAACAAACCCAAAGTGTTTGAACTGGTCAGTAAGACTAAAAAATGCCCATCCATTTCCAAGAAGCTGTACTGGTAACACCATTAATGATACACTTTCAGTAGTTATGGAATAAACATGAATTATATTAAATAAAAATATATTAATATATATATATATTAAATATATTAGTTTTGCTATTTTTAGAGCCGTACCAATATTAAGGCTCAAGCTATAAAGTCTGTATTCAGAACTTTGCTAAAGGAAACATTACTTTGAGGGGTTTATCCCCTTATGACTAATTCAACAAGGCAATTTGCCTTATTGAATTTATCAAGTGATCTCTTGCAGGCCAAGATAGCACAAGATAAAAGTTCCTCTTAGGACAGTCTGCTAGATTTTGATCTTTTCTATACAAACTCAGCAGACAGCGGAGCAGGAGCTAAGACCAGGATGTTAGGACTGAACACAGAGTAAAAAACTGGGTGTGCTATTTCTTTTTTTAAATTTAATTTCTATCATAGATAGAAATGCTGTTCCCTGTAACCGTTCAACAGAGACTCTGCATTGTGACAGTATACCTGGAGCAGGTGGCAAAGGCAGTGGTGAAGGGTGTGATGAGGCCTGACAGGAAACTGAAGGGGTTCTTGCGAGTTAAACCAAAGTAGATGAGGGGCAGGATGATGCCTCCGTGGATAACGTGGCCCAGAATCGAAGCAAAGATGTATTTTCCAAGGCTGGTGACCAGAAGGACCACATCTTCCATCTCCACAATTTTACTGCCCACTAGGAACATGATACCAAAGGGGATATACCTGAAGAGAGACAGGAGAAAAGAGAGGTCAAATACAGCAATGAATGGATAGTACAGACAGTTATTGCCTGGCCTTCTTTATTTGATTGAAAAATGTCATAAAATATCCCAGTGTCCAAGTCGAAAGCCGTTTGAATTTCAATTAATTTCATCCAAGAGCACTTACCACATGATCCAGGAAACCAGCACCATAGTGGCCTCGTTGAATGCATTGAAGAAACGGATGAGTTCCTCTCCCTCGTCACCCAGTTTCCTCAGCGCCACACCAAACACCATGGCAAATAGCACCAGACCCAGAATGTTCATGCCATCTGTTTCTGTACCATAAGGGACCTAAAGCACCGAGCAGAGCCACACTGTAACAGACTGACCATACTGGCAAGACTGTGGTCAGGAGAGCTGTCAAAAACCTAGTTGGTTCAGGTAAAAAGGGAGAAAAACGCAAAAGGGGAAAGGGTCTCCAGCCATGCAGAAGGCTTGAAAAATGTATCTTGGTAAGAGCATCTTGTTTACTAAGACTTACTGTCACTGAAAATGCCATAAAGAACTGTAATGGGAGAAACATTCCTTGGAAACTGAAGAGATATGCAGGGTTAGGTGGGCAGTGGTTGACTGTGCAACTTTACTCCAATCCCTCTCTTCTTTGTTCTGTCTCTATATAAAAGTAAAGTTGAATCACACAGCTTTGGCTGTCCACAAATAGCAACAATAAGCTGCTCAGCCATATCTGACTGTCAATGGCTTCGGGAGAATCTACAGTCTGAGAGAATCTCAGCTGATAGATTTTCATGGCACAGCATTAAAGCTACACTCAGTCATTTTTTTGAGGTTATTTAATAGAAAAAAGAATATTGCACTCATAAATATATATACTGATTAGTGTGTAATTAAGTCTTCCAACAAATTAATGCATTGTCATAAACTTAGAATGAATCCAATAAAAATAAAAATACATGGGAGAGGGCATCAATTTGTGGAAACTACCATGTTGAATATAGCGGTTGAGATGGACATCGCTGTATTGCTTTTTATATATGTGGCTATAGACTGGCCACATCCGTAGTATACGTTATATGTTACTTTTAATTTAAAGATAATGAACAGGGTTCTAGCCAGCGGTCGATCGCCCAGCGCTGCACCTTGCTCTGGTACCGCTGTGCCAGTCTGAGAATTTCAGCAGTTAGCTACAAGAACAGATCGCTATTGTAACAGCTAGCTAGCGCCACGGCTATTAGCATTAGCAAGAGGTTGTTCAGTATATTTGGTTGGTACTGAGATGGGACCCCTTTACCCCGCCTCCAGTCATTCGTGTGTTATCGAGAGCAATCTACTGACATCTAGTGGTAAGATTTTACACACTGTACCTTTAAATTTTATTTATTTGGGATATCCACTAGGAAATATCAGCAGCCACTTTCCTAGTCATGGATTAAGCATAGTCCTAGACTAAAAGAAAAAAAGTCAATGAAGACCAAAATAGGAAAAAGTATTTAGTCCAGGATTAGACATAATCCCTGTATGGGAAACTGGGCCTAAATTCAGATAAAACTGAAATTCTTGTACTCGGCACCACAAATCTTAGAAACATGGTGTCAAACCAGATACTTACACTGGAAGGCATTACTTTGGCCTCCAGTAACACTGTGAGAAATCTTGGAGTCATTTTTGACCAGGATATGTCCTTCAGCACATATATTAAACAAATATGTAGGACCGCTTTTTTGTAATTATATTTCTAAAATTAGAAACATCCTTTCTCAGAGTGATGCTGAAAAGCTCATTCATGCATTTATTACTTCTAGGCTGGATTATTGTAATTCATTATTATCAGGCTGTCCTAAAAGCTCCCTGAAAAGCCTTCAGCTGATCCAAAATGTTTCAGCTAGAGTACTGACAGGGACTAGAAAGAGAGAGCAGATTTCTCCCATTTTGGCTTCTCTTCATTGGCTCCCTGTTAAATCTAGAATAGAATTTAAAATTCTTCTCCTCACATACAAGGTCTTGAATAATCAGGCCCCATCTTATCTCAAAGACCTTACAGTCCCATATCACCCAAATAGAGCACTTTGCTCTCAGACTGCTGGCTTACTTGTGGTTCATCGGATACTTAAGAGTAGAGTGGGAGGCAGAGCCTTCAGCTTTCAGGCCCCTCTTCTGTGGAACCAGCTCCCAGCTTGGATTCAGGAGACACCCTCTCTATTTTTAAGATTAGGTTTAATACTTTCCTTTTTGATCAAGCTTATAGTTAGGGCTGGATCAGGTGACCCTGAACCATCCCTTAGTTATGCTGCTATAGGCCTAGGCTGCTGGGGGGGTTCCCATAATGCACTGTTTCTTTTCATTCACCTTATTTACTTTGTTTATACTCCACTCTGCATTTAATCATTAATTGTTATTAATCTCTGGCTCTCTTCCACAGCATGTCTTTCTCTCCCCTCAGCCCAACCAGTCGTGGCAGATGACTGCCCCTCCCTGAGCCTGGTTCTTCTGCAGGTTTTTCCTTCCCACTGTCATCAAGTGCTGCTCATAGGGGGTCGTTTTGACTGTTGGGTTTTCTCTGTATTATTGTAGGGTCTTTACCCACAATACAAAGTGCCTTGAGGCGACTATTTGTGGTGATTTGGCGCTATATAAATAAAATTGAATTTAATTGAATTGAATGTCTGTTCTCCCTTTTATGGCAAGCCATCCAAATGCTTTCATGATATCAAACCTAAAATGTCAGTGTCGCTATACAGATAAGAACAGTCACTAGAATGCTTGAGACTGATCCTCAGAGGACTATGAATCTCTGTGGAAAAGTTTTATTAGACTGGACTAAAGTGGTGGTCCATTGACCCATAATCCAAACTGCTAGCATGGCTAAAAACGTATGTTGACCCAACTTTAAACAAAACTTGTTTTCTTAGCTAATGAAACACTTCTCACAATAGCAGTTGCACATTGATGGTCACCCACTGTACTCTTGGACTGGAACCTAATGTGTATCCTTTCATCACGGAAAGATAAACTTGTCAAATAATGGAGCTGTTTATACGACACCTCTTACTTATTACTGAGTGTGCGTGTGCATAAGTCTGGAGTCAGAAGGATTCAGTGAACTGGATGACGAATAGGGACAAGGACAAATCCTGTGCTCAATCCCTTTCCATTGTACTGAGCTCTCCCACAGCTCCACCAGCTTCATCCCCTGGCACTGGGGGGAGGCAGTCCACCAAGACCCATGACAGACAAATACCATGGACCAATGCCAAAATCAGATTCCCCCAACTGTTCCCCCATACTGGGTCAGTGGGGACAAGCCATGGCCATTGGGGAGAAGCAGTCGGATTTAAAGGTTATGTTAAAAATTTAGCTAATTATATAATCAAATACAATAACTTCAGACTGTTTTTTTTTTTTTTACAAACTTATAAAACTTCTGTGTGCTCTTTAATGATGCCTTAGTACAAGCAAGCTATTTGAATGCATTGCTGTTGAAAGACTTTCAAAGTGGTTCCTTGTTTTTGCTAACAGGATGCTGCTGTGGTACAGGCCTAAAAAGGCTTTTGTACTGCTCACTAAATGCTTTTGTTTAGCAGTCTGGGTACCATCATGCATCTGTTAGCTGCTTCCAATCTTCTGTATCTCCTGCTGACAAATGAACAAAGTCATCATACACTTGTCTATGATGCAACATCTACTACAAGTAGCAGGCAAGTAGCAATCTAGAAATCTGGTGCTGGCTGTCTGTCAGGATCCCTCACCACCACCACCACCACCACCACCACCCCACCCCCGGAGTAAAGACCAGCACATAATCTTGCCTCAAACCAGGCTCAATGGATATCTGCTGGGTCAAGATGACCTGTATGGTGGCCAGCACTTGAAATTCTGATCGCAACACAACAAAAGAAGAGATGTGGTCTTTAGTTAAGCTAACCACACTTGTTTTAAGCACACTGCACGACATCCGTGTTGTCTGAATAATAGACCTGATGTCTGTGGATGGACTACATATTACTGTCAATACCTGTTAAATATCTGTTGACATAGACATAATTAAATGGCACCAAAACATACAGCAGGAAGTTAAGGAAGGGTGCTGTCTGACCGCCAAGCTCCACTGCAATTCAGCCGCTGTGAAACAAAAGAAAATGCTACAATTCTTTAAGCATTTGGTAACAAAAAGTAATTTAAGCCAATGGCAAGCTAAATGCTATTTGATTTGATCTGGAAACTGGAACAGCCTAGCACATAACCAGTGTTGCCAATAAGTAACTTCATAGTAATAAGCGACTTATCTTCCCCTTTTTGAAGACCTTTTATCTATTTAAAATTAGATTGTGCCATCAAGAAATTATAAGGAATATTTCAGCAGTTACAAGTACAAGAATTAATTGAGTAAAGTAATTTTATCCAATGGCTATTCGCGACCACTGAACTTAGGACTTATTAAAACTCATAAATAAAAATGACCAGCCTTTGACCTTGTTTCTAGATACTGTACCATTTCCCAGAAATACCAGCATTTCACCATCAACCTTGAACCTCTTTCCTCAAACAAGCTCTTTCATTAGACTTGCTCATAGTGCTGATTCAGTGAGTTTGCACCCATGGATGACTCGCATACAAACAGAGTGCTCAGAGCAAACATGTACCTCAAGGTGGACGGTGGCCTAACCTCCTCTTTTCAATTTGGCAGAGATAACTGTGCGATGAGAGCACTTTCCTTCAGTCATTTGGTATTTTACATGTCACATACTCTCCATGCATAATAGCATGCACTGTATGTTCCCTATTCTTACCTTTTGATAGAGAGTCGTCCCATTGGAGTCATTCCCTACAGCAATCATCTTGTAGTCTGTGGCATACTGTAACATAAAGAAAAGAAAGACGTGCTATTTATTCACACACTTTGTTTATTTCCTTGTATTTTTGAGATGAGTGAAAGTTTTTGACATTAAGTGGAAATAACATAATTTATAGATGACATTTTGAAAAAGTTGTTTTAAGTAATAAAGTTTCCAATCACATTGCTCAGGAATAGGGCATCTATTTGAGCAGAAGTATCTCAAAAGGGGACCTGCAAGGTGCCACTGACCCCTCTTGAAATATGAGTAGAAGACTAGCATAAGAAAAAATGTTTTCTTATGCTAGTCTTCTACAGTGGGTTTATTTTCTGACTTCCCATGGGCCTGTTCTTGGTTGCCCAGGTTTAAAAATTCTGGACATCCACAATCAGTGAGGAATTCACTGAGTACATGTGCTTTCTGTAGACTGGAGACCCAGTTGGACACCGTCCACTGAAGTTCAGTCTTTCAGTAAACAGAACTGTAACAATGCTCCCTTTCCCTCAAAGCATTTCTTTAAACAGTCCTATAGGATCTCTACAGATCTATATGGGCTTAAAAAAGTCTTGGTTCTTAAACGGGCTCAGGCATGTAGACACATATGGTACATGGGTATAGTCTCAAATGATAAAAAATCAGCTGTCCAAGAATCTGAATCTTACACATCATTTGTTTAAACGTCTGTTTAAACATCGAGCTGCCTGTCATTTTGTGTAAATCCCCCCCTCTCCTCTGCTTTCTTGGTATAATCCACTGTTGGAGCCATTCCCACGGGGGCTCTAACACAGCATAGACTGAGCGTGTGTGTGTGTGTGTGTGTGTGTGTGTGTGTGTGTGTGTGTGTGTGGGGGGGGGGGGGGGGGGGGGGGGGGGGGGGGGGGGGGGGGGGGGGGGGGGCTGGGGCTGAACTCTATAACCTAGCCACACTTTAAACTCCATTACTCTTTCTGTGAGAAATGACTGACTTGTCTGTGTGTTTGTAATTTTACAGGTTTTGTTTCAGACAAGTTTAAGTTTCGACAAAGTGTGCACACGACTAAAAGAGTGTGAACATGCTTTCCTTTCTGTGTGTGTGTGTGTGGATAGTCAATTTGTATCACCTCATCCCCAAATATTGAACTTTCCGTATCCCCGTATTAGCACTAACAGACAGGATGTTTCTAAGAAGCGGAGCGGCCTGTGTTCAAGAGTACCGAGGCGAGGTGGGTTGCTAGGCTGGCTGGAATGGAATGGTTTCGCCATGGTAACGGCTGGTGAGGAACAGGAAAAAGCGGAGTTCGGGAGAACAGGAGAGAGCGGCGGTCTCTATTCTGGATGTCTCCTCAGTAGGAGGTTCTTGGGGCTGTAAGCAGGATTTACAGCAACTCAGAATGAACATCCGCGTGGTTGGGAAAATATATTCTGAGGAACAATCTGCACAAGACACAGGTGGTACAGGAAAAAGGCAGGAAGGGGAATATAAAGTGTGTGTGTGTGTGTGCGGGGGGGGGGCAGCGTGGTGTGTCAAAGTAAGGAGCTGGCACTCACAGAACGGAAAGCAGCGGCCACCAAGTTTGCTGGAAACAAATTCCTGAGGACAGAAGGAAAAACAAGTTAGAACCACAGAAAACTGCAGTCATCGTATCCCTGATCCCGTGTGTGAGCTTCTGTATCTGAACACACTTGTTAAATAAAAGGCCAACATCTACATCAACACTGGACAAGTATTTCAGAATCGTGCCAGTATCCTGGCTGAACACTAAATTGTCAGCAGGATTGGTTTATCATCCCTGTATTTTGGCGTTTTTCCCAGGATCCTCCCTAAAGGCCGCTGCAGCCTAAACTCCCTGACAAAGCAGTAGTTCAGACACTGATCTGCTGTCTGGTTCATCTTTTATTAAAACAAATCAGCACGGTCTTACCTAGGATTAGGTATGCTGGAAGTTTTGTTGTACTCATTAAAAGCTTCACTTCACCTTCAGTTAATCAGCCAGGCAGATTTGGAAAATAAAATTAAACAAATTTTAATGGCTTTATGCCTTTTAATTTGCCATCTTTTCTCCCTTTTCCTGACTTTGCTTCCTTTCCATTCATTCCTCTTCTGTTGGCTACTGTGTTCTTTGGCAACCTTCTCAACACACCTCGTTTGAGGGCTGCACTCCCTGCCATTCACTCTTTTCACCTTCACCTGGGGTGGTATTATTTCTTCTCCTTAGTTTACATTTTTTTAAGCAAAATCTTTATTTGCTTTTATGGATGCTTAGTTCCTAAAACACAAGCTGCCATCTCATGAGCAGAATGTAAAACATTTGGTTTAGCAAAGTAAGAGGCGCACTGCCAGCACAGGCAGCTGAGGACTCAGCAACTCCAATCTATATCAGTTTATGTGAACAAAGCATTACTTCAGCATTAATTTAGCAAAAGGATACAAATTTTCACGGTCACACATCCAACAGTAGCTTAGATGTTTTGCCAACATGAAGGGACATGAAGAACTGTCTAATGTGGTAAAGCCACAAGAATAAAACCGCTCACAGGAGAAGTGGATAACACTGAATGGAGCTGAAATTAATTTTGGTGTTACTTTGACAAGCATCATCCACCTAAACCCCAAACGGCAATGGTACTCCCCGATGGCAGTGGTCTCCCCTAGGAGGCCAATACACATGAATACTGCTCATAACATTTATCCACTGCATTTCCATAGTAGTAACAGCAATTGAAACATCACATAATCACAAATGCCAGTTACAGAGCTTTGTGAAAGAGGAGCAATTTGGCACCAAGATGCTTTTTTTTCTTCCTTATTTATGGCAGCCTCGTTAATGCAGAGGATAATATCCAGATTTACAGGGAGTTTATTATTCATCCTCAAAGGGAACACTTTGGTTCATCATCCCTTTTGTCATTATAAATCCCTTATTCAAACATTTTCTTGACAGACTGTCACAGAGTGTCAAGGAGTTTATTTTCACTACTGTAAAATAATCACGAAGGGATTACTGGAAGCCTGCAGGCCCTTTCCACATGCTGGTGTGTGTTTTCTGTAACTTTATCCTCTGGGGTCACATCGTATTGTGCAAAGAAATACAGGCTTTGCTCACATCTATTCCCATGGCCAGACCACAGCCAAGCAATTCAGCTCATAACATTATGACCCCATCAACTCTGCCTTCAGTTCAGGGCCAAATGCTGCTTCAGCTGTTCAATATCTCAGTTCCCCTGGACACACTGGCAGGTAGCCATGATATCTTCACGTTGTCATTTCTTTCCTGATGTTGCAAACAAATTATTGCAATACAAGAGTCCCTATATTCTTTTCCTCTACATCAAGGGAGTCAGGTTTTGTCCTATCACATGACCAGAGCGAGAATCTGGATTAACCCTGTGAACTCCGAACTAAGCTGGCATGATTTCCATAGCCCCACTGTGTCCTCTCCATGGACTGATTTTTAAAGCTGTTACATAACAGCTTGATTTTCTTATTAATCGAAGCCAAGTATCATGAATGATCATTTTGATGTATAATTTAGATCCTGTGATGTGGTCTGAAATGGTCCGTCTGTCTGTTTGCTGGTTCTTCTGGTTTTTAAATGAAACTGATTGCAACAGTTTACAGATTTTTCTACTGGCTGGACACATATCCAGATAACAGCCAACAAGTAAGACATTCAGTACTATGTATTGCAGTACACAAACTGCAACTCTAAATTACTGAGCTTTCAGAACTTTTCAGAAAAAAATTGCTCTATTTGAACTGCATGTACTTTCACTACTGTGATTGTAGCAGAGCAACAATAAAAATCTAAAAACACAGAATAATACAGACTGTAAAATCATAAACTACCTCTAATTAAGAAATATAAACATTGCAGTGAAAAGAAGAAGCGGTCTTCTACAATTTATAGATTAAGCCAACACAACCAAAATAACTGCAGTTCCTCTAATGGCCACTTGGGGCTAAACAGATGGTTTCTTATTTCATAACAACTCTACCATGGCTACATTTTTTTAATAACTCATCCATATGGCTACTGGTATGATTTAAAGTTAGGAGACTGAAAGTTTTGTTGGGGGGGGGTACCTGTTAGATCTTACCTACTTTTCTGAGTCATTATCTTTGGACAATGTGTGTAACATGTATATAATGTTTTGATATCTGTATATAGCGTTCTGATGTGTGTGTATATGTGTGTATATGTGTGTATATGTATATGTGTGTATTGACATTGATATATATATTTATGTATATAGTGCTTATGTATATGTGTATAGTTTTTTCTAGTCTATTCTATTTTAGTTCATTTGTTTTTACTCATCCTTTTCATTTTTCTCTGTACTGAGCTGCTGTAATGCGCAAATTTCCCCGTTGTGGGATCATTAAAGTTTTATCTTATCTTATCTTATACTGGTCTCTTTATGGAGAATTTTTAATGTAAATATCTGGCAAATATTAATATAAATTTGTGCTTCAGCCTTTGTGAGTGAAATTCTTGAATTTTTATTAGTTTGTTACTCAGCACTAATAGCTGATATGTGTGTTTGCAAATTGTTGCTGCACAGTTTATGAAAACAAGGTTAGCACCCAAGCTTGTTAGCTGTCTGAAGGCCACCAGATGGCGATATCTGTGGTTTCAAAAAGGTTTCCGGTCTCATGGAAGTCTATGGGAAAAGGGCTTTCAGACTTGACCTCAGTAAACACTTTCCTGCTGACTTTATGGATTCAATCACTCATTTTGGGTCTCATTGAATAAAAAATTAAGTCTGTTTTGTAAATCTTGGTCATGCTATGTTGCAAAAAAGAAGGATTATCCATGGTGTGCTCACTGGAGAATAACTTTTTGGTTTTTTAAAATCAAGATGGTGACGGCAGAAATGCTAATCTTGAGGCTTCAAAACAGGACTTAAGCAACCAGTAGGTAATACCACAACACCTACAGCCATCTTTGAGACTGTCTGTGTGAGGAAAAAGCACAGTGACTTGTCTGGTACTAAGAGTAGCCCTCCTCAAGCTACTCTACTTACAGTGTTAATGTTAGCTTTTTCAAATGTGGCTGAATCAGAAACGTGTTAAAATAAATATTCCAAAGAATTCTTACTTTTTGGCTCAGTTGCTTTGCTCAAAAGCATAAAGACAAAACTAGAAGCACACAAAAACACTTTCTCCAGTAGAACTGGCTTTCACGTCCTGTTGTGTACTGATGTAACCCTCAGAGGTGGGAAGTAACGAAGTACAAATACTTCGTTACTGTACTTAAGTAGATTTTTCAGGTATCTGTACTTTACTTAAGTATTTATTTTTCTGACTACTTTTTACTTTTACTCCCTACATTTTTACACAAGTATCTGTACTTTCTACTTCTTACATTTTCAAACAGACTCGTTACTTTTTAACACGTCAGAGAGAAGTTTGCATTTCCGGTCAGTGCGCCGTCAAACATCAAACGATCTGAGCCTAAACGGAGGAATAATAACACATAAGAGACAATCGTACTGGTGTATCCTCCATCACCGGGGCTTATCTCGTACAAAGGGATTAAATACGCAAACCCATATAATTAATGTATCATTTATAGCGCTGTAAGTTGCGCTGCGGCACATAAACAGCTTAGCTAGCGGTACTGAAGAGGAGCGAGCATGAAGGGAGTAACGTGTGGCAGGTAAATGCAACGTTTCTAAATGCTCAACAAATATCAGCAAACACAGAAAGTGTGTGCAGTTTGTTACACAGTGTGTCTGCTAGCTAAAAGAAGAGCTGCTGTATTTCAGGGAGAGCAAAGAGAGAGATGTTCACTCAGAGATGGAGAAAGAGGACAGGAGAGGAAGAAGAGAGGTTAGAATTAAAGGTAAGGACTGGAAAATAAACTGAAGTATGCTGACTTTGTGTAATTCAAAGATTCTATGAAAATACTGCAGTTTAGTGTGTAATAAGTAGGTTAGCTTGTTGTACTGTATTTACAGTAAAGCTCTGTGTTGGTGCACAGAGATTGTGTTCATGGTCAGAGTTACAGGTTACATCAGTGCAGCAGAGATGAGTTTGAATCAAAGCTGCTGATGCTGAGATTCATTCACTGAATCCAACATTTCTACAGCCTGTATGCTGTCAGTGTAGGGGATGGAGATCAGCTCAGAGAGCTGTGAAATACTGGGTTACATCTTTGTGAGTTCAGTTCATCCACACAGAGCAGTAAACCTCAGAGCAGCAGCAGCAGGTCAGCTGATCACAGCCTGCACACCAACATCATTTACTGCAGCTCACAATAGAAAGTTGTGATTCTTCTCCCCATGCAGAGCCACTACAGCTGATCTTAGGGTTCCTCCAGCTTCTGAATCCCACTGTAACCCCTGAGTATCCTCATGTTTGTGTTTAGGTGGAGGCACAGTCACCCTCTACTATGGAGGACACAGAGAACAGAGCTGTGTTTAAATTCCCTTTCACAGTTTGTGTCCTACATAACAGTTTCAAGCTGAGTGCACTCATTAGGATTAAAATTTAGATTGGAATAACGTTTGTATTCTCATGTAATATTATTTTATATTATTACAATAATATATAATGAGGTTCGGTTAGTTTTACACAAAAATAGCAGGTAGAAACATCCTCCAAAGAACTACTTTTACTTTCTTACTTTGAGTACATTTCAGAGCCTGTACTTTTTTACTTTTACTTAAGTAGAGAAGTTGAACCAGTACTTCGACTTTTACTAAAGTATTTTTTAACATAAGTACTTGTACTTCTACTTAAGTACAGAATGTCAGTACTTTTGCCACCTTTGGTAACCCTTCAGGAAATTTACACCACCTGGTCACCAGCACAAGTATAAAGTGTGAGACATTAAAGCAGCATGTCCACCTGCTATCGTGATAAGGGAGAAGTGCTGACGGCAGCAGACCATGTTCTGTTTGTACTACACTCTGCTGCAGGCCCTCCACCTCTTTCCATTCCTCAGAATACATCCTACTATTTCAACAGCTGTCTGCTTTCCCTCACACTCTCAGAACTTATTATTAACCACTGAAGGCCACTGAAGAACACTGATATTTATAAGCTACCAGCACCACTTTCATGAACAACTGCCGTTCTGGGGGAAAGAATTCAAGCATTTTTACAGAGGGTTGAGTTGAAAATGTACCACAGGACCTCCACCTGTATAAAAAAAGAGTTTGCTCCAAAGACACTGACTGTGCCTCTTAATAATCAGTGAAAAGTCATCAGTGCATTTTTCAATTGTGCTTGTGACCTCTGGAAGCCCTTAGACTGCAATCTGGGCTCTACAAAGAATCCCTTAATTCTTTAAACTGGCAACTAAATTAGGTTAAAAGATAATCCATAATTACAGGTACCTATGTAATGGCACCATGTCAATCAGATGTAACATGACTCTACAAAAGTCCAAAGTGCAATCCCCCCTTTCCCTGCTGTGAGACTAACAATTCCTCTCAGTTCATCAGCTGTTAGACATTTGGAGCTTTCAGTTGGAGCGGCACAGCATTGTAAAAGGTTATGAGCAACAATCAACTAAAAGTAAAATGGATTTAAATACTTTAAGCAGAAGTACTCATTCTGTGGATGTGACTAGTCTGGTGCAAGCAAAACTATTAAGCTACACTGAAACTCCCACCACTTAAAACGAGGGTTAAACACATGCAGTGAGCCCGCTCTCTATTTGAATTGCAAATTAAAGCAGTTTTAATTATTAGGTAGAACTCTCCATCCACGCCGCATCATGATTCCCCACAAATAGAGGAGACCTAAACAAATAAAGTTGCGTTTACAGACAGACTGCGGGTTACACCGACCTGCTCCGCATTGTCACTCAGGTGCTTTAATGGCTCACTGTGACACTGATTTTAACCTCCCGAACAGAACCAACGGCGCGATCTTACTAGAACTGTAATGACACTGATTTCGATCCTACACAGATCAAGTGTTACACAGTGGCAGAGAGGACGTGGTTGTTTAAGTGTCTCACATGTAACGCTCACTACAGCAGCTGAAGCCTTTCTGAGCGTGTGCGCACGCATGGCGAGGATGACTCCGAGCGTCGGGCCATTCATGTGTGTAACTAACCAGCGTTCCCACACCGACCTACGCAATCTGTGCTACAATTCCCACCAGATTCACTAGAGTACAACACACCAACCCGCTTCTTGCCCACCGCGTCCTAACGCGTCACTGTATCCAATGTTAAAAACGATTAAAGAGGGTTCTACCTGGCCAGGTCTAAAAAGGAATCGGTGGTCTCCTTGTTGCTGCTGACGCTTTCCAGTCCCAGGTTGTTGGTGTTCAGAGCTCCTGCACCCACTCCGGGTTTGATGATGAAAGCCAGGGCTACCCCGATCCCCGAGGCGATCAGCGTGGTCACCAGAAAGTAGGCGACTGCGATGCCCCCCAGCTTGCCCAGGGAGCGGGTGTCCAGGCTGGCGGCGCCGGATATGAGGCTGCAGACGACCAGGGGCAAAATGATCATTTTCAGCATCCGGAGGAGCATCTCTCCGGGGAAGGCGAAGTAGGTCATCTGCGCTTTGGTCAGGTTCATGCTGCGGACCATCATCCCGAGCCCGACGCCCACCAGCACGCCGGACACCGTCAAGATCACCAGTAGGTTCTTTCTCAGAAACTCCATCAGCTTTTCTCCGAGGCTCTTCTGCGCGCTCTTCTCTAGAATCTGGTCGGTGGACGCTGAGCCGGACATGGCGTGTCCATTTATCTCGCTCTTTTTCTCCATCTTTTTTATATTTTCAAAGCAACGTGGAAAGCCCAGTCCGGTTCCAGGCAGCGTGGGTAGGATACACTTTTCTGTGAAGGATGGTCCGGCGTGAGCGCTGAGCGCAGAAGCAGCGGGGAGAGCCAATGGAGAATGAGCAACGACACAAAAAGCCAGTGGAACATGCGCACAAAAGCAAGTACTTTATATCAAGAGCAAATGATGCAAGAGCATGGGATATTGCCAGGGTCCTCCACTGAATAAATAACAGAGGGCTTTATGATTAAAACACCAGACGAAAATCTTTCCAAAATACTGCGCGCTCTGCTGCTTCCTTTCCTGGCTTTTCTTTTCTTCTACTTAATAATACAAACATATGAAAGGGCCCTTTCACATCATTTTTCCGCTGTACTCTTTAGAAAATCCCCCGAATCCATATCTTAGAACCCGGGCATCATATTTCATGTCTGTCCGAAGAAAAAGCCGTTGTGGTTTTAATTTACGCCCATAGAAAAAATCTTAGTGAAAAAAAGCTTTCTTCTCTGCGTTTTTGAAGGCTCTTTCTGAAACTGCTAATATCATTTTTTTTTCTGTCTCAGCACTTTGGCATGATAATGAGATCAACTGTGATGCTGTCACAAACTCGTCAGGCCGATTTAATGCTGCTACATGTTGATAATAAAACAACAGTTACTCTCGGCACAATTATGCACATTTTAGAGGTTTATTCAGCTGCTTGTTAAAACAAACAAACAAACGTCTCATTCATATATCCTTTCTACAGGCATTGTAATAATCTATTATTAATATTTACAAGCCTTTAATAGTGAGAGATGAGATTCGCACTTGAAGCAAGCGACCAATCAGGTTTCAGGACTGAGAATGGTGGATGGAAAGCAGAGGATTGTCAGCACCATGGTCAGCGCTATGCGGCTCCTAGAGGGCGCTATTCGCCAGCGTTTCTCACCTTTTCTTAAGGCAGTCCAGATAGCTCACATCAGAGTTCCGTCATTTTAAAGGTTCAAAGGACAGCTCTGCTGGAAGCGAAGGAGTGAACCTCTGTTGCGCTGCTGCTATTTGACCACAAGATGACCCCACTGTAAAGCAGTTGGTCTAGTTATGACACAGCTGACAAAAGGTAAGCTCATGAAAGTACAAATACAAAAAGAGAAAGCCACAAACGTCTTTGCGGCTGGAAAGGTTTTAATATTCCTTTTTTCTTAAACAGTTTATTACCTTGTGAGAAATGCGCAATGTAAATAAAGATTTGATCATTCTTGATCTTTGTAGCTGCAAATCTAACAGCTCAAAGAGTAACAAATGTGTTCAAAATTGATATTATTAGAAACGTGATCAAAGAATCCTGAAGTTAAATCAGTGGGAGAGGCCAGCGAAGGTGGAGAAGGTAGAAAAGAGCTTAAACTTCATTTAGATAATGCTTCAAAATAATGTCAAGTGGTGAGATGGGCTTTTAGAGGGACTTTGAAAAACCACTGCTGCTTTATAATCGATGATTTTTACATGATTGCAGTGCCTGATTAGCCTGTTTTAAAGGGAAATTTTTACACTGAACAGTTCTGTTTCCACTTGTCAATAAAAGCAGCTGTACCTTTAATAAAACACTAGTGCTTTACTGAGTGGTCAGCTAATACATTCAAAGGAGAGAGAAGCAATATTCAGTCAGCAGACAGAGAGGCAGTCCTCTGTCTCCCTGCTTCTGTGTTGTCCTCATTGACCCCAGCGCCGCTGTTGCTAAGTTGAGTTAAACTTTGCATGTCTCCACCAGTAGAGACAGACTGTGCCCCTACCCCTCACAGCTGTGTTGGCCTGAATGCTGGAAATAACCACCGGCTTGTGGATCAGGAGTCATGGATGTTTAACAGTGGCAAGCATTGGCTCTGTGCCATTGTAAACGGCATGGCAGGGGGGAAAAAACAGGGAAAGACATACACTTAACTTCATCCTGGAGATTGTTGCCACCCAAGGAGATACAAGAAAGAACCAGTGCTCTTTGGAGGCACTGAGGTCCAAAACTGACCAAAAGTAGTGAAGGTCTGCTAATGCAGTCATGAAAATTATCGTACTTATCTATAACCTTTGTGGCTTTTGTATGAAGGTGGCGTGCTCCTGGACGAGGAAACCACCTCCTGCAGACTTTTAGGCACCCAAATTCTTCAGATGTTCAACGACTCAATGCCAAGGATATCAGGAGCCTCCAGAGCCTCAAGAGGCCTAGCTATTGATGAAATTCAAGGAAACAAATAGTGGACATTCTGGAACGCTTTCTGGTCAACACGTATTGCAACCATGATGTCCTTGTGGTTATGGACTACTTAATCTGGGATTTGGGATGGTGGTGGCACAGTGGGCAGGTGCTCACCTTGCAACTGGAGGGTTGCTGGTTTGAGTCCCTGTCTGAGCGCATGCTGTCATTGTGTCCCGGGGCAAGACACTTAACCCACATTGCCTAAGTGTGAATGTGTTTGGTGGTGGTTGGAGGGGCTGTAGGTGCAAATTGGCAGCCACACCTCTGTCAACCACCAAGTCTGACTGAGGTGCAAATGAATAGTGCATGAAATTGTAAAGTGTCTTTGGGTGTCTAGAAAAGTGCTATATAAGACTAATGCATTATTATTTATTATTATTAATCTGCTCGCTCAGTGGTACTGTAATCCAGCAGATGCAATCCATCAAGGCATCTGCTGGACTGCAGTACCATCATGGAAGTAGATAGACTTGGGGACGAAGTGTTCAGCCTCATAGTGATCTGGGTGGATCTGGAGTCCCAGGTGTTCAGTGAGGTCTGCTTTGGCTGGGATGGACAAGCTGAGAATGCTACCACTCCAGTCTCAAAGCAACAGCTGAGTGGACCGGTCCACCTGTACGCTGGCCACCCAACTCAACTCGACTCGACTCGACTCAGCTCGACTCGACTCAACTCGACTTGACTCAACTCAACTCAACTTGACTCGACTCAAATAAATCTAACTCAAGAGCTTATCAAGCGCTTCCACCAGAAGGACTGGAACTGCCACCTGCACCTGCTCCTTTGGTCTCACCAAACTGCTGTCCAATTCTAGATCTGTTCTAGTCCAAGGTCTATTGTTGTGCATACTGGGACACTTGATGGAACTGAACAATTGTTACTATGTTTGTTTTACCTGTGCTTTTCCTGCTATCAATCATTAAAATGTCTGTCCTGAAGAAGACCCACTGAGAAATGTCCAGATGAAGATTGTCTGAGGACAAGCCATCAGGAAAAGAGCCGAATCCCTAGATATGAGGAGCATCACTCCCTTCTTTCTTCTTCTTTTGGTTGCTCCCTTTAGGGGTTGCCAAAGTGAATCATCTGCCTCCATCTCAGCCTATCTCTATACTGTAAAAAAATCTCTGTAATTTAACAGAATTTATTCTATAAATTTTACAGAATCTTCCTGTTATTTTGAAATATGTGAAATATCAATAAAATCACAAAAATAGACAGTGAAAAAAGATGGGGGGGGTGACCTGTGAATGAACATGATTTTTCATTTTTATTCACAGGAAATCCATTATATCCACACAAAAGGACAGTAAAAAAAATACAGTCACAAGAGTAACATAATTTCATGAGTATGTCAATGTTTATTTTAAAGACTGTTAAATTCTAGTTTATTGATGTAAATACACATCTGAATTCTGATGCATTGAGTGCACAATAACACAAAATAATGTCTGTAATTTCACACAGATTTGTTCATTAAATAACAGGTATGTTATGGAAGTTTTGATCGTTTGATCTCCTCTGAGCTCAGAAGCTAAGCAGCATCATGCCCAGATAGTAACGGATGGGAGACTGACGGGGCCTGACTGTAGCTCGCAGCACCTCACATGCTGGTCCGAAAGTTGGTAGTTCGAGCCCTACCTGCACCAGTCGGCAGGATTTAAAAAATTATTATATATATTTTTTTTTATTGAACAGAAAATTTCCTTTTTAAATTGAATTTTCCATTTTTTTGGGGGGGTTTTTTTGACAAGATTATTTTTAAAAGTGTGCACTGTAGAGAAACAAGCAGAATAAAAATCTATGATCAGTAAAGAGTGAAGTTGCTTTAAATATTAGCAGTGACATTTGCAAAATTTAGGTGAAAAAAAAATCCAAATGAATGTGATGTAAAACATTAGCTAATGGCTAGCAAAAATTAGAAAGCTTATTTTGTTTTGTGCTACTGTTGCTATTGTATTTTTATCCTAAGTAGTTACATTTTGGCTTACACATTTGCTTGGCAAGTGAAAAGTTGCTGGTTCCATTCCAGCCGGAGACACAAGCCCCCTTTGGGGTTGCATCAGGAAGAGCATCCAGCACAAAACTGGCAAACATGTCGAGACCCCATGTGACAAGGGAGCAGCTGAAAGTAGCTTCTAGTTACATTTTTCCTGCATTTTATGTGTAGCTTTTGAAGGCAGTATAAGGAATCTATAATTAATGCTTATTAGCACTGAAAATGGGATAAAACTCCTGTTTTCTCCAACAGGCTAACATCACCTGAGATTTATGCAGCGTCAGGACAACCAAGTTCGTCGACATTTAGCTACAGTAGTGATGTCATTCACACTAAACACACTGCAGCCAACAAAGATTGTTCTAATAACACTCTGAGTTGATGAAAAATAAAAATCAAAATGCATTCTTCAGAGTGGAGACATTTTACTATGAAAGAACTATTGTAATGTAGGAATTCAGTTTTTTGAGACACTTATTCTACTCTAAACAGTCTGATGTTTTAATAATCAGAATTTATCTTATCTTGTAAGTGTACGTTCTTTTATTCATTTGCTGTCAAAATTAACTTGGGGGTGGGGTGGGGGGGTGCAGAACCTGAATTCAAGCAAATTTTGTGCACAACCCTATGCAGAAAGCTTTGTTTATGACATTCATCTCTAACCTCTAGTCCGATGTGTCCTCAACAGGTTGTGGTCCAACAGCTGCAAGTTTCAGTTTTACTGTTTTCAAGAGTTTTGAGAGTTGTATGTGTGGTTTCATTATTATACTGAGACTGTTACACTAAGAGATGTCCCTCTTGTTTTTGAAACTACAGCAAGTATCTTTATATGCTAACAGACTGACTGTGGCCTGATTATTAATAATATAAATATTATTATCTTGTGATATTATGTACTGGGATATTAATACTAATATTTATATTATTTACAGAAATGCTGCTTAGGCTCATTTGAGATTGCACCTATAGCTGAGTAGTTCTGCCTCAATACACCACCACAATGAAACGTGATCAGTGCATTTGGTAGTGATGTAGGGGCGATGTATAACAGTGGCTCCAATTGCTGAACTGTTCATGCAATATTATTGAAAACTAGGCCTATATGGTACAGAGATTCACCATGCGCTTAGTCTCAGCTGAAAATAGAATGTGTGCAGCAGGTGGCCACTGATGCATTGTCCACAAAGTGAGTTCTGAGCCATAGCAACCCTGTGACCAATAACAAAAACCCACCCTCCACACACTAAAGCTGTGCACATTCAGTTACTCCTGGGGACCTCAAGTGCCTGCACAACAAAATATGACAACAGAGCTATAACTAAAGAGTATATATATATATATATATATATATATATATATATATATATATGTGTGTGTGTATATATACTGCTCAAAAAATAAAGGGAAAATAAAAGGAACACTTAAACAACACAATATAACTCCAAGTAAATCAAATTTCTGTGAAATCAAACTGTCCACTTAGGAAGCAACACTGACTGACAATCAATTTCACATGCTGTTGTGCAAATGGAATAGACATCAGGTGGAAATTATTGGCAATTAGCAAGACACACTCAATAAAGGAGTGGTTCTGCAGGTGGGGACCACAGACCACTTCTCAGTACCTATGCTTTCTGGCTGATGTTTTGGTCACTTTTGAATGTTGGTGGTGCTTTCACACAAGTGGCTCAGGTAGTGCAGCTCATCCAGGATGGCTCATCAATGCGAGCTGTGGCAAGAAGGTTTGCTGTGTCTGTCAGCGTAGTGTCCACAGGCTGGAGGCACTACCAGGAGACAGGCCAGTACACCAGGAGACGTGGAGGAGGAGGAGGGCAACAACCCAGCAGCAGGACCGCTACCTCCGCCTTTGTGCAAGGAGGAACAGGAGGAGCACTGCCAGAGCCCTGCAAAATGACCTCCAGCAGGCCACAAATGTGCATGTGTCTGCACAAACAGTTAGAAACCGACTCCATGAGGATGGTATGAGGGCCCGACGTCCACAGATGGGGGTTGTGCTCACTGCCCAACACCGTGCAGGATGCTTGGCATTTGCCAGAGAACACCAGGATTGGCAAATTCGCCACTGGCGCCCTGTGCTCTTTACAGATGAAAGCAGGTTCACACTGAGCACATGTGACAGACGTGGCAGAGTCTGGAGACACCGTGGAGAACGATGTGCTGCCTGCAACATCCTTCAGCATGACCGGTTTGGCAGTGGGTCAGTAATGGTGTGGGGTGGCATTTCTTTGGAGGGCCACACAGCCCTCCATGTGCTCGCCAGAGGTAGCATCACTGCCATTAGGTACCGAGATGAGATCCTCAGACCTCTTGGGAGACCATATGCTGGTGCGGTTGGTCCTGGGTTCCTCCTAATGCAGGACAATGTTATGGACTGACCCGCCCGTTCCCCAGACCTGAATCCGATTGAGCACATCTGGGACATCATGTCTCACTCCATCCACCAACGTCACGTTGCACCACAGACTGTCCAGGAGTTGGCGGATGCTTTAGTCCAGGTCTGGGAGGAGATCCATCAGGAGACCATCTGCCACCTCATCAGGAGCATGCCCAGGCATTGTAGGGAGATCATATAGGCACGTGGAGGCCACACACAATACTGAGCCTCATTTTGACTTGTTTTAAGGACATTACATCAAAGTTGGATCAACCTGTAGTGTGTTTTCCACTTTCATTTGTGTGTGACTCAAATCCAGGCCTCCATTGGTTAATAAATTTGATTTCCATTGATGATTTTTGTGTGATTTTGTTGTCAGCACATTCAACTTTGTACAGAACAAAGTATTCAATGAGAATATTTCATTCTTTCAGATCTAGGATGTGTTATTTGAGTGTTCCCTTTATTTTTTTGAGCAGTGTAAATACATATATAAAACTACTGAAAAGCAAAAGTATCAGCTCTGAAGATCTCACATATTAGTTTTTGCTTGTCTGAATATAGAAAACAGCATTCCTGATTTTACCCTTTGAAAGGACTGCATCATAATACATCACTTACGTTGTATAATTATTACTTTTTTAATGTTTCGTTCCAAAGCTTTCTGTTAAATCTCATGGCCATCCTCATCAGAGGTTCTGCGTACGACCCTCTCATCACATGAGCCATATTCCACACATAAGTTGACCTTGTGTTAAACTTTCCCTCCTCACCTTTTCAACCTTAAACTGCTGCTTGGAGGCTCTTAAACTTGAAAGGCCTATTTTTTTCCCCAAACTTTACTCTGGCTTTGACAGAGACAAGAAGGAACCACAACAGACATTTGCTCTTTTTACAGTTTATTTTATATGTATATTTATATATATATATGTATATATATATATATAAAACTACAAAAGTAAGACTGTTTTCAAATTCATAGACAGCTGTACTTTTATTTCATTTACTTTGTATACATATTTTTATATATATATATATATATATATATATATATATATATATATATATATATATATATATATATATATATATACATACATATATATATATAATCTACTGTCCACATTTGGATCCCAATACAGTGATCAGCTGATAGTTTCTCTCTCTGTGTTTGTGTTCTATTGCATAGAAAAAGGCACAGCTCTGAGGTCTGTGTAAAATACAGCCTTTGTAGAGGGAATCAGTCCATGTCTGCGGTTTGAAATTGCCGCACGCTCAGACAGCGCTAAAACCGATTCGGTGACAAACACTGATCGAAAAAGACTCAGAAGCTTGAATGTTGTTCATACTATGTACATTACTTTTGGCATCGGAGCGTCTGACAGGCTTTGGAGACTTGACATCTGAAGGTTGGAGATGGGCTTTTTGAGTATTGCTGCATGAAGTGTTCGCCTTCGACTGGAAAGTGATGAACGCGAGTACAAAAGATGTAAAAAGTTGTGGCCGCCACCCCAGAAAAACAAACAAACAATAATAAAGCAACAAAACAAACATGAACAAGATAATATAATTACCTATGTATATAAAAAATGGCTTCCACCCCATAGTTCCACACTCAGATACATTCCTATTTGAAGTACATTCCTACCACACATTCTGTACACACATTTACAATCCAAATGTTCACTTCACATAAAAAATAAATATATTTACACAAAAAGGAAAAAATCTATATGAATAAATAACTTCATTGACAAAAAAAGAAACAGAAAAAGAAAAACAAGCACTCCAAAATTTAAACATGGTGAAAGAAACAAAATACAGTCATCTAGAAATGGTATTAGTTGGTGCTGCTATGTGCTCAGCTCACACTCTGCTTCAGTTTAAAATGCCATTCTTTTACTACCTAGCTGAAGTCAAATGCACCCTGGGAAGCTGAGGATCTTCCACCGGAGCATGTTTGAATTCACACTGTCAAACAACACCACGAGACCACTGCAAAGCTGTGCAAAGACCAAACGGTTCATGTGTTACCTGTTGCCAGCTGAAAAATCGACCCTTTCGTATAGAGACAGATACCGGTGGTGTCCCCTGTGCTCGGGATCATTGCTGTGTTGAGAAATGCTTCTTTCTTATCTTCCTGTAAATATCTAGACAGATGTTGAAGATATGTATGATGAGAAAATACAGCACGCAGCAGCTACGAAGGTGTCGAACATTAAAGCTGCATCGCCAATACCTTTTATACTTTTGTTTCTGTGTTATGTGTACCTTGCAGTGACGAATCCACAGATAATTATCACTCAAAATCACTTAGACACCAGTTCTGTCTTTTAGTGCCATAAATGGGTGACCTGTGTGGGGTGGTGGGGAGTCGGGCAGTGTTTTGAAACAGCACTGCGATGGTTGCAGTATCAGGTTAACACTGTGGTTTGGGTTCCTACTTCAGTGGAAATCCACATTCGTATTTACGAGCCAGATTCAGGCCTCCTGCCCTGCAGAACCCTGAGATTTAGCATTTTAGGACTTCTATTCTAAACACAAGTAAACGGGTGTGTGTAATACTGTATGCCCTGCTACAAATTGCCTGTCACCTGCGTTGCTAAATCTGAGGGAACCAAACCCTCCCAAAATAAATAAAGTAGTCCTACTAAACTCTTAGATTTTCCTTGTGTAATTTTGAGAGTCGCATGGGTACCACAGTGAATTTCCCTGCAATGGGTAACAGCTGTTTTGTTTTGAGGCTAGCATAGCTAAATTTAACATGCGTGTAGCGAGCCCTAAGCCTCTGCTTAGGCTGCACTTTTCACATCATCTACAGCCGACTGGGAGCCATGAGTCGGTACTGCTGCTGCTGCTGCTTCCAATGTAAACACGCCGAGCTTTCCCCTGTGGGTGTAGCTCATTTGAATTCTGCTGCAAGTGAATCATGATAACCAGCTCATATGACCAAACTCATGTAAAACAGCATCCAGCACAGTTATATGTGCCTGCTGATAAGGAGGGGAAAGAAAAAACAAAAAAGATCCTGCACTGAATTCATAGACATGATGTGTACAAGAAGAGTTTACCAAAACATCCTGGAGAGGCGTCTCAGAGCTACTCCCAAACTATAACCATATAGCCAAGCTAACATGTCATCTAGCACACTGGTAAAACTATATATTCCTTTTTATGCTTGCTTTACAAATAAAACATAGCATCTGTAATAAGATAGTGATTAAATAATTACTATTTGATCATGAGAAATTACCTTACTTAACCATAGGTTTAATACAATAAATTAAAAAAAGCAAAAACATTAAGGAGTGACCTCTCTAGGCAGCTAAACTGAAAAAAATACTGTAAAAACAGGAATTGAATAAGTGGTCATGTTGAAAGGCACTCATCTGCTAAAAGCCATAATTACAGTGTGTGTGTCTGTGTGTGTGTGTGTGTGTGTGTATGCGTGTCATGTTTACACTTGTATTTCTTTACCTGTGAGGAGTAAGTGTCCCCACAAGGGTAGATAGAGTTGTCCAGAACAAGGACAATTTCATTGCTTCTATTTACAGTTACTCCTTAGGGTTAAGGCTTAGATTCAGGTTAAAGATTACAAAGAGGATTAGGTTTAGGGAATGAAGGGAGTCAAAGGAGGTCCTCACAAGTATAGAAATACAATTATGCGTGTTTGTTTCCCCGTTACTTCATTTCCATATTTGGAAAGGCGAGCACAGTGCATGCACAGTGTTGTGTAGTAGTAGTAGTAGTTGTCATAGTAGTACTAACTGACATCACCATCGATGTTTACAATTACCGACTTTTGAAGAGAGTTTAAAAACAAAACAAAACACATAAACAATGTAAAAACAACAACCAGGAAAATCGATCCCACATTTTTGTTCCAGTCTGTTCTCCTGATTAAACTGTTTCTGATGGGGCGGCATCCTCGAGTCAGGAGCCCACCAACACCTCCATGATGTGGTCCAGTTCTGTCAGATCAATTTTGAAAGGCTGATTGGCTGAAACCTGGGGGGCGGGGCCGTTGTACGGCGTGCCCAGCGATTTGATTAGGTCGTCTGCTGTCACCACTGGGGACAGTTTTGCGAGGCTGCCGCTACTTGCCATCCCACCCCCTGCTCCCCCTGCTGTCGTGCAAGGGTCAAAGTCATACATGGACGTGTCAATGTCGGCGAAAAGGACATCATCCAGCGCCAAGTCTGAGAGAAAAGGTGAGGGCGAGGAAGAGGAAGGTGGACATGAAGGAGAGGAGGAAACGTCTACTAGGCCACCAGGGGAAAGTGTAGAGAGAGCGTCCATTGGCCGGAGCTCAGCACAGCGACCTTCTACTAGGAAAATGGCAGCTGCCTCTGGTTTAGCACCCATGGTCCTGCAGTCTCTGGGTGAGCTGGTGGGTGTGGGAGGGAGGGCTTGGGTGGTTGGTGTAGGAGCTGGGGAGGTAGTCATGGTCGTAGTATTAGCTGCTGCTGTCCTTGTTATGGCTGTAGGAGGACCCAACTCCATGTCACTCAAAGAGGAGGAGAAGACAGGCACAGGGACAGAGGGGGGCGCCTGGCTCAGAGGTGCTGAAGGGGGAGGCTGCACTGGGGGTGGTGACAGCGGAGGAGTGGGTGGAGATGGAGCACAAAAGGCTGAATCTCCACCATCCTCCTCCAGTAAAGAGGCAGGAGTGAGGCAGGCCTCCAAAGGGGCGGGACAGGCCTCCAGACGGGTGGGGCAGGCCTGGGATGCCTGGCAGTTGGGAGGCACCATTGGGTGGGGCGAAGGTGGTGGAGCGATCACTGGCATCAACAGTGCAGAAGGCTGGGATACCTGCGCGCTCGCTGCCGCTGACAGAACGCCGAAAGATGGTGGCGCCTCACGGAAGCCCTCATCCATGGGGTCGTCGGGTGGTGGTGAGGGCGGAAGAAGAAGTGGCCGCAGGGAACCCTCTTGCTTGAGTTCGTCCTGGATGCGTCGGAGCATGTTGTTGATGAGGACGCGGCGCTCCAGACTGGGTTCTCCGAGCGGCCGCTGGCTGTACAGCTTCATCAGAGAGATGTTGAAGATGGTCTGCCGCTGCAAGGTGTACGACACCTTAGAAAGACCCTCTGGACTGACGCCTAGCCCCCCTCCCGCCACCGGCGCCTCCAGCGTTTTGCCTTCCAACCCCTCTTCATCCTCGTCCAGCTTCCGCTTCGCACCTTTACCGAACATATATCTGAAAAACAAATAACCAGAGACAGGAGAGATATTTAAGACTTATAAAGGTCATATAATATTATATATGCTTATATAAGCATAATAAGTCTATTTTAAAAGCAACCATACTTTGGCCTACTTAACAATCACTGATTACGCTGATCTGCCATGGTGGAAGCACACTTGGACAATTCCCATTCAGGCTGCTGGAGTTTTGTGGCAGTTCAACTTACATAAAAAAGATAAACTAACATTCCTTAATAACTAGCTATGTTTTAACATTACCAGTTATTTCCTCTCCCTAGCGGACTTTTTGTGACTTTCCACAACCAATTCAGAACACTTCCTTGACCAAAGTCTGAGTGTTTCTAAATGACTGAAACTTGGCATTCTGATTGGTTCCCTTTCAGCAATACACCTCAAAAGAACTTTGATAATCCAAAAAATAAATAAAAATTCCCACCTCGCTATTGGGGGATATTTTTATGTTGACTCAAATCCAGCAGCCCAACTGGATTTCAGTATAAAATGATAATAATAGTCAAACCAAATCTCATCCCACTAAAACACTGACATCCACCAGTGAAGTTTTCAGACTGAAGCGTAGCAGCTTAACTGGGGTGATTCAAGAAGCTGCTTAAACACAACGAGCTTACTGTGACAGGGGATTAAAAAAAAAAAAACATATATTGAAACCATAAGCAGCTGCAGCGGGAGCCTCACCACTGCACACCGAAGCCCAGCACACACACATATAAAGTAGTTATGTAATAGCAGTGCTCCCTGCTGTACCACAGGATCAGAGGCCAGATTTAAAGCCCAACCCCTCCACTCTCCCTCCTCGTGCCATATTAGAATAGCACACTGAGTTACTAAGTTGGGGGTGGGGGGGGGGGGGGGGTGTAGTAGGAGAGAAACGAATGAGAGAGAGCGTCACAAGAGATTCCCTGAATATAAGCATATTAACTTTGAGATATACATGTAACTACTAAATAGTTTTAATATCTATGCTGCAGAGAATGCAAGATAGGCAGAATGCAAAGAAAGAAAGAAAGAAAGAAAGAAAGAAAGAAAGAAAGAAAGAAAGAAAGAAAGAAAGAAAGAAAGAAAGAAAGAAAGGCATTGCTGCAGTGTGTTTGACTTTAATCCAGGCTGACAGGCTCATGCAGCCAGTCGCTGTCTACACACATACACACTGCGCATGCGTCTCCTTAAACACACACACACACACACACACACACACACACACACACACACACACACACACACACACACACACACACACACACACACACACACACACACACACACACACACACACACACACAGGAAGCATGAGCTGCAGGCCCAGTCACCAGGACTGGTTGGTTGCCATGACAAACAGAGTCAGCTGGGAATTCACCCAAAGAGATGACAAAGAACGGGATGGGAGGTGGGGGGCGGGGAGGGGAGGGGAGGGGAGGGGAGGGGAGGGGTGGGGAGTAGGTGGTGGTGGTGGTGGTGGTGGTGGAGGGGAGGGGAGGGGTTGGGGCGGGGCGGGGCAGGAAGGAAGAGGAGGAAGACAAGGAGGAGGAGGGGAAGAAGTGAGAAGAGGAAGTAGAAGAGGAGGTGAGAGACTGATCTGGTAAGGTGGGAGGCAATGAACAGCATTTTCTCCTCCCTCTATCAAATGATTGCTGCTGAGTCGCCTTTGGGCAAGGCACTGAAGCCCTAGTTACATCTTTATCAAGACCATACAGGTCTTTTGGTTCACTGGCTGAACATATTCAGGTTCTTAGCAACATTTTACTGTTATTAGGGGACACAACATTGCACACACACACACACACACACACACACACACAAAGACCAGTGAATGTGTATTTGTCAAAATGTTGAATTGTTCCTTTAATCTATGCAACAGGCTCATTTTGCATAATAAGAACATCTGAATATGAAACTATGAAGGCACAATCCAGGCTGTTAAACAAATGTACGTATTAGAACTACAGCAGCTGCCGCTCCACGCGAGTGGACAAATAAAGAGCGGCACCCTCAAAAAGCTCAAATGCTGCTGATTATATTTAATGCTACAAACATTATCACCAACAAGTACTTTGGCACTCGAGCCCACAGTCAACAGGCTAACTAAAAACATCTTCATACTCATATTTGACACGTCGTTCATAGCCCAGGTGAATGAACCTACAGCTTCTGAGGGCTAGTGATAAATGAGTAATGTGTGTTGGACATGGGTGCACATATGAACACTATAAACGGCTTCCTCAAGAGACTGTTCAAAAATCTGTCTGTTTTTTTTTCCCCATCTGTAAACAATATTGCATGTCCTCCATCTTTATGACAGCTGGCTCTTCAAATGTGGCCGTTCACAACTATTAACACTTTTTTTTGTATGAACTAGTCCTGGCTTAAGCAATTCGTGCACAAATTAGTCACATATTCTTATCATCCAAGGGAGGAAGGTCAGCATCACCAACAGATTCCAGCACACTATGTACAAGGACTGACAGGTGAATGCTGGGAAATGCACAACTACAGACTTTGGTTAAAAAGTATACTCTGTTACATGGGGAGAGGCTTTTTTTTTTTTATAGCGTGCATATCATGATGTGGATATAATATGGACTGTAGCACAAACATCAGTGTAAAATTAAAGAAAACAAACAAAATAACCTAAAAAATAATTACATGATTTTATTGTCATACTTTCAAAAATAACATTTCTATTTGAAATTCTGTCAGCAGAATTAACAGGTAAGCTTAATGCTGTAGTTTAAACAGCCAGCATCAGACTAAAGAGAGACCACTGAGCACCCCACTGCTTCAGCCCCAGGTGAGAGAGAGCCCAGAAGTAGCAAATCTTGAAGGAAAAGCTTGTTCTATCTATCTGCACAGCACACTTCTGCAACAGTCTGGGCAGCTGCTTCATTAGCTCCATAATGTGCATCAGGTGTTCAAGTTGTCATTTTTAAAATGATAATTATCCTCAAGATGTTAGGCTAAACTTTGCTTGCTCTGTGCTGGTGGAAAGAGGACCTCTAAGGGTTAGTGTGGGGACTATTTTACTCTTAATGGGACAATGATTTGCAAAATGACCATCATGTTGTACTTGATAAAACTTGAAACTTGAATGAGACAAACCTATCAGGAGTCTACTGAAGTCATAGATGAAGAGAGCAGTTGGGTCAGTTTTCCATAGACTTATATAACAAAACTTCTTTTTGAAACCAGATAGTTGCCCCCTGCTGGCCCTTAGGAAGAATGCAGGTTTAATGCACCTTTCACACCCAGAAGCTACGTGAATCGTTTCCAAACAGTCTTTTTGTGTTGAAACTGAGGTACAACGAAGAAGTAAAAATATCAACACGCATTCAACTGCAGTAAAGAAATTCTCGGGGCTCCTTCAGAAACAAATAACTGATCTTAACATTGGTGTGTGTGAATTTTGAAAAAGCAGTCTCTCCATCCACTGCAGCTGCTTGTGGATCTTCCAGGAAAATGGCGAATCAGAGCGTGTCAGAGGGAGACAGAAACAGAGAATCAAAGAGAGAGCAACAGAGATAGTTTCAAAGCCGTTTGCGGGTGTGTGATTGAGAGCTGAAGCAGCTGCGCATGTCTGACTCACTGAGTCATGGTGGGGTGTTTAGACTCACTAACACACACAGACACACACACAAACACACACTCATACACACTGAGTGCAGGGCTGACATACCAGAGGTGCCCCACCCCTTACATTCCACTTCATTATCCTCTTCTTCCCTTTCCTTCTACTCCACCTCTTCTTCACTCACACTTTCCTTTTTACTTCTTCTACATCTTTCTTTTTCATCCTGTCTTTAGCGTTTACCTCACGCCCTCCACCTCCCCGTTCCACCGACTGTCAAAGTTCACAGGCCCAGAACCATCCCACTCTCTATGAGCCATGTCTAGATATGACCGCACAAGGGGAAGAAAAACAGGTCATAAATGAGTCGGAGTGATAAAGCGCAGCAGCGGAGGAGCACTGCACTCTAAAATGGAGCCATGATCTTTACTCAAGGTCATTGTGACTTAAAGCGAATCACTGTTAACTGTCTTGTAAAGTAGTGTATTAAAGCACCTTTTTTCCTAAAGATTTTCTGTGAGGTAAACATAGTAAAAGGTCTGTTCAGACCTTCAAAGCAAAGAAGCTTTGACTAGAAATAAACCACGCTGCGGTTCTGAAGGTCAAAAATAGAACAAATTTTCACTGATAGTCACTAGATTAGATACAAAGTTAAAAAAAAAAACAGTAGTAGTAGCAGTACTCTGTGAAATGTTTCATTATAACAATCATCATATCAGAGGCTGATAATGAGAATTACTCAAAACTTTCTTTTAAGTCAAGTATCTAACTATGACTTCATCAATCTACGCAAACAATAACAGTTTGTTGTGTTTAATCCTCTTTTCCTTGCCTTGCTAAACATGCCATCACAGTGATCTGATCCATGATAAAAACATCTGCCAGAAGGTGGAGGGCGTGAGGTAAACGCTAAAGACAGGATGAAAAAGAAAGATGTAGAAGAAGTAAAAAGGAAGCATTTCTTTGGTTTTGCCTGCAGCCTAAAATATCACCAAATATACTGATATGCAAAACCAAGAACTAACCACACCTGACCTCTGGGCTGCTTCTGTCACTGCCTTTAGGCTCGTCTACTTTATAAAAGAAGGATTAACTGCAACTGATAAGCACAGGCTACAATCAAAGAGCTCCATATGGTGAAATTTATTATGTGGTAGGTACTTGTAGCTAAGCATGTATTAAAGATAAGATTTCAGAAAAGTGGGCCTTTATAATAAAACAATCACATGACGTGAAGAAGAACACATGAATATTAAGGTGGGATGACTGTATGAATAAATGAAGAGCGTGAAGAGTGTGAATCTCATCCCAAAATAATGGTAAAAGAGTGCTGTTTTTCATGTAGAGGTGTGGTCAGGTGTGTGTAAGCATGAGCGTGCGTGTCAGCCTGCAAACACACGGGTCTGCGGGCTGTGCGTGTTACTCCGAGAGCTGACTGTAATGAGTGTGTGTTGTGCAGTAGTGCAGTGCTAGTGGATGGACTCTGCAGTGATATTATGATCCTGTAACCGGATACGCTGGTTTCCATGCCTCAGCTGCACACACACACACACACACACACACACACACACACACACACACACACCACCACCACCACCTCTACATCAGACTATTTCAGGTTCTCTAGATGCACACAGTACAGACACCAAACTACACTGCACTGCACTGCACTACACTGCTGCAGGTCGAGCAAAAAAGCCGTCAAAGTTGAACGTGTGTTCGACAGTCGTCTGCAGGCATGACTGCACCGCCCCGTTCCTCCTCACTGTAATGCACCCAGCCCTGCACATGAGGACGACGCTGCCCAGCTCACTCCTGTGTGCCTGTGTCTCCCTCTCTTTCTCACTCTCTCTCTCTGACACACGCACGCACACACACACACACACGCACACACACACACGCGCGTGCGCGCGCGCGCACACACACACACACACACACACACACACACACACACACACACACACAAAATGCAGAACTAGTAAACACATTCCAGACAAAACCCAGAGGAAGACACGTTGTAGTTCTGGCCTGACCAGACCTACTGTGCTCACTAGGCTCCACGCTTCCACGCGTAACTTAAGATACAATTACACTATGACAATACATAGTACTACTACTGACACCCCTACTGGTCTATCTACTACTGTAAGAATACTGGTTTTATGACATATTTCAGTACTTGCACATGCGCTCAATTAAGGCGTGCCACAGTTACTCATGAACGCCTTTCTAGCAATTTGTCCCTTTAAATGTTCTCCTTTGCATTGGCCTGTAATAAAAGAAGAAAATGCCCCAAACCATGAAAATACATGTGTCATTCCCCAAAAAGCTGCTCTCAGCCAGACTGACGCTCAAAAATCAAATGTGACACCATCGAGACTTTTCATTAAGCGAGTCAAAGTTCACGTCGCACATGTGGTTTAAAAGGATGAAGATGTGGAGATGGTAAATAAAGGTCAA
Organism: Archocentrus centrarchus; assembly: GCF_007364275.1. Lineage (NCBI taxonomy): Eukaryota > Metazoa > Chordata > Actinopteri > Cichliformes > Cichlidae > Archocentrus > Archocentrus centrarchus. The sequence goes on along the minus strand of NC_044360.1, from coordinate 28,094,977 downwards.
TTACAAAGGTGAAGGTCATTTCATTTGTGATTTCCCCTCGAGTAGACTCAAGTGCAAATGTGCAGCCTACATGTAACATTATCATATTACTGTAAATATGAGCTCAGTTATGCCCCAACAAATTATTGAGAATGAGCTGAAACTACATTTATATATGACCTGATTAATCTGGAAAACACTTTTATTTTCAAATAGCTGGGGAAAAAAAAGCTCCTGAGTGCTTCTGTGGAACAACAAGGAGGGAAGACAGATGGTAGTAGAGAGTCCAAACCAAAATAAATAAGCCAATCATACTGCTGGAAACAATGTCCATCTGTGAGGGCTGTGTGTGTGTCTCACAGTGATCATAAACACTCACATGACAGAGGTCAGCTGGGTATCAGACAGGGAATTCACTACGATCTCTTACATAATAACGGACATGGTTACAAAACACCACAGCTCCAACTGCACAACATGCAGCATCCCATTAATAAAGAAGCACACCGGTGTGTGTGTGTGTGTGTGTGTGTGTGTGTGTGTGTGTGTGTGTGTGTGTGTGTGTGTGTGTGTGTGTGTGTGTGTGTGAGTAGTGGCATGCCAGCTTAGGTTGGATTTAACCCTTTAGTAAAGTGATGCTACTCTGATTAAATAAAAAGCATCTTTATTGAAGCTGGAAATACTTTAAATGCATTCCAGTTCATTTTTTATATTTAAATGCATTTTATTCATATAGTTCATTCACAGAATTTGAAAAGTCTAAAGTGACTTCAAAGATCTTTCACGTGCTATAGTTCAGGTCACCAACATGACTTTCAGTGTTAAGGAAAACAGTGAAAAAGAAGTCCAAAGTTCAGGGAATTTCTTGGAAGCCTTTTTTTCCCCTCCTGACTTATGATGAAGCTGTATTCAGTAGCCAGTATATCAGACACATGCAGCTTGTAATATTTAGTTGAAGTTTAGATGAGATCAAATATGAAGTATAATAAAAACTGAGTACAACAGCAGGTAGGCTATAAAACCTTGTTATTAACGTAGGTGTATCCAGCAATTAAAAATATATCTAAGTTCAAACTGACAGCAGTGTTTAAAACCTGGTGATTGTCCTTTCAGTGGAAAACCAAAACCCCTTAACCTCCTGAGACCCTGCGTCCACATATGGCATTTTGGCTTTGCTGCACCTTATACTTCATTGTGCTCAATAGTATTTTACACTTTGTTAAGTCATGTTGTTTTTATTGTGTTATACTATAAAATAATCCCAGTGTCCACATCTGAGGACATCTTTTTTTTCTCACAAAAGTATGTAACAACCATGTAACAAAATACAACTTCCTGCTCAAAGAGGAAGCTTAGTTTATATACATATCAGGTCCATCTAATGACAAATATCTAGGAGAAACTGAAAATGCATCGCAAACAGGAGCTCAGGTCTTAGGAGGTTAAAGGATGCCAAAACATTTTAGATTTAAGAAAAAAAAGCCTGTATTTACAGTCATGTATTGAAGAGGACACACAGTTTTTCCCAGAAAAAGGGGATCCAGGCTGTGTGTGTTCCCGTCCTTAATCGGGGGGGGTGTGTCCCACCCCAGGCCCGCCACTGATCCCTGTGTCAATCATAACAGACAGCTATGCCAGGCACCTTTTTTTTTCCTACAAGATTAAATGTTACTCATTTTAGTTAAAGGGACAATCCATCATTTTACCCTTCCCAAAGAACTGTGCAGTAACGCACAACGAGCACACACCAAAAGTGAGTGTGTGCGTCTCAAATTTCGGGTCATTTTTACATTCACGCACAAACTGAATCTGATGCTCTCTCTCTTTCTCTCTCTCTCTCTCTCTCACACACACACACACATACACGCACACACACACACACACACACACACACACACACACACACACACACACACACACACACACACACACACTTAAGTCTATAAATAAAAGGCAGAAGAAGAGAGCAGATTTAGGTCAGCAGACATGTCTACATGCTGTTGAGCACTCCACTCTCTCTCCACTGAGCCACCGAGCGAGAAAACAGCTTGACACTTCCAGTGACAAAGCCTCTGAAGCTACAGAAATCTACAGCGTTGACATGTCTGGTCATTGGGTGTAAAATAGTACCCACCTTATTACTGCAGTATGTGCCTTATTACTGCAGCACGCACCATATCGTGGCAGAATCGGCCTTTTTACCACAGTGCCCACCTTGTTACAGCGGCACCAGCCTCAATGCTGCAAGTGTCATCGTTTCAACTGCAGGCAGCACCCATATTACTTGAGGATAATCCTCATCAGCCTTACAACTGCACCTCAAGCCACACTGCTGCACTACTCATAGATGCTAAAGGTATACAACTTAACCTACATTAACCACACCTTGTGAACCAGCCTCGCTTATTATCAGGTCTTACAGATTCTAAATAAAAGCCTGCAGCTGTCAGGTCTTCTGCAGCATCCAGGCTCTCTAAGCTTTCATTTTTCCTCTCAGCTCGATGCTGATGTATTTGGTCTGGAGACAGCAGCATGAGCTGAATATGCTGCTGGGGGCAAAAATAAAATCAGGATCGTCTTTTTATGTACTGGAAATGCTCCAGGAAACCGAAGAGTAAAATTTTAAATTGACTCTAGACCCTACCTGGCATTTAAGGACCTCCTGAGGAGTTCCCCATTCAGCAAAAATTAGGCTTTCCTCTCTAACCCCTGTGTGGTTCTCTGCTCATTTACAGTTGTGTAACTCTGCAGCACATCTGCCAACTCTCTGTGGTCTGACATCGAGTCTATGTTGTGGGCACTCCTGCACACAAAGTAAGAATCTCTGACATGACCGATGCTCAGCTTGCAGGTCACAGCCCAAAAGTGAGGAGATGCTGTCATTAGGGGAGCTCACGTCTGTGTTGTGGTGTTTGTTATGAAAGGCAGGGGCCCCCTACCACAACAGCTACACTTAGGCTGTCTAAAACACTGGAGGAACACAGCAGCTTTACAGGTATGCTTCACAAAGCTAGCCCATAACAGGACATCAGGTCTTCTATGTTGTAGTTTCATAGATAGTCCAGAATGAGTGGGAGCCCAACGAAGATGAGGCTTCTTCTTCTTCTTTTCTTTCTTTTTTTTTTTTTTTTTTTTTTTACGGGTTTTGATTGTAGTAAAATGCCTTTCACAGCACTATGAGCCACTTTACAGCATCTACCATTTTCATTTCAGGCACGAAGCTGCAGCAGCAAACAACTAGCTGTTCAACTAGCTTCTAATGTCTAGTTATTGTTTATGGTTTCATAAATCCTTAATCGACCAATCAGCATACAATCGGAGAATGCTAGCCTCTTCTTATTAGAAAAACTAAAGAACGTGTTACATTTCAGTTTAGACATACTACGTGTACTGCATTTATGCAAATTTAAATATATGGGGGGGGGGGTTTGTTGTTTTTGGTTTGGTTTTTGTTTTCTTTTTTGTTTTTTGCCTAGAATAAGACTTAATTACTAATTTAAGCCGCTTCGCGTAATTCACTCCTATTTATCAGCGCCCTCTGCTGCACACGCAGCTGAACTGCAGCAAGTTTCTGTACTCTGGATTAAGAGGAAGTGGACTGGCTCTCCTTCATGGGCTCTGGTTATATCTGTACCTGCAAATTACATTTACTTAAATATGGAGCCTGTGTTTTATCTCCAGCTGTTGTCAACACGCTTCAATTAGGCTAGGTTCACTGAACGTATCATACATGAATGTCATTTATACATAAGTGAATTTACACCAAATTGTTCAATTTTTATGGAGCCTAATGTATAAATTAACTTTAGATAAATAGTCTAAAAGAAACTGTTTATTTAGTTGACGTTTTTCGACCAATTTCAACGTGTTTCTTGGGTGTATTTTGAGAAAGCCTTCAGTGTGTTTTGAGGAATGGAAAGTTTATCAGACAGACTCAGAAGTGGCGGCTGCTGCCTCGACTCTGTCAGCTGGACTCACTTTTTATAACACAAAGAGTGACGGTCAGTGGAAGTACAGCGGCAACTCGCGATTGCAAATATTAATACTGAAACTTTTTCAACAAGACTCAGGTACCCCGCAGCGGTACTGAAACACCAGCCGTCACCGTTTCTATTATTCATTACCAATAAATTACACCTTCATGCCTAAATTAAGCTCAATTCATCGCTGTGTATTTTGCTTTGCTCTTTAAAAATGTGCGAAACGACGTCTTACCGCATCCAGGTCCGCCGGGGGTTTAAAGAGAAACATGGAGGGTATTTAAACAGTCCCGTCGCCTACAGAAAAACAGTCCGTCCGAGCTCCCGGAGACTCTGTCACACAATGGCGCTGATAGGAGGAGAAAGCTGCCTCCGCTTACAGGAACGCTGCTGCCTTCAAGAGCCGCCCGACCTGCCCGCGAACTGAGAGGAACCTGTGCATATACTCCACAGTTTGGGGTCTTTAATCGCAAAACCCGAGCGGGCTATTAGTTAGGATTGTGTGGTACACAGGAAAAGCTGCTGCCCCATCCCTAAGGGATTTGATGAATTTTCTTTTTTAAAAGTTTAAATTGGAATGATCAACAAAATGTGTACTAAGAACATATAAGCCTTAAGAAATACGTTTTCTTTATTTATTAAATGTACTTGAGATTTTTGGCGTGACTCCTGGTGTCACTTTAACAACTCCAAAATTATTTTTATGCAAATCCATTTTTTTTGTCAGGGTTTATATATTTACGAGGAACACTTGAACGCATCAGGAGAAGCTGAAACCGAACAGCTGCCCCGAAAAGCGTCGTCGTCAACTTTGCTCCGCCCACCCTTCCACCCACACACGCGCGCGCGCGCGCGCGCACACTCACACTGTAACACTGTATCCCTCTTTATCTCTCCCACTCAACGTAAGACTAGTTATTTAAACATTAATATTTAGAAACGAAATGGAAGCAACGTTCACACTGTCAAGACTTCCTTTATACTTCTTTTATATCGTTTTCGCCTTTTCCTGCTTTGATATGTATTTAAAAGCTGAAATCATTAATTTATTCTTTTACTGAGAAAACAGTGGTCACGGCACCGAGCAGCGTACGGCGTGCTGTTTGGCCGGTTAGTGACATCCACCCTGCTCTGCAGCAGATGGCGGGGTGATGTCCGGTAAACTCAAACAAAACCCGGCAGTCTGCTCCGTGCAGACACAAACACCAGTTCACCAGCGCATCCTGAGGCACAAAATGGGCACACAGACAGTTTGTGGCCCTGATGCCCCCTGCTGCACGCTCACCCAGTTGTGCCCTAATACACTCACATTGCAGATCTCCCTGTTTTTTAAGACAGGCGGCGTGTTCTCAGGGCAGCCTTTCACTAACTCACTGTTTCCAGAACTCAACTGCTGGTACAAAATCATTCCGTTTTTGTCGTTTTAAAGGTGACAAAAACAGTATTTAGACCTTCAGGGTACACTTTAAAGGCCTGGTCACACCAGGAAGTTCACCATAACAATCATCAGTGTATCTTGGCAAAATATTAGGTTTAGAAACTTTGGTGATAACAATATATGCTATGCTACAGCTAGGTTATCACAAGCAGCGAAAAGTTAAACAAACACTAAAGTGCCATTCCCTGAACTGGCTACAAAACACAGACTATAGATAGAAGGTGAACATAATTCAATCCAATTCAGTTTCATCCCTCCATTCATCTTTCTTCTACTTATCCTTTTCAGGGTCGCAGGGGGTCTGGAGCCTATCCCAGCTGTCAGTTTTATTTATATACCAAGCAAGCACTTGGCGTCAGTGGGAAGGAAAAACTCCCTTTTAACCAGAAGTTAAAAGAGAGTTTGTGCACCTTTTCATTGTGGCTCGTTCATTAAAAATGTAATGATACAAGTTCAAAAGTTTCATTTGTTCAACTCCTGTCTCCCAACTTTCTGCAAGCTCTCCTTCTTTTGTACAGCAGTTTATTTTCCTGCAGAGGATGATGGCATAAAAGTGAATGGTGCACAAACAACTTATAACATACTCCAACACAGCTTGCTATTGCTAATTATCTTAGCACTCCAAAGACATCACAGTGTAGCACATAACCGAATACCTGTGCAGATTTATTTTGCTTCTGTGACTTTTTGCACTGCTTGCAGTGGCTTCATTGATCCCCCCCCCCCCCCCCCCCCCCCCCCCCCCCTTCAATTTTGACTTACTTCATTTATAATTCTGGCATAACAGGGCCTAAACTCATCCTTAGATACAGGCCGGGAGACATAAAAAGTACAGTATTATGCATAACATGTTTATACCAGTCTAAGTTAACCACAGACCACAGCTCAATGATGCAGCACTGCAGAACTTGTGGAAACAGCTGATCAGACAACATTGCAACATGGATGTGTCCTATTGTTTCTTGATCATGCAAACAAACACGATTGAAGCCTCAGCTGCAGTACAGCTAACCAGTGCGTTAGCCAGGGTGCATATGTAGCTTCTGTGGTGAATGGAGATCTGATTTTAGTTGTGCGTTCATCTCTCTGGACTCTGAGTTGACTCATGAATGCAGAGCAGTGAGGAGGGATGGCTCTAAATAAAGATTTCAGGTCAAAAACAGGAAATGGCTCAGCGAGCAGGGAGGGCAGGGCCATAGCAACACCAACTGGAGAGAGCTGCACCCACAACATCCCTCTCTCCCTCCATCTATCTTTATTTATTTCTCCCTTGCTCTTTTATTTCCCTCACTGTGTAAAAGTTTTCGCTGTTGCCTTAACCCTAATTTTCTCTCGCTGCCTCTCTGATTCTGGATTTTACTGTCATTATGTTCATTTATTTATTTTTTTCTCAGGTTCTCATGTCAGTTCAGGGACTTGCCTGATACATCTACAAGGGAAAGAATTGCACATGTATTCAAACCACAATGAAAAATATTGCTGTTAAAGTGAACAGTGTCATTACAATTGCAGCAGTATCAAAGATAATATACTGTGTGCATGCTAACTAAATAAATGTTCTTTGTCAACACTGCCCTGTGCATGTATCAGGTTGTGTGTGTGTGTGTGTGTGTGTGTGTGTGTGTGTGTGTGTGTGTGTGTGTGTGTGTGTGTGTGTGTGTGTGTGTGTGTGTGTGTGCCAGCATTACTGTGAACCTGACTCACTGGTCCAACTCATCACACACTGCATGAAGCTACATCCATCCATCACCGTGCTTTCATCCATCACCGTGTTGCACCTTTGGGTGGTAACATGTGGGATTATGACAGTCACCAGAATTAGATCACCGAACATCATGTTCCATTTATACTCAATAGGACAACACGCGGTGCCTTTTCATATCATCAGGCTCTATAAATTCATGCAGACACACGAGCTGAAAAATGCCACCAAGCAGAACAGTTGATTCACACTCGCATGTCTGTTACTCATTAGTTTTGTTGTATTGATGTATTGATTGTGTCCTTGATTATGTATTTTTCTCAGTAATAAAGGAAGTATCACTACAACGTCTATCAGCATGTTGGTGACTTATTCACTGCAGTAAATGAGATTCCGCAATTCTGGCAAGTAGTTCTAAGTTTAGTAACCCACTGCTGTGCCTTTTATTATTACTGTGGCTATGAACACTTTAACACCTCTACTACTACTAGAACTACAAGTATTACAACTGCCATTACTATTGTTACACCTACTGTACATTTCCAGTTATTACTCTGCTGCTACAGATGCTGTTGCTACTACAAGAGTCCAGCTGAGGCTTTATTTTTGTTGACAATGCTGATTTTAAGGGAGTAAAAAAATGCAGAAATTGATATGTGAGTTTGTGAGAGTGTGTGGTTGTCTGTCTCTCTGTGATGGCCCTGTGATGGACTGCAACCTGTCCGGGGTATAGCCCAATTCTCACCCTACGTCAGCTGGGTTTGGCTCCCTGCGACCCTTGCAAGTTGGAAAGAAAATGTACGTATATAGATATAGATATAGATATAGATATAGATATAGATAGATGCTCCTTCTAGATGCATTTAAGGCAGATTAACAGAAGCAGAGTGGACTGGAGCACTTGGCTGAGAAGACATTGGGCAGTTTTACACAGTTTTTACTAGCTCTAGTGAGGTGATGAAAATAATATATTGTTTATAATTTAAACCATCTCTAAAGACCCATATATATACTTTTAGATAAACATGTCTTCCCTCATTGGAAACTAATGTTGCATTTATCTTGGTATGTAAATGACACTTTTATTTCTCAGTTAATATAAAGGAAGATAACTAAAAGGTACTTCGGTGCATATCATCTTTCTTTTTATTGTCTCAGGAATCATTTTAAATAGATTCTGAAACAAATCATTACACAAAGAATCAAATCAAAGAACTCCTGCGCATCACTGCTGCCGTTCTCTCTCAACAGGGTACCAAGAAGCATCTACATAAACAAACATAAACACTGTATGATATTACATCAATATCATGCCCTTAACTTTAACCTCCCCCAAAATGTCCCTTACATCTCTGGAACTAATGAGTCAATATATCTTTACTTTTTGCAAGATCTAGTCCCACTCCAAATAATGAATATTCAACAGTTATGAGCAAACAATGAAGATAACTATCCTAATCTATTCTAACTATTCTAATCAGCTTGCTTGGCTTCTGAAAACAGTTGTACAGTGTAAGTGTTGTTGTTGATAATCAAGTCTCTGGAAGATTTAAAAAAAAAATGAAATGATAAAATTTGTATTAGTCAGAACTGATGATAAGCAAGTGATGTTCATCTCATTTATTGTGAAATATAGAAATATAGATAAATTTTTCCCCTCTGGCCCTCTGACCCCAAAGAATCATTTGTAAAAGGCAATGTTCTTCTCTCGTTGACCTCCAGGATACGTTTGTTAAGATTGCATATATGTAGGAAGTCAAGGCGAGTTTGCATTTGCTTTGTACCACAAAATAACTCAGCAGAGATAATCTCAGTTTTGAACTACAAATTTACGACTGCCTGTTTCAAGACGGTGGTCCCCGTTCTAAATGGATCTTAAACCCTAAGAGCATAAGTTAAATTTCCAAAAAAAGAAGCCTGATCCAAGTGGAACCAGAGCTCTGCCAGACCTGATGTCATATTTTAGTAGGTTTTAGCTACACGCAGGTCAACAGCTCGCATGGAGACCCAAAGAGGTACGGCGCTGGCTGAATGAATCCAATATTGTTAGGTATGGTCTGATGTTAAAATACTGGCCATTGCCCCAAGAGACTAAGCCTGCAGACTCACCAATAGGTTCTCAGATTGTTTCTGGAGTGACCCAATCCACAATGTATTCAAACCCCCCCCCCCCCCCCCCCCCCCCCCCAAAAATCCTGCAGTAAAACCCAAGTGGACCTGTAAAGACCTCTATCGTGACCAAAACTAAGGACAGAGTCTATAACACGAGTGTTTGCAGAATCCAGTGTCTTTTTTCTCATTTTGGCACGTACTACAGACTAAAAGTGCAACATCAAATTGAGGTTTGCCTTTAAATTACAAGGCTATAGACTGTATATAAAAGATGGACACTGTGCCATCACCCATTGGTTTGTTAAGTCTTGCTGTGAAGCCTTGAGCTGAGTGTTTTCACCACTGTCATCTTCACTTTCTGAAACTAGACATCAAGAGGAGACGAGAGTAGGGCAGAGCTATGAAAGCAAAACTTGTGATTGATTAGTCGTTACCCAATTAGACAGCATACCTTGTTTTTGTTTACTCTGATGAGGACCATAATTTGCAAAATGAACATCACAATATATTAAGACTTATAGATTTAAACAAAGTTTTTACTGAGCTCATAGAGCAAGGGAGCAGAGGACTGTTCTCCCAGAGACTTCAACATAAGCCGCGTCTTTCTGCAGCCACAGTATTTGCCCCCTGCTGGCCATTAAAAAGAATGCAGGTTTAAGACACTTCAATTATCAGACACCAACTCCATCTTTAAGAGCCAGTGTACGAACCAGACATAGCCATATGGTAATTATTCTTCCCTCTACGACTTCCCTGGTTTGTTGGTCACATAATAAAGATGTAAAGGAAAGAGAAAATATCTAACTGCCCCTTGATTGAACATATAAATGGAAATAGCTTATTCAACTCAAGCTTTGAGGCCACGGTTTGTGGTGAGCTGCATTACAGTGCTATAATACTTTGCCCCCATAGTTCCTTATTATGACAGATTATTACTCTGTTATCCCCCACAAATGGACCTTAATCTAATATCAAAGTAATTGCAATTAGCTGTAAGGGGAGTGTGTAACATGTTTATGTTCTATAACATGTGGAAACAACACCGTTGATTATCTTTGATTATGATTTAAAAAAAAAAAAAAGTCACACATTAAATCTTAGAGGAAGAAGAGTAAAGCCAGTAGAAGCATTTGTGTGTGCTGCCAGATTTGGGGAGGGTGTGGTGTGAAGAGAATATTATTAACGCTATTAGACATGGGTGTGGCACACAGGCCCAACATGGGAAAAAAAATAGGGTTGGGGGGGGGGGGGGGGGGGGGGGGGGGGGGGGGTAGGGAGGGGAAAGGCTCCACACCAAAAACACCCATCTGCTTTCTTTCCCATTCTCTCTCCCTCTCTCTTTGTCTCTACCTCCTCCTATTCTCTCTCATTGTCTCTTTATCAGAGTCCACCATTGCCCCCTCTCTGGCCCATACACAGCTGCTGCCTCAGTCACATGCATACACACAAAATGGTTTATCCCTGATATGATATATATCCAGAGTTAGTGGCACAAATTTATACTAAACACCCACACAAAGGTGGACTGAGCCTGTTGGTGTGTACCTCCATCCATCCCTCACACACAAACACACACACACACACACACACACACACTTCAGTATCTTTTTTTTTTTCCTTCTCATTACATTGAGACTTCAAACACTTGTTAAGTGCCTTGACTCACGCACTTCAAAAGGGGAAGTACAAGTAAGCAAAGCAAGTGGGCCTCCTACAGTGCTTCATTTTAGTCAAATATGTCTAAAATGTAGTCATGCCGCTTAGACTCCCTGCTGTTTTCTTGTAATCTAGGTGATCTAAGCATTCTGCTGCGACAGTCAGCGGCAGCCTGTGTCTGTTGATGCTATACGGAGGTGATGGAGCGGCAAATAACCATCAATGAGATCTACAGTTAATCATATATTCAGGAGAGCATTAATAAAAGGAGTCAGTGTGTTTAGTCTCACAGGATTAAAGCTGGGAGTCAGTTCCAAACTCACAGAGTTAGTTTATACTGCAGCAGGAGTTTGAGCGGGCTTTTTGGACTTGTTGCACAGCATCCTACTGTTTTTCAATCAGAAAGCAACCTTTACATGAAAAGAGAACACACATCTTTAAGCCTGCCACATGATTTGAGACTGCTATCTCATGGTTGACATGACCCAATTATATCATTACATGTCTGCAGAGATGACAAATGGGGCTTTTCAGTGTTTTTAAGCCTGTGACGCGGCTGCACTTGAATTACTGCGCTGTTTCTACATAATAAAAGAAACTGTTGTCTAAATATGATAAATGTGTGCTTATCTTGGGACAACAAGCTTCTGTACATCATGATCTTCACAAGCTGCTTTCATTAAAGAGTCCTTCCTTTTATCCTTAGGATAAAGTTTGTTATCTAAACTAAATTGGACAATTAAGCGGTGATCCCAAGCAAATAGTTTATCTCAAGATTACGGGATTAATTATCTTGACATACTGTAACTGGCCTCAGCAACAGCAGCTGCCACAGGTTTTAGTATAAAGCTGAGATATTGTGGTCAAAACAATGTCAGCTTTTATGGCTACACTGTTTAAATCAATTTCATTCATCATCAGTATGTATGCGTAAATAAAGGTGAGGTGCAATAAGGAAGATCAATCCCAAAAAAAAAGAAGCAAACTTTAAAACATTCAAGTGAAGTTACTGTTGGAAGCAAGAGACCAAAGATATGCTTTTTTTTTTTTTTTTTTATTAAAAAAAAGTTGTGGTTTTTTTTGTTAATGTTGGATGATTTCTCTGCTGTAGCAACATCTGGTGATGGTCAACTAAATTGCAGCAACCTTTAGGGCTGAAAAATGAAGCCACCACAAGTCAGTCCCGATAGAGTGTCATGTTTTAACTGGACGGCATTAAAAACCATATTTACAGCCTTTAAAAAATGTTTTTGCCTCTGTGGAAAGTTTCCTCCTTCATAACAACATTAAGGAAGCTATCGCTGTCTGCTAGGCCCCAGCCCAGCTCACTGAACTGGACCTCTCTAACATTTCTGCTCTGGAGCTTCTTGGAGCATTTTACTGGAATTATCTGCCAGATTAGATGGACATCACATCCAATAAGTTTCTGCTCAATTTTAGTGAACTAAATTCTATTATTTTATTCATCTGTTGATAAATACTAATTACTAAGTATCTGCAGCTGCGTGTGGCTTCATAAATTCTATGAAGGCAGCTTGCTTACCAGGTTTGCTACCCAGGTTTCCACCCTCTCACCCAAATAGTGTAAAATCAACATGGCCATGGCATAAATATTGAGGCATCAGACCGTGGAGTCCAGAAGCCAGTGGGCGACAGTCACAATGGCTCAACCATCTTTTTAAATACAGTATATGGATCAACAGCGACGTCATCGGCACATGGCACTTTTAAAGTTATGCTGAGCTGAGTTCTTCCTCAGCTGTGATTGGATAATTGAGGCTATTTCAACTGCACAATTTCACATCCTGCCCATTAGTCATGCGGTGTCATTAAATCCACACACCTCGGGCTGCTGTGAATACAAACATCTGCTCATAACGGTCTGATTTTTTCCCTTCTTTTCATCCTTAACCCTTTAACGCCAAGTGTATCATATTTGATACATGGTGTTTTTTGAGATAAACCTAAATATAATACAATTTTAAGCAAGAAATTGCAAAAAAAAGAAAAAGAAAAAAAAGCCAGATGTAGCAAATATGAAACAAATTAAAACTCATATGTGCAAATTAATTTTTCATTTCCGTCCATCTGGGGGTGGGGGCTGGGGGGGTGGGGTGCTGGAGCCTATCCCAGCTGACATAGGGTGAGAGGCGGGATACACCCAGCCTGTCACAGAGCTAACACAGAGAGACAGACAACCATTCACACCTATGGGCAATTTAGAATCACCAGTTAACCTAACCCCACTAACTGCATGTCTTTGGACTGTGGGAGGAAACTGAAGTAAATCCACACAAACACAGGAAGAACATGAAAACTCCACACAGAAAAGCCCCTGGGCCAAGGTGGATTGAAACCCAGACCTTGTTGCTGTGAGGCACCGGTGCTGACCACCGCGCCACCGTGCTAATATATATATTTGTTTTAATTTATCAGAAGGTTCAATAAACACCCCATTTTAAAAAAGGTGAGTTTTGTGGCGATTATTTCATAGTTCAGGCTTTACAGGGTTTAAAGTCGTGTTAGTCGTGCTCTATTATGTGCTCTCTATACTGTATACAACATATTTTTTTAATAGGCAAATCTAGAATATTCTCCAGTTTTTATGAGTGTGTATTAGAAGGGCCAGTCAGACAATATTTAGTATATTTCTTATTTCCATGACCAAAACAATTGAATGTTTCCAACTAACAGGCATGTCTAATATATGTTTTCCCCCTGGGCCATAAAGATCCATTGTTTTTCAAAAGCTAAAAACAAGGATTATTATTATTATAATGATTTATTACATTAGAATTGATTTACATAAACTCTACCAGTGCTGCAAAAATATCTAACCAGCCTCAAGCACCCAATATTGTAAGTATTAATCCAGAGCAGGAAAAAAAAGTGTCTGAGAAACCGTTTCCTCCTGTTTCAGTAACATTTGCGAAAACTGCAGTGCACAGCTGTTTCAGGAAATGATTTATCTTTTTCAAATATAGATTTTAAATTATGGAATCATATTTTGAGTCTTTTTTTTTCTTCCCTTTTTTCCAACATTTCGTTGCATTGAGAGGAGCCAGCTTGAGGCTCACTAAGTGAGGATATGTTGTAAGTCAGACACAGATTTTTGTTTCCTTTTCCTAACATTTTTTTTTTTGACAAAACATGAAATGTAAAATGTTATCTTTAAAAACCCCCCCCCCCCAACCAAAATAACCTTGCTTCTCTTTTTTTCTGTCCGGAGACTAAAGAATTTAGGGAGATAGCTCTATAAATAGAAAATAGTTAGGGCTCTGAACAAAACCTTTCATCTTGCATGAAGAGGGCTTGTGCCTTAACTTGAACACGGGTGAGAAAGCCAGACAGCAAAACACAGAGACGGAGAGAAAGAAAGGGAGGGAGGTGTGTTTATTCATGGCTGCCGTGACGCCTCCAGTGTCAGGTGACTTACAGGAAAGAAGTTGTTGTTCTCTTTGACTCTCTCTCTCTCGTTCCAGCTCTGTTTCTCTTTCATTTGGGCACTTTTCTCTTTTTCCCTTGTTTCATAACTTCTGACATGAATTGTTGTTCCCTCTAAAGTCCCCGACTTTACTGCCAATCTTGGCTATCTAACTATCTAACTAATCACAGTACAAATATCAGAAGCAGGTAAGGGGCAATGCAGCAATATTATAGAAGGTAATGGATTTGAAAGAAAAGTTACATGATGCTATAATAACATATCTTAGACATATGGTACTGGACTCAGTTGCGTGTTTAATAACTTTCAGCTAAGAGTTATGCAAACCTATCCCAACACTTAACTGTGTGTGTGTGTGTCCATACCCATCCATATCAAACTAGTGAGTGTGACACATTCCAGTGGAACAGCTCACCATTAATCTAGGAGGAGACTGGACACAGATACTTCAGTCCACTACGTAAAAACTCAACAAAAACACTGATGGCAGAGAATTCAGTCACAGGTTAGCTCCAGTATGACTAGTCTGAACAAAGCTGTAAGTACAGGAAACCGCAGCTGATGGAAGAAATACTGGAAGTGATGGTATTCATGTAGTTAGTCATAGTAAAAAAAAAATAAGTCTAGTAGTAATAGTAAAAACCTCAGTGTTGCTGCTTGTTATCGACTCACTGCAGAGTCATTTCACATGTGAGTGAATTCCTCCCACATGCATATCGTTTGATGCTTTGCCTCCAACAACAAAATCTGCAGCATTTTTTTCTACATGCACTTCGAGTCAAAGCAAACTGCACTGAAAAGTCTGTGGGGGATATTGTAGCTGAAAACAGGAAGGTCATTAATCTTCGAGAGAAAGCGAGCTGACACACAAGTCATGGCACATAAGGAAGCAGCCCCGGCACTTCGGCTCTAGAGTCTGGCAGCTAGTAAGGGTACGGTCTAGCTGGTTATCCATCTTTCTTTTCTCAGATTTTCTGCTTTCAAGCAGTTTCATTTTATCTTCCCCTCTTCCTTCCAGTCACAAGATCAGCAGAGAGATATGCTTCCTCTCTGGTGCGGCTTTTTTTTAAAAAACCAGGATACCCTCAGAACAGTGTACGAAACACTGGAAATTACAGTGATGGATTCCCATCAAGTCACCAGGGAAAGGCCTAAGGGTTAGGGGTTAGTTTCTGCCGCATGCAAAAATGGCCACTTTTTCAGAAACTAACGGATTATTCATGTGGGTGATCGAAACAGGCAAAAATAATTTTTTAAAAAACAGATTGATATTAGCCTAACCCTGCCCCTAACCCTAGATCAGTTGCTGGTGATTTGGTTGGTCTTAAGAGGTTAAAAAAAAAACCCTGAAATTTCTGCCTTACATTTGCATGCCACTGTCATCCAGGCAAGTTTCAGTTTACCTCCCTATGCGCCCAGACTTGAATAATATACAGTATGTATGTAGTGAAAACTTTGAAAAAGTTATATTAACTGTATTTGGCCAATAAAACAGATTCTATGAGCACAAAGCTGAAGGTATGACAACAGGCAATGTTTCAGATATGAAGGTTGCAGCAAAAAGTCACAATTTTTTGTCAGAGAAACGATCGACCCAGCAGTACAGAACATCCGCAACCTCACCACCTCAGTATTTGACCAAATGTGAACTCTCTCTCCTCTTGTCCCTGAGTTACAGCATTAAGCAATAGCCAGAAATGCATTTTTGCAAAAAAACATTATGATAAGGCACTGAAGCTGACTTTTGACCTTATTGAATATAACACATCTTCACGTCTTCTATTTTAGCCTGACAGATAAGGGCCAAAAATGTGTTTTGTGAAGCCACAATGACTGACACATTCTAATCAGCTCATCCTTGAACCAAGTAGGCATTTATTAAACCAGATATAATGGAGTTCCTTCAAGAGTTCTTGAGACTCAGGAATGCGATGGACGAGCACGGTTATCAACAGCACAGAAGCATAAAAGAAAATCTTTTCTGACTCCCTGCGAAAGACTGGCATCCTGTCCAGGGCGTACCCCGCCTCTCGCCCCATGGCGACAGACCCACCTCACACTCCACTTTGATTCAAATGTATTTCTTCTTTGGATTTCAGTTCACACAATACACTTCCACCACCAAAAATGCAGTTCTCTTTAACAGGTTTTAAAAAAATCTTTTGTTTTTGCACGCTAGTGTAGGATACTCCCTTATTTTGCTGTCACACAGCACTGCAGTTGTAGCCCAGTGAATCCTCTCATTGAGTCAACGGGAGCGTTAGTGACTCTTGAAATCACTATTGTACATTCGTTTCAGTGACACCTGTGCGAGCATACTGACAGAGAACAAAACACAAAGTCACAGAGTGAGTATGAGGTGTCGGAATAAAGGGTTAGTCTGTCGCAGTCAAGTGGACAGACGGCTTTTAGGAGGACAAAAGCTGGACTCTTGCACCGTTTACTCCAATTAGTGCCGTTTTGTCAAAGTCCACATTTCCCACATCTCTACAGGGAACGCGGTGAGTGAAAAATTAGCATGAGTCATAGCCAGAA
Source organism: Archocentrus centrarchus (assembly GCF_007364275.1). Lineage (NCBI taxonomy): Eukaryota > Metazoa > Chordata > Actinopteri > Cichliformes > Cichlidae > Archocentrus > Archocentrus centrarchus. The sequence continues at coordinate 28,078,130 of NC_044360.1, read as the reverse complement.
ACGCTGCTCTTAGACACAATTAAGGCTGAAAACACGGGACTTTTCTTTAATTGGGAAAACTTATGTTTGAGGATTTATTATCAATGACTTGCTATTATTACATCAACAGCATTGTAATAAAATATTTGTATTTTATTACAATGCTGTTATTTATATATTAACCATATTACATAGTAACATCATCCCACGGTACTAGTTTAGAAACTGTACATCGGAAATGTGATTATAGTAATCCATCCACAGTAATCTATTACTTCTTTCCTTACTGCTGCCCTCCTACACCAGACCAGACTGGCTGAGTCAGCTCCTCTGCTCTATCACGATTCAGCCTGACACACTTTCCCTCCCCTCGTTCCCTCCCCCCAACTTTCCTTCATGAATTTCTTCATTCATCCTGAGCTGCGTTCAGAACTTCCTCACTTCTCTGCTGTTCCTGCAGGTCTCATTCTGTTTTGTCTGATTGCATTTGCTTCTTTTAAATTGCATGCAAATATCCGGCGACTACATACTCTACCCCCCCCCCCCCCCCCCCCCCCCCCCCCGACCATCTCTCTCTCTCTCTCTCTCTCCTTCCCTCCCTCCCTGCTGGCTGCCTTCAGGGTAGCAGAAGGGAAGTGAATGGCTTCAGCCCTCCCAGCTGGTCCCATCACCCAGCAACCCAGAGCAAAACAAAAGAACACACACACATATACACACACTTACACACAAGCCTGCAAACAGGCAAGCAGTGTACACACATGCACGGGTTCACCGGCAGATGAGTATACGCATGTTCCTAGACACATGCAGACAGATATGCAGATGTATGCACACACACACCCGTACCCCCACCTTTGCCCTCACAAACTCACATCTATAAACACAGCCAGCTAGCCAGCCGTCCCCTGCAGACTCCCACCCATCATCCTTTCCTCCAGTCCCCCACCCATCACCCATCATCCCCTTCTCCCCTCCCCAGCACCCTCTCTCCAGACACCCAGTCCTTTGTCCACATTCTGCTCGGCACACACAAAAAAAGACATATTTGGGGAAAACAGATGAACATGTGTTGATCCAAAAAAAAAGAAGAAGTCGACACAAAGCACGCATTAAATGCATCGTTTGTGTTTGCAGCGCTCACACACGCACATTCACATGCATACATAAAAATTGCATTCAAGCACCAAAACAGAGCTCAGTTGTTGTCCTGAATGCTGTAAGTAGTCTGTAGCAAATCACAGCTCCAGAAACCTGCATGATCACAGTGTGTGTGTGCACTTTTAACTGCCAGTGATCCTCTGCAATATATCATCAGTGTGTGCGGGTCAGTGCATTCCAGCAGATATATTGTGATTAAGTCTCTAACTACTAGAACTATTTGTTTTTACACCCTCTGATTCTTCTGCTTGTGTAGTTCAAAGTTTCAGAGGATGACTTCTGACAAACCCCAGAGAAGAAATGACAGCTTAAATGCACCTCAGTTGGAAATGAATATGATACAACCAGAATTTTCCAGCTCAATGACAAATCAGCTTTCATCATCCACGAGCAAGGTTAATGACAAAGTCAGTATCACTTTATGTCTGATTATGACCATATTAGCCCACTAGGGGGCCCTGGCCAAAAATGTGTGTGCACCACACACATATTGTTTTTTTAAAGTTTTATAAAAAGGTTTTACACGTGTATTAGGCATAAATATATTATCTAAAGTAGTGCATACTCCACATACTGTATCTCTGTGGCCTGTGGAAATTCAACGGGCCTTTATAAAGGCTTCAACCTGGAATATGTTGGTATCACACTTTAACTGTGTGCTGCACTGATGAGCTAAAACGTTCAAAAACAAAGTGAATAACAATAGTTATACCACAAAAAAAAATGTCTGAGATACCCCTACGATGGCAAGTGAAAAGTCGTTCCCTGTGCTGGATGGGGTAGAAAACAGGCGAGTATAAAAAGCCTGAGTGATTTGTACAAGGGCCATGTCATCATGACCATGTGACCACAATCAGAGTAACTCTGAAAACTGGTGAGCAGCAGCCAAAATCCACTGACAGAACAACACATAAAATAATAATGACAGAAAGGGTTTTGGGAGGTCTCGTGGACTTTGACTCTCAGAAACACAGGTACAGTGAAAGTCCATTTCTATCCCTACAAGGTACAATCTACACAGATATAACTACATGTAAAAGGTGCAGGAGACAGGAGTCAAAAAGAGTACAAAAATACAAATTAGGTAAAACATTAATTACTACTTTAAGATTTTACTGTTTCCTTTGAGTTAAATGAAAAGCATTTCATGTAGTCTCAAAGTTTCATCCTGTATCTGTGTGGTATATCAGCAGCACGGTAGTGCAGCGGTTAGCACTGTTGCCTCACAGCAACAAGTTTCTTGGTGCAAAGGTGCCTTGGTGCTCCCTTGATAAAGCTGTGAGCTTTGAGCAAACACAAAGGACCAATAGTCCGAGAAAACACTTCCCTGACTATTTCCCTTCTGCATGCACTTTGGAAGTCGATTAAGTACAACTGCAAACTTTACTCAGGTGTTGAGCCAGGCTTGAGTGCAGCTAGCTGTAAGCTTGGACCTTAATGAAGCTGAGGCGTTTCAGGCCTGATTCTGCTAATGAATCAGCGCAACTGTGACATTAATGATAATGGAAGACATGCTATCATTGGCTCCTTTCTTTCCTTAAATGAACTTTCTTCACATTATGCTGCTTCAAAGTGGACAGTTGTGTAGTGGTTAGCACTTCACACAGAAGCCGCTTGGTGGACTGACAACCTGTTCAGGATGTATTCCTCACATATGTAATCTACTTGGATAAGCAGTTATAATTTAAAAGTATTAAGCTAAAACATCTGCCTAATGGACATGTCTTATACTTCCTGTAACCAGATGGATGCTACAACATGATTAGACTCAAATAAGGAGGTATCACACTTCGAGTGTTTCAGCTGGACTCACATACATGGCTGGGCTGTCAAAGCAGGAAGCTACATCAGAGTCTTCACATCACAAGGAGTCAGCACTCAGTGCAACTCGTTTACCACCCTAAGACCTGCACGAGCACACCCCAAAAAACTCCCCAAGAGGACAATTAGAGTGGCGTGCAGCATCAGATGTGACACCTGTGGTTAATGCTGCAACGGGAAGATGCAGAGACTGAATTTTTACAAAAAAAAACAAATTGGCTGTCTGGTAACACCAAACCATAAGCAGACACAGCACTGACTGTAAAGACGTCAAAGTTCATGATCCAGGAGTAAGCGGAGAGACAGAGAAAGTTCAAGGTGGATATTCACTCTTTGCACCATATACACACGCCTGACCTGATCATGTTCACATCACATGGAGCTAAAAATTTGATGTTGACCTTGAAAAGAGAAGTTTGACCAAATAAATCTTACCACACAGTCCATTTCATGACATATGAAAGTTTTCTGAGCCGTTTCCTTCTCAGTGGAAAGCAGTCTGCTTGGTTTTCATGAGTCATCATCACCCGATATGAATATGAATGAATATGGAAGATGGAAGAAGTCATGATAAATGTTTATATTAGAAGTGAGCACTGAAGAACTAAGAACTGCCAGCAATGAAATACATTTGTTTTAAACTATACATCCTCTACAAACCTTTAAAAAGACTTCATCTATGTCCCATTTTCTCCTTTGTCCAGAACACGAACACACAAACACATTAGCTGCTAAGAGCCAAAGCAGCTAATTATAGTGGACAGGTCTAGCAGGGGGACTAAAATGGAGCCGTTTGTGCAACAAAATAAAATCTGTCTTCATAAAATCAGAGGGAATGTAGTCAAAGCAACTGCCTACTAAATATTTAGTTTAACCTTCTCCTTCGGCATAGCAAGTGTGAGCCAAACCAAACCTGTAAGAAAAATGCTTTGCTTCCAAGCTTCTTCAGCCTAAACCGCTCAAACAAACAAACTACCACAGAAATGAAATGGAGTGAGATGTTTTGGAAGCACCACAACATGGAAAATCTGAGCATGTGAAGCGCTTCTTGAGGCATGGGATCATTAACAGCAAATAGGAAGAAAAACTGGGGGGGAAATGAGGTGGACTGAATAAAGTCGAGACTGATCTGGTTCAATCCTGTCTGAACTCACTGCTCATGCATCGTTCAATCAGGGACCCTATAGAGAGATAGATATGAGGAAGACTGTTCTTTCCATCTCTAATCATTTATATTTGGCTGGATGGGTCTGCTCACCCACTCACTGACAACAAAAAAGACACTGATTAGGTCAGAGAACTTAAAAGGAGCAACTAGGGTGTAGGTGGGTTGCAAAGTAGTTTGCAGAGGCAAAGCAGGAAAAATCAGCCTAAATAGCATGCCCTATATGCAATGCAATACAAATGCAAGTGTAGCTGAGCCATCGGCTGATTGTGACTGAGCTTGAGTTCATGGCCTAGCTGAATTAACAGTGTGTTTACCACCAGTCAAGCCCAGTACAAGCCACCTGAGACTAATCCAAACAGTTGGGGTTGGACTAATCAGTTTGGTTTGGCTCACCTTTAAAGTGTCCACTTCAGCCCAGTCCAAACCAGTATGTCCCAGTCTTGTCTACAACAGTCTTAATCAAATCCCTCTGTGGCAGTCTGGCTCTGCAAACTGGCCCAGGACCAGTTCCACCACCAGTCCCAGTAAACGCGTGGAAACATAATACAACCCAGGACAAACACCTGATCACACACAAACACACACAAACTGTCCTTATTCAGCTGAGGGATGTGTTTGCTTTCCTCCTCATTAATTATTGAAAAGAAAAATCCATCCAATAGCCACGAGTCATGGAAACCAGCTTCTGTATCACACACATGCATGTGCACGCACGCGCTAGCGTGACAACACTTTTTGCGCCTTCAGTCCAAACTGAATGTTTAATATTAATTGCAGGCACGATTCCACAGTCACCATATTTAGGCTGTGTAATAGATTAAAAACAGCTGTTTACTGTGACTTTTTGTCATGCAGGTGTCCATTTAAAATAAACCCCAATGATCCGAACAGTCGAGCAATTTCTTCAATCTTACAATTAACATGCCTGCTTCAAAAAAGCAGGGAGAGAGAAATATGAATTTCTTTCGTGAATATGCAGCAGATACTGGCCATCCATGCAGCCATTGATCTGTTTTATCAGACTGAAGCATGACTTACAGTACTCCCTTATATTTTTAGACATGTAATTTGAGCAATGCGAGACAAGGATACTGCATGAGGTCAAAATGACAGGTGTGTGCACCCGTGATCAACAGCAATAAAAAAAAAAGCAGGATTTCTGTTATTGTAGTTTGGCCAACTTATCATCCCTGTCAGCAGTTGGAGCCACAGCAGCGGCCGTGACAGACAACACACAGAGGCAATTAAGCAACATTAAAAAACATTAAAGCTGGCTGAGAATCATCACGTTTTTAAGTTTTCTTCAGTGCGTCAGGAACTTGGCGACAGACGTCTTTGTATTTCTGGATATATTGCAAACAGGAACTACTAGCTGGCAAAAAATGTGAATAGATAAAAACTAATATCAGCAAGAAACGCAGAGATGTTTTTCATCTTCTGCAATGTCTTCATTAACTAACCTCTTAGATTTAGCCAGTGACCAAGAAGCGGGTAGCGACCCCCATCTTGGAAACCACCTTAATGCACTAAACAATGTGAGACATGCAGCAGAATAATACCTCTTTCCTACCACAACAGCAAAGCAGTGCTTTTCACCTGTTTAAAGTGCTCGCACCACCAGCTGTGTGAGTTGGCCACCCGAAGGATACTACTGGCTTCCACACAAGGCTCAAATTATGGTGTTACACACATCATCATTCAGTCAAAGGCCCAAACAGTAATCTCTCCAAATGCTACTCTGCACCACTGACACAGATATCAGCCTCTTGAATGGCAGCCAAGCTGACAGTACTGTAGTAACAAAGTATATAATCATTAGGCCATAATCATACAGTGACTGGAAGCCAAATATCCCAATATCAGGGCTGGCGTGTTAACGCTCCCTAACTCAGTCAACATTTGCCGTGCTGATCTATTTTTCAATGTGGGCTCAAAGGTTTCTGCAACCCTGTGTTACTGACTGTCCTATAGACTAGTAGGAGGAGGCTACACACTGTTCTGAATATAGACACACTTATATAGAGTGTATATACTTGAGTGTATATACACCCTTTCAATATATTATGTTTCAGCAGGCAACACACTTTTAATATCTCAGTAAACACTTTCAATTTACAGATAATATCTTATTATGCAGCTCTGCAGACAGGGGACTGAATGAGTAAGAAAATTTCTATAAAGTACTGCTGAACAATAAATACACAGTCCTGCTCAACAGGCATATTACTCTCCCAGATACTCACAAAAATACAAATAATGTAAACCGTCACTTAATTTGTTCAAAAGATTAGATTAAAACCTTAAAAGGTGTTTGGATAACATCAAATTATGTCGGTTTTATAGGTCGGTGGACATAATGAGGAAGAAAACCTGAACCTACATGAATCTACATGGATTATATTTCTTGCATTTATATGTATATTCATATAACACCTCACCATGACGCTGATTATCATGTTATAAAACTGTTATAACTATAATGCACTGTCCTCCACTGCAGCACCTTTGATTGCTTTAATACAGTCCTGTTATTTTAAATTCTTCTTCTTCTGATTTCAAAGATTCAAAAAAACTTTGTCATTCTTCTCATGTAAACATGACGAGAAAGAAAATCAGACTCTGAGATCCCTCCAGTGCAAGTTGCCAAAGAAACAATGTACAGTGTACATTTACAAATAAATAGAATAATTTAAGAAAATAGAATATAATAAATAACTAGCTCTAAAGAAAGAAAGTGCTCTGGTACCCGAGAAGTTTGCGCTGATATTTCACATCATATTGTCATTATTGCACAGTCAGTGGTTTATTTCACATGAATATTATGAGTGGACTGGCCTTAAAGAAGCAGAGTTTCTATTGCACAAGAATGTTGTCAGTGATCTGATTTTAGTGAGGTGCAGGGTTTGTTAGTCTGACAGCTTCAGGAACTGTTTCGCAGCCTGGTTGACCTCACTCTGTGTAATCTACAACCTGAGGGGAGTGGGGAGAAAAGTCCGTGGGCAGGGCGGGAGGGGTCCCTGATTATGCTGGAGGCCCTGCTCCTGCATCTGCTGATGTAGATCTCCTCTACAGCTGTGAAGGTGCTGCCGGTGATCTTCTGTGCCAACTTGACCACCCTCTGCAGAGCCTTCCTGTCAGAAGCAGAACAGTTCCCATACCACACAGTGATGCATGTTGTTATGATGCTCTCAACCACACACTTGTAGAAGGATGTGAAGATTTTGTTCCCCAGGCCAGCCTTCCTCAACTTCCTCAGGAAGTAGAGTCTTTGGTGGGTTTTCTTGATAAGACAGCCAGAGTTTGTGTTCCATGTGAGGGTGTTAGTGATGTGAGTCCCCAGATATTTAAAGCTGGAGACAACCTTGACTGCTGCGCCACTGAAGCAGAGTGGGGCAGGATGGCAGATGATGTTCCTCCACTGTATGCTTGAGTGTTCACAACACAGTCTTTGTGTGTGCATCTCTAATGTCCCAACAACCGCCATCTTTTAATCTCAGGTCAGAAAGTCCGCACATAGACACATGGAACTTCTTATAAAGCTAATTTCTCGATCAATGCTGTCATGACCAACATGTACCACACACTTACTGTTGCAGAAGAAGTGCCCCCAGCACCACTCCCTTCATGACACCTTTATGGTCTCTGCAGCCTCCCCCAGAAGAATAATGCAGCACTCAGTCCCACCCCATAAACCACAAAATCCAAAGGATCTGCTGCTAACAACCCACAGCACAACTCAAACAGAGCCTTTGGACATGAGTTACACCTATTCAGTATCACTGATATATTAGTAAATATTTGTCTCACTCTTATTTTGAAAGGTTAGTCTCGGTCATTCCTATCATATTTTTCTTGCTGTCAGCTAGCTGGGCAGGTCACTGATGTGGCAGTCCTATATAATATCTCATCCTGCAGCTGAATGAACTCTAACTCCACTTAACAGACAGTTGATAATAATATTTGTCAGAAGGTTCTTGGTTCTAAGAAGAACTAGTCCATTCTTAAGTTTTTGTAGTGGAGAACCTCACAGGTCTGCTGCTGTGGCTGTAGAAGAGTCTGGAAACATGTCATGCAGTACAGCTAACTTCCATAATAAAACAACTGTGCATTATTCAAATAATAAAAGCTAAACCTATAGGCACAGCAGATGTGGATGATGGACTAAACGGTTTCATTCTTGTTTTCTGAAATCATATCATCCCCATGAAACTTTTTTGTACACCACTTTTTGTGATCATTATTTTTCACTGAAACTTTAGGCATGTTTAATATGAGCAGCCACCAATAGGTCCCCTTTAAAATCAATATATTTATGGGACACTTAGCTAAGGTGTTTGTTGTCCCACATTATTCAGTCAGCATCTTTTCCATTGTAACATTTCAGGTGATCATCGCACCAAACAAATGGCAGAAAAATAAAATAGTTCTGAAAGACACACACTGGCATTCATGCAGCACGATGAATCGAATGTGTCAGAGTCGACTGCATTATGTTAGCACCGAGCAGCAAATTCTCACCATCTCACAGAGCAGGAGGAAGAGTGTGTGGGAGGGGGTATTCCAACCGAGGACATGATGTAACACAGAGTACTATACAGGTAGTGGAGCAATGAGTCACTGAGCTAAGGGACGTAACATGATAACCTCCCAACGAGTCAACATCTGTGCAAGCGGCTAAGTTAGGCGCTCATCGTTTTCTCAACGGACATCAGAAATCTGCTCTTTACATCTCCGCGTCTCTCTGACTGTCTGTCTGACTGTCTGTCTGACTGTCTGTTTGTCTGTATCACCTCTCTAAATGCAGCCTAATCCATTATTAATACTTTGTATTTTTGCTCCTGTTAAGAGGCCTGCTCTGCAAACGCTATTTCTCTGACATCCGATCCCCTCACTCACACTCGTGTGCGTGTGTGTTTGTGTGTGTGTGTGTGTGTGTGTTGTGCATGTACAGTGTGTGTCTCCGATCTCTGCTTGTTGAGTCTTGTTTCCTCAGGATCTCTGAATGCAGCACAATGCTCCCTCGGTTATTAGATTCTGAGTGCATTGCGATGCATGCCGTAAACATACTGTAAGCGTAGCTGAAAACAGCATGTATACTGGTGTAATACTGTAATGCAATGCGCTTTTATTACGAGGTCTGTTCTGGGAGTTAAAATGTTGCCTCGAGTAAAAGTATTTTAACAAGATTTTAAGTTCCGCTGCACACATTTCAGCACTGATGCTTGTTGGAAATATACACCGATGAGTTGCAACATTTAAACCACCTCCCTGACTTTTAAAGGTCCCCTCTCATGCTGTTAAAGCAGCCATCAGGGCATGGATGACAGACCAGCGGTGTCTGTCTGTGATGTTGGCGGACAGTTAAAAATACTGGAATGTGGAGAGTTTTGAGGACACTTTGTTGCGCTCCTCTATCCTTTCTTCACACAGTGTTTGTGGCATTGAAGGCAAACTGTCTTCTGGAGGGAAGACATTGCGATCGGGTGCACCTTTGCCATGGGAGGACGGCACGCTTGATCTACAGTAAAGTTAAGGTGGGTGACGTGTGACAAAGCAACATGAACATTAATATTACAACCCAAGGTTTCCCAAGACTACTCACTTCACCTGCTAATGCTCTTAATGTTGTGTCTCATAAATATTTAAAAACTATGCAAATGGTCAAGCACCGCATCATATGAACTATCTGTGCACAAACTCCGTCTGCTGATGAAAACCATATGAATCCACTGAAAGCTTTGGACAAAGCTGAGCTCTATTTCCAAACTCAGGAATGAACTTCTAACTTAAAGCATTCTTAAATCAATTTAAGAGTCAATTATCTTCTGAATTTAGAAAAGCTCATCTCGGTAAATATGCAATGATTTGAATAACAGCCAGTGAAATCCTCGTCCAGTTTTGTTTCCTGAACATTTCCTGACTGAGATCCCGAAAGATAAGAACAAGTGGCACGCAGCGTTTGCACAATGAAGCCTTTATTGCAGACACAGCTGTTTTTCACATTCCCGCACTACACACTTGAAAAGCACATGCATGCGAATAAAAAATAAAAGCTATTAAACACATCAAATGATCAAATATCTAAAAAAAATTTCCTAGGATTGCCACTCTTTCTCCCTATAATGCTGCACAGTTGATCTCTGTGATTTTTTTTTTTAAATACAGTTATATCCACATCCCATATGAGAAAAAAAAAAGAAGGAATGAAGCAAGAAAAAGTTGCTGCTTGTTTGAATAATGAAAAGGAGGTCAGTGCCTGGAGGGGTGGGGCGATGGTGAACGCTCTGTTCAAAGTAAAAGCACTAAAAGACACAGAGCTGCCGCACAAACACACACTCGATTGCTGACTGCGGAATGACAGGTAACACAATAAAATGCCTGCGCATGTCTCATGTTTGCGCCTGCAACTCGATGCAACAGCTGCAAAAATATAAGTAGAGAAAACACTTTAAGGTGATGTGCAAGTCCAGTTTAGAGACAGCAGTCAGACACATAAACACTGTGACCATGAATCACAGCAAGTGCGATAGAGCGTTAGTCTGCGTCTACATCTGGAACTGTTTGTATGTAAAGGAAGCTGAAGGTCCTAAAGCCTGGTCTGTGCCTTTAACATGATCTTCGCTACATCTGCTGAAGGTCATTAAAAACGTTCCCATTTTTAAGACTGAGGCTTTCAAACTAGCAAATCATAGAAAAAGAAAGGACAGGCTCAATAAGAGATGAATGAGGCATTTATCAGTGTCATGTCCACGTGGCAGCTTCTTTCAAAACAATAACCACTGATTTGTCTTTTAAATATAGCAAATATGTCCAAATACTCCAATGCTGCCATTAGCTGCACCTCAGATACAGTACAGGGACGCTAACGGACTGCCCAGATCACTTATCAAATTCATGAAGGACTGAGCTATGATCTCACATGGTTATACTCCAGGAGCTCCAGTTTCTCCTGCTATCAGGAAACATGCTAGGTTAATGGTGCTGCTGAAGAGATTCTTGATCTTGAGTTTTGAGCAGGGATTTGGAGTTAACTTCTTACTGGGAGGTTTTATTTACACAACCCTGTACCTTTGTTTTTTTAATAAAAAAAAAAAAAGAACGATTTGACTGAATCAGATTAGTTTGATGGCAGTCCAAGCTGAAGAGGAGCTCCAGCTATGAGTCACCTTACATCTTCTGTGGGAGAAATGAATGGGACTCTACTTCCGGAACCAGACTTGCCCAAAATAGCAGCCACCAGTTTGCAACTCTATAGCAACAGTAAGGCAGATCAAGATGAGCAAACTGTGAGTTCTAACTTCAATAAAAAGCACTCTGCGAGTGTCTCCATTGATCCTTTTCATTTGTACTTTTGCAGTTAGAGCTGACAGTCAGCTTTCCAAGTCAAGAAAAATATTCACGGGTGCTGAAACCGATGATAGCCAATATTTTCTTGCTGATAACGGGTGAGAGTCCAGGATGGCACTCGACAAATGGCAGTTCATGCCCACAACATGATCTGCCCCCCCGTCTGCTGTCTGACTGACCAGTAAGCACCATCCACGAGACAAATATATATAAAGGATTCTTCCAACCTGTTCAGGCTGAGTGAAACATGCTCCTTTTACCCACCAGTTCCATATTAGCAAGCTTAATACAGCATTTACACACAGAGACACTTTGCATAAGGTCATGAGTTCACCAGATAACCCTGCTTACTATATGGGGGTAAAGCAGAGGGGAAACCTGCTCACTGTTAGAGCCAGCATAGAGCAGTGGAGTAACGCCAGTCTTGCTGAGGGATTATTGTGTGGTGATGCTATCATCACAACCACTCTCCCACTGTCTATTTATAGTTCACATAGCTCTCCCTCCCTCTCTCTCTTTCAGTCTCTGTCACATTCTCCATACTGAATGCCAAATGCATTAAAAGCAGAAGGTCAGGAAAAACAGAACCACTAACCAGTAGTTAGTGGTTTGCGCTTCAGAAAGAAATACAACACCTGTTCTCTGTCTTATGCAGACTTCTGCCCTTAAGTTTACAGGCTTCATATATCCCCTTCTTTGACGCAAAAAAAAATATACAACTTGCACCACAGAAGATTATTCCGCATTTGTAGGTCAAGAATTCCACGGCCGGGTGCCGGTTTGGCTCACAGGGCGAGCAGGTGACTGTATGCCGCAAGGCTAAATGCAGCAGCCTGAGTTTGAGTCTAACCTGAGACCCTTTGCTGTGTTTCTTCTTCACTACACTATCTAAAAAAGGCAAAAAAAATCCCCCCAAAAAACCATGTTAAAAAGAGAAAAAAAAGGAATTCTGCAAATGCACAGTGTATAAAATGGAACCCTGACCCTCGGTGGCTCGCTGGTGACCCGGCAGATGTTTTGAGGTAAAGTTATTTTCCATAAATGCTTTTTTAAACACCTGCCCAGATAAGTGCCTGGAGGAGATTCAAGGTGGCTGCTCAGTGGTGAGACTTGCTTCTGGGAGGACTTTGCTTATGTTCGGTGTGGCCACTGAACAGTTTGTGGCCCAAACTGGGTCCAGATCATGAAGGCAACATTCAGCAACATGATCCTCTCATTACAGTGACAGGCAGGTTAAAGCTTACAGCAGATCCGGAAATTCTGCTTTTAAATGTACTGCAGGGGCTTGTACGTGCAGTAGAGAATGTGACAGCCAGTGCTGGATGGCTTGCTGATTTTGCCTGCCAGACAGGCTGCAGCGTCTGAGACCCAGGCTGGGAACACAGAAGAACCACAGCACCTTAATCTGGATTAGCTGATAAATTAGAAGCCTGGATGCTTGTGAAATCCCTCAGACAAAGTTCCACCAGCTCCGTTGGCCATTTAACGGCAGCACATTCATTCGGGAAAGCCCAGGTTGCACTCAAATATAAACGTCTATCCTTCAAGTGAGTGATAGTGATTTAAAATACACAGTAAACACAATCCTGAACACTTCAGTTTTAAATTGACGGCACATAAATTACAACCACATGTGTGCATGAAGTCCAGGTATATGGAATACTGTGCTGCACTGGAGCGGCGCAGCGGCACACCGGGATCTGCCTGTCAGTCAGCTTAAAGTCATTTTGGTTATTTAATGAAGGCAGCTGCAGAACAGTAAACGCGAGCTGATTTTCTCTGAGCATCAGCCGAGAACACCGCAGAACAGTTCATCCAACTCCACAGGAATCAGATCTCTCTGAAAGCCCTTTCTAACTAAATAAATCTGCCAAGTTCCCGAGCTTCCTTCATGATTAATAAGAGTGTGAAACAATGGAATGATTTTTAATTAAACTTTTCAAACTGGCTGTTCGCCACAACTGTCTCGTCGCCTCTTTTCAGTTAGAATTGTTATAATTACAATGAACAGTGTTTGGTTTGTCAAATATATGCCAATTTGAAGAGCACCGTCATTTCACATGTGAAGTATATCAGTACACTCGGTCCGTCACGTATCATCTTTCGGCAGGATGTTATCACCAATAAATATCTTTTTTTTTTCCAGTGAAGTTTTTGCGCTGAACTGTACGCGCGTTACGATCGCGCGTAACGGGAATTCCACGCTGCACTTTTCCACTTCTGACAGCCTCTGCTGATGTAGACAATGTACTTGCTCCTTTATTAGACGCATACACACACGATATATTTTTTCGCGATACGAAAAGCTACCTGACAAAATGTTTAAGGTGTTAAAAAATAAGAACAGATGGAAAAACACCCAAATAGATCACTTACGATTACAACCAAGAGCCCCAGACAGCGAGTCTGTGTACAAGAGTTCATGATGCAGTTTAAGACTCACCCTGTATGGCAGATCCGTCCAGCACGGTGCTGAAGTAGAAAAATAGATTCCAAAAATGTGACTCTGAAGCTTTTGTGATGGGAGAAAGGTCACTCCGCCACAGCCGGGATGTTTTATTTCTGTTCTACCTAAAATCTAGGAGACCACGGACGGGCTCAGTCCACCGTCTCCAGTGTCACAGAGCGCGGCCAATGCGAAGTCTTGTAAGATCAGTCAGTCTGGTGGTGCATTCAGGTGTCATGGGAAACAGTATGCTTTGGGAATTCTGCACATAATTTTACCGCCAAGTGTGTGAAAAACACGCATTGATTGCTGAAGCTCAATATCTTACAAAAACCTATTAAATATATTATATATGTGGTTCATAACACATAAATAATCCTCGTAAATTTTGACATGCTAGAAAGCCTTAGGTTAGTCTTTTCTCTCTTCAGCCTTCATTTATTCCTGCAGTCCTTGAACGCGTCAGCAGACACTGTGTGACAGACGTGTCGTGCAGTGACTCAGAGCTGAGTCAGAGTTTCGTGTCCCGCCCACACACCGGTGGCGGCCAATCGCGCCCGTGCGGAAGCCGGTACGGTGGCGAGGAGTCACGCAACCCTCAACAGTTCCTCCGTTGTGCAGTTTAAAGGGACGCCGAGCCCGTACCCCGCCTCCACTCCCGGCCCCTCCACGGAAATCAGTCCCACTGACCACTAAAGACAGGCGGGCGGGAACGCACGTAACACATTCATGTATCAAAGAAGGACCAAAAGCTCAATGAACGAGGAAAAGCAGCAAAAAACAAATAAATAAATAAAATAAAATAAAATAAAAATCATATTATTATTTTTAATTAAAAATAAATAATATTCTTTTATTTTAATATTATTATTAATTAATTTTTCTTATTAACCATGGTGATAGTGGGGCCAGCTATTTTAACGTAATCCTCTTCTGTGTCAGTAAATTCAGACCACAGGCTGCTCTGGTTTTCTACTGTATTCACATGGGCGGCAGTCCATGGTTCATGAACCCTGAATTGTATATGGATGACGTTTATTCTCCCATCTTTTCCCTTTGGGGGTAAAAAAACAGATTTTCTTGGTCCAAAGGAAACTGTGATGGAAGGTCGGGTGGTTCTGAAATGCCTGTCTTAATACTGAACATGTTCTGCAGAGATTATAATCAATGGAGCAACTTATTGTGCGCTATTTTATTTGTAATTTTTTACCTGAGCAGGTAGGCCCTGTACATTCGTATGCCAAAGGTTCATGCTTGTCTGTTCCTGTTGGTGGCAATGCTCTTTTGAAAATTTTTTAAAATATTGTATCAGTGGAGGGAAGACTGCAAAATAGTTTTTTGTTTTTTTTTGTTTGTTTTTTTTGAACAATTGTTGAGGTGGCATTTTGTAACGCCAGGTGTATTTGTGAATGTTAGGAAGACTCAGACAGCTATGAAACAGAAGAGAAAACGCTCCTCTGATCTCATTCTGTGCTGCTTTTCACATATTAGGACATGAACTGTGGGTGCCTGCTTTCTTGTTGCATTTACATAGTGCATGAAATGTTACAGAGGGCCTCTGCCAGGCTGCAGCCTGCACTTGGAGCACTTAGAAACTTTGAGTGGATGTAAATATTATGAGTCTTCTGGGTCTGAGGGTTCTCTTGTCAGCCTTGCTTGATTTTCAGGACAAATGTCAGGCCCTGGTCTGATTCGGGCTCCGCGCACTCTGTGGTCAGGGCAACTTGCAGCAGCTTGTGGTCAGACTTCATTCTGACCACAAGCTGCTGCACAAATGCTGCTAGAATGGATGGCTTGGTTTTCTAAACAGGCAGATTTTGTCTTTAGTGGTTACACAAACCAGCTTTTGGAGATCAAACTTAATGTGTTGTAGATAAGAATAGATATCACGAACATCTGATGCGCTACTGTAGGTATAAAACTGTTGCCACCTCTGTTTCTCATGTCTTTCATGCAGGAGCTGCTTTGGAAAGTGGACTTCTTTTTTGGTGTCCTCACTAAGCTGCTTCTCCTCGAGCGTTGAAAGATATCTGGACATGCCTGGTTGCACTCCACCCTACTCGATCACTCACTGGGCCTCATGCAGCTGGCTTTGGCTGAGAGATAATGTCCTACTGTGTGCTGGCGGTGGCAGTGAGAGGTTAGTCATCCAAAACCTACGTTTTACCCCATAAGATGGCTGTAATTCTCTTTTTCTCCACATCCATCTCCTCTGTGTCTGCGTGATATTATGTCTGACAGTTATAGAGTCTGTAGTGGCTCAGTTCTTCTCCTGCTTACCTGTTTCTGGGCTTCTTACAGGTGAGAATCAAAGACTTTAACAGTTCTTTTCCTTAACCCTGTAGTGGTCTTATTTAGACCTGGGAGAGTTATTCTCTATGGTGCACTTTGGTTGTTTGCCAACTGCTCTCGCTGGTCTGCAGCAGTGTCGAAATCAGCAAGGACCTTCTGAAGTCCTTCACTATTATCTTTTGCTACAACAACTTCTTCATCATCATCACCTCTTTGTTAGGTCATTTTTTTCCTCTGCAGTCCTAGTTCCAATTACTTAACAAGGCTCTGAGCCAGGGAGAGATGAGCCTGGTTTAAAACATAGCATGATGTTCCAGTAGAGCAAAGTTTCCTTCGCTTGACCTGAGTAACAAGACGGTCGTACAACGTATGTACAAATGAACAAAAAATGCATCCAGTCCCATTAATGGGCTGCAGGTGAATTAAAACAGAAGAAGAAGAAGCATCTAAATGCAATTATTGTCCTTTTTTTTTGGTGGTGACACCAGCATATCAGCTTATGCAAGTACTGTATATGCTGCTGTTTTTCTTAAGGAATAATGAAGAATAATGTGAATGCATCAAACCTGTGACCCAGTGACATCACTAAACTGCATTCTTCTTTTGTGATGTTGGCCAGTCCAAAACCTTCCACCTCCTGCCCCCCCAATGAGCTCCTTTGTAGTGTTGGTGTGTTTGGGGTCATTATCTTGCTGCATGATGAAGGATCTCCCAATCAGTTTGGTTGCATCTTTCTTTAGAATGACAGACAAAATGTTTCTGCAGACCTCTGAGGTCATTGTACTGCTGCCATCATGCGTGACATCATCAATGAAGATTAATGAGCTCGTCCCAGAAGAAGCTATGCAAGCCCAACCCATGACATTACCACCACTGTGTTTCACAGATGAGAGTTTTGGGATCATGAGCAGATCCTTTCTTTCGCAAAACTTTAGCCTTTTCATCACTTTGGTAAAGGTTCATCTTTGTCTCATCAGTCCATAAAACTTTGTCCCAGTGTTTTTGAGACTTCTTGGCAAATTCCAGCCTGGCCTTCCTGTTCTTACAGGAGAAGCTTCTGTGCTTTTGTTCATGTAGTCTCTGTGAACAGTGGATTGTGATCCCTTCACTCCTGCCCTCTGGAGGTTGATGCTGGTGTCACTAAAAGCTGTTTTAGGGTCTTTCTTTACAACAGTTACAATGTTTCTATAATTAACTGCTGCTGTTTTCCTTGGTCTACCTGCTCGACATCTGTTACTGAGTACACCAGTGATGACGTTCTTCTTTAGGAGACTCCAGACGGTTGTACTGGCTATGGCCAATGTTTGTGACATGGCTCTGATTGATTTCCAGCTTCTCTCAGTTTCATAGTTGCTTGTTGTTTTCGCTCTCTGCTTTTAATGTTGATTACTCCTCTAACCATAAATACAGTCTGCCCCATGTTCCAATACTTTTGCTCACAAGACAAATGGGTGGGTTCATACCAAAGGTGCTGTCTTCTGAACTGTGTATCAGATCCAGATGTGAATACCTGGAAATACAAGCTGAGATGATCATCTTTTGTCTCAGCTATCCCAGTAAGTACCTGCTACTCCACCAAGTTTTTGGCTCCACCTATTTCACATTAATCTCATATGTATAAATTTGGTAGTGTGCCACAGGAAAGAGAAACAGCGGTATAATAAAAGGTATTTCAATATAATCTTCCCCAATATTGTAAAATTGTGAAGAGTTTGAATATCTGAGGATCTAGAGTCCATAATACAGTACATCACAAGACTGTGAGAATCTGGAGAAATCTCTGTGCCCAAGAGACAAGGCTGAAAATCAGTATTGGATGCCTGTGACCTTCAGGCCCTTGGGCAGCACTGCAGTGATAACAGGCATGACTCTGTCATAGAAATATGTGAACACAGGTCACCGTGCCATCCACAGATGCAGGTTAAAGCTCAGTCTGTCTGTGGTCAGATGAAATTTAAAACACTTTTTGGGAAGCCAGCTTGTTATCAGTGCTTGGCTGAAAAATTTGCATCTGTGTTGGTATGGGGGTGCATTAGTGCCTATGGAATTGGCAGCTTGCACATCTGGAAAGGCCTTGTCAATGCTGAAAGGTATGTACAGGTTTTAGAGCTCCCGTCCAGATGACTTCTTGCTTGTTTCAGCAAGACGATACTAACCCTCATACTGCATCTGTTACAACAGAATGGCTGCCTGCAGTCCAGACCTTTCACCAAGTCAAAACATCTGGCACATCATGCAATGAAAAAGATAACAAAGTTCTGAGCAATGAAGGAATACTGCTGAATAAAAAAAAGATCCATATACACTATAGAGGTAAACTGGACAGCTGGCTTTGAAAACAAGAGTAACGTGTGAGAGACTGACCACAATAAAGTGTGAGATGTGCTGGAAGTCAGACAGATGACAGAGTTACAATCATGTAACTGTTCATTTATTCTTTTAGGAAAGCTGGGATGTAGCAGGATTGGGTAACTCAAATATGATGTTCACATGGAGGTCCATATAATACATTTTTGTTTTGACTTTTTGTGTTACCACTTTCTGATTCATGTCCTGCTGCGCCCTCAGGCGGTGGGGGACTGCTACAACACCCTGACAAACCCACTGTGGAAATGTTGATATTCAGTCACAGTTAATTTGACATGATGTTATGCCATATGTTATGGCCTGAGTTATGCATCAGGCCTTCGTGAAAAAAGGTAAATATCTTGTACATAATTTCAAGGAGGGTTGTGGGACTCGTATATTGATGATGTTCAGTGATATTTGATTTCTGAACTCTGAACCAGTAGCTGAAGAGCTCTAACAGCTGATCTTATAAATGATCCGGTCTTTATTTAATTTGCAGACAGAACAATAAAGAACATAAAGCAACATGCTGAAGTCTGTTTGGCTCAAAAGTCACCACTCTTTCGCTCAAAAACGAAATAAATAAAATTTAAGAAAGGTGGGGCCATCCATACAGTTTGCACAACTCATAAAGCAGAGGCGAGACTGAATAGTCCTATGATGACATCACTGAGTGATGATGGGGTTGGAGTGTATCCTCTGGTTAATGTAGATATTCAGGGAGAACGTGAGTGTGCGACACCCCCAAGAAAAATAGCTGAGAAAGAAAACAGAACAGAAAGGCATGAGGACAGTTCATAAGATCCAATCTGTAAATAATCAATTAGCTCTAAGTTTATTTGAATCTGTAAATGAAAATGTGTTTGAACATCTGAAGGAATCTTTTTCATCTGCATCCACCTGCAATCAAACACCTCAACCCTCTGCCTGCCTATTATTAAAGCCCTCTGAGCCCCATCCACAGCCATGCAGCTGCATATCCAGCCTCCACAACAGTGTGCAACAACCATCCTCTGTGTGTGGCTTTTAACACCAAGCTATATCCACTTCCTCCACCTGCACATTCTGGCAGACAGCTGCAGCTGAAGGCCAAAACATTTGTCAGTAGCCTCTTCCAGATACCTGCTGCCACCACCTCCACATGCTTCTTCCAGCTTCCAGTAACAGCCTCTTCTGACCAGCATCTACATTTTATGACAAAGAGCCTCAGCCTGAACCTCCATCTTTCACCTCTGGCAGCAATCTTCACATCCACCCTCACCGAAGATAAGTGAACTCCACCTTAATCACCTTAAGCCCAAACCTCTCCTTGCAACATCTACAGGGTATCAGCCCCACTTCACTTGCAGCTCCTCACACAGTCTTTTTAGGATGCTAGATAACCAGCCTCGATGACCCAGGGCCACAGCTGTAGGATACATTTTAGGGGTCTCCATGTTCCTTTTTGACTGCAAATTAAAACCCAATTAAAACCATAGTTACCAACAAATCACAGGGTTGAGCAGGTTCTGGTGCAGGCTGTTTATTAGACATCTTAGTAGCACACAAATAGTTAAAAAGACATAGACAGTAGCATAGTGAAGACTGAGTTACACACACAGAGAAACAGACAGGAAGAAGGAACCTGTTGATCATGCCCCGGCTTCCTCATCACTCCCCCCGACCGAGGAGAGCCCGTGCTGAGATTAAGTATGAGTCCAAATAAAATCAAACTGTCCAAATGATCCATGGCGATGAGCCAGCTCTGTTGCAAAAAGTTACTAGCACTTAGAAATATACAAACACAAAAATCAAAGGACAAAAAGCAAAAAGTAAAAGCAAGAAGCCCTCCCGGGAGGTTGTGCCTTAGTAGTTGCTGGAAAAACGGACAACACGGACAAAGACAGTCGCTACATCTTCTCTCCTCTCTTCTCCTCTTCTAACCGTGGTATTTATACTCTTTCCCTTTCTTTGTCTAAGATTTGTGCTGAGTCTGCACTTTACAAACATTCATTAGAAACTGTCATTAATTCTACTGTCATTATCTGAAAAGGCACAAACATCCCGGAGCATCTTCAATACATCAACAAGACAGTAAGAAAATTCATCACAATAATTGTCAGTAACAACCTCCTTGAGGCCATCCTATGGTACTCTTGGAGAAGGATTTACAACTGCCCACACTTACACTGACCAGATATGAGGGAAAAAGTGGGGCCCAATTTGCCTCCAGACTTGTTGCTTAGACAGATTTACACTTTCTTAATTTGCATTTCCAAAATCTTTGGCTGTGCTACATAAGCAAGGTAGCCTATGGCTAGGTCCACTGGACAGATTTATCCCTATAAACAGTATAAATCTAAAAATGGGCAAACAGGATGACTGGTGTCCTATACATGAACTCAAAAAGGGGCAGTTTTATGAGCTGAGACCCCTAAGCATGAATTTGAATGAGTAACAGGTTCATCATGGGGCTAGAGCAGAAGATGAGTATGCTATCTGAGAGGGCCTGCTTGGCCACAGCAGACTGTTAGGGAGGGGTAGCAGAACTTCTGGGGCCTGAACACAAATAAGATCAACTCAAACAGGCCTCAAATCTTCCTACTACTTTTAGACACACAATACGCATTTATTACAGTGTAGAAAACCGTTTAGTTGCAAATAAACAGAAGTAGGAATAATAAGTTTAAATATCAACATTGGGTGATAAAAATATTTCCCAACACAGCCATATTCCTTTTACAGTCACCGATTTTTTTTTCTTGCAGACCAGATGAAGCTCCAGCTGCTACTTACAGACTCTGGTACCCCACCTGTGCAGGCTGCAGTCCAGCTTTTGCAACAACTTCCCCCACCTATCTCTGGCAAGATCCACCAACAGTTTTTGACTCCTTCACCTGCAAAATGAAACATACAATTGCAGTAGAGTTTAACCCACAGCCCCTTCCATCACACTCACCATCTGCTCCCACCTGGAGGACGTATCCTCGTAGCCTTCATCTAAATCAGCTCCCCCTGCAGCTTCTACAGGGTAACATGAGAGCCAAACTTCTTCAGGAACTGTGTAGCAGAGAGATGTTTGTTCCTGCTCCCCATTCTCCACCTCCCCATTCACCATCACCTCCTGCCCCAAGCTGAGCATGTTCCTCTACGGGGGCCCTTTAACTGGACTTTGAGCACAAATGTTCCCCTCACTTCCTCTGAATTTAAACGTCTTCAACCCAGCTCAGCACAGCTTTGACCCTTAATTGTTCCATAACCGTTTGCACTCAGAACAACTCTAAATATTTAACATCTTTGTAAATTTGTGGACATTTGAATATTTCAATCAGTTTTATGATATTTTGCTAGCTGAAAAATGCTAACTTAGCCTGTTAGCATCCTTCCCATCTTAACTAATTATTTATAACGAGTTAGTCATCATCTTCTCTTATCATCTTCAACCTCTAAGTGCAGTTTGTACAGTATATCTGTGATATACTGGATACATTCTGGTCTCAGATATGTTCTGTTCAAATGTAAAGCAATGCAAACAATGTAATAAATGTAGGAATATGCACCATGTGAACACACCATCATCACTAACGCTAGATTTTTAAATTAAGAAACATCTTCAAGAGGGGTATTCTATGTCAAGTGAACACTTTCCAAAAGATCCTGTATTCTTAATGTCTTATTAATATCTAGTAACAATTTATTTAAATTGTTAATACATGTAATAGTTAAAGTTAACAGTGTAGCGCACAGAACACCTAAAAATAGACACTAACTTTTACACATGACCAGATCAGTCAGGTTTTTTAACAATGCAGACTGATTTGTGGCGCATATAAAGTGAAAATAAATAACTAAATACATACATACACAAAAATAATGGCCACATGGTGAACCAGGACTCTTAAAGCACTTCATGTGCTTGGTTCTTACTACTGACTGTTCTTTTTTTCTCGGCCACGGGGTTCATCTGCACTGATTTAAAGGACCCGTCAAATAAACACGCAGGTAGAAAGAGCTGAAGGTGTGTGCGTGGCCAGTTCCATTTGCTCTTTTTTGTTTTGTTTTGTTTTGTTTTGATGCGCACAAAACGAAACACCGACACGAGGGACGAGCTTCCAGCCTTGTTCTTTCTACCTTAAATGACTAAACCTCATTCAGTATGTTCATTCCGCTGGACAAATATTATGAGTACCGCTGTGCGTAAAATGGTTCGCTCCACCGGCAGCCAGCAGTCCATAAGCTCCTGAAAAGCTCTTTACGCGTCACGCTGTTATCTCTGAGTCACAGCAAAGATGAGCTACGGAGACCGCTTCACGTCGTCCTCCTACCGGAAGATTTTCGGTGATTCTCCAAGATTCCCTGTCGCCTCCTCTCGCATGAGCAGCGGGTCTCCGCGGGGCTCCCCGGGGCTCCGGTCCATGGCTGCGCCTCGCAACAGCGCGTCCTCCGCGAGTCTGTACAGACGGGTGGGACGGACCAATTTCTCTCCGGTGCCGACCGCCTCCCTGGACTTGACTCAGACCTCCGTGGTCAGCAATGAGTTCAAAGTGATTAGAACCAACGAGAAGGAGCAGCTGCAGGTAGGCGTGATCACAGCCCGAGAAAGAACCAGAAGATGCGGCTCAGAACGCAGCAGAAAGTGTTGAGCTCACTAACAACTTTCCCACTTTACTGAGTAGTTACTTACCTGCCACTTTGTTATCTGCCTGGTTTGGACAAGGTTAGCAGCTAGAGCTTAATTTGATTTTGGAAGACTTAATGAGAAAGAAGCAAATACTTCCCTCAGGAGTAGGTGGAGACCAAAACAGAGTCCAAAGGAAAATAGCAGATGAATTCTGTGTATAACTATTGTTAACATTTGAGCCAGTTTTTGGTAACACTTAATAATTAAATTTAAATAATAAGGCCCAGCACTAAGGGCGTAATTCCCCTGTAATTAAATATAATTTAAATTATTTAATTTGAAGCTACAATATAAATATATATACCTACATATACTTAAAGGTAGGGACACTAGAATAAAAAGGTAACAAGTTAGAACTTTTCAGGAAACAAAGAAATGTACTGTACTGTACTAAGAGTAAATTTAAGAAGCGTTTAAGTATTTTAAGTAATGTATAAGCAGTTTAAGGCAGTGCATGAGTAATTCTGAGTATTAAATAACTTCAGGTATAAGTTGTAAATTAGGAAGGGAGAACAGTCCACATTTATATTGGTAAAATTAAAGGACCATTGAATAATAGAACATGCATCATTCACATTAAATATTAAATATTAAACTCCATAATACAGTCTGAAAAGTACAGCGTACTTATCATGTAAGATGGGGAAATACTGTTTGTTTACCATGAAGTTACACGCTACTTAAAATTACTTAAGCTGTACTTAAATTTACTGACAGTATAATTATTATGTTATTTCCTGTGTAGCTACCTTTAAGTGTTTGTAGGTAAATATATAATTGAATTGTCATTTTAAATAAAATACATTGAAATTCCATTTAATTACAAGGGAATTACACCATTAGTCGTGGGCCGTATTACAAAGTCTTTCCCAATTTTTTAAAGGAACAATATATGAGTCATATTTACAAATTGCTCAATAGGCACTGCATCATTACTACATGATAAAAAACAGTGATTTTTGAAGTTTGGATTGTATTTTATTGAGTTTCTATCAACCCTACCTGTTTGCTGCCTGTCATGTATTTAATATCCCAAATAACCCTTTGATAATAAACAACCGCTTATTCTGTTGCACAGGGTCTGAATGACCGCTTTGCCATGTTCATCGATAAAGTCAGACACCTCGAGCAGCAGAATAAAGTGTTGGAGACGGAGCTGGTGACTCTGAGACAGAAGCAGAGCGAGCGGCCCCGCATCGCTCATCTCTACCAGCAGGAGATGAGGGACCTGCGCTCACAGCTGGAGGAGCTCAACAGGGAAAAGAACCGAGTGCTGATTGAGAGGAACAACATGGAGGACGAGCTGCAGGTGAGACCAGTGGACAGGTTTGAAGAGGTGGAGGACAAAGTAAGATGTTCCTTCCTCTATTCAGTTTTGAGCATTTACAGTTGCAAAAAAAGTGGACGTAGCCACCATGATGCCACCCACTGGCATTTTAGCCACTGCCATCATGTTTTGTTTTGTTTTATTAGCTAATTTGCATACATTTTCATCTTTGCATAGACTTTGTATGTAATGAAGCTACACAAAAATTGCTTTATGTTTGGTATGAACACATCTTAATCCTAGAATTTCACTTACAAAAACTGAAGTGCAGACTCCTTAGAAAGGCTGTCCCACACCGCAGGCCATACTGTTTGGTTTATCAGTATCCAAATGGGTGATATTAAAAAGATCACCCCCAATAGAGTCATTACTAAGAGGGAAATGAAGGTAGCTGCTTGCTTCAAAGCTAGAACCCCCACAGAACTCAAACTTCAATCATCTGTAATGACATCTTTGTCATTGTGTCTCATGTTCTGTTCATGTCATTGCATAAAGCCTATTTGCCCACACATTTTCTCACCTTTAACCCTGCTGTTTTGTGTCATTTTAGAAGCTAAATGCAAAGTACGATGAGGAGGTGAGAGTACGGGAAGAAGCCGAACAGACCCTGAGGTCCTTCAGGAAGGACGTGGATGATGCCGCAGCCGTCCGCCTGGACCTGGAACGCAGGGTGGATTCGCTGATGGACGAAATCTCCTTCCTCAAGAAAGTGCATGAAGAGGAAATCGAGGAGCTGAGCAGCATGATGGAGGCGCAGCAGGTCTCTGTGGAGCTCGAGCTCGCCAAACCGGACCTCACCTCCGCTCTGAAGGAGATCCGTAACCAGTATGAGACCATTGCCTCCAAGAACCTGCAGTCGGCTGAGGAGTGGTACAAGAACAAGTTTGCGAGCCTGAGCGAGCAGGCCACGAGGAGCAGCGAAGCCATGAGGGCCAGCAGGGAGGAGCTCAATGAGTTCAGGAGGCAGCTGCAGTCCAAGACCATCGAGATAGAGACCCTGAGGGGTGCCAACGAGTCTCTGGAAAGGCAGATCGCAGAGATGGAGGATGCACACAATGCTGAAGTCACAGCAATGCAGGCAAGCAAACAGCCTTTGAAAAAGTATAATATTAGTAGCTTACATAAACTTGTTGTTTTTGTCTTTTCTGTTTGAAAGATCCAAACAATCTGCCAGGGCTAGAAGCCTGGTGGACACAGAATCACAGTGGAAAGTGGGAAACTGGGTCCAAAATACAATAAAATAGGAATGTCTTAACTGCCTTGTACATATCAGTAAAACCCCGCGGTGTCTCAGAAGACCAGGACTTGACACTGGAGTCTGAACTGCCAACTACAGTCATTTTTGTCTGTCCAGCTTCTTCTGTATTCAGGGTACTTTTGTATAATCACATCATGAAAACACTACATATTTTATTTGAAGAATATCAGTCCACTTAACAGTTCAGTTGCTTTGTAATTTTGCTTTAATAGAGCAATAAAACCAAAAGTATTTCCACCACCCAGCACAGAGTGTGGAAAACATGGATGTGCTTTTTGCTTGTTTGCGTTTCAATTTGTATATATATATATATATATATATATATATATATATATGTGTGTGTGTGTGTGTGTGTGTGTGTGTGTGTGTGAAAGAACCCTTAATTAAATGGCTAAGTATTTTAGTGAGTATAACAGAAGAATCTTATGCACAACAGAATAAAATATCACACTGAAGAGGAGTTAGTTGCAGTGACAGAATTATGCCATTGAGATACACTAGTATTTCTACTATAACACTGTGTACAGAATATATAATGAATCATGCATAAACCTAAAAGGCCAAACTAGAACCACAAAATCCATGAAGTTTTTGTGACCCTTAAAAAGCAACAGTAACAGACAGAAATACTGTACTGCTCTTATACGGTCCTTGGAAATGGATCAGTGCTATGATCAAATCTGAGGAAGCACTGCAACTGCAAAAGATCAAAGTTGAGACAACTTCTTTTAAAATGTGTTGGGAGAAATCTTGGATGGAGGTCACAATTATGTGCAAACCTGGAGAATAATAGGATTGAAAGCTTGCAGATCTCAGGGTCAAGTTAATCATCAATTATGTCACAGCTTGAGTAAAGCTTTCAGCTAACAGCACACACTATGGTGTCCCCAACTTTCATGTGTCAAGGATTTAGTAGAAAGAATCCAGCATACAGATAATCCTAAAGAATCATTTTAATCAATGACCCAAGCGCCCTCTGAAAGCTCAGGGTATATTGTGACACTCATTCAATAATTAGATCAGATCGATGGTTTGCCTGATAGTTATACCCCATTTCCTGTAGACTTTTTAACCTCACAGGCTTTTATCTGAAACATGTCTTATTACAGACTTTTGATTTCCAGCTCCCTTTATTTGATGGCTTAATACTACAGCCTGTTGATGCTGCAGACGGAGACAAGACAACATGCATTTTTTTTAATTTTATATTTTATTTTTTTGGTGTCACAAAATAACCTACTTCATCAACTCAACTGCAAATATAATGGATGAAATATACAGTCAGAATATTTCCAATCATGCTCAACATTTTAGCTAACGAAACGTTTTTGATAAGCTTTGCTATTACAAACCCAGAACTTCCTCACACTTCATGTAACTATTGCAGATTAAAAGCCCTTGCATCCCAGTGACCCTTAACAGGGCTTTTATTGTAACAAACATTTTCAGGCAAACCATATGTAGAGACATCCAGGTCAGGTTATCTCCTAACCTGTCTGTATTTGGGTGCTAGCTTTTATTTGTTAGTGTCCACCACAGGCTGACCACTCATCTTTATTTGAGAAGATACAGTATTCACTATAATAAAGTTCAATGAAAAGGAACAATACCACTTTCATATTTATACCATAAAAAGATGCTACAGCAGTGAAATGGTTAGCTTAGTTTAGCATGAATGGCATCATAAAGAACCAGGGAACCTGAGAGCCTCCCTCTGAATCAGAGAAAGACACATGTTACTCAGGGAGCTTTCGAGATGCTGGTAAATTGATTTTATTAAATTTGGACAGACCCATGCTGGCTTTTTTCTTTGTGCTAGGCTAGCCAAGTAAGTTGCTGGCTCTAGCGTTACAGTTAACAACAATTTTTTAAGCATTGAGGCTAAAATAGGGGGATATTTGATCATTGGCACTGATATCCTATCGATAAAAAGTTTTGGCTCTGTCTTTGAAGTAATGAAATCACATTCGAGGTGCGGTAAAGAGTTGGTCGTTGGTGTATGGTTGGCAGTCTAACTGTGACTGTAACAGTCCTTAGTGGTTCTTAGTGAATTAACCCTGAATGTCTATTAGCTTAACATCTGACCTGATCAGTCGGACACAGGAAGGTCATCTGGCTTTCACTGGCTTTTTACAGGCACTACAGCTTAGCCCCAAAGGTCGCTGGAACAAAAAGGAAATCCCTTAATAAACTTTAGAGGGGTCCTTTACAAGTATCACAGGAAACTACAGCATATCACAAACAAATATCACAGAAAAAAAAGTACTGATTAACTGATTAAAAAAAAAAAATATATATATATATATATATATATATATATATATATATATATATTCATGAGTGTTTGAATGGTCACATACTGTTGATACTCTCCAACTGCTGTTTCCTTTCCATTGTCACAGGACACCATTAGCCAAACGGACACTGAGCTGAGGAACTTGAAGAGTGAGATGGCTCATCATCTGAGAGAGTATCAAGACCTGCTCAATGTCAAGATGGCCCTGGACATAGAGATAGCTGCTTACAGGTGCTCAGTGGGTTCATAAATCTCCAACCTTGTCTGTTAGCTGAAAGAGCAAATCACTGATGTACTGATTAAACACATTCCTGTAATTCAAAGATGCCCTCAAGCCATGTTTTAGGATGGAAAAATGTACTATGTAGAATGGCAATATCTGATATACTGTACACTATGTTGCCAAAAGTATTCACTCACCAATCCAAATCATTGAATTCAGGTGATCCCATCACTTCCATGGCCACAGGTGTATAAAATCAAACACCTAGGCATGCAGACTGCTTCTACAAACATTTCCAGCATGGTACCATGATAGGATGCCACCTGTGCAGCAAGTCCAGTCATGAAATTTCCTACCTACTAAATATTCCAAAGTCAGCTGTTAGTGGGATTATAATAATAAGCGGAAGCTATTGGGAACAACAGCAACTCAGCCACAAAGTGGTAGGCCATGGGAAATCACAGTGGGGTCAGTGGATGCTGAGGTGCATAGTGCACAGAGGTCTCCAACTTTCTGCAGTCAGTCACTACAGACCTCCAAACTTCATGTGGCCTTCAGATTAGCTCAAGAACAGTGCATAGAGAGCTTCATGGAATGGGTTTCCATGGCTGAACAGCTGCATCCAAGCCTTAAATCACCAAGAACAATGCAAAGCGTTGGATGCAGTGGAGTAAAGCACGCCACCACTGGACTCTAGAGCAGTAGAGATGTGTTCTCTGGAAATCACATTTCTCCATCTGGCAATCTGATGGATGAGTCTGGGTTTGGTGGTTGCCAGGGGAATGGTACTTGTCTGACTGCATTGTGTCAAGTGGTGGAGGGGGGATTATGGTGTGGGGTTGTTTTTCAGCCCCTTAGTTCCAGTGAAAGGAACTCTTAATGCTTCAGCATACCAAGACATTTGGGACAATTTCATGATCCCAACTTTGTGGGAACAGTTTGGGGATGGCCCCTTCCTGTTCCAACATACAAGCAAGGTCCATAAAGACATGGATGAACCAGTTTGGTGTGGAAGAACTTGACTGGCCTGCACAGAGTCCTGACCTCAACCTGATACAACACCTTTGTGATGAATTCAACATCAACATCAGTGTCTGACCTCACTGGAAGAATGGTCAAAAATTCCCATAAACACTCCTAAACCTTGTGGAAAGCCTTCCCAGAAGAGTTGAAGCTGTTGTAGCTGCATATATTAGACCCTATGGATGATGAATGGGATGTCACTCAAGTTCATGATTGTGTGAAGGCAGCTGAGTGAATACTTTCAGCAGTATAGTTTGGTTTTTCTAAAATTAAGTTCAAATAGACCCTCTTCAAATTACATCTTCTCCCCCAGTCTCATTGAAACTATAACAATGAATACATTAATATTTTTTCTAACAGGCCACTGTCTTTTTATGTATACCTGAGGCTTTAAGTTCCTTCATTACCGTTGTGCACCACTGATTAATTGGTGGATCCTCCTGGTAGTTTTAAACTGAGATCAAACATGAGCACAAAGACACCTACCCCCTTCAACAATTTAAGTAACAAAAAGCAAAACATATTTAAATCAAGGGGGGCATTAATTCACCCCATACCAGTTAGAATCTATAAAGTCAGTGTCAGTGCATTAACCTTCCCTTACATTTTTCCCTTGACAGCTAGATTTATTCTGTGCATGTGCAGCTTGACATTTGTTTCCTTTGATCCTCTAAGGAAACTGCTGGAAGGCGAGGAGACTCACTTTAACTCAGGGATGTCCTTCAGCTATACCTACCAACCTCGAGCCTCATCCAGCTCCTCCAGGAGGGAGAAAGAAGGAGCCACGAAGGAAAGTTTCAAGGACATCAGCGAAGACAAAGATGAGGCAGACATCAACTCCAACAACTGAAGACAGAGGGAAACTCTGACACCAGCGTAGTTGTTAGGTGCAAAACTAATGTTCTGGAAGTAGAATTTAAAGTCAGCATTTTGAGTAATAGTCAATATACTGTATTAGAAGTTTTTGTTGCAGGCTTAAATATTTGAGCCATCTGCTTTTCTTGAAGTGTAATCTCCATCAGTAACCAAAGGGAACTAACCTGACAATCTGCTCTGCTCTGCACATCTCCAGAGGGAGTGAACATGTTACGAATACTGTACCACAGTAAGCATTAGCCCGAGAATTAAATGTTAATGGGAAAGCTTTCATTTTGCTGTTTCACATACTGAAACCTGTATGACATGCATGAAAAATAGATACCATTTAGACTTCGTGTCTTGAGTGAGACGATCCCACTTCTCAGCTGTTGTAAGTTTGAAGCAGTTTGAGGCATGGCCCATTTCCACATCAGCGTCTACACCAGCAAACCACTCACTGTGTACTCGATGTGTACTCAGGCAAGTGGCTCCATAGTGTAGTGGTTTACATATGTAACAAGTGAAAGATTCCTGATTTGATCCCAGGAGACACAAATCATTTAGATTTATATTGAAGGTTGTATTTAATACACTGAAATTTAAAAACTGACCTATTAAAAACATTTATTACCCCCTCCCCTTCCCAGATGTGCCATCTCTTGGCCCACCTATTCAGATGTGTCTAAACCTGCCCCTACAAAACAGTAATCAAGGATGAATTAGGAAATATTTCTCAGTTGTGCTTTTATTTATTAATTCAACCTGACAAAAGCAAGTAGAAAAGTTTTTAAACAAACCATATCAAAGACTTCTTTATACAAACTCTCTTTAAATAACTGCATTTGTATCCAAAGTATGTTTCAACTAATCAGCAAAAAAAGATGCTCTCAAAAATAACTATCAATCTATAAGCTTTAACATACACAAACCTTTGGTAGTGGTAGTCCTTTTTGCTTTAAGGCCTTTAAATCACAGCTTTGGAATCAACCAACCAGACAGATGCTGCTTACATCGTTTTCACAGACACACCTGAGGAGTTTCAGTCCATTCACAGTAGTTCAGTCCAGTTTTAGTTACAGCAAGTCACATTTTCATGACTAAAATAAACTTAAAAGATAGCTTGACAGTAGGAACAGGAATTTATCATTTTCATTCATCAGGTCAATTTCATGTTATATATGTGGGTACAAAGTAATTCAAATGTACGCCATCTGTGTCCAGCAAATACAAGATAATGATCTTGTTAGTTAAAAACTGAACAAAATAGCTCAGTACATGTTTTCATTCCAGCCTGTTCAATAAAGAAAGAAACACTTTAAAAAAAAAAAAAAAAAACTGCCAGCTGCCAAATGTGGCTACATTCATGTTTGAAGGTTTATCTGTTTTGTAACCAGTTAGCAACAATTTATTAATTTCTAACTGATGAAGTCTGATAAAGATAACGTCCAAAATGTCAGTTCAGCAGCTCAGAACATGGCTAAATCCACCTCTCATATTTAAGACTGGGAGGGCAGCACCAAGCCAAAGTGTAGCACCAATAGACCATCCTGGAGGAAAGAGAAACCAAAGCAAAAACGATCACTCAAAGGATTATTACCCCCAGCTTCCAATGTTAGAATTATTACAGGTTTGTTTCTACTGTGTGATTTTGGGGTTCTTACCTGTAGTGCATCTTCGCCAACAGAGTTCTGTATTTCTTTGAGTGACTGGTAGTGATCTAGGAGGTGATCTCCACAAACCACATCTACCTGCAGGACACACACACACACACACACACACAAAAACATTTCAGACCACTGCAGCAGAGATTCAATCAGGGATAACAGACCAATGATGTGATTCCAGGAACACACATTGGGTAAAAATCTGGGCATTCAATTCAGACCCAAAACCTATGCCACAAAATTCTGGAGAGCAAATTTTTAAGATCCAAGGACACACTCAACTAACCACAGGTTTATTTACACTTATCATGGGCATGAATATTTTGTCACTGTAGAGCACTGGGCTAAAATAAAAATGGCAGTCTAATAGATTTGAGGAAAAAAATGTTGGTTTATGGAAGTTAAGAATGTCTCTTCTAGTCATTTCAAAAGAACCACATTGGTAGAAAAACAAAAGTGTGGCCACTTTTCCAAAGTCCGAAAACAATCAATAACATCACCTTCATCTGAGAGGAACTTCCAAAGGAAAGGAGGAAGTCTCACCATCAGATGAGAGAAGAACTGAGTTGTTGGCCACATTTAAGAGGAAAAGGTGAGAACTTCAATTTCAAGAAATCTGTACCAACTATTAACCATGATGGTGGGGGCAGCATCAGTGGCTTAATTTAGACATAGTTTTTGGTCATTATTGAACAGTATAATGAACCCAAACACACATTAAAGCTTCTAGAAGTCTAAAATCATGAACTCAAACATACAAAAAATAAACTGCTCAAAACCACAAACCCACAAGAACAAGACGACGGAGAACTGTAATGCAGCTAATGTGAGCAAAACGTTATTTAATGTATCGGATTTCATTTTTTTAAAATTTCTTTTCGATATCCAATCCAGTAATTTAGGCCACTATCGGACCGATACCGATACTGAATATCGGATCGGGGCATCCCTACTTAAAAGTCAGGTCTGTGTCAGGAGAGCAAGTATTTTAATAGAAATCTATCAATTCTGCCTAGAAGAGAGGGCAAATATCTAACCAGTTATGCCACAAGTATAATTTTGACACTTTTTTTCAGAAAACCCCAAAATGAAAGAAAAAAATCTTTAAGTTACATTAGTTTATTCCACTTATTTAAAAAAGTGTCACAAATACGTAAAAGTTAAAGTGAGACTGTTGGAACATCTGCTGCACTGAACAGTGACCTGTAGGTTTGTCCACACAGGCCACCCCAGTGTTGCACTGAGGCCAGGAAATCAGTGTAAGCTGCTAATCCTCCGCCCTGTGTTACAAAATACAAAATGCATGAATACCTTAACAATCTGATCACACTTAATGTTTCACTTCTGGAAAGTAGGACACTTCTGATTTTCAGATTAATATTAGCAGCATGAGCTTTCTCCAACAGCAGATTCACTGGTCTGAGACAGAAATACGGCATCGCTGCTCTAATAACTTGAATCTAATCAGATTACAGTTGTATTTAAGGACTGTCTGCTGTCCTTCAGAAGCTGGCAGCCTGCTGAGTTTTGACCTGAGCTGCTGAGTCTTCCATGTCCAGCTTGTAGTCTCTTAAGTGCACACGTGCATGCCTCATTATTCTTATGTTCTGATATCTGGGTAAGGGTGACTTTTCCATGAGTCTCCCACTAAGATGAACAGTTGGTAAGTTCTCATCAGCCAGTGAAACTGAAGAAGCCTCATGGGTGAAATAGGAAACATCCTCCAGACAACACTGTCCTGATAAACATTCAGTCTCATCATGCGACTTTCAGCAGAGCCCAGACAGAATGACGTTAAATAATGACCAAATAAAAACAGAGCTCCAGTTACTCCTGTCTTTCTGTCCATATGCATCCTCCCTCTTCCCCTCCTGTCCTTTTACACTTGCATGCTTCCACTGATCCTCCAGTCCACTTCAATTACCTTTTAGGCAAGTCAGTTTAATTACATTACATTTTGATTCTTTCTTTGACTAGGCAGTGATTAATTTTCTCACACCCTCATAACATTTCACCAGAGTTTATGGTATAAACTGGTGATGGAAATAATTGTAGCTGAGTTTACATGATTAAAGTCTGTGACTCTGACTCTCAGATCTGGAAGATTTATTATAAGTGGGCCTCAATATTTCCCATTATTACAGATACTTAAATGGGACCTCATCTTGAAGGAAGTTAATAAAACAGATTTGAAGTTCAAACTGAGCATCAGAATGGGGAAGAAAGGAAACTATGAACGTGGCATGGTTGTTGGTGGACTGGTCTGAGTATTTCAGAAACTGCTGATCTACTGAGATTTTTCCCACACAATCAAGCCCAAGGTTTACAGAGAACAGTCTGACAAAGAGGAAATATCCAGTGAGCAGCAGTTCTCTGGGTGAAAATGTCTTGTTGATGCCAGAGGTCAGAGGAGACTGGCCAAACTGCTTCAAGCTAATTCTCTTTATAGCTGGGGATGTCCGCAACTACCCAACTAGACATTTAAATATTGCTGTGCTTGATGGCTGGTGCCAGAAATACTAGTCAACACATATTATTCTGGCTTTATTAATGTACAGTGGCAATTACCCATTCAAAGATGTTACAATACCACCAGACACTCCCCGGGGCTGCAGACGGCTGTCTCTCGCTCGCTCTGTGATTGGACGTTAAAAATAAACAGAGTTGTAAAGCGCTGCTAACCAGCGCTGTTCTGCAGTACTTTGATGTAAAAAGAGTGGCTGTATGTCGGCTTTGTCAAAACAAACTGGAATATAATCATGCAACAAAGCCAATGTGTAATCATAGACTAGTCAAACTTTTTCTCCAAAAAAACTAGCAAACTAGTCACCAATTACATTCCTAGTTAAAACCTGGATATGCAGAAATGCATTTCTGAACACACTGAATCTTGAAGAAGATGAGGAGCAGCAGAAGACCACACCGGGTGCCACAATATAACTAACAAAGTGTCCAGTGAGTGTGTCAAACAGTTTTTCAATATCATTAAAAAAAAAAATTGTAGCAATAAATAACAGTGAGCATCAAGCAGCCATGATGCTGTAACATTCCTGCTGTGCAGGTTTACATGCAAGACGCTGCTTCAATGCGCATCATCCTCTACAGGTGTGTGCTGCACTGAAGTTTGCAAATGAGAAAACATTTCTTTGTTGGATCATGCGTTTCCTGGCTGCACAGCATTCTGACAGCACTGCAGGCCCATGCTGTCTTCCTAATCTATAATGGTAGCCATACACTTGTCGCTGTACACACCCACCCTATACTGTAATGCTAAATTCCTTTACTGTCCTGCTTCCAAGTCTGTCTGTAAGTCTGCAGTCTTGCAACTTTGTGTTCTAATTAGCTGTAAGCCTGGTAGATTCACCTGGCAGGTTGGGCTCAGCTCCATCTTCCTCCTGATGAACAGCTCCACGTGGCGAATGGTGGCCTCACCTGACACACGGACGTACCGCCTCTCCAGTGGCTAAACAGGGTGGAAATTCATAAAAATGCATAAGACATACATCTAAAACCAGGGCCGTATTTTCACTCTACGTAACTGTGAAACAGACTTCTTGGTGATAAACACTGATAACTAAACTGTGTCTGTCTTATAGTTTGATACAGTTTAGTTATCAGTGTTTATCACCAAGAAGTCTGTTTCACTCTACGTAACTGTGAAACAGACTTCTTGGTGATAAACACTGATAACTAAACTGTATCAAACTATAAGACAGACACTTTATGCTCACTGTTTATTGCAGCCCTGTCATGGCCCTCTACCATCCACATAAAACTTCAAACTAATATTACAGTAAACAGGGTAGAAGCCAGTGAAGAAAGTACCACAGCATGCAGTGTAAGAGTTAATTGCTAAAATAACTTAAAAGATTGGCCCATTTGAACATTGTACCCTTTAGAACTACAAAGGAATAAAAGTAAATGAGACAAAACTATCCTTAAAAGCACGTCCAACAGGTCCTGAAATTCACAGCAACTACGCATAATAATAATCTAAAATAGTTCAGATTAAAGACTTTACCTTGTAGTTGCAGACGCCCTCTTCAGCCCTGAAAACAAAGAAAAGCATCAAGAGATGTACAACTTTTTGATTGTAAGGAAGCAGTTTGAGACGATGGAGCCACCTGCTGGCATTTCTATGCAACTGCAAACTAAATCATTCATTGCTGAAAATCCCATGTTTAACTGAATTCATCTCATTTGTTTCTCAAACCAGATCTTCAAGGTATTCTTTCTGCAATGTTATTTTCAAGCGATCAGATTAGATTTGGGTATCCAGATGTCACCTTATCCATCATGCCAAAACATTAAACTCACCTGCATTCTGCTCAGCCCGGCTGCAACTGACACTGAAATCTGATTTAAACAGCAGGACTGAGACACTGCCAAACTGACTGAATCACATTTCAGTCCACTTCCAAATGGTCTGGATTTCACTAAAATAGTATTTCACGTGTTTTCTTTCTGTCCAGGCTTTCTAAACTCTTATCAGGGAGCAATCTGGATATGCAAAACACTGATCTGGACAGGGTGCCTAAATAAAGCCTTTATGTGTACAGGCCAAAAAAGCAAAACATCTAGCAGACGTGCTCTAATCAAGAACTGAAAGCCAGCTCGTAGGGAAAGCAACACAGGCTAGCTGTTAGCAGTGACTGATCTTTCAAAACAAGGGGTGGAAGGCCTGAAAAGTAAACTGATCAATGACAGCAACCTTCTTACAAATAAGTAAAAACTAACAACAACAACAACAAAAAATACAATAAAATTAATAAAAACAAGCAACTGCACAGTACAAATGCTCACCCAACAAATTCCAGGAGCAGAGACACATCCAGCTCTGGAGGGATGGTGAACACAGACTGAGGAATGTTGTCCTTCTTCTGCCTCTTCAACACAACAGGACCTGGAGGGGAGATGACCGCTGCAAAGGAGAAACCTCAGTCAGTGAATGGACTCCTCCACTTTTCCCTACTGTTGTGCTCCATCTTTAAGTTTCCAGTTCTTGAATACTCAGATCTAAACAGGAAGTATTAGCCTCATTTCCAGCATGATATAACTACACAGAGTGCACAATTATAGCAAAAATCCAAATCACAAGTAGTTTTTTCTCATTACAGCAATCTTGATTATTAAAATTTAAATTATTTAAATATAAATGCCATCTAGTAGGAGTTACACACTGACTAGCTGGTGTTTCTGACCATAAAGTCTATCTTCAAAGAACAATTGTTTTGTTATTATAATCACTGTATGCCAAAATCATGAATTAAACACTCCATCCATCCTAAAGTAGTCCTTTATTGAACCTGTTAAAGCCTGAATTCAAACCAGGATATGAGAGCTGACAGCAAAAACATCCACAGCAACATAAATTATACCAATACATCTCTGCTCTGCTGTAATGCGTGTACTCCCATTACCTGCTTACTATAGGATAAAACTTTGGATTTAGTCTTTCACAATGCATCATCAGTCGAAGGAAATAATGTTCTATCATTTGTAACTGTGCACATTATATCAGAGCAAGGAAAAGCAGCACAGCAGGTCCCCTTTAAACACAAAAATAAACTGTCAAATGTAATGTTTCATGATGGTCATCCATTATTTTCTCTGGTACTTACATACTTACATACATTGCCACCGGCTTATTAAACTTATAAAGCTGAAACATTTTACCTGGTTTTGGCACATCTAGTCCTCTCTCTTTGTAAAAGTTACACATTTGTGCTCGTTCAACTGCAGTTTGGAAGGAGAGAGAGTGCGATCACATTAAAACGTGGACAGGAAAATGCTGCACATCGATTAGGTCACACGTGACCCTAAAACGTATACTTACGCTCTTCCAAGAAGGGAACCATTTTATAAACTATGTCCTGAAGTTGTCTGTCGGGCCTGCAGGGAAACAAAAGACTAACTTGTGAATCTGAAAGCGGACCAATTATACTCGCCATACAATGCTCATATTAAACATGGCTAAAGTTTCCAATGATGAGGTCAGTGTATGTTCAAGTAATCCCTGAGCCAAAAACTCAGCCTTCAGACTGCTATATTATTCTAACAGAGCACTTTGCTCTCAGACTACAGGCTTACATGTGGTTTTCAGAGTTACCACAGGGGGAATGAGAGGCAGAGCCTTCAGCTTTCAGGCCCCTCTCCTGTGGAACTAGCTCCCAGTACGGGTACAGAAAACAGACACCCCCACTTATAGTTAGTGCTGGATCAGGTGGCTCTGAAATATCCCTTAGTTTTACTGCTCTACAATCAGGCTGGTGAGGAACTTCCTGTGATACACTGAGTATTTCTTCTCCACTCCCCTGTTTTCACTCTCCAGATGTTTACAGTACTGTGCAAAAAACTTGAGCCACCCCTCAATTCTTTATATTTTGCTAGGAAAACGGTAAACAGGTACAGTGACACTTTAAAATATGTGCACACAATGGTAATACAGTACATAAAGGCAAAAAACTGAGTTTGTACAACTGTAAAAAATGAAGCCGTTGCCAATCAGACACGTTCCAGGTGGTACTGCATGGCAGATCAAACTCTGACAGTACTTCAAATTTCATCAATTTTGACAAGCTCCCCAGCACCACTGGCTGAAATGCACCCCAAACCATGACAGAGTCTCCACTGCTGGACCTCTATCCTGACCCCCTCTGCACATATTGACAACAATTTGGATTGATCACTCTGTAAGACCTGTTGCCACTGACTTTCAGTCCAGCTCTTGTGGAGTTTGGCATGCCTCCTTTTTTTTTTTTTTTTATTCCCATTCCTTAAGAATAGCTTCTTGACAGCCAAGCGAAGGGCCAGATGCACCTCTCAGGGCTTGTGTAAGTTTTTTTGCTGGATTTTTTCCAATTTCTTAAGGACATGTACCTCAGATATGATTTACCTTCATTAGAAGACTTTTTTTAGGCCTGCTACTTTTTTAAGACCACTCTGCTCAAGTTTTCAGCTAATAGCTCTTTGAGAATCACCTTGTTGGTGCAAAAATACTCTTATGCCTGTCAAACTGTGTTATCTTTGGTATTTTTCATAAATTCAACTAAAGAAACAATGTTTTTGCAAAATGCTGCTGGTCACAAAAGTGCTTAAAGACACAATTTAAAATTGGTTCTTTTGCCTAGGTTACTTTTGTGCATACATTCAACTTATGCAATACTGTCACTACTATTGCACTATAATGCTGCTGCTGGCACCTTGTGGCTGTAGATTCACACTTTGAATTAGCCAGTCAGTCACCACAGTAGCTTACTGGAGAAGGACAGAAAATGCCCATCATTTTGTTTGCACTAATAAATGTTGCTGGCTGCAGGCTGCAATCACCCATAAAAAAATTCGCTTTTTTCTTTTCTATATTGTCAGAAATCTTATTATTATGTATGATATATCATTTTGAGGCTGTATCACCCACTCTTAGTGGTTTACCCATTTGGCTAACAAGCGAATGATCCCCAGTTTGATCCTGAGAGGAGACACAAATCCCTTTGGGGTTGCATCAGGAAGGGCATCCGGCATAAAAATCTGCCAAATCAAATCATGCGGACCTACTTGCTGGAATGACTCCTTGTGAATAAGGGAGCAGCTGAAAGAAGCTTATTCAATTCTTATATGACCAGATTAGTCAGACCCACCTGATGTTGTAAAGAGGTTGTGTCTGATGGACCACAATGCTGCATGTGGGACACCTGTTGCTGCAGAAGAAGTGCTTCACGATGCAGCTTTTGCAAACTTGGAGAGGACAAAGCACAAAAAAAAAAAAAACAAAATTGATTTTTCAGACATCAAATATCTATTTTTACATGACCAGAAACATTTTTAAGTATTTGTTTCATGAAAAATATTTGTGACCATTAAGATTTTCTGTAGAAATATAAACTATGTAAACAAACACACATTATATATAAATTTCATATATGTGGGTTTTCAGTGCTGGCATTTGTCTCTATTATCTACAGTACTGTGCAAACATTTTGAGCCTCCCCTCATTCCTTCATATTTTGCTTCCAAGGAGCTAGACCTTCTTGTAATTGTTAAAATGGTCTTGAGCAATAGTTCTCCAGTTTTCTGAAGGTCTTTCAAGGCTTTACTTTGGACGTTGGCTGCTTTTTCACTCATTTTCAGTCCAGTCCTTGTACCTCACCATTTTCAGAGGATTTTTTTGTTTGTTTGTTAAGCCACTTAAAACTAACCTATGAAACATTCGAGCATTAAAAAGGCACATAACCTTAAGGGATAAACTAGTGTTGTGTGTACACATAACAGACCTATCTTTAGACACTTTGTTACTAGCAGCCTATTGCATAACACATAATCTGTTTCAATTTCTTTAGCTGAATCTATGAATGGACAGAAATAAAATAGTATTTTTGCACCAACAAAGTGATTCTCAAAGAGCTTTTAGCTGAAAATTGTGCATCTCAGCTTGGTGTGTGCATATTTTGTCCACATTTTGGAAAGTGGACAAAAGAAGGAGCAGCAGGCCTAAAAACCTATCTACAGCAGATGAACAGTATCTGAAAGCCATGTCCTTTAAGACCTGACACAGAACCTGAGAGATGCATCGGGTCCTTCAGTTGAGCCATCGACTGTTCACCAAAGCCTCATCAGAAATTATCTCAGTGGAAGGGTGGCTGTTTAGCAGCCGTTCTTAAGGAGCAGAAATTATGAGAAAAGGCTGAGTTATGCAAAATTACACAAGAATTTAATTGAAAGACTGTCAACAGGTATTTTGGAACAATTAATCCAAATTTGAAGTTTTTAGTTCAAATCGTAATTATATACAGAGGTCAGGAGAATGACAGTGAGTGTCTAGAGTCATCTGCAAAACTGGATGGTTTGGACCTGCAGCTCAGCCAGTGATGTTGGAGATCTTTTAAAAAAAAAATAATAAAAAATTATGGCTGCAGAAACGTACTGTCAAATTTGGATGCCCTATGCAATTCCATTTGGAAAGCACCTGATTGGTAATTACTTCATATTTCAGCTTGACACTGATCCCAAACACTGTGTGTACCCTGGACTTTGACCTCAATGTTACTGAAATAGTGTGGGATCAACTTGATGAAGGACAGAACAAAAAAGGTAGCCAACATCCAAAGAAGAGCTTTGAATGTCCTCCAAGAAGCCTGGAGCACTATTCCTGAAGACTGCTCAAAGAAAAGACAAGAAAGCTGCCTCAGAGAGTTCAGGCTGTGTGGAAGAATACAAGTACTCATACCAAATATTGACTTTGAAGCATGTTAGAATTGTACAAAATCTTTTTTATCTTATATGCTGTATTTCCATGCATGTCTGCACATATGTCAATAAACTCATGAACCTATTTCCCATTTTCTTTGCAATGAGGAGTGGCTCAAGACTTTTGTACAGCACTGCATATATTGCTAATGCAACTGTATCAGTGAGTAAGCTTATCAGGCCCTTGCTGGCACAGGGAATGTACCAAATTAATCATTAAACCACTTGTAGGACTTAGAGTAGCTAAATATGTAACTCACATGTGTGCAGGCACTCAGTGATGGTGGTGGCATCTATGAGGAAACCACAGCAAAGGGCACAGCGGATGTATGGATAGAACTGATTAAGAGGGAGCTTGGGCTGCGGGAACGTAAACAAATGTAAATGATTGCATCATTAAAATATCATTATAATCTTGTAAACACTATGCTTCAGCTTCCATTTATAAACGTATAATTCGGCTCAGTTCAGTGATCTGGACAGCTCCTAAACACCGGATATAACTGTCAGTTGTGAGAACAGTATAAAAGGCCGCTTCTATTATGAATAAATAAGTAAAAATTAGCCAAGTGTGAGAAAACCTCTGCAAACGCACCTCGTCCTCTGAGTCGGTGTCTGATGCGTTCGCTGTCCCTTCATGACTCCTGCGAACAAACGGTGGCGATGACATTCCCACTTCAAAACACTTCACTCGTCTCTTTTAGTTACGGACAAAACGGAAACTTAAACAGCTTCTTCGAGTTAAATTTCAGCGGTCAACGTTTTCTTAAAGTGTGGCCAAACTTGTTGAAAGTTAGCCACGCTTGGCTAGTCGGCTAACGTTAGCTGGCTTATTATATGCAAGACTAGAAACAAACATGTGAAAGCGACAACAGTTTAGCAGCTAATGTTACAGACTTTGACCAGGTGAAAAAAAGCCTCCATACGTACTAATGCCGAAAAATTACAGTTAACACAAAATGATATCGCACCCTAACTTGAGGTACTTTGTTGCTTTCTTCACACTCAAACAACTCAATTTCCCTCGCTAGTATGGCGACTATATTACAGTTTCCGGTCTGAATACTTCAAAATAAATGTGATCCGACCATACACTTGGTCATAATTAATAAATAAACATGTTCTTTACTTTATCACTAGTATTATTATAATACCATTAATATATTGTATTGAATATATAGCGACATTTCAACAGTAATGTAGCGAACAGAGACCATGGAGTGAAGGTTAACTCTGCCTCTCAACTAGTGACCAGAAATTGCACAACGCACAATTATATGTTGACTGAGCTTTACACCTGCTTCTGCAGGCCACATTTTTCACAAGCAGAATATCAATATTATGTCAAAATAGAAAGAAAATTCAATTGTAGTTCTCTAGTTTTGCTTACAAGGAAGCCGATTTTGTCCATACAAAGCTATCAATCTTCTTTGCTTTGACTGGTTTTAAAGCAATGAAAATACTTAAATTGTTTCTAACAGTGAGCATTTTTTTTTACCAGAAGTGGGCATTTTTAATATATTGAGGCTCACAAGTTTAAATAGTTGGTATTCTTTTAAACAAGTTTCCCATTCATATATTTTCATTGGGAAAGAAGCGCTTTCACTTATTGCCGTAATTCATCCTCAAACCACGTGGGGTCACCAGAGATTTTAACTGGAAGTGAATCAAGCGAGGTGCCTGCAGTTCCAGATAAGAAGAAAACAGGAAGAAATCCAAAAAGAAGGCAACAGCAAATATTGCAGTGTGAAATATTTGCCCACAATGTGGTATAACAGTTATTTTCCTCTTGCTATAGTCGACAGCTAATGGTGCACCTATTGGTGAACTGGCCAATTTACTGCATGCTTTAGCACAGATTACAAGCTATTCTTTTAGCCTGTATCACAGCGGTGTTTAGCACAACTGCAGAAATACCCCAACTGCAGTTATTAGTCATTGATAGTCATGTGAGTGTCTTAATAATCTATGTAATGAAGACTTTGTAGAGACTTTGTAGAAAAATTATTTGAGTAACCACAAAGAGATAAAAACAGTTTAACAAAGCCCACATGTAGGCTTCTATGTCAAGTCACCTTTGTTTCCATGGTAGAATTACAATGAGATAAACAGTCCACATGGAGTTATGTTGCAAGGGTATGACCATCAGTCATGACGTGCTGTAGCAGATAATCCCAGCAGCATTTAAAGCAGACATCCTTCCACCTTCCATCATCATTGAAACCATTTTTTTAGAAAAATTATGCATTGAATATCTACAAGCCTGAGCTGATTGAACTATTTGTCACTGAATCAGCCCGTGTATGTGTGTGTGTGTGTGTGTGTGTGTGTGTGTGTGTGTGTGTGTGTGTGTGTGTGTGTGTGTGTGTGTGTGTGTGTGTGTGTGTATTAGGCTGCCTTGCGTTGCTGTAGCACCTTTTTCTCTGAGGAACATGAGCAGGAAGGAACCACTGAACAGGAAAGTAAACATTATTACTTTGAAGGCGCACTTTAGAAATAAAGCTGCCAGCCTTGCCCTGGAATTGGAAAGCAACTCTTCTGCTAACAGTAAAAACATAATTTTCTATTATTTAATGGTTGACCTCTAGTGAAAGACAGAAAAATGTCTTTGATGCCACTGTTTATCTATAGTGGATACATTTCACCGTTATAGACAACATTTAAGAGAAGATAATTGAGATGAAGAAGGACATGAAAAGGTGCATGTTGCATGTCCTTTTTTAATTATTTTCAATATATTCTGTGTTTATCTCAGCTAACAGAGAACATATGACAAACCACATCAAGTGCACCAGGAAGAGCTGAACTCTTCAAACATAAACTTAGGCTGATCTTACTTTATAGACATTACTTACTTTATATTTATTTAAATATATATATTTATTTACCCAATTATGTCCAAGTTTTTTAGTAATTGTTTTAATTTTATGCACTAACCTGCATAAAACGGTGCCATGCAAATAAAGTTTGATTGATTGATTAATAATGTTATAACTGTATTGT
Source organism: Archocentrus centrarchus (assembly GCF_007364275.1). Lineage (NCBI taxonomy): Eukaryota > Metazoa > Chordata > Actinopteri > Cichliformes > Cichlidae > Archocentrus > Archocentrus centrarchus. Next base: position 28,034,015 of record NC_044360.1, on the reverse strand, counting down.
CTGGATGGTGGTCAGAGTTGAAGCTGCTAACATAAATAAGGTCATTATTTTCCTTAAGATGCCAAACGAACACTAACCCTGCCACTGACGAGCTAATCAAGGAATGAGGGTTTTTACACATTATGCAATGTGTAAAAATTAAATCAAATTTTCTGCTCTTTGCTTGATATATATTACACATCAATATTTTTCTAGAAAAAAAAAAATTGGCGGGAGTCTTGAGTGATTAGTGACTCATCAGTGACTGGTAAGTTCCAAACAACTGTGGTGGTTAAAGTGTTACCAAGATAAAAGATCTGGAGTTGATTCCAAGTGCTGATCTTGCATCTGATAGCTGTTCACTGGAACTCTTTGTGTAAGTCCAAGAAATGTTGTTGGAAGTGAGGGAGGCCATCATGAGGGTGAAAAATCAAAATAACTACCAAAGAGAGAGTGAGCAAAAGCTTTAGGAGGGGACAAATCAGCAGTTGATTGCATTGGTTATGTTCACGCGTACATGGGTATTTTGGTAAATGTGTCTTTTTCTATGCATTTTGGCTTTTCATCCACATGTAAACGGCATTTTGGATCACTGAAAACCGAACTTTTGAAAAACTCCTGCATAATCAGACACTGACTAACTGCAACTCCACCACATCAAAGGTGTGCGCCTTTATCACCTTTTCTGCCAACAGACTGTGTGTTGTGTTATTGTTTGTGGACCTTATACTTTGGCATCCTCTTGAGATCGCTGTCATGGGGACAGAGATCTTTTTGAACTTGTGAAATACCCATTAAAAAAATGGTCACAGAATTATTTCCATGGTTAAGAAAAACAGCTTCACAGCATCTAGCCAAGTCAAGGACCCTCTTGAGGAAGTAGGTGTATAATTGGCAAAGTCTACAATCAAAAGGCATCTTCATGAATGGAAATACAGAGGGTTTGCAACAAGGTGCAAACCACTGTGTACAGTCAAGAATAAGAAGGCCAGAAAACACTTTACCAGAAGGCATCCAACAAACCTGGTGGAGGCCATGTCGTGCCATGAGCATGTATGGCTTCCAGTGGAATTGGGTCACTGGTGTTTATTGATGATGTGACTGCTGATAGAAGTAGCAGGATGAATTGAAAGTGTAGAGGGCTATACTCTCTGCTCTGATTTAGCCAAACGCTGTAAAACTGTTTGGATGGTGCTTCATGGTGCAAAAAGAAAAGCAACCCAAGAGTTTAGAAGTGGAATACTCTTCAGTGGCCAAGTCAGGCACCTGATCTTCTCCCAACAGAGCGTGCTTTCCAGTTATTAAATACAAATCTGAATGCAGAAAGACCCACAAACAAAGGTGTGGCTGCAGTTGACTGTTTCAAATCCACAAAGGCCAAATTACAAGAACTGTGGCATTGTCTAAATACTTGCTGTGGGCATGATTTATGGAAAACAAACAAACAAATGAATGAATGAATAAATAAATAAATATTCCAAATATGAAAGTCAGAAAGTAGTTAGTAATGAGTTGAAAGTTCGGTGACATCAGGCTATTTATGTCTTTTGTTTAGTGACGTGACCTCTGGTGCTAATGTCCCACGTGTCCCAGTGCAGACTGTTGTGATCACCCAGTTCCTGGGAATTAAGAGGCAGGGATAACAGTGACCAGCTTGTATTGTACTCTATATATTAGAAGAGGGTGTTGTTTGTTGGTAAAGTCTGACAAATGTTCATTTTATGTGAACCATAAAGTATAATATGGATTATGACTGAATGTATTATACTTTATTACACTCCCAAATAGGAGAACTTTTTTCTTCATTCTCCTGGTTTTTTGTTTTGTTTTCTTTGAGTCAGGTTTATACCAGATGTGGCAGATCAGATTGCAGGAGGATACAAATCAGCCCATTTGCTGACTCAGAGAATATGGCTACTTAGAGTTGTACACCCAGAAAGAGGAAGGAGACGCTGGGTGAGTCACTAAGCCCAGAGACCTGATTGCTTATACATGCATGGATGCAAAAGAAACAAAAACAACCATTCCAGACAAAGATGAAAAGATAAATAGAACCATATGCTCCTTGATATCTATTTAAAATTAAGTTATAAGTCTGTGCTGAGAGAACTTGTGAACCACTTTATCTCCTGCCTTTATGATTATCCTCTCTATCTTCCAAATATTCCCTCCATTTGCCGTAATGAGGTAGTTTGTCTGCAGAACACTCAATGCATGCTGATATCTGGGACTTCTTGTGGTTAAATATTTACTTTATGAGGAACTGTGGACTACTATCAGAGCATGTCAGTGGGAATATAGATCTTACCACATTTGTAGTGCAGTGTTTTCACGACTCAAATGAGATTTCTGCCTTTTCAAGTGTCTGCATGTAACGCAGTTAGTCAGTGTCAATAATGGATGCTTTGCATCTATGACACAGTTGGGGTGTTCTTGTGCAAATATCCTGATGTCATAGCCGAACGGGGAATTTCCAGATATTTGCTCACTGTGTGCAACAACTTTGTTGTCTCTGCTTCTCTGTAGTGCTTTTTTTTTTTTTTTTTTTTGCAGTTAGACCTGCATCTTCACACCTGCATGGTCACTTACTTGTTCTAGTGACATCATAAAGGACCAGAAAGTGTTTATGAGTTATGAAGTACTCTTGAGAAGACGTCTGCTTTATGTTGCAGGATTTAACTAAACAAACAAAACAGCCTGATGCTAATTTTCTGGATCACGAATTTTTTTTTTCAATATTAATCCCTAGTAGACAAGACCTCATGTACAATATGTGTAAAATAAATGCTAATTACAATATTTGAAGTATATCCATCCACTGGGTGAGAAAAGGGGTGGTGCAGTGGTCAGGGCTGTCAGCTCGCAGGAAAAAGGATGTGGGTTTGAATCTGCAGGCTGGCTGGGGCCTTGCTATCTGGAGCTTCCATGTTCTCCCTGCGCTTGTGTGGGTTCTCTCTGGGTACTCTAGCTTCTTTCCACAGTCCAAAGATAAACATGTTAACTGATGATTATAAATTGGCTGTAGGTGTGAATATGAATGAGTAGCTGTCTGTGTCTATGTGTTGGACAGCCTCCAGCACCCCTAAATTGGATAAGTGGTTAAGAAACTGGGTGGAAATTTGAAATATGGTAAAACAGTGCAGTAAGACTAAGTCATTTTGACATATCATACATTAGAAAAGAAAACTCAGACTTCCTCCAGTTTGCTGTGCTGCTGCTGACTGAGATCAGTGGGTGTGTTCCTGTGTTTTCGCATGGTTGGGGAATTCAGGATTCAGTGGTTTTATGAAATCATAATTCATAAACATCTTTTTCAGTTTACTGAATTAAACTGCAGAAGCCTCTTGGATGAGAGGCGAGACCAAAAAGAGGCCCCATTGCCTTCATTTCAAGTACTTAAGACTGCCATGATCTTAATGACTGGAAACCTACACAGACACAGGGCCATAAACTGTAAAGTTTAATACAGATTTAAATTTGAACTGAATGAAGATGCTAGATAAAAAAGTCAGCAGATATGTGAATAATTAAATTTTAAAGTAATTTGGATCCCCACTGGGGGACCATTAATGTGTTTTACAGCATTTCACTGCAGTACAATAATTGTTTGGATACTTCAGAGCTCAAAGTGGTGAATGGGCAGGCAGACCAGCATACTGAAGCTGCCATCCTCAGAGACTAAAAGAATAACAACAAACTGCATTTAAATTTACACACCATTTTTGTTGGGTGTGTTTATAAAGCACGGGTGGCACCTTATTGGTGATAATACTGTGATTACTCTGTATGTGGACACAGCTAAAATATACATAAAAATGTAATTTTTTCATATATTAAATTGAGAGTATAGAAATAAACAACTTTAACTGTGTACATCTAAGAAATCTAGACAAAAAGACATGGATCCAAATAACATTATCAAAAAGCTGGTTATACTTTATATATTTTTAGAAGTCAGAAACAGAAGTTACACTTTACACAGTATTTAACATGTAACATAGTGAATACAGAGAATTATGTTTATGGTGCGCCTAACAGGCTCTTTCATGCCACTGCAGCGCCTTCTTACTGTAGTGAGTATAGTTCTTTGAGCATTGGGACAAAGATTTCCTTACAATCAGCTCAGTTTAGCACTCCTGGAAGATGACACTAAATTATTTGACAAACGAGTGTTGTATCATCACAGACACACAATATATTTTTACTGAAAATTTCTAAGGGTTCCTTAGAAACAGCTTTAATAATCAGGTATATTTTAGTCGTTGAGTCGCTCAGGACCTTCGGTTGTAGTCAAACAGGCGTGTGACAGCATGTCTCAACTGTCTCGTCATTTGGGACACGGCTACCTTCACTCAGCTGATTGACTGAGACACGGTTCAGATCTCTTCATAAAGTTGTCTGGTGATTGTACACTTTTTTTTTTTTTTTTTTCCTTTCCAGGCTCTGGGTTATGAAATTGTGGCTAAAGACCAAAGCACATCATATTCACGAGGAGCTGCGTGTCATTTTTGGGGTAAGGTTTAAAAAAAAAAAAAAATAATACAACAGCAGACTGGAGTTTGTCATACAAACATTTCTCAGAGGCAGAGCTGCTCTGAAGGCAGAAATAATCTCATTAGTTCAGTTACAGTAGTCACACTGCACATTGACATTCCCAGCATGCAGAGGGCCCGGCACAACTGACGCACTAAAGGACTCACGCTTAAAGCTATATTATCTGACCCCACTTGCTCAGCAAGTATTCATCATCTGTTGGCAACTAGCTGGTGTCTCCACAATCTGCTAATGATCCTATTGATAATGCTGCTGATGATGTTCTCTTTAAATGAAGTTTGTGGGCTGAAGCCAGAGAACATGAACCTGAAGCCAAAATTGTATCCACATTAAACTGGAGCTTTTTGAAGTCTGAAGTTTAGATTTCTGCCTGACCTTAATCCACTGCTCCTGTTCACTGTTCCCACCAACTCATCCACGATAATGAGCAACCTGAAATACAAACATGAATCGTCATAATTTTTTAATTTTGTCCTTTTTTCCTGCCTTTGGTTGATTTCTACCTACTGCAACTCTATCACGAATGCCATGTGCATGTGGATTAAATGTCATTACAGCCTCCCTCATTCAGTCTGCTGGGTCTATTCTTTCACTCTGTACTTATAAATTTACTCTCATATTTATATTAATTTCCACTTCTAGAGTAGCTCTGCCTCAAAAATATTCACATTACTAAAAGTACTGTCTGTCAGACTGTGGAGCAGGATCCTGTACAGTGACAGGTCAGTTGACTGAAGAGCACTGCTGGACATACGTTCCTTTCTCAGACCTCCAGAAGACTCTGAGGCTCTGCTTGCTGGTTGTTAGGCTGGAGACGACAAATGGGCTTGTTGCACATGGGGCACACACTGCGGATCTCTAACCATTTTAGCAGACACCTGCAAAAATATGAATAGATGTGAGGCAAAGTATGTGAAAAGGTTCAGTTTTAACCACTCAACATCCGCCAGATCATTTTAGCCTCATGTTAAACAAGCCCAGCTTCAGAAACAAGATGATGTTACCCTTTAGCTCAGCTCTCTTACGGATTTTGGCCTTACAGTTTTTTTTTTTGTTGTTATAAGTTGGGCATGCCAAGTAGGTGAAGCAGTATGAACCTAAGCATCATCCTACCCTAAAAAGGTCACCTTTGATCTGGTGATGGCTGAGAGGTCAAAACAGAACAACAGACAAATATTGGACAGTTAAACAGGAGCAGTGACAGCTCACACACTTTGTAAACAGCATGTACATTCCTGAAGTACTGCTGTTACTGTCACACCTCAGCTGCGGGGAAAATAAAGGTTCAGTTGCAATAGGCACGTTCCTGTTCAAACAGGCACGGTCAAATGTTCTCAGAAATCTGGTAGTCGTTCCCTGCAAACGTTCCTGGACATCTTTCTCTAAATTTGAAAGCCTCGCTGAATGCTCGGGCTGTTAGCTGAACGCAGAGACCAGCGAGGAATTTGCAGGCAGTCAAGATTCTTGGTGCAATTACTAATATTTAGTGGCTTTATATAAGATCTATGGAGCCACCGACATAGGATGTGTAGACACAAAGGCTGTGTGCTATTGCATATGTTGTGAGTTACAGACTTACGAGGCAAGTTTGTGAAACCGCTGAAACAAATGAATCATGTTCATTGTTTTTCTTTTTGTAAATACTGTTGTTCACATTCACAGATATGGCATCATTAAAGTCTGATAATCAGCATGCAGCGATACTACACAACTTACTTTTTGTGAAAAGCATGGGAGCACGGGCACACTCCAAGCTCGTCCCTGCTGCGAAACTCTTCTAAACACACCGCACATGTTTGCTGGAAAGGGCAAATGACAGTTTACAAAATGGGTTTCAATCTAACTTGCCCACCTTTATTCACTTATCACAGTATAACATCTGCCTGCCATTTAGCCAGAAAGATAATCCATTCATTCAGCTGCTATGCAGAATATTAATCACCCATTAATAATTTAATCTCTGCCATGACTTCTTTTAACTGTATTGATAATATTTTGGTAGAAAATATACACCAATAAAATATGCAGCATACTCTTCCCTCTAAAAGTATTGGATCAGTGAGGCCAAACACTTTATTTTTGATGTAGACCAAAAAAAATTGGGGTTTTACCAAAAAGAAAAAATCAATCTGAGACAAAGATCAACATCTCAGCTTTTATTTCCAGATATTTACATCTGGATCTGATACACAGTTCAGATGACAGCACCTTTTGTCTGAAGCCACCCATTTTTCTTGTCAGCAAAAGTATTAGTTTTAGGGACTGATGAGACAAAGATTAACCTTTACCAAGGTGATGGAAAGGCTAAAGTTTGGAGAAAGAAAGGATCTGCTCATGATCCCAAACATTTCTGAAACACAGTGGAGGTAATGTCATGGCTTGGGCTTGGATGGCTTCTTCTGGGATGGGCTCATTAATCTTCATTGATGATCTCATGCATGATGGCAGCAGTTCAGTGAACTCAGAGGTCTGCAGAAACATTTTGTCTGTGAATTTAAAGAAAGATGAAACCAAACTGATCGGGAGATCCTTCATCATGCAGTAAGATAATGACCCAAAACACACACAGGAGTTCATCAGCGGCAGGAAGTGGAAGGCTTTAGACTGGCCTAGTCAATCTCCAGGCTTAAACCCTATAGAGCATTTTACCTCCTAAAGAGGAGACCGAAGGGAGTAAGTTTAAGTTTATCTGTTCCAATACTTTTGCTCACAAGAGAAATAGGTGGGTTCATTGTCATAAAACGGGCTGTGTGGGGGGCAGGTTAAGGACCCACAGGCAGGACTCAGGACAAATGGAACGTGGCTTAAAAGCTTTTATTCGCTGCAAACACGAGACAGAGCTGGACACTAATGAGACAGGGGAAACAAAACTGAAAACAACACAACACACAGGGAACAGGACACTAGGAAAATAAAATAGGACATGAACAAACAGGAACACAGAAATGCAGGCTTGACACATGAGGAGGCAGGCACACCGAGGGAATCGAAACAACTAAACCAGGCGCTGGATCACAGGGACGCGGGGGAAACAGGAATCACTTACAATAACTACATCTAGAAACAGAACTCAAAACATATAGTGAACTGAAAATCCAGACCATAGGGAAACTCAGAAACACAGAATATCAATGATAACAGCACTCGAAAAAAACAAAACACTGGACAAAAGGCCCAGGGCCATGACAGCTATCTTCTGAACTGTGTATCAGATCCAGATTTAATACCTGGAAATAAAAGCTGAGATGTTGCAAAAAAAAACCCCAAACCATCACCCCTCCACCACCGTGCTTGATGGTTGTTATGCGCTGATATACTGTGTTTTCATCAAACTGGGTGCTGTGGATTATTATATTTTGATGTTTGTGGTTTATTCAGAAGCAAATCTGCAGACCGAAGCCGTGCTGCTGTGTTCTCTTTAGCCAGAAGAGGTTTTCCTCCTGGCAATGCCTCCAAACAAGTCATACTTGTTTAGTGTTTTTCTAATTGTACTGTCATAAAGTGTAACATTTAATATTTTAACTGAGAGCTGTGGAATCTGAGATGTCAGGTTTAGTTTCAGACAACTCCCTTGAATATTTTCTAACATTTTTTATGATGGCCTTCAGATTGTTTTAAAATAGTCTTATTATAACCCTTCCCAGACTGATTTACTACAGCTCAGCATTAAATTAGTTGGTTAAACAAGGAGCCATGGCTTCATTTTAATCCTTTTTTAAAATATTTGAATCACTTAACAAAATAGTATGTATTACATGACTTTTATATGGTTAACATTGGTCCTGGTCACTGTTCATCTCAGGCCAGTTTACCCCTTTAACTTACACCAAGAAGGCTCAGTTTCTTCTCTGCTCCTTTTAAAACAACCTGTTGATAAGAGAGGATTTGTGGAAAAAATACATTAAAAATGGCAATTCTCCAGACAAACTGTGCATCAGTGTAGCGAGAATTATAGTTTGGCTCTTGTCAGATTGGTCAAAATATGAAGTTATTACCTCATTGTAGCCATACTGTCCTCTAGCACCTTGTCGTCTCAGTCTGTGAAACACAAACAAGAAACATACCATTATGTAGACTCATAATAGCTGTATGCTATGTCTGATGGTCCCATATCTGGCTTCACCATTACATGTCTTGTCATGCTGAATGAATCAGCTGGGATAGTACTTGGAGCAGGTCTGGAATTCACACAATGCCAAATTCAAGTAACAGCCTGTCCATCCACTTTTGTATGGAGCAGAACTGTAACACTGTCGGGAATGTGTGATTGTCAAAAGAAATCTGGCTGAAATTCAGTTTTATTGACTGATCACAAGTATAGATAGTGTTATTTTGGGTTTGGGGAACAAGTCAAAATCTTGTTCATCGATTCCTTACTAAGTGTGAAGCATGAATGAAAATGAGTGAGTTGCAAGTTTCTAAAGCACCTTTGTCTCTGGGGTATCTTCACTGCTCCTCTGCTAGCAAAACCACAGTATGACTGATGAAACATGATTTCATCAATCCATTTAGACTTTGAATTTTTCCAGAAATGCTAGCGCTTGAGAGCAGTACACTGATCTAACCCTGTTCTCTCAGCAATTCATTTGTCAAACAACAGACAATGTAGCATGTATTTCCATATAATAAAATGATAGCAGAAAATGTTCATAGTCAGCCAATAAGATTTGTACACATGAACCCACCCCATAATACAATTTAGCTTGTTTTAGCCGGGCTCAACTCCCACATGAATGCCAAATATTAAAAGATGATACCAAGCAGTGAGTCTGGCTGTGGATGCAATACTGTTCCAAGAAACCGAGACATTAGATCTTTTGTTTTGTAATAGGTGGGTAGAAAAGTATATACTGCACAAGGGAATGGATTAAATTTGTCTTGGAACTATTTTGACTCTGCTGTCATCTTATCTGTAAGTTGGTTGCACACTTACGGCAACTTAAACACAGATTTTATGTTAAAAGAGAATATCACTGTTCCACTGTGAGCCTGACAGACTGTAAAGTTAGAATGAATTCACAGATACATCTATATCTATCTATGTAGTTTATAGAAGGACACAGACATTGGACAGCTGTCGGATACAGTTGGTACTGTCTTTTGTCTTGTACCTGAACAGGTAGCAGCAGAAAATGAGGCTGAGCATGAGGATGAAGAGGCCGATGCCCAGGATGATTATGTAGACGTTGAGTGGCAGTTCATAGAGCGTTTCAGACGTCATCTTGCAGTGAGGGTCAGAGCTCTGCAATCCAAGGTCACACAGACACCCTAAGAGAATAAGACACATACAGAGACAAAAATGTGTAAACCGGAGCCTGTATTAAAACACCTAAAGGAACATGATTTGGCTCAAAAGAAAAGTACTTCTGTACTCTAAGTACTTGTGTATAACTGTAACACCAGTTCCACCACAATAGCTTATTACAGCTGTTGTTTATACAGGAAATGCAATATTTGCTCAGATTCTTTTCAGTTATTTTTAGTTGTTTAGTTAGTTAATCACATTTATCTTCATCTACTAAACACTTATAGCAGTCATGATGTATTGATAGCATCCACTTAAAATACAGCTTATTATCAAACTGCATAATTTCTACAATATCAACATGTTATATTTCCATAATAGGCTGGCAGGGGCCAGTGTGTGAGGCTAATTGATGTGTTGTGAGCACGCTTTGTCTTCACACAAAGAACAAGCCACTATTGCTGATAATGTAAATATGTATTCATGTTTTCACATGCCTGCTTCAAAAAGTAATTGTGTGATGACACAATAAACAGAGCTATAGTTAGATAATTCAGTTGTGGCATTAAAATGCCAACAGAGATCTCTAAGAAAGAAAGCATGCTGTCTATGTACCCACTGTTCATTATAATGTCGGCATAAATCATTTGTAAAATTCATAAAGATGTGGGCGAGCTTCTATGTATTAATTTCCTTCTGAATAATTTATTCATGTCTTATGTCTGTAGTTCTCAATCTATCATATTTAAGGAGAAGCTAGTATACACTATTTACGGCGTCTATTTATTTATTGTAACGGTCCATAACTGTTATGTTTTGGAGGAGTCTTTTTATTCTCATCAACCGTGTCTCAAGAAGGTTCTGATAAAACAGATGTGCCCTACTTGCCCTGAATTAAATGGCTGATAAAGATATCCCTTAGCTAGCTCGCTTTAGGGATCTCCAGCTAGCCATTAGCTACATAGCTAAATGCCATGTAGCCAGTAGCTACATAGCAAATTGTAGCCAAACTTTTCTCAGCAGTTGGTGGAGACTAAAAGGCATAGAGCCGTTATCAAGTGCAAATGTTGCATGCCTTACCAAACATTTTAGCCATTAAAATCAGGCAAGTAAAATTCAGTCTATTTTTTTTTAATTAACTAATGTGGGCTCAAAATTGCCCAAGTGTGTTGCTTTGATAGTTAAGATTAATATGCATGGGAATGAAAGCCAGCAACATGAGCTTATATTAAACACAAGTTTATGTGTGTCCATCAGAGGCTTGCCTGTGGTGTATATTCCACACAGGTCTCTGTAGCAAACCCATCATACACCACCCCGTCTGGCAATCCTACACTTCATCTGCTTCCACCCCACCCCCTGGGCAAGGATGTGGGGTTGGGTTTTCAGGGGTGCACTCTTGTGTATGTGTCTGTGTAACCTGTAAAGCCTGGCACACATGCTCCACACGGCATCCGTGAAGCCTCTTGTTTCAGAATGCAACGTAATACTGCTCACACTGTTAGGACACCCTTGGGCTTCACAGAGTGTTTGAGTTCAGGTGAAAGGTGAAGTATGATTGTGTGATTTTGGGTTGATTTTTGTTTCTGGTGGTGTTTGCTCTCATGATGCTTACCAAAATGCCACAGAAAAAAACACCTTTCCACACCCTAAAATAGGCCTGCTTTAATGTGAACATTTATATCCATCCTTGCGTCACAAAGGAATGCTTTCCACTTGCTTTTTTGGCCAAACTCTGGAGTTTAGCTTGGGGAGAAAAGTTCTCAGCCTGAGGGGTCTGACCAAGGCACTTTTCATTCCACACAACAAACGTCAGCCTTAAACTGCACTAATTAACCGTTTCTTAAGGCCAAAGTGCAGCAACTTGCACCGCAGTGGAGGGAGTCTGGGTAAGGAGTCACTTTCTAATGGACAAGGGTCACCGCGGCAGGGCACAGTCTCAGGGGGCTTTTAGAGGAGGGTTAAGGAGGACGTCTGGGCGAAGGAGGTGGTAATCTTAGCACGATGCTAGTAAATCATTGATAGTGGAGCACTAAAAGGTAGGCCACTGTGCACATGCATTAGGTGTGGATTATATCATTGTTAAACATTATTAGTAGCTTTGGTTTAAGTGTATTGGCTGGAAATAATTATAGAAACTAAAAAAGCATAAAAAATCTTTAGGTTTGTGGAGTTTGTGGAGAGGAAAATATACTGCAACATTTTTTTAAGTCATTTTTATGTCTGGTTAAAAACACGCCACGGCCTGGTTCTTACTGTTCTTGTGATAGGGTTGGGCCAACTTTTCACCAGTCTAGTACTGACTGTGTGGAAAGTCCATCCTAAGCTCTTAATAACAACTAGCTAGCTTCACACTAGCAACTTAATGTAAAAAATAAACATGTCTTAGCTAGAAAAGACCGCAGTAATCTTTAAATGAGTCACTAGTAAGTATCAGTAGTACCATCCAGTCAAAATCAGTTAACTGTGTATTAGGAAATCATTGTAGCATAACTTAATATGATTGTTTTAGGACTGCAAATTGGCTCCGGACACTTACCGTTACACCACTGGACAGGATGCATCAAATGTTCATCCAGCAAACCCCGTGAGTGTTTGGGGTTGTAACCTCTCCAATATTACAAACTGTGTTTTCCACAACTTTTCTGGGATGGTTTCCAGCACTGAAAATGAAAGATTGACCTCTTATGTCCGCTTTCAGGTTACTCTTATACCTGTGTTCACTCCTTGCGGTCTACAGTGAGTACACCAGATTAGAGACTCCAAGGACGTAGAGAAAATATTGCCCACTTAAGCAGCTGCTCATCTGAACACAATTTGTCAGTGTGGGGTGATGATTTACCCCATGAATGTAATAAAAACAACCACCTTAAGTGAGATTTAGACTCCCAGACAGCTGTAGAAACTGAAGTATTCCTCTGTGTCTTCCCAACACATGACAAAGAATCCGACGTGGAATTGTGCTGATAAGAAAACACCGATGTCACTAACAATATAAGGAAAAATATTCCAAATCCCATCCAGCACTTCGGTTATAAACCTCTGGCTTTGTCTCCCCTTCAAAACACTGTCACGAGGCTGTCCTTCCCTTCCTCTTCTTCTATTCTCTTCTCTCTTTCTTCTCACTCCTCTGTCCTCTCCTTTTAGATCTCCACGTCGCTTTTCTGCTCTCTGGCTGTGAAAACCTGCCGTTGCCAATTATGGAGAGACAAAGGGAGGGACGTGGATGGGTTCTCCCGGCAGCGCAGTCAGCCAAGCAGGCAGGCAGCCTCTCAGTGCTCCTGTGGAAAGCAGCAACTCATCTCTTCCCCTGCCTTCCTGCTGTGAACGCAAAACACGGGGAGGTTTGTCAGCACAGGAAGACAATGCAGCTAATGTTAACTCAGCTCCTCGCTCCTGTGCTTTTTTTCTTCTCACATTCACTCTCCGTCCTCGCCTCTCTCCTCCACGCTCTCTGTCTGAAGCTCTCAGTTTGTAAACAGATCCCTGCTCATGTGATTCGCAGTCTGCATCACAGCTCTGCTTTCACCGCCCCCTCCTTCCTTTTTCCTCCCTCCTTCCTGGCTCACCCGCGTGCCCTCCTTTTACCCCTCTGGGTTTTCCTTCCACGCACATAACCCCCCCCCCCCCCCCCCCCCCATTCCCCACCTTCCTTTGCAGCTGCAAGCTATTATTGAAGTAGCTGCAGAGCAGATGGTAGACAGGCAGATGTGGAAGCAAGCGTGGGGAAAGTCTGCAATATGACAGTTAAAAGATAGTTTGATTTATTGCATGCTATTTGTTCCATTGATTAATAGCAACTTTGCTTGTTTGTACAATGCTCATAACCCGAACCAAAGAGGAACTCTGAAACACTCACAACTTCAATAGGTCTAACTACCAACTGAACTAAACAGACAGCTGCCTCTGGGCCCCTGACCCTTGTATAAAAATAGCTTCAATAAGCTCTGTCAGTTTAACCATTATGAGGTAGAGACAAACCTGCGTTTAGACAGAATCATACATGATAGGTAAACATGGAAGGAACATGAGACAAAAAGGCAGAAGGCTCAGCACAGCTATTATTGACAGACAGATGGATGGATGTGTTACTGTGTTTGCTGCTTGCTGCTTCATTCTTTCCAGTGCTTTCACCTGAACAAATAAACTTAGCCAAAGGAGTAAACAGTCCAGATAAACCGCTATGAATGTTGCCAGAGGTTATGGACCAGAAGGCAAAAAAATGCAGATCTGCTGCTCCGCTAAGTGAGGATTAACAAGTTCAGTGAGTTTATCTCTGCCCCCAAAACCTGCTTGGATGTATTTACAGAAGTAAAATTACAACCTGACTTCAGCTTTTTCTAGTAAATACATTCATTCAGGAGTGGACAACGTACATTTCAGCTCACAAAGAATCATATTGAAAAGAAGAAAGTTATTTTAGGTCACCATAAAAAAAAAGTCAAGGCTTGTTAGGGAGTTTCAAGATTTCTTAAAGGTACAGTGTGTGAAATCTCACCACTAACTGTCAGCAGATTGCAGTCATCTGAATTCTGTTTTCATACCTCTCCCAATTTAGGTGCATAATCCTAACTACGATGTCCACTGTAGGACAAACAACTCTGGCCGCTATTCATCTGTAGTGAGTGTAGGCTGTCAATCTGATGTTTACCTCAGTTGCTGTCCACATTTGTTTCCTCTGGAAGAGGCTGTAAAATTTTGTGAATAGAGTCTGATACGAGTGGATGAGTCAGTGAAGCTCAATTCTGTCTGATTACAGGGCTACTGAGGTGAGTTGTTGAGGATATCCTGAACTTTTCTCTTGCTGACAATAACTAATTGCGACAATATCGGGAATAAACTAGCGTGTTTATGCGTGTTTTCATGTGTTCGAGCCCTGACTTCAGTTCAGGTGATGAAGTTTGAGGTGAGGAGGAAGAGGGGAGGTGTAAATGAGGGAGGAGAGAGCAGTATTGGAGGAGGAGAAAGACATAATGAGAAAGAGATGATGAAAATGTCAAATGTGTACAAATATCAAATGGTAATTTGAATAGTTAGAAATATATTTGAAATAGCTATTTGTCAAATTGAAAGTAACATTTAAGGCATACTACGTATGTGGTCGGTCTCTAGCCACAAACATAAAACATGATTAGGTGGACCGGCGATGTCCATCTCGACCACTGTATTCAAATATGTTGCGGCAACACATTTGAATGGCTTCCACAAACCACCATGTATTTTTAATGGATTAATTTTACATTTATAACAATGTATAAATTTGTTGGATGATGTAATTACACACTTATCAGTGTATATTTATGAGTATAACATATTTTTTCTATTAAAACAAAATTACTTACTGTAGCTTTATGCTGAGTGAATCCAGCAAAATCAAATTCCTGCTCTAATGATTTCTGATATAGCCACTTTAATATAACATTAAAATAGAAATAAAAGGAGATAAAAAAGGAGATTTACTGATTTTTGTATGTCAGAAATGTTTTTGAAGATGATCCCGTTAAAGTTAAAAGGAAGAATAAAATGAAAAGTAGACATATTCCACTCTATTACATTCTGCATGTGCAGCTACTTCCAAGAAGCCAATGGTCCATCTAATGGTTGTTGTGCAGAAGTGCAGCATATGACTGAGTGCAACTCCTGGAAGTAGAATGTGTTTGCATAAAAACCCTTCACGTTAAACCCAAAAAAGACAGAATCTCGTGCCTCTACTTACACAAAATTAAAAAAAAAAGAAAGATGTGGGCATCATATAAAAGTCTCATTCAACACCCAGCTGGAGTCAATCAATTTATACTAACAACATAGAAGTTTTGGAATAAAATGCTTCATTTTCGTGTTAAAGCTAGAATGTCTAAGATTTTCATGAACTCACCTAAATGTTTTGCATCATGTAACAGACAATCAGCGTATTTTGATTTTGATCCCTCTTTGTCTCAGGTTTAATGTTGGTGGTAGGTATGCCATTCCACCCTGTGTAAACAGATGCACTAGTTGTATAGCAGACATACGTACAAGTTAAATAAGTTTGAGGAGTCTTTGCTGTAGTATTAAACAATGCATTTACCTATTGCTTGCATGAGATTGTTGCCATCTAGTGATATAGTTATGTAAATTTATGTATATTCTCCATAGTTATGGTAATATACATTATTTTGTTCTTCTCCATAATCAGTGGGAAGCTGTTGACGCTGAACAGAGGAGGCTCCAGAATGGAGCCTTGAGGTACTCCACATTTCATTTTTATTTGCTTGGATGTATAATTATCCAAACACAAAGCAGTCCCTGTCCTTTAAGTAGGTCTCAAAGCAGTTTAGTACTGCGCCAGAAAGTCCCACACAGTTTGCCATCTGATCTGTTATTATGTTGTGGACGACTGTGTCAAATACATAAGATCCTGTGATTCTAAGCCTGATAATCTGCCATTGTCTTGTTTAAGTTAATGTCACTGAAGATCTAAACAAGCAGACACTCAGTGCTCTGGTGTGCTCAAACTCCTAACTGGAAGGCATCGAAGCAGAAAACTGTTCTGGTTTTAATTGTGTAACACATGTAATTATGAAATAATAGCTCCATCTCTGCTGCGATAATTATATTTTTTTATTATGACGATGGGTTCTTGTAGCTTTTTTGTTGATCTGTATCTGTGTCGGCATGCAGAGGTCACAGGTCCCGGTTTGCTTCATAGACCTACAGCAGAGGGTGGTGCTGATGATCCCATTTTCTGCATGCAAGGCAGGGCTGCAGGGTGTGTCCACCCTTCCCTAGGTGCAAAGGAAACACAGAAGTGTTTAGAGGCAGTGTTTAGCAAATCCCTAACCCTCAAGGCAGTTAGCTAATGATGTTAAAATACATGTTGAAGTAGTAAAGCTAGCATTTCAAACTTTCAGTGCTGTACGTATTTGTCAAATTAAACAAAATTTAAGTGAATATATACATATCACATTGGTCATGAATAGACATAATCAGATTCTCTCTGTTTTCAACACTATAAAATGCACTGAATTTGTGGCTGGAAAAGGAGAGAAAGTCATTTCTCACTTAAAGAGTAAGCAGCTTTACATCCATGGCGGGAGGAGGCTGAACACCCGGTTCCTTTCATGCCACCTTTCTGGGAGGTTATGAAGTTTAACCCAGTCTGACACATGAAAAATAAAATTAAAATGATCAAAATAAATAAATGTTTTTCTTATTTGTGTGAGTTCAAATGCTTCATTACCTGTCTGCAAGCTGGAAACAGTGGGTCCCGCAGACTGGGTAGTCTCTGCGGTGGCTTGTAGCTAAAGCTGCTTTGTGAGAGGGAGGGTGGTTGATGAGGTCTCTCATCCTTGCGGCCCTCTCTGACCTCCCTGATCCCTACTTGAACTACAAGGAACACTTTGGTGCTGCTCCTCATTTCCCTCAAGGCCACGGCAGCTTCATCAGCAGTATCATAATGCACCATGCCATATCTGTTACCGTTCCTCACAAATGTCTGAAGTATGAGAGGAAAATAACTGCTGAGAACCATGAAGCAAATTAAAGTTGAACATGAGTGAATTTTGCATTTCCAAAATATGCTTGTAAGACAGTTACCTGAACAGAGGTGACACATCCAAAAGGTAAGAACATGCTGAGCAAATCCTTGGCAGTAACATGTCGGTCAGACATCAGATAGACTTTGATTTTCTGTCAGAGCAAGACACAGAGTCAAAGCTGACATCATGTGGTGGTTATGATTCTCAGAAAGCAGCGGGGAAACGTACATTGGTCCATTGAACATTACTCCATGAAGAAACCATCTGTTTGGAAACCTCACTGGCTGCATAGCAGTTTTCATATCTGATGGTGTCCATTACAATTCTATATCAAAATATCCTCAACTATTATTTCAGACTACAGCTTTTAACTGCAAATATGGTCAGATGCCAAAACAAAACAAAACAAAATTAAAAACAGCTCAAATATGGGCTAATTTGTAAAATGTGTTCAGTTGTAAACAAATGTAATCTGCTAGGTCTGTGACAGAAATCCTTAGACACATTACAGGTTTGAAGACAAGCATTTTCAAGTTGATTAAAACCTGTGTGTTTCCTAGCAATGTGATGCAAATCCACGCTGCTACAGACTTGGTATTCAGACCACATAATTAAGCAAAAACATAAAGTAGAAATACATTCTGTAACTACTGATGTGGATTTTTTTTTTTTAAATATCTAATGGATGTGCTGCGACTCCACACCAAGTGGTGCTCTTTGTAGAACTATTTGAAAGAGATTTTGGACTGAAGTGGCATGAATGTAAAAATCCTTTACTTTTACTCGTGCTTAAAATTCCAGACATGAAAATAGTTTTCACATTTCCTTGAACAAAGAGACCGTGCTAATGAAATACAGAGTACAGCTGGGAATGCGATTTTAGTTTTTGGCAGAAAGGAGGCAGCATATTGTGGTTTTAGAAATTAAAATGTCCTCATAGTGATGACAGAGGGAAAATATGACACAATGTGCCACATTCATTCTGCAGTGGGACCAGGAGTCCTGCAAAGTTTTGTGATTTTTTTCTGTAATTTCAAGAATTGAAAGAAAACACTGAGCATCTGCTCACTGTCGCATTCAGGATCCCAGTTTCCCTTGTATGCGGCCGAGCTCCTTCAATATCACTCTCTAGTTCACTCACTAAGGTCACATAAGTAAGATCCAGCAGATTTTATGATCCAACATTGCAGCCAGAAATTTATACTCATAAACTCTATCTATACACACATTATCTACCATCACTTGTACTCGATCAGTTAGGTGTTGCTTTCCAAACCACTTAGTTTTTGTTTTACTCAAATTTAATGACAATTTGTTAATATCAAACCATTGTTTCAATTTACTCATTTCTGTTGAGATTGTTTCTGAAAGCTGATGTAAACTGTCAACTGAACAAAAAATATTTGTATCATCCGCAAATAGTACAAATTTTAGAATGTTGGAGGCTTTACATATGTCGTGTATGTATACTATGAATAGTCTGGACCTAGCACCGACCTCTGAGGAACTCCACAGTATATATATCCATGCAGGCTGATTTGTATTCACCTATCTCTACAAATTGCTGCCTGTTTCTTAAATAGCTCTTCACCCAATTCAGTCCAACCCCTCAGATACCAAATCTTTTCAATTTGTTGAATGGTATGTTGTGATCCATGATGTCCAAAGCTTTTTTGAAGTCTATAAATATTCCTGCTGCATACCTTTCTTTGAAGAATTTGAGATTTCTTCGATTAATTCTAGTAATGCCAAAGATGTTGATCTGTATCTTGGAGAATTGAGAGAGCAGAGAAACAGGCCTGTAATTTTTAAAATAGTGTCTGTCACCTGTTTTATATAAAAGTGTTATCCATCCATTCTCTTCCGCTTATCCTGTTCAGGGTTGCTGGGGGGGGGGGGGGGGGGGGGGGGGGGGGCTATCCCAGCTGACATAGGGCAAGAAGCAGGGTACACCCTGTACAGGTCACCAGCCTGTCGCAGGGCTAACACAGACAGACGACCACTCACACTCACATTCATACCTATGGGCAATTTAGAGTGACCAATTAACCTAAACCCACTAACTGCATGTCTTTGGACTGTGGGAGGAAATTAAAGTTGAACATGAGTGAATTTTGCATTTCCAAAATATGCTTGTAACACCTGAGCAGAGATGTCACATCCAAAAGGTAAGAACATGCTGAGCAAATCCTATTTTATTAAATAAAAGACAACACCGTTACAGTACTGATATGCTCTGTCTCTTGTGTATGTGCAGGTGTTGTTAAGGGCCATAAGACAGAGGGCCAGGAACTGTTCTACAGTGTGGAGAAGGAGGGTCAGAGGCAGCAGTACAACAGGACAGCAGTCATCCTGTCGCTGGAGCAAGGAAACAAGCTGAGGGAGCAGCACAGCCTTGGGCCCTATGAACCCATTTTTAGGGCCTCAGAGATCAGTTTGGGTAAAGGGGCCATAGATCCTCCCTTCTTAAACACTGAAAAAAGAGAAGTATATATTTTAGATTAACTGTGGCACATCCTAGTAACTTTTTGAGGTGCGTTAAAATTCCTACACCTGGATGTGCTACAGGATGACAGTGTGGTCCTACCTGCCCAGCGTGCCTCCAGCTTGGGTGTAATATTTGTTGTAGTCTAGTCGTAGTAACAGCCTGAGCCTGATCAGAGTTTATCTGATGGTTCCTGACGCTTCACAGAATTTTGAACAAGCCTTAATGATCTTGAACCTTTAATGATGATGAGAACGGGACACCATAGCAGTCAGGATTTGTTGGTGAGCCTGATTGAACAGATGCTGCACTTAGATACCAACCACAGCATCACACCCTTGGAGGTTCTCCAGCATCCGTTCTTTGACCCCGACCTCTCACAGAGTTCCCCCAGAGACCATTGTGTTGACATGGGGACCACAGAAGACCAAAGCCTCATTCTCTGTCAGCAGCCTTCCAGTTGGCAGTCAAAAAGCCCACACAGTACTGACTAGAGTTTCCAAAACCAAGCTGTACACCTTCTGCTTGTGGATGTTCACTTAGTTATTTTTGCTTACAGTCTCTGTGCATGATTAGCCTAAATGTTTACTACACAAATATGAAAGTTGCATAAAACTTGTGGTTACCTTTGGACCAGAAAGCCAATTTACCAAAACATTAGTGGGGTCAGGTTAATTGATGACTCTAAATTGCCCATAGCTGTGAATGTGAGTGTGAATGGTTCACATGGACCAGGGCTCTCTGAGCCCTGTCACAGACTGGTGACCTGTCCAAGGTGCACCCTGCCTCTCGATAGGCTCCAGACGCCCTGTGACCCAGGAAGAAAGTTGGAGAAAACAGACAGATGACATTTTTGCTTTAAATACTACTAATGATATGCAGTAAGCGCACAGGAAACTAAACATAATGAAATCCCTACACTCTGAAAAAAACTTGGGGTGGCTGTGGCTCAGTGGTAGAGCAGGTCATCTTAATAATTGTAAGGTTGCTGCTTTGATTCCTGGCTGCTCCAGTCTGCATGCCAAACTATCCTTGGGCTGATACTGAACCCCAAGTTGCTCTCTGATGCAGCCGTCGGAGTATGAACGTGTGTGAATGTTAGACATTAAGCACTTAGCTGTAAAAGGAAGAACTTGTATGAATGGAATGGGTGAATGCAAAACATGGTGTATAAAGCACTTTGAGTACGCAGCAGAAAAGCGCTATCTAAGAATTAGTCCATTTACCACTGAGGACTGTAATTACTGTATGATCTCTTACAGTATTTTATTGCAAACATTCAGTTGAATTTATGGTAGGCTTTTTTTTTGTCTGTTTACAGTAAATTAGAACAGAATCTATCAACATATCGATCTGTGTTGCCTTACAGAGATCTGGTTACAGCAGGATGAATGTGTTAGCGTAAATCAGTGTTTCTCAAAGCGTGGGGTGCAGGGTCATAACAGGGGGGGCGCCAACAACCTGGAAAACTAAAAGAATTGGTATTCAATTAATGTTTTTATGCCATGAGATGGCACACAAACTCAGACCCAGGCTGGTGAATCCGACGCTCTCGCTGCTTCCAAAATGTTTATTGTTACTAGTTAGTCGTGCAGTCTCTGAGCCACACATTCACACACTCCACACACATCCGTTTTCTCATGGGACCGCAAACTACATCATTTACTCATAAGATGCTCCACAGCATCAGGGACAAACTGAGAAAGAGGCCCAAATCTCTCAAGTATGGTGCTCAGAGTAATATCATGCTTTAACAGCAGCCCCTCTCTGTCCTCTCACACCGAGGTTACAGTGAGACGTTCTGATTCCCAATAATATATTATTTTATAGAATAATATTTGCCATCCAAAATCAATAGTATACTGAATGCTGAAAACCTATCAGGGTGTGAATGCATCTGTGCAACTATCTGCATTGTTTTGGGGTCAGCTCCTGTTTCTTTTCATTTAAAGAAATCTTACTTGGAGTAAATCATTTATGCATTGATTTCTATATATTTATTCTTTTTGATATTCAAAATTTTGAAGATGTGTTCATTTACGATTCTCCACCCTAGCTCCCTGAGCAGCAGCAGCAACGCCCTCTGCAGTGTGCAGAGAGAAGTGCAAAAGCTTACAGCACCTGGTATTCCCAGGCGGTCTCCCATCCAAGTACTGACCAGGCCCGACCCTGCTTAGCTTCCGAGATCAGACGAGATCGGGCGTGTTCAGGGTGGTGTGGCCGTAAGCAGGAGATTAACCAAAAAAACTGCCTTTTATAGGCGTTGGAACAGCAATTACTTTCAATTTGAAAATAAATTTGTGGTCTTAAGCCAACAAGAGCATTTTCAATTCAAACAAAACGATCAGAAAAACAAAAATACAACCATTTATACTATGTCACAAACTCTCAATACCAGCTTTAATAACTACACAACATACTGAAATGTTTTCAATATGGGAGGGGGGGGGGGGGGGGGGGGGGTCATGAGCCAAGGACTTCAATGCAGTTCCATATGGACTGTTTAAAAACTGCTTTATCCAATAAACCTTTAATGTGTTGCTAAAAAAAAAAAAAAAAAAAAAAAAGGTAGACCACCTTCATCAGAAGACATTTTAATATCATTTTTGTTTCTCCACAAAAATAGAATAATATCTACTGATTTACACATGTTCCTATTTACATGGATCGAGAATGTTACATGTAACTCTAGGAAGGTTTTATTTTACAGAACAAAGCTTGAACTTTTAAAGATAAAACTCTTTGAAGACACTTTTGTTAATAAGAAGTTGACAGTTGACCTCACATCTAGTTTTATAAAGCTATTTGTATTGCTTTGTATTGCTGTTTGTATTTGCTTTCTGCCTCTTTCCAGCAATAAAGCTGTGTTTTGAGTTTACATCTGACCCCTGAATTTGGGCTCACAATAACACCATCACTTTTACAACTTTATTTGTCTGACTGTGATTAAATTACATGTTCATTCCCAAAAGTCCCAAAAGTAAGGAAATACAATCCACATTTATTCCTGAGCTCTGTGCAGCTCTGCAGCTGTCAGAAAGGCTTGTTTGAAGTTGGAGCTTTTGTTTCAGATCACATTTTATGATCAGTTAAAGCAGGGTTCCTCAAATCCAGGCCTCGAGAGCCCCTGTCCTGCAGGTTTTAGATGTGTCCCTTATCCAACACACCTGAATCAAATGGCTGAATTACCTCCTCAGTATGCAGTCAAGTTCTCCAGAGTCCTGCTAATGACTTCTATATTTGACTCAGGTGTGTTGAAGTAGAGACACATCTAAAACCTGCAGGACACCGGCTCTCGAGGCCTGGAGTTGAAGAGCCCTGAGTTAAAGGATTCACGTGTTTTTGTGCTATTGTGCAATAAAAATAATACCCTGGTATTATTTAATAACATCAGGATATTATATAATCGTAATTAACCAGAGGAAACGCACAGAGACATGGGGAGACCATGCAAACTCCACACAGCGAGAGATCTAGGCCAAGGTGTAATCAAACCCAGACGTTATAGATGTTATTCCAACTGTGAGGCAGCAGTGCTAACCACCACGCTCCACCGTGCTGCCTTATGAAAGTGTTACTTTTGCTATTTTCATTCGTTTTGGAAATGTACTGGTTTGAAAAGGCAAGTTACAGATGTGTGTTAGTGGTTTTTCAGTTGTCATATCAGTATCATTCCAGTCAGTTGATGTTTTCTTCTTACTTTTTTTTTTTTTTAAAGTTTCTATGATTTCTTTTCCTTCTACTGCTCTAAGAAAGATAGAATGAGGATTTCTTTCCCCTAGATGTCCCCCAACCCCTCCTAATTCCCAGATATTTATTAAAAACCACTAACCATATCTTTCATGTCATTTATGATTCTGTCATTTTCAACAAAATATTCAGGATAAGCTGCATTATTTGATCTATTTCAAATAATACTGTTTAGCACATGCCAAATACCTTTAATGTTGCTTTAATTCTTCTCTAATATTTTATTATAATATTCCTTCTTACAAATCCTCATAATATTAGTTAGTTTATTTTTATATATTTTATATTTCCTCTCTTTCTCTCTTGTTCTGTCTTTTATAAATTGCATTTTTCTTTTTGCAGGCATTTTTTTTTGACTTTTAGTGATCTGATTTCCTTTAAAATACTCTGAAATTACTGACTGCTTCAAAGTACTTACAGTTTAATGTGTTTCTTCTTTCATGTAAAACTTTGAATTGTTACCCCCTTGTTCTACTGTACCCATCATCAGGGTGTGATTTGCTGGGATGGTGTCCTTGCAAAAGTGAGTTGTGCAACTTCTTCTTTTAACTTTTTAAACTGCAGCTATGCACTGAGGCTGCTGTCTGCGACATCCTGCAGTTATGAAGGGAATCTCAGAAGAAATTGCGTGCAGTTTGTTGGCTTTGCAAGCAGTGGTGGAGCTGCTGTGATGGGCTGATAAAGACACACTCAGGAGAGCACATTCCTGTGTAAAAAGATCAACTTTGTATCACGTTATTGTGTTAACCTCTGCACAAGGTAAATAAGTCTTTTTCTGACCTACTACACAAAGTAATTTCCTGTACACTCCCTGCGTCCTCTGTGAAAACCCTCTTTGCTTCTGCTGTTCCACTGTACCTGCCTGTTTTTACGTCCTTAACCAAATTCTTTTAATGACTTGACTGATCAATTTGCCACTGATCGTATGGCATTTACACCCATGAATCTGATTTGTGTATTATTATGGATTTAGAAGCACTTCATGAGCTGGTTTATGTTTGAATCTCAGGTCATTATTTTATGCAGCAGTGCCACCTGTTGTTCACCTGGCAGATCCATCTTCAGCATCCTTTGGGGAGTGGGGTATATCCACCCCCCCCCAACCCCCCTGCGCATCTCCAAACCAACTCAGCCTTTGCCTCACTAACTTTGTCTCCAAACTGCTCCCTGAGTGATTTCTGGAAGTTTTCCTGAGCCCGTGCAGTGATTTCATTGACAAAATCATTCCTGTTTTTCATGAGGTGCCAACTGAGCCCGAAGAGCAAAGGCAGCAAATACCGATTTCTGGCCTTGGTCCTTGTACAAAGAGATTTCTCCAGACTCTCTGAATCTTTTGAATATATAATGCGCTTTAGATAATATTAGATAATATTAACATTCTTCACAATTTTACATTGGGGAACATTATTCTTAAACTGTTCCACAGTTTTTTGCAGATTGGAGAACCTCTGCCCATCTTCACTCTGTCTCCTTGGTTCTCTGTCCTCCTCACGGTTGTCAGAGGACAGTTGATGGAAATCGCACAGCATCTCTGCTGCTTGACATCAGGTCAGGTGTATCAGCAAATATGAGGCCAAAGAAGACCAATGACGATGATATTGATGACATAAAGAGGTCGCTGGATTTTTTTTTATTTTGTGTTTCTGACTTGATTAAAGAATCAGCACTGAAGCTGATTTGAACTCAGCTCTGTCTCATGTGTCCTGCATTTGGGTCCAACCCTGCCTGCCACAGCCAAACATAACACTGAAGAGTCAATCAGTGCCTTTCAAAATTATTTATTGATGTGAAACTGGGAAATGATATATAAAGAATAAGTTGACAACGCATATGATACTTTCCTGGAGATATTTAAAATGTTAAATGATAAATACTCTAATAAAATAATAAAGTAAAAAAAAAACTAATTATTTTGATACACCAATGATCACAAAGGGATGGCGAAATATTTGTAAAAACAAAAATACCCTATACAGAGAATTTATAATATATAGAACTAAAGAAGCAGAAAACATATACAAAGTATAGCAAATATCTATTATGAGGTTGCCAAAAAAGGAATATTACAATAAATTATTAGTTATTAATAAAAATAACATTAAATAGATATGGAACATGTTAAATAGTATTACTAGAAATAGTTCTAGTCACTTAAACTACCCTCAGTATTTCATTGTCAATAAACAGAATATTGATAGCATGTAGTGGTTGATAGTTTTGGTAAATTATTTGAGTCGGATCAGACCTGGCTGATAAAATTGCTAATTTGGGAAAAAGAACAGAGCAGCTAGAAAAGGAAAAAAAAAATCCTAATTCAATCGTTCTTACAACAGTGGAAGAAAATGAAGTAATTAATGCTGTAGGAAAATGTCAAAATAAAACCTCTACAGATTGGAATAACATTGATATGAAAATTGTTTAAAAAGTAATTGAAGGGGTTACAAAACCTCTAACATATTTCTGCAATCATTACAGAGTGGTAGATTTCCACACAAAATGAAAATTGCTCACAATCTCACAATGCTCAAAAAACAAACAAACAAAAAATGGAAAAACTCTTTATTGATAAATTTATAATTAAACATAAAATATTAACAATACAGTCAACATCCATGGCAATATTTTAATTAATTGAAGAAATTACAAAGTGTATCACTCAAGTAAGTATGAAGCTGGAGTTTTTATCAACTTGAAGAAAGCTTTTGACACTGGAAAGGTATGGTATTAGAGGGGTGGTGCTGGACTGGATAAAAAGTTATTTAAATAACAGGCAGCTATTTGTGAAGATGAGAAAACATCAATCAAAATGTCTGAATATTGCTTGTGGAGTCCCACAGGGTGACAGTATTGGGTCCAAAATTCTTCATCTTGTATGTAAATGATACACACTATATTGCCAAAATTATTCACTCAACCATCCAAATTATTGAATTCAGGTGTTCCAATCACTTCCATGGCTACAGGTGTATAAACCAAGCACCTAGGCATGCAGACTGCTTCTACAAACATTTGTGAAAGAATGGGTCGCTCTCAGGAGCTCAATGAGTTCCAGTGTGGTACCGTGATAGGATGCCACCTGTGCAACAAGTCCAGTGATGAAATTTCCTCACTACTAAATATTCCACAGTCAACTGTTAGTGGTATTATAACAAAGTGGAAGTGGCTGGGAACGACAGCCACAAAGTGGTAGGCCATGTAAAATCACAGAGTGGGTCAGCGGATGCTGAGGCGCAGAGTGCACAGAGGTCGCCAGTTTTGAACTAGTTCTTATATGCTCTATTATACTTGAGCACTCAAAGCCCTTTATACATTCACCCATTCACACTCTGAGGACTACATCGGGAGCAACTCAGGGTTCAATATCTTGCCCAAGGATAGTTTGGTACACAGACTGGAGCAGCCATGAATCAAACCACCAACCTTCCAATTAGTAGATGACCTGCTGTACCTCCTGCACTACAGCCAACCTTCTGCAGAGTCAATCACTCTAGACCTCCAAATTTCATGTGGCCTTCAGATTAGCTCAAGAACAGTGCATAAAGAGCATCATGGAATGAGTTTCCATGGCTGAGCAGCTGCTTCCAAGCCTTACATCACCAAGTGCAATGCAAAGCGTTGGATCCAGTTGAGTAAAGCACGCTGCCACTGGACTCTAGAGCAGTTGATGCGTCACATCAGCTGGAGCTCACTGAGCTGCAGTGTGACAAGTGGTGCCTCCTCCACCAGCAACTCTCTTGTGAACTTTTACCTGTGCTGTGCCTAAAAAAGTGTCATTTGCAAAATCCACAGTTGCAAGTATTTAAACTGTGTTAAATGACTTGTTGGCCTGTTGCCTGTCAAACATATTTTGCGTTAATGATATCAGGTCATTTTGAGCCAGAAAGAAAATTTCTGTCACAAGGTAGAAGCTGCAATCAGTTTTTGGCAAAGTGACTTTTCCATTTGTTTTATTTATCTGGATAAAAAAAGTGTCATTGACATTAAATAGGTCTTTTCAACAGAGATCTGCCCCAGAGGGCAGCAGAAATTGCAACAAATATAACATCAAAGCTCCATAAAGATATTTTAAGTGGCCAAAAAGGACTGGATTGATTATAAAGCAGGTACAATAACACAGTCATTAAGATGCTTATAAAACTGGTCATTTCTTTATTTTATATATAGCCCCTTCAGAAATTCTGTTGAATAAAGTCTATTTAGCAATATAAACAAAGAGATTATACATAAAAAAAGCAACACACCAGCTGCTACAACATTGGCATATGTCACAGTGGCATACCATCGTGCACTTTTGGATCTCAGCGCATGCAAACATTTCCTAAGAAAACAGTGAGCGTGTTTGGCAGCATATATCTGCGTGAGCAGACACTCTCTGTTATGAACTCAAACAAAAACAGCTTGAGATCAAGACTAAGTGACTTCCATGAGACATTTTATGCATTTCAACCAGTGCTCACAAACCAGAGCTGCCCTCAATAAGTTACCTGCTTTAACTAGTGTTTTAACTTGTGTTAAAAAAAAAAAAGAAAAAAAAGCTATGCAGCATAAGATTTTTCAAAAGGTAACATGTATCACTATATCACTATTAACAGTTTAAAGTCAAAACCACGGCTATAAATGTATGACACTTGGATTTTTCTGTTGATCGTTTGAATCAGGATTAATGATGATTTGTACCTGTAGATGTGATGTAAAAAATGTTTTGTGAATGACTTTGTGC
The DNA here is from genome assembly GCF_007364275.1 of Archocentrus centrarchus. NCBI lineage: Eukaryota > Metazoa > Chordata > Actinopteri > Cichliformes > Cichlidae > Archocentrus > Archocentrus centrarchus. The sequence goes on along the minus strand of NC_044360.1, from coordinate 28,005,765 downwards.
GAAAGTTTCATATGTTTTAAACTTAAATGTTAACAATGTTTCATTACCCCTGATAAGTCATGTTTAAAATTAATATTAAAATGAACACTCATCACCTTCACAAAAGTTTCAGGTGTTCCAGATAGCCTGATCTTTACATTATTTGACTCTCCAGATGGGAATGAAAAGTTGAATTATTCTCTTAAGGCTTGAACACACCTGAATGACAATTGTTGTGTTATTAAAAATAAAATCGGCAGCATGGTGGCATGGTGGTTAGCACTGTGCCTCACAGCTAGAAGGTCTGGGTTTGAATCCATCTTGGCCTGGGCCTCTCTGTGTGGAGTTTGTTCTCCCCGTGTCTCCGTACATCTATGCACATATGCTTTGCACCTGTCTGAGCAGCATCCAACCAAACTGAGTGTTAGTAAAACTCAAGTGGATGCACAAGTTTTAACTGTAGTTAGTGTTCATATGAAATTGGAATGTATGGACACACACAGCATTCATGCCTTCTTTACCTTTGAAAAACAAATTTATTGATTTGTGCAACAGTGATGTTTCACTCGATCACTGAAAGTGTAAGCTACTTGAGATTCAATCACTGGACATTAAAGGTGTAACAATTTTCCAAAACCACAGCTAATACCTTAATTGTTGGCACACAGTCTTTGGTGATAACTCGATATTTCTTTTGTTTGTTGATTTTTTTTAATTTGCAAAGATAATCCAAGTAAATACAAAATTTAGGTTTTAAGTGATGATTTCATTTATTAGGGGGAGAAAAACAACCCAAATCTACCTTGCCCTGTCTGAAAAAAGGAATAAGCCCCTCTTGTTAAATCATAAATTAATTGTGATTAACCAAATTTTTGGGAAAACTGAGTTTAATTTCATTCTCCACAAACAGGCCTGATTACTGCCAGACCTGCTGAAACAAGAAATCACTTAAATAGAACGTGTCTGACAAAGTGAAGCAGGCTAAAAGATCTCAAAAACAACACATCATGCCACGATCTAAAGAAACTCAAGAACAGATGAGAAACAAACTTACTGACGTCGATCAGTCTGGAAAGGGTTACGAAGACATTTCTAAGGCTTTGGGACCACAGTGAGAGCCAATATCCACAAATGGAGAAAACTTGGAACAGCGGTGAACAGCGGTGCCCCTTTTGATGTATACCCTCCTGTTTTTACCTCCTATGAGTTTCTCCAGAAGTCAGCTTTTGGTTTTTAATTTTTTAATTTTTTAATTTCTCCACGAGCTCATCGACAACTCATCCAGGAGGTCACAAAAGAACCCAGAACAACATCTAAAGAACTGCAGGCCTCACTTTCCGCAGTTAAGGTCAGAGATACATGATTCAACAATTAGAAAGAGGCTGGGCAAAAAAATGGCATCCATGGGAGTGTTCCAAGGAGAAAACCACTGCTGACCAACAAGAACACAAAAGCTCGTCTCACATTTACCACAAAAAAACATTTTGATGATCCCTGAGACGTTTGGGGAAATATCCTGTGACCTGAACTTTTTGGAAGGTTTGAGTCCCATTGCATCTGGTGTAAAACTAACACAGCATTTCATAAAAAGATCATCATATCAACAGTCAAACATGGTGGTGGTAGCATGATGGTCTGGGGCTGCTTTGAATTCTACTCTCTGCCAGAAAATCCTGAAGGAGAACGTCCGGTCATCAGCTCGTATCTTGAAGCTTAAGAGTAGCTGGGTTATGTAGCAGGACAACGAATGACTCAAAAAAGAAAGAGAAGGCCAAAGTCAAAGTCAAATCCAGCTGAGATGCTTTATCATGATCTTAAACATGCCGTTAATGCTCGAAAACCCTCCAGCGTGGCTGAATTAAAACAATCCTGCAAAGAAGAGTGGGTAAAAATTCCTCCACAGCGATGTGAAAGACTCATTGCCAGTTATCACAAATGTTTGACAGCAGTTTTTGCTGCCAAGGGTGTCACAACCAGTTAGCAGGTTTAGGAGGCAAAATCATTCCTTCAGCATAGCCATAGGAACACAAATAACCTTGATTTGTCCAGTTAAAGTGTCATGTGCTTTCATAGTGTAGAGGTTAGTGTCTTTGCCCAACATGTAAACAGTCCTGAGTCTGAGAACAGGAAAGCATATGCTTTACTCAGCTGTGTTTTTTGGAGGAAGAAATACTTGTTACTGAAGCTAGAATTTTATTGTTAACCTCACAGAAATATTGTAATTAGTTGAAAAAGCAAATTCAAGCTGCCCAGACCTTTGCCTAAATGTGTAGTCACATCTGCAAATCAAAGCTGACTTTTCTGTGCTAGTTCTTTTTTACTGCTCCACCACATCCCAGAGGTGCTCTGCTGGATTGAGCTCTGGTGACTGTGGAGGCCATCTGACTACAGTGAACTCATTAAAATGAGTTCACTGTAGTCAAAAGAAACCAATTTGAAATGATTTGAGCTTTGTGGCACGGTGTGTTACCCTGCTGGAAGCAGCCATCAGAAGATGGGGACCTAAAGGGATGGACAGTCAGCAACAACACTCTGAGAGGCTGTGGCATTTAAATTATGCTCAGTGGGTACTAAGGGACCCAAAATGTATTTTAAAAAAAAGATCCCCCACAACAGCAGCGCCACCACCAGCCCGAACTGTTGATACAAGACAGGATGGATCCAGGATGCTTTCATGTTCTTTACACCAAATTGTGACCATGACTAATTGTTTGGTGTTTTGTTTTGTTTTGTTTGAGTAGATTTTTAAGAATGTAGATTAGGAACTGGTTGGTATACAATGCTGTGCAAAAGTCTTGAGTACATACTTTGTTATGATCCATGATCATGTGCCATTGTTTACATGTTTGGCTCCTCCCACCAGTCTGTGTGTGTGTGTGTGTGTGTGTGTGTGTGTGTGTGTGTGTGTGTGTGTGTGTGTGTGTGTGTGTGTGTGTGTGTGTGTGTGTGTGTTTTGGTTTAGACAGGTAGAGACTGCTGACTGGCTGGTTTGAATGAATCCTGAGTTCTGATTGGAAGATTAGATGGACAGCCACCTCTCCTTGTCTCCTCACACACACACACACACACACACACACACACACACACACACACACACACACATGCTAGTAGCTCTGGGTGCTTGTGTCTAAATAGAAGGTCATTGGGTCATTTTGAGAGCTAAGTCATGTTACTGATATCTCTGTTGCTAGCCAAGAGCATTTTGAAAATAGAAAATTGTGAATATTTATAAGTGGTATATATTGAGAACTGCAGCAGTAGGAGTGAGAAGCCATTTTTGATCAAGCCCTTTTTCTCTTGTTTATTGATTAGGAGCTCAGGTTAGAGAATTGTCTTTTGTCTGCCTCTTATTTTGGTTCAGGGAACATTAGAAACTTCTGTTTGTTGTTTTGACACTGCTCACATCCAAGGGAAATAAACTGCTGCTTAGCATCATCAATTATATTTTGCCTCCAAGGAGCAAAACCTGTAATTTTTTTTAAGTGGTCTTGAGCAGAAGTTCTCCCAGCTTTTTCAAGGACATTGGCTGCTTTTTTCACTCATTTTTCAATGTATCATGTACCTGACCATTTTCAGAGGAATATTTTTTGTTTGCTTGCTCATTAAGCCATTTAAAACTGACCTATGAAGCTAAAAAAAAAAAAGGCACCTTACTCAATGGAGGAAACCAAAGTTGTCTACACATAACAGACAACTTTTTTTTCTTGGAGGAGTCCTGAGACCATCAGACTATCCATCCATTCTCTTCCACTTATCCTGTTCAGGGTCGCATGGGGGCATGGATTTACAATACTTCAATAAAAAAGGCAATACTGTGATTTGAGATTTCTTATTTTATAAAAAATAAATCTCTTCCAGGCATTTTAAAAAATTTAATTCATTTTAGGTCTTAAGCTTTTATTTTATGGCTTAGTTAATTTAGTAAGAGGTTATTTAAATGATAGTAAAAAAAAAATAATAATAATTTAAATAACTCATTTCTCCAGCAGATGGCGCTCCAAAATCACATATCAGACGCAGCAGCTCACACTGCAGGAGATGGCGCTATTATTTGTTTATATAAAGTCCTGACTTTAACATGGGCTTGAACCAGAGGCTAATCAAAGAACAATGCGTGTTTTTATTCTCTGTTCCAGGGATTATTGTCCTGTACCAACTAGCAGCTGGTATAAGCAAATAAATGCATTGCTTTAAACGGTCCAGACTCCATAGTATAAAAAACATGCTGACTTTTTCCATCAAACTGGAATTATTGTGTAATAATTCCCTGAAATTGTGCACCAGTTTTCATTTCTCCTTTTCCCATCACAGGCCTGTGTGCCAAAAGCTGACCATTCAGGCACTGGGACAGGAGCAGTATGAGCCAGCACAACAAGTTTCAAGTTGTTTTTTTTTTTTTTTTTTAGTTGATTGCCACATAGTGGTCAGCCCCCTAGTGTGGTGCAGTGATAATATATGTAAATGGCCTACTATGTCCCAGCCAGACAGAACAAGCTTTAACCAGCCTGCGCCTGAGGTTGCTTACCTCCAAACTTCACACGCGTTTGATAATAAATTCCAGCACGGCTCCACCAGAGAGGCTCATTTGTGTTGACAGTGAGGGCCTGTAGGCAACTGGCTTTATGTGGGAAAGAATGAATGACATGACGAGGATTTTCATAGTACTACTTCTATTTTTAACCATATCAGACTGACGTAAACTTTGGGAAGTGCGGCCTACTTTCTGCGAAAAGGGCACTGGTGGACCGTCCTGTGAAATCATGACTGATGTTTATGTGAGCTTTTTTTTTTTTTTTTTTTTTTCAATCTTCAGCTGTGGTATGAGTTGAGATACATTTTCAATATCTAGGACTTTGCTGAAAGTTGCGGCTGACACTTTTTCATACAGTAAACCCCCTGTGGGTGCAGGTTCACACACATATGTGGAGGTCTGTTGATTTGCACTCACATTTTTCTGTTTGGGCATTTTTTTAAAAAAAAGGAACCAATGTCAGCCTATCATACTCGCTTATTTGTTTGCATAGTAACGACCACAGTCAAACTCACAAGAGTGGACCGCTGTGTGCATGAACTACATGTAAAGCACCACAGTTAAAGCAGAGACAGAGATGTATATATAGCCCAATTTTAAAATCTCTTATTGCACATATACTATAAACTGGACTTCAGACAGCTTTTCCCTTGTCTAATACAGGCTGACCTGTATTAGAAATGTGTCTTCTGTCTGAAATGTGTATCTTCTGTCCTCCTGAGTGTCAGGCACTCTGTGACAGCACAGAGGGCAAAGCAAATGGCGTGCATGACTCCACACATAGATAATAGGCTTTGAAATCTTGTTTGTTAATAACAAAGGCTCGGATATAGGCCAACTGTCTGAGGTGTGAGGCTGATCCAAGGACACTGGCACACCAGCGGTGCACTGACAGAACAGGTGTAATAACATAACTCATACTGGACATGGAAAATACGCAAAAAAAAAAAAACTTTTCTCGAATACATATGATACTGTAGGAGTCGTGTGCAATCAGTTCCCCCTCGTATTGCATCATGACATGCACTGCAGGCATAAGGACACGATATGTGTGCAACTGCGAAACAAACCGACTGATAATGGGTTTTGTTGCAGTTTACACGTTTTCACTGACTGGCTGACAGTCCGACATGCACTTCAAAAACAGATTGCACTACTTCGCACATGTAAGATTTCGACCTCACACTTCTCTGAAATAGCAAACACGAGCCTTGCATATTTCTAAGAAACCTAAAGAATGAGCGGTAGACAGTGTTGCTGGGTAAACACTCAAAACGCCCTTCGAAAAATCCTCTCAGAATGACTTTACTGGGCTGTGTACTGTCTCCGCTACACACCAAATCCAGTATTTTTCCATCAAGTAGCGCGCTGGACCACGTGACCACAGAGGAGGTTAGAAAAAACGCTGTCATGTTTGCATCCTCAATTGACAGCGGCGCACTGAATATATGGCGCTAAATTAGGTAAACACAACACAGCCTTTCTGCATTTATCGTCCTTGCTGCTGCTGCTGCTGGCACTATATATATATATACATATATATATATATACATATCTGCCGTTCACTTTGGCAGCGTTACCCATTCGGGAAACAAATTCTCCTCCAGGTCGTTTTTCTAACCCCGTGCGTTCATGATCATGTAACCACTCCCACTCGTGGCTGGTGGAAAATTACCAGCTTACAAGCAACAGGCAAAATGAATGGCAGTTGCGGTTTATCGCATCGTTCAAGCCAATAGTCTACCTGCATGTCCCGGTCACGGAGCTTTCTGGCTATATTAGGCTTGAAAGTAGTAAAACCTCCGCCGAGGGATTTAAATGGATAAAAACCACTAAGCGTCATTAGTTTTTGCTCCGCGTGCTACATGCTCGCGCTCTAATTCTTTCTTGTGATTACTTGAATAAATGAAACGTGTACGTTAACACTCAGTTGTGGCATAAAAGTGAGGTCGGGAAGTTATTCGCCATTCTGTGAAACGGAGTCGTGTAGAAAGTCCATTCTGCAAGGGAGTCTGCCCTCTTTTTCTCTCCGGGCGGAGTAGTCGCGTGGGCGCTTGTGCGAATTGAAATAAACTGACAGCTCAATCTTTCAATGGGACGCCGAGTAGGAAGTCTTCGCCAAAGGCGCAGCCAATCACAGCGCGGCCTGGGCGTAACCCAAGTCCAAACTTTACGCGGCGCCATCGGCTGAAAACTAAACCGAGATGGAATCTCCCAGTCTGAACCGGTTTCAACCGGTTGCGAGTTAGTTGCTTGAGAGGAGAGAAGAGAGGAGGCGCAGGCACACAACCTCCATACCGCCCTGCTGGAAAATTATTAGAGTAACGAACAAATTAGTGAATCAAGGTTTACTTAGTTTCGTAAAATGTGTCGGAGTGACAGATTGTTAGGTCTGCCGTGATAGTAGTTTTGGAATCCACATCAGTGGTTCTTACCAGCCAGACATCATTCACTGCTGGAGCTGGAGATACTAGTCAACGCTGCAGAGATAGGAAATCTTTTCTAATCATCAGATATACTGAACTACACAAAGTATCTAGTAGCTTATTTGGCAAACGCCACTCTTTTCAGTCAGAGCCTTGGACTTTAGGTAGGTAACTGGATTGAAGTGCGAACCTGCCATGCTGTGATTAACGTTTATTGGCTTTACCCTTTATAGAGAATAAATTGCATTTTTGGTGTGCATATTAAGTTCTGTTATCTTGTAATTTTGCCTTGAAGCTCATGTAAAGACGCGCTAATTCAGAACGTAGTAGCATCAGTGGGATAACCGAATAGTCATCGGTTGGCCGCTAGCTAGCATTCGCCACTTCAGAAGAATAAGCTAACGCTGGATGTCAGAGGAAGTGCTATAACTTTACCGAACTAAACGCACAACCAGCCTGCTTCTTTTGACGTTACGTGCGCCGTTGCAGACGAGCACCGAACGGCGTGTGATTAAATCCGCGCCTCTCCCACCGAGGCAGCATCGCTCGTGTGCGTGATGCGAGGGGATGTCAAGTTGATGTTGCTAGGTGCTTAGCGGCGTCAGCGTTAACTTTACCGTACTGTACCGGAAAATGGCACAGACCGTTTCTAAGTCTTTGGAATAGAGTCGCAACAAGAAGCGCCAACTTCTCCAAACAGCGGTGACGACACGGCGAGTAAAATTTATGTATGAGCGCCCTCCGTCCCTGGTATCCTCGGTGGGAGTGGTTGGAGGGAGCACACGTGTGGCGTAAAGCGCAGTGGCGGGTTGCTGTGTGTGTGTGTGTGTGTGTGTGTGTGTGTGTGGGAGACGCGCTTTTGCTGTGCTCATGCCTTTTAAATTAGCAGGTGACGCTACTATCCGCGGACATGGTTGTAAAGCTGCGTTTATTATTATTTTTAGCCGTTGCTGCCTGTCATGCGCGGTGTGGGCTGTGTTTTACAGATGTAAACAACGTGACGTCGGATAGTAAGTGCGGCACGTGGCTCGTTTAATGAGACTAAAACAGTCGCAGAAATGAGCACTCGGTTCGTAAAACATCGCAGCCAACATGGACGGACGGTGCATTTATATCCTGCTTGCAACTGTCTTTCAGCTATTAGGTTGTTTGTTTAAACCAGAAGAGCAATGCCATTGACTGTGGTTTTCTGAATAGTTTACTTAACTGTTTACTAATCAATACTGACCTATTTTTGAAAGATAACGTGGTGCTGAAAACTCCCCTTTTCTAATAAGGTTGTTGGAGTCTAATCAGCGACTGAGTTTGATAAGTTAATTTGCCCTTGCTGTTTGAGCTAGAAACCAGGGCACTGTGTCCAACATTTTCAGCCACTTTCCTAAACTCAGTCCAGCAAGGGAACCGAGAGCTTTCCTGTACTTTTTTAACTTGACAGGCATGTGACACCATGAGCTTAACTTCTTAAAATGACAGCTCACTGGTTGGTCTAGCGGATGTTTGTTACATGGTCAGCTGTTAGGAATGGCTTCTAAACACACAGTTCACATGACTTTGTCTGTTAAATGCTTTCTGTGCACTCATGACCCCCCCTTCCCCGCTATCCTTGTTGCAGAGCTCTATGCCAGCAGTTATGACAATGTTAGCAGACCATGCAGCACAGCAGCTGCTGGACTTCAACCAGAAACTGGATATCAACCTGCTGGATAATGTGGTGAACTGTCTGTATCATGGGGTGGGACCACAGGTACGTTATCTTTTTAATCTCTGGGGGTCGTCTTCCACGCCTTATCTAAAACAAGCAGCATGTAAATTTATAATTTTAAGTTCTACTTGTAATGTAGATTCACCTGACAAACTGACTTTTTGTTGGACAGGCAACATTGATGTAACTGTTGCATTTTCCTTGCAAGTCTTCTCACACCACCTCAGTCTTAAGTTTAAAGTGTCATCCTTATTAATTTACAGCAAAGAATGGCACAGGAAGTGTTGACACACTTAAAAGAGCACCCAGATGCCTGGACGAGAGTGGACACCATCCTTGAGTTCTCCCAGAACATGAACACCAAAGTAAGCTAGCTCTTATCCACAAAACGCTGCTGGAGGGACACTTGCATGTACTTTGAGGAAGAAATATTTTGGACAGCACGCAAAACAACATAATAAAAGCTTCACATTACATCACAGTGGTTTGCTTGTACCGTGCGTTCATTTATTTACGGTGGATCTTTCTGTTGGAAGCAGTTTATGTATTAGCAGTGTTTGTCTCATGCCCCAAGTGTTGAGCTATGCAGGACCTCTGTCCTTCTGAATTATGCTGGATCTGAAACTAGCAGACAAACAATAGAGGCCGGTTGTCATCTCACTGCAATGTAATATAATCCAAATACCAAATGAGCATTTGAAGAGTTTGCCCTGTTGGTTTCACATGCAAATGAGCTTCCATTTTTTTTAAACCAGTCTTTTGTTTCAAATATACCTACTTCATCAGTTGAATGTATCATAGTTGTTGTTATTAACAGAATAGCAACACAAGTGTACCCCTCTAAATGAAACTGTGCTAAAAGTCCGCACATGCCCATCCTGTTTGTGCGGCAATAAAAAAAAAACCTCTAGCTTAACACATGATACCCCTGTCATCTTAGCAGTCAGGTAGATGGACATTTACATGGCCAAGGGCTAGTAAAGTGTGCATACTGTTGCTTCAACTCCTTGCATGAGAGTTGCAAGCATTAGTGATTTAAAAAAAAAAAAAAAAAAAAAAAAAAAATCAGGGCAAACTGAATGATAAAAGTAATAGGTTTTGGGTCTTTGAAGTGTCAGGTTGTCATCAAGGGCAGACAGCTTTTACCATAAGCATTTCCGTCATACTAAAACCACTGGGGTTACGACAGATAGTTAAAGGAACTTTCCACACACATCCTGCAAATATTAACACTTGCATAGTTGTAAAGATTGTTCCATATATATCTTTATTTTTTTAAAAATGGCTCAATAGACCTTGATAATTATTTAAAGTTGGCATATTTAGGTCTTGTGCGTTGTCGGTATGTGTGTTTATCTTGTGCTCCTTGTGTATGCTGGTACTGCTGGTTAAGCAAACCGATTGTGAGTAGTAAACTCTGACATTCAGAGCATTCAGATGTCAAAGATTTACATTGTGCTGCTGCCAATAAAGCCAGTGTATAAACTCATTAAAGTGCAGATCATCCACAGCTTCCTCAAAGTAATGTTGGCACTTTTTTCCTAAATTTAATTTTTTTACTTTATCTGTTTTTGCTTGCTTGTAAGACTGCTTTTAATACTGACATTCAGTACTAATATGAGTTGTTGATGTATCAATATAACCTTTTTTTTTTTTTTTTAAGTCATACTTTACCAAATAAATAGGGGTATTAGAGAAAAAGAGGAGACAAGGTAAACACCTCTTGAATTCTATATTTACCTTCAGTGATAAGTGATAAAAAGTGCCCAGTTTCAAAGCACTGGACATCTGCCTTTTTCTGATTAACTACAGTAGCTGTATTTGAAATTGTCATGAATTCAAGCTGTGACTTTTTGATATTAATCACAATGTTCCATTATGTTTATGGCTTGTAATAGGAAGAGAAGGGGTGTGTCATCCTGTGCATCATGACACAGCTAGGCTTTGACGGCAGGCCTCCACAAGGTCTACCCTTTTAAATTCCCTTTGACTGAATTCTGTTCATCCGTTTTTATTGCATCTGTTTCATTGGACAGAGGGTGGGTGCAGGCTGCAGTCACTAGGATCTATTGTAAAGAGACAATTTAAAAGACTTGATTTCACCTGTAGGGATCATGGCGCTGTTCCTGACTCAATCTTCCCTTCTTCACAGTGCGTTTTCTTTTTTTTTTTTTTTTTTTTTTTTGGTTGTTTCCCCCTCCTTTTCTCTTGTCTTTTCTGTTCCACTGAGTTCTCTAATCGTGACCTCTTCTTAAGACGCAGTTTAATCAGCTGAAATGTTGTAAGGCATTTGGCAGTTTCCTGCTGATAATTTCTCTCTTCTTACCTTGCGCGGCGGTTTGTGTAGTGTGGCAATTAAAGGTGAAATTAAACACGGCAGAATGGAATGCAGCGCTCCAGGTGACACCTGCGAGTGGCGTACAGTCGGCGTGTTGTAAGGAGCTTTCACCTTTAATCTTCCAGCATCCATAGTCTGTTAATCTTGCTTTAATAACATCCTATACTACATGTCATTTCCTCCTACTTTTTTTTTTTTTTGTATCATGTTGTTAAGTGATGATCCCTACAGTTGAAACAGTCAGTTGAAGTAACATCAGATCAAAAACTAACTTGTGATTAAAATTTTTTTTCTTTTTTTTTTTTTTCTTTTTTTTTTTCATGCTTCGCAATTAAGTCTTCAAAAAGAAATTAAGATAGTGTAACCTGTGGTGGTCCTGCTGTTCCTTATGACACACCAGGTAAAGTTGGGCTTACCTTAGAAATGAAGCAGTGTAAAGAAAACGGACTAGAATTTAGGGTTGGGTATCGACAACATTTCCCTATTTATTTATTTATTTATTTATTCATTCATTTTTGAATGCTAGGTTGTTGAATTAGCTCCCTGTTAAGTTCTGGTTGCTATAAAGAGAGCATTTTAAAAGGCAAAAACAATGTTTTGTGATATGTTAAAGGAGTAAATAATGCTTGTATTTTATAGTGGTCTGTGGCGTTATTTTATGTGGACTTGCTGGCTCTGGGACAACAAAACTACAGTTCGGATGTTGAAAGTGCTGCATTGTTAAAGGGTGTTCAGTCAGTCCAAAAAGCTCTGTTTAAAAAAAAAAAAATTTTTTTAAAAATGCATGCCTCTGTTGGAGGGGCGCTTGTTGCTTCAGGCATCAATGAGACATGAAATTTGGTCTATGAGATCCAGTCCGAAAAATGCACCCGTGAGTTTGAAGGATTATCAGTCTGAAGAGGGGTTTATGATATTATGAGGGAGCTCTGGCAAGTTATTGCATGAGCAGTAATTATATTTTTTCATAGCAACAGTCTGTAGAAGCAAATGGTTTGTATTACAAAGCAGTCTAAAAGAAATGTTTGTACATATTTGACCTCTGCAGCCGGTTCAACTTCACACTGCTTTTTTGTTTTGTTTGCTTTTTTGTTTTTGTTGTTTGTTTGTTTGTTTGTTTGTTTTTTTGGCTGAACTGCAGGAACTAGAAAAAAACTTCAGAACAGATTGACTTCATACAAGTAATGTAGGACCTGTGGGCCTCCTGTAACTTGCCTGTTGGCAAGTAAGTGTTTGGATTGCCACAAACACAACAACCAGCTGATCTGAGCAGTGTGGACAAGTACTCCACAACTTCTGGAAATGAAACAAGATTTATTATTATTATTATTTTTAAATGCATTGTCGTAATATTTTAAATAATTTTTTTTTTGTCTGTTTTGTGTGTCAGGGTGGGGGTGGGGGTGGGGGTGGGGTATCGGCCGATATCAGATTTTTTTGGTCAGGCTCTAGTTAAAATGTTCCTGCTCTAGCTAGTTGGCATCAGAAATGCTACTAAATTAAATGAATGATTACTGTTTAATTAATGTACAGACACCATCCTCCACCTTTCTGCCCCCCCCCACCCCCCTCCCAATCCCCAGTGACAGGATCTTATAAACAAGCGGTGTGAACATGTACAGCCCTCTAAATCATCAACAGCATATAAAGCAATTATCTCATATCTAGTTGCTTTGTGGCTGACAGACCAGGCTCTGGTTGCATTGTCAATTGCATTGCCACTAGTCTTTGCTTGTGTGTGTGCTGCCTTTCTGGTTGTGTTAGCCTATGTGCATAATTTTTATCTTGTTGATGGTGATGTTTGAGATCAGAAGAAAGCCACGTGAAGAGAAGTTCATCTGGATTTTGAAAGTTGTGGCCCCAGCTCGGACAGTAGAATCAGTTGTTTACTAATCACAGGGTCAGTGCTTTAATCCCAGGGCAAGACACTGAACCCCAGATTGCCCCAATGCATCCATAGGTGTCTGTGTGTGTAGAGCCCACTTACAGGCATAGACTAAAGCTCTGTATGAGTGGGTTGAATGTGGCGTGTAGTAGAAAGTGCTTTGATTGCTCAGATATAAAAGCAATGGTCCATAGGTTGCTAGATTGCTCCACATTTAGCTGCAAAGCATTTTTAGCATGACTCAGAAGTATATACCCCAGAGCAGTTTATCCCCCTCAAACAACAACTGTGAAAAAGGCAGTGTAGGGGGAATTCTTTGGTGGGAACCTGCACAATTATGCAGCTGCCCTAGAACAACCTGCAGTGGGTGCTTGTATTGATGCCTGCTTAACCTTTAATGTAGACCAAAGCACAGCAGACTCAGAATTTGCTTTCAGGGGTCTTAAAGCACAATCAGATGAAGAGCCAAAAGAAATTTGCAACTTTTATGTACTTGAACTAATTGTCCTTTAAAACCAGTTCTCGATGCCCAACCCTACATGGTCCATGAAGCCTCGATAGAAGAACACAAACCTTGTTATGTCTTCTGGGCCATTTGACTCCCGTTTGAAGCAATCTGTGCCAAAGCTGGTTAATGAGTTGCTTTTTTTTTTTTTTTTTTTTTTCTTTCTTTCTTTGTCTTTTGGTGTCTGGTGTGATGCTGAGAGTAACAGCAGGGCTTCTGCAGTGTTCAGCTTAATGCTGCTTGCAGAAAAAAAAAAAAAACTGCAGTTGAATGTTTTGTACACTATAAAATCTGCATGAAATGTGGTTCAGTCCAATCCAGTTTAGAAATGCAAGTTATTACAGACTGGTCCACGTCATACTGTTTTTGGTTTGTATTAAAGGTGCGCACTGCTTGCTGTTGAATGTTGTCTTAATAGTTTGGTCCTAACGCTTGTTCCTCCTTGCATGTTACAGTACTATGCTCTTCAAATTCTGGAAACGGTTATCAAAACAAGATGGAAGATTCTTCCCAGGAATCAATGTGAAGGTAAAGCTTGCTTTTGTGTCAAAATTCACAAAATATTTATTCCCATGGTGTTAGTGTGTGTGTTGTTTTATTTATTTGTTTTAATGTGGCGTGCGGTTGCCATGTTGAGGACTATTCCCGCACTAAGCATGCTGGTTTGTTTTCTGCTCGACTGGCTCGAACTGGCTGCTCAAAAAGGTTGGATTCTGCACTTGAGCAGTTGTTTTAGAGAGGAAACAATAAAAACAGCCTAGCTTCTTTTTTTTTTTTTTTTTTAATGCTTTGAGGGATATTTTTTGGGGGGCGAATAAAAAGAAGTAGAGCCTCTAGCCTTACCTTAAATTATTCTGATGTGAGATGAAGTTGTTTCTAAAGTAAATAACACGTTCTGTGTGTTGCTTTGAGCCAGTTTTTTTCACATTGTACCCTTGAGGATTGAGGGATGGGTTAATGGAGTGCGGTCATTGCCATTGGTCATTTTTGAATTGTTTAATAATTCCAAACATTACATGAAGTTGTTGACAAGGTAAACATGAAATATGGGTATGAATGTCTCTAAAGTGTGGCAGTGTTATCAGTGCAGTAATTCTATATGACTTTTTTTTTTCTTTTTAAACGTCCAGTCTTTAATTATTGCCTAATTGCCAATTTGACTCACCATTGTCTGTTAGCACATAGCAAGAGCAGCAGAGTGGGATGAAAATTGTCTAAAAATTTTGTCTGAGCAAAATGCAATAATGATGAAATAAATTTGATAATCATGTGCAAATCAGTTGATCTGCCTCCCTCCATTCTTCTATAATTTTGCTCAAAATTAAAATTTTCATTAATCTAAGACTTACCTACTTCTGACCGTAGATGCCTGAATTTTGTTCAAGTGGCAAACCCAGTGCAGGGCGACCGGCAAGTATGTCTTCTCCCCCCTTGTGTCAGAGTATTGCCTTGTTTTCGGCTCCTCTCACCACACCAGAACACACATTTTTTTTTGTAGTCAGCTGCAGTCTAGAGAGAGATGCGAGGGAGCTGAAAACGCAGTTTTTAAAGATGCTCTGCTCACTTTGACAGTCTTGGCTGTGTGAAAACACGTGGGAAAACAAAAAATGGAACTTCCACTGAACTGACCCAAAGGTTTTGTCCTGTAGAAGTTCATTGGCAGTTGCAGCTCACATCCATGTGTTTAGAAACTGGCTTTGCAACAGTGTGTGCATATGGAGAACCACACCTTTTTTTTTTCTCTACAGTACAAATGTGGGATAAGATTGGCAGATTCAGCTAGTTATGAGCCAGCAGATTGTTAGGGTTATTGAGTAATGTGCTCCAGGCAACTCGTCATGTCAGGATATGTTAATGTACACATTTTATTGGTGCAGGCTAACAGACGTCTTCTGATATCTCTGTATATTTGCAGGTATAAAAAAGTATGTTGTTGGACTCATTATCAAGACTTCATCTGATGCATCAAGTGTAGAGGTGAGTCAGCTTTTAATTCAGATTCGTTACCTTTTTTTTGCAGTTTTTGTTGTAACATTGATTTTAATCAGCATCTTTTATAAACGATGTGTTGCATCACCTCTTCCTTTAACAACACTCTGTAAGCGTTGGAGAATTTGGTTTCCCGTGCTTGAGATCGGATTTCACCTACTCAGTTCAGGACTGCCTGTGTTGCTTTCTTAATGCTCCAAATGTTTTCAGTGGTTGTGGGTCTGGGCTGACTTTTTGCTTTTGTTTTTTGAATTTTGAAACCATGTTGTTATAGATGCAGAGGGTGGTGGTTTGTATGGTCTATTTGAATTAACCAGGCTTTCCTTTACAGACTTTGGGTGGGGGCATATGTTGCGTTTGTTTAGCAATAATTGTGCCTTCACAGATGTGCCCGTGCCACATACACCAATACACAGAACACTGGTTTTTGAACTGGATAACAAGTTGGATTATGGTGCTCCTGTAAGCCCAGAGAATGTGGCGTCTGCAATTTTTCAAGACAACTTCACACTTTGACTCAGAGCACAGGCCTGTTTTCCACTTCCCCTCAGGCCCCGAGAACATCTCTGGGTTCTTGTTGTACATTTTGTGGGGTAGAGTTTTGATTTGTAAATGCACTGAACTGTATTCATAGTGAATCCTGTACAGTGCAGTGCTGTCTGAGTGCTCAAAGATCATGGCCATTCAGTATTAATTTGGAGTCTTATCACTGATGTGCAGAGATTTGGATTCTCTGAACCTTTTTTTTTTTTTTTTTTCCCCCCATGTTTATTATTCTCAAATTATTGAGCTATTTGCCCACACAGTCATTCACAAGGTGGTGAACCCCTCCCCACCTTTATTTTGGAAAGATTCTGCTTCCCTGTGATGCTCTTTTTATACCCAATAATGTTACGTATTAACTTTAAGTTGTGAGATGTTCTACTTTTTTTCATTCCAATATTTGATATATTTTATTATTTGCGATTCAATAAAGGGTTTAAATGATTTGCAAATGTGGTTTAAGGAAGAATCACATTTAAAAAAAACAAGCTAGACCACCTTTTGGTGTGAGGGTAATTTATTTATTGCACTGTTGGCGTTAAAGGTTTTCATACAAACAGCGTCTGTGAATCTCTTTAGTTTTTTGTGTTTTATTGCAGCAGCAGTTTAAACAGTCAGGTTATGCAGGGCGGCCACGGGTTAAGCTGCTGAGTGCTGTGTAATTCAGGACAAATACAGTGACTTCAGCAGCTTTTCTGACTGTTTCCTGAGCAGTTAAAAGGCTGGAGATGTCAGGTGTTTTTAAGCTTGTCCTGACAGCAGCCTTTTCTGGTGTTCATCCAGAGAACGCAGCATTTTACTCATGTGTACAAAATGATAAAATATGCTGCCCAGCTTTAAAGTTTTAAGTCATAATGAAGTTTGATACTGTTGAAATCCTTATGGTGGAGGGAAAAAAACAAAAGGGAGCTTAAAGAAAATGTGAGGTTTTTGTTTTAGGTTTGATTTATAGAAATGACTTGTGGTTTTTAGATTTTCCTTAAAATGATTTTGAACGTGAACTCAAGGAGCCAGACTGTTAAACACTGAGGTAAACATGTCTGCTTTAACAAGACGTTAGCTGAGGAAAAGAGGGCAGCATAAAAATGAAGGAGTGCAGGTGCCACCTAAATGAAAACAATGTCTAGTTAGTATTTAACTTCCTGCTGAGAAAGCAGCTTTCAGCCATATTTCAGGTGTTTGCGTCATTCTCAAGTATGTAACTCTGCAAACCAGGAGCTATTAAACTGGAGCGACTTTATCAAAGGTTATTAAGGTTATTAAACCAACCAACTATACCAAACTGGTTTTGTGAGGGCATTTTCCAAAAGAGCACCCAGAAAGAATCATTTCAGCCAGCTTTAAGAACCATAACTCTCCATCATAGAAATTACTATTTATGTGTGTCTTGCTTTACTGCGGGCTATAATTTTAGGATAAATTCAATTCATGGTGTTCTTTTTCAAATCAGCGTGACCGGCCTCTGTTACAAACACCTGTGACTTTATCTCTTTGACAAAAACTAGCCTGTACTTATATAAAATGTTAGACACCAAAATGTTTTTGCATTTTCGCTCGTTTTATTGAATTTGAGTGTAGTTTACCTTTTCAGGATATGTTTAAAGGATGTGGTTGTGTAACTGGGAGGAATGTGTTCCTTGACTGTTTATTTTTATTTCTTTTTAGAAAGAGAAGGTGTACATTGGGAAGCTCAACATGATCCTTGTTCAGGTAAGATGTGACGCTTGTTTCCATTTACTGTCTAAATCCTCTGTGGCTGCTCAACTTAGAGGATGTTTGCTCTTCCTTTTGGATTGGTGTTGTTTATTGACTGCATGAAAAATGTGACATGTCCACAGTGCTTCAGCGTGTGCACTGAGGTGCGTGGTTGATGTTTTATTTGCAAAACGATATCGGTGACTCTCAAGTGTGTGTTTGGGTGCTTTCAGCCATAAGCTTTAACATGTTAACAGTCTACCTTCACTGCTCATGAAGTACTGGTTATGCTGTAAATAATAAAGGCCTCTCTGTCTTTTAAATCTATCAGTGAGGCTCTAAAAAGACAATACTAACCGTGAGAAACACCTCATCGTGTTTACAACTGTAGTGTTTTCCTAACTCTGTGTTCATGTGGGTGAATAGTGGAGAGGCATAAAAAAAAAAAAAGTGTCAGCAAACAGTTTCAAAGAAGGTATCCGCCCTGACAGCAAGAGCGTACACTAGAGCAGATATTCAGTTGTAGCTATGTGCATTTTACTCATTGCCTCAAGCATGGGAGAGCCACTGAGTCAGAGTACTATGAAATATGTACTGATTCAGAGCAGGCTATACAGGAAGGATAACACAGCAATTATCAGCATTTTCACTGAAGACAGTGCAGTGTTTAAGCAAAATAGTTCTGGCTACCAAATCACATCACTTTATTATAAACAAGGAGGTGTGGCTTATTGATTAATGTTCTCCTGAATGTTAAAATTCTGGGTGTCTTCATGTGAAGCAATAAATATAAAATTTAAGGCCTTTAGGGCAGCACGGTGGCGCGGTGGTTAGCACTGCTGCCTCACAGCTAGAATGATATCTAGAAGGTCTGGGTTTGAATCCACCTTGGCTCGGGCCCCTCTGTGTGGAGTTTGTGTGGGTTTCCTCCCACAGTCTAAAGACGTGCAGTTACTGGGGTTAGGTGAATTGATTATTCTAAATTGCCTATAGGTGTGAGTGTGAATGGTTGTCTGTCTCTGTGTTGGCCCTGCAACTGGCTGGCGACCTGCACAGGGTGTAGTACCCTGCCTCTTGATCTATGGCAGCTGAGATAGGCTCCAGCCCCCCCCCCCCCCCCCCCCCCGTGACCCTGAACAGGATAAGTGGAAGAGAATGGATGGATGGGATGGATGCTCCTCTTTTGCAGTGGTGCTTTTTAACCTGAAGATGTCACTCTTAATTAGAAAATCTGGCTCAAAAACCATCAGTGTCAGTTACAAGAAAATTAATTCTTTATTAAAATGTCACATCAGTTCTACTTGAATGTTTCAGCCGAGGCAAAGAATGTTTAGAAAGTGACCTTGCGATAATGAAGAAAAAGCAATGTATGTGACACACACACACACACAAATATGCATGTCCTTGTGTGATACACAGGACATGCATATTTGTTGATAACCAGCAAGTATACAGTGTATATATAAGTTTGAAAGTCGTCATGTAACAAATGCTGTTGGTGATGGCAGAATGCTTAATTCAGGAAGGCACTGAAATCTGTAGAAATATCACAGAGAAACCAACAAATTAGACCTCAGTGACTTATTAGTGCTTCTGAATGTACAATGTGACACCACCTCCTTGTTTTTGTGTGTGTGTGTGTAGAGAGAGAGAGAGATTGGTTCACTGGCTTTACGAGTGACTTTGCATTAATGCCAGTGAGAATGAGTCATCGCTTGCGTCAGCTGAGCTAACGCTGTTTTGGCCTTGAGGGGCTGAAGAGCTCCAGATTCCACATTCATCATCAGGAGGCTGGTTAAAATGGTTATGTTCAATTTGTACAAGTATGGACTTTACAAAAACAGTTTTGTCTTCACTATGGGATGCTCGTGAAAAGGAGAAACATATTTGACTTAAGATTGGAAGATTTTTTTTTTTTAATTGTTTTTAGCAGGATTTGCAGTTTCATCTCAATTTTTCATTCAGATTGCACGTTCTTAGTGCATGCTTTTGACTAATCTCTCACTAACTTGTATGTGTCCCCTGTCTGCAGATCCTGAAGCAGGAGTGGCCCAAGCACTGGCCCACCTTCATCAGTGACATTGTGGGGGCAAGTCGTACCAGCGAGAGCCTCTGCCAGAACAACATGGTCATCCTGAAGTTGCTCAGCGAGGAGGTGTTTGACTTCTCTAGTGGCCAGATGACCCAGGTCAAGGCCAAGCACCTAAAGGACAGGTCAGTTTAGAAGGCATTGCTACCAAAAACACCAACCTGCAGAGTCATAGGAAAGATTTACTGCGGAAGGTCACATTCAAGTCAAGATTTCAAAACTATTTCCTATTGTGTGCTACATGGGAGACGGGACTGATGTGAAAAATATCCCAACCGTATTCTCCTGAACTTGCCCGAAGTTCGTGTGTGAGAACTGCTTATGGCTGTCAGCATGTGTGTATGAGAGGGGTGGCGTGTAGCACAGGAAAGACGGGGAGAAGATAATGTTACTTGAGTAGGTGGCAAATGTTAGCTGCTATCAGTGCAGCAAAAGCTTCCCAACAGTGTTAATTAGTCTAAAACCGAAAGTGAACAAGCAAAAAGTGTAGGGTCTTTACCTACAATATCAAGGGCCTCGAGGCAACTGTTGGTTGTGATTTGACACATATAAATAAAATTGATTTAAAAAAAATAAATAAATAAAAAAAACATGATTATTTACATTGTTTCAGTGCACACATTTTACATGAAGCATCGAGATGAAGGTCATTTAAACTTCATAGTTGTTTCATTATTAGTGTCAGAGGCTCTTTAACATGTTTTCTTGTTTTTTCCTTTCAGCATGTGCAATGAATTCTCCCAGATCTTCCAGCTGTGTCAGTTTGTTATGGTATGCATTTCTTCATCTTACTTTTTTAGTATTGTACCATCTTTGTCATCCGTTACACACCAGTGCGTGTTCTTCAGCTGATTGTTGTCTTGCTGTGTGCGCCTCAGGAAAATTCCCAGAATGCCCCCCTGGTCCATGCTACCCTGGAGACACTCCTGCGTTTTCTCAACTGGATTCCTCTGGGGTACATCTTTGAAACCAAACTGATCAGCACATTGGTGTATAAGGTGTGGATACAAAGACGCATACTTTAGCAGATCTCTTTGAATTGTAGAAATGTTTGAGACGTGAATGAAATAACTTTTTTTTTGTTTGTTTGTTTTAACTTCTCAGTTCTTGAACGTGCCCATGTTCCGCAACGTGACGCTGAAGTGCCTGACAGAAATTGCGGGCGTGAGTGTCAGCCAGTACGAGGAGCAGTTTGTTACCCTCTTCACACTGACCATGTGTCAGCTCAAACAGGTGGGTTAACTGGTGGCAAATCTGTACTGACATGTTTCTCTGTTTGAGACCCTCGGTCGAATTTTAACCTGAACCGTATTTGTTCAGATGCTGCCTCTGAACACCAACATTCGGCTGGCCTACGCCAACGGGAAGGACGACGAGCAAAACTTCATCCAGAACCTCAGTCTGTTCCTGTGCACTTTCCTCAAAGAGCACGGGCAGCTCATTGAGAAGCGGCTCAACCTCAGAGAGACATTAATGGAGGTAAGAGAGGCACGTTATTCTGTTTAGATGGCCTCAAAGCTGCTACACAGGCTGCACAGGAGAAAATGAAGGTAATTTGTACATACACAAATGAACTGACATGTGCGTGGTCATAGTGTTACTGTTCCCTTGGTGCTCCTTCAGGCCCTCCACTACATGCTGCTGGTGTCAGAGGTGGAAGAGACTGAGATCTTCAAAATCTGCCTGGAGTATTGGAACCACTTGGCCGCTGAGCTCTACAGAGAGAGTCCCTTTTCCACATCCACATCCCCTCTGCTTTCTGGCAACCAGCACTTTGACGTGCCCCCACGCAGACAGCTCTATCTGCCTGTTCTCTCCAAGGTACCGTGTAGTGTTTATTCATACCACATAAATGATACCAAAGCAATTTTTGGCGTGTTAAGAACGGCAAAACTCCAGGATTTGAAGTTGAATTTATGAATGTAGTCTCTTCCTTAAGAAGCATGCCTTACATTTATGGTGAAGATGACACAGAGGGTGCAAAACTGTTTCCAGGAACCTGAAGCGTCTCAGCTCGCAGTCATACTAGAAAGACTTGGCTCCAGTCAGCAACAGGTGGCTGCTTTACAGCTGCCAGAAGAGATGCTGCTTACAGTGTTACTAAAAATCAGCAGCCACTAAATTAATACAAACTTCTTCATTTTCTTTTTGGTGATAATATTTCATGTTGCATCAGTGTGTGACATGTATTATCCTTTTACATTTGCGAGAACACGAGCTACACTCTGTGTGTGTCTGTCAGTTGTTTTGATGTGTATACTTGCTGACAGGTTATTTTATCTCATGTGACAGGTGCGTCTGCTGATGGTAAGTCGGATGGCCAAGCCAGAGGAGGTCCTGGTGGTGGAGAATGATCAGGGGGAGGTGGTCAGAGAGTTCATGAAGGACACCGATTCCATCAATCTCTACAAGAATATGAGGGAGACCCTTGGTATGAGTTAATGAGAGCTTCTAATGTCTTCTAATGTCCTCAAGCTTGATTTTATGGTCCTGTGTTAAATCTACGGCATAACCTGCGCCACAGCAATTGTGCTGGGTAAACACGGTAGCACAAGGATTTTGTTTATTCAGCAAAATGAGATTGCGCTTATGGAGACCCATGCAGTTTTCTTGTTTTTATAGAATATATATAACATAACAGTTTGTCAAATTCACAAACTCACATGTGATTGGCTCACTTCACCCTTGTGATGGCAGAGCAATGCGACTCAGCAGCGCGCACATACAGGTGCAAACGACAGCGACGCCATTACGACGTAGGCTCTGCAGAGATTCAACACAGGACTGTAAATCAAGCTTGTACTTATTTTTAAATAAGCAGTGTTTAACTGATCGTAACCTCAAAAAGTGATATTTTTGTATAGCTCTTAATTAATGCATCCATCCAGTGGCTTTATCATTATCAAGCAGCTGGATTTATATTTACTGATCAGACACATCCTCCAACACATTAGGTGAATTGTTCTCAGCACCACTGTAATATTTAAATATTGTAGGAGAATCGGGCGGCACTGTGGCTCAGTGGTTAGCACTGCCGGCTGGCTGGGGCCTTTCTGTGCGTCTGCGTGGATTTCCTCCGGGTGCTCTGGTTTTCCCCCACAGATCCAAAGAAATGCAGGTTAGATCGATTGGAAACTCGTAGACTGGCAGCCTGTTCAGGGTGCATCTGTTGGGACAGACCTCACCTCTTGTGATCCTGAACAGGATAAGCTGTTTAAATAATGGATGGATGTAGGGAAAGCTTTAGCTTTGACTGTAGAACTGACTGAATATAAATTTACATTTGACTTGATTGGCTCGATCAGTGTCACTCACCACACAGGCGTCAGTGTTTTTAGGGAAAATTCATTTCGCCGTTTCTGCTCATATACTTTGTTTTTCTCTGTGTTGCTTCTGAACTGTAACTTTAACTTTCGATTTAGCGGATACTGTACTCTAACCGATGATATCAATTTGCTGTACTATCCTGCAGTGTACCTGACTCACTTGGATTATGCGGACACAGAGCGCATAATGACAGAGAAGCTTCACAACCAGGTGAATGGCACTGAATGGTCCTGGAAGAACCTCAACACACTGTGCTGGGCCATTGGATCCATCAGTGGGGCTATGCACGAGGAGGACGAGAAGAGGTTCCTGGTCACAGTCATTAAGGTATTGAACTTGTCCATATGTACAGGTTTAGGTGACTGTGGAGATCTGCGAGTACTGGCCTGCAAACCAGGAATGCTGGATAAAGCGCTTTGGGTGCTCTAGTAGTTTTAAAAAGAGCTATACAAGAACCAGTCCATTTCCACAGTTTCCTTGCTCATTAGTGAGACGTTAATTAATATTAATAATATTATATCAGTTAATATGTTAAACATTTAACATTAAGCAGAAGTTTTGTGTCTTGAGATTCTGAATTCTTTGTTGCTTGTTTCAGGACCTGCTGGGGCTGTGTGAGCAGAAGAGAGGAAAGGACAACAAGGCCATCATCGCCTCTAACATCATGTACATTGTTGGCCAGTACCCTCGTTTTCTTAGGGCCCACTGGAAGTTCCTCAAAACTGTGGTCAACAAGCTCTTTGAGTTCATGCACGGTGAGCAATTGGAGTATTTTATTTATTTAATTCAACCCCCTCTCTGCAGGTTTGTCTGATAAATGGTTGAATAGATCGATACCGTTTTAAAGCGTGTATGTTTCTGTCCTGCCCTCATCAGAGACCCATGATGGAGTTCAGGACATGGCATGTGACACCTTCATTAAGATTGCCCAAAAGTGTCGGCGCCACTTTATCCAGGTGCAGGTGGGAGAGGTGATGCCCTTCATTGACGAGATTCTCAACAACATTAACACCATCATCTGTGACCTTCAGCCTCAGCAGGTCAGCAAACACATGTATACGAGCATTTTTATCCATAGAGAGACGCAGCTGTCTCTTACTTGCCCAGTTAAGTGTCTTTGCTGATGTGTGTCTCTGTGTACACAGGTGCACACGTTTTATGAAGCAGTAGGGTATATGATTGGGGCCCAGACAGACCAGGCCGTTCAGGAGCACCTGATAGAGAAATATATGCTGCTGCCCAATCAAGTGTGGGACAGCATCATCCAGCAAGCCACCAAGGTAGGACAGTATACCACCAGTTATTCACATTTCAGAGACACAAAAGCTGTGTGTTAATGGCTCTTCTGCTCCTCTGTCCATCAGAACGTGGACATCTTGAAGGACCCAGAGACCGTGAAGCAGCTGGGCAGCATTCTGAAGACCAACGTCAGGGCCTGCAAAGCAGTGGGACATCCCTTTGTCATCCAGCTGGGACGGATTTACCTTGACATGCTCAACGTCTACAAGTGCCTCAGCGAGAACATCTCTGCTGCCATTCAGACCAATGGTGAGAGCTGCGCATTTGTTTGTCATCATGCGGCAGACTGTCACAGTTACATGGTGGTCACTGCAGACAGATGTTGGCAGACTGCAAACATACTGTCAGAGCAGTGAGGTTATAGTAGTTCTGTGAGGTCTTTGACACACACACACAGATCATAAAACTCTGGGCTGATGGCTGATTTCTTGTTTTCGTTTATTTCTTTCCTCTTTTGTACTGAGGAAATAAGAAATCTTCATCATACTGCCTTCAATCGTTCAGCCAGGATTAAATTAATGTGGTAGCAGCAGATAAATATCAGCCACTGTTTTTGATAATTGACATCTTATTTGCTGATAGGAGTCATCAAGAACAGCACTGGCCAACGTTCCGCTGAAAATGGGTGCAGCCCTAATATAACTTATAATGAACTGTAATTATTACATGCTTCATTCCAACCATCTGCCAAACCAAGTGTCCTACTGTATTTTTTGCAATACAGTAATTTCGTGGTGGAGTTGTACATGTGTAAAACATGTTAAATAAAGTGGGATAAACTACATTTTACTGGACCTATTACAAAAAGCTGAGTTCAGAGATGTGCGGTGCACGAGTTTTGTGTGAGCTACACACTCAGACACACCTGCTTTGTGCGATACCTCTTTTTCTCTCTCTCTCTTCCTTTTTTGGAGAAAGTCACATCCTCTGCTGGTGTTTGTGTTCCAGGTGAGATGGTGACAAAGCAGCCGCTGATCCGGAGTATGAGAACAGTGAAACGGGAGACTCTGAAGCTGATCTCAGGCTGGGTCAGCCGATCCAACGACCCACAGATGGTGAGAAGGCGCTCGCACACGTGTCACCGCTGGGGGAGGCAAACCTCATTTGTGAACTCACATTGAGGAAGAACAACCATATTCTGGGCCCGTGAACATTCTCACAAAACATTTATAAAAACAACAATCTGCTGTACCAAAAAGGCCGATGATGTCAGAAGTGATATATTTACACTTGTGCATCCTCGTGATATACTAATGCTGTAGCAGTCAGTGTGACGGCTGACTGCAGAACCGCTTTAGAACAATCCGGTTGGTATTTTTAGATCATACACAAAGCTTTTGTTCCCCTGCGGCAGACTTTTCTGCCCTCAGCCGTGTTTGCATCTGCATAACCATTTAATATTCATAGTTTCTCGGTGTACTCCGGAGCTGGTCACCTTTCAGTTTTATTCAATGCATGTCAGCTGAGTTTGTTTTTTGGTGTCTGTCAAAGCTCAGCCTTTAAGAAGTCTGCTGATGCCTCCTGTTGTTGTTCTAGGTTGGTGAGAACTTTGTTCCCCCCCTGCTGGACGCCGTCCTCATTGACTATCAACGCAATGTCCCCGCCGCCCGCGAGCCCGAAGTCCTCAGTACCATGGCAACTATTGTCAACAAGCTGGGTGGACACATCACCAGCGAGATACCCCAGATCTTCGATGCCGTCTTTGAGTGCACGCTAAACATGATCAACAAGGTGACGTGCCACATGTGGAAATTTGTTTTTCAGCGTTTCCTGGACATGTGATGGAGACGGCAGTCTTTGTCTTTCTGTTTATTGAGTAACCATCAGTTTGACTGCCAATGTCAGCAGCTCTTTGCTCACTTTGTGTAGTGAGCATCAGATCAGCAGGTGGCCTTCAGTGCAATCATAAACCACAGGACTGATTATTACACTCATTATTGTTGCTAGAAAACAAATTTTAAAAAATCTATTTCACACAAAGGTTTCAATCACTAAATGACCGCCTCAGTTAAATGCTTGTATTCTGCAGAAAAAATTAAAAACCTAAATCAAAACAGCAGGCATTAAATTGGGTCTTGTAAAAGTTGTGAAATAATAAAAGGGATAAAATAACTCCTTTTGCATTAATTTTCACTACAAAGGATCTCGTTTTCTCGTGTTGGCTGGTTGTTTGCTTCAGCTCTCGCTCACTGTGACCTGAGCCTCTGCTGCCACTGCAGAATACATTTGGGACTGATCAGAAGTGTCAAGAACCGCATGCTGCAAACCGTTGGGTACTTGAGATTGGGTCTTTGTATACAAGTTATACATTTACATGTCATGCATTTGCAGTCTTGAGTTAAGGCTGGTTTTGCTTCAGGTACCTGAAGTCATGGAATGGTTACAGTCCCAGAGAAACCCTATCAGAGATCTTTGTATGGCGTTCCTGTGCAGGTTTCTCACTTGCTTGTTGATGTTCTTCTTAAAGCCCAAGAGGCAAAGCAGTCAGCCTGCAGAGTAACTTTTCCAAGTTCTACACTTTGGTATTCCAGGCCTGAACCCACCTTCAGTTTATGGATAAAAAAAAATATACTTAATGCAGTTGGTGGGAAGCCATACGTTGGATTATGATATAAGTTCACTCAGAGCAAACCAGACTGAAATTCTTAATTTGTTGTTTCAGAACTTTGAGGAGTATCCAGAGCACCGGACCCACTTCTTCTACCTTCTCCAAGCTGTAAACTCTCACTGCTTCCCCGCGTTCCTCGCCATCCCTCCAGCCCAGTTCAAACTGGTGCTGGACTCCATCATCTGGGCCTTTAAACACACCATGAGGAATGTGGCCGACACTGGTAAGGCCACAGAAACTCGCGCACCTTAAAAATGTTAATGGAAAAACCCACTGTGGACCAGGATCCACAAGTAGAAATGTGACACTGCAGGTGCGCTGTGATACTTTTTACTCAGCAATGTTCAGAAGCTCGCACTGAAACATGCATCAGAGCACCAGCATCATCGTGCAGCCTGGGTTTTAACAATAAGCTGCTGTGGCCTTTCTAGGATGTGCAACTATAATGTTTGTGTTGTTTTTAAAAAAATAAACCATGCTTGTGTTTTGTCACCGCTCAGGCCTGCAGATACTGTACACCATGCTCCAGAACGTGGCCCAGGAGGAAGCAGCCGCTCAGAGTTTCTACCAGACGTATTTCTGCGATATACTGCAGCACATTTTCTCTGTGGTCACTGACACATCGCACACCGCTGGTGAGCTCACACACACAAGTGATGCATTTGTGTTTGATTGAACCTGTAATGTCATTGTTTTGGACAATATTAATGCTTTAAATAAGGCAGAATCGGCTCTGCATGTCGGCTAAACATGAATCTTGTTAGAAATACCAGAAAAAGGAAGTTAAGAGGTTATCTGAGAATCACTGCCTCGTCTTTATTTTTTAATTTTCCTCAGATCACAGTAATGCTGTAGTGGTTGTCAGTACATGGGTGCTTTACAAACAGGGTCTGCTAAAAGCTCATTTTGCTGACTTTTAATGGTTCCAGTTTGAAAAATGCAAACGAATTCATGCTTAAAAGAGCACGTTACTGAGTACTGGTTTGTTCAGGAGTTGATCCTAGCTTTGATTCTTCCTGGTCAGGAGGTAAAAAGAAAAAAGAAAAAAAGACACATTCATGATCTGAACTGGATTAAAGTCACTAAACCAGGGCAGGTAATAACACCTCCCCCAGAGAACTAAATCAATTTGATTGAATTTGATTGGTTTTACAAAGATGAGGGAATTATGGAAGGAAGATGAATTAATCTTGTGTGTGTGTGTGTGTGTGTGTGTGTCCCCTGCAGGCCTGACGATGCATGCATCCATCCTGGCCTACATGTTCAACCTGGTGGAGGAGGGGAAGATCACTGCAGCGCTGAACCCCGCCAGCCCCACCAACAACCAGGTGTTCATCCAGGAATATGTGGCCAATCTGCTTAAGACTGCCTTCCCTCACCTACAAGAGTGAGTGTGAACACTACACACATCCTCCCTGCTGGAACGACCTTCTGATTTTCAGTCACCGCTTACGTGTGTGTGTGTGTGTGTGTGTGGTTTTGTCTCAGTGCTCAGGTGAAGGTGTTTGTGACGGGGCTGTTCAGCTTGAACCAGGACATTCCTGCCTTCAAGGAGCATCTGAGGGACTTCCTAGTCCAGATAAAGGTGAGCTTGTCAGACTGTAGTAACTTTGACTTTAGGTGTCATGGCATAGTCTTTTAGCTCCTCTCACATGGTGTCAGTGGTTACACAGAGTTGAATTAAGGTAATGCATGAAATTGTGTGTTTGAGCTGAACCAGATGGAGCCTGACCTCCATGGAAGCTTTGTCTCTCCTTATCACTGACTCCATAGCTAACTGCTTAGCTGCTGTTTCCACAAATAACACTTTCCTGCCTGGCCAGGCTGCCCTGAGTTAATGAAAGGTTTGTGGGTGCTGTTGGAAACGCTCACACAGTGTTGTCGTGTGTCCTGATTGGTCCAGCTCTAAAGTGGCTTATTTTATCCATGTTGTTTTGTGCCCTGAAGAAGACTTGTTAGGGGTAATTGAGAGATCAACAAATCAAATTATTGTTTTAGTAATTGGCGAAGTCAAACATGTTTTTTAAGTAATCAAAGGAGACCTGCTATAATTTTTCCCATTTTCTAAAAAGCTGAGTCTAAGATAAAGAGATTATTCTGAGCTGTGAATCCTGCAAAACTATAAGAATACAAATATAGAAATGCTGGACAGGGTTCTAGCCAGAAAAATTTCACAGGCCGGCTCGAACACTCTCCGTACCAAACGGACTAACTGCTGAAATTCTCAGCCTGGACGATCAACCGCTGGCTAGAACCCTGCTGGAAATGAGCCCAGTATATCCTTTAAATTATATTTTATGTTTTGAACTGTTCATTTCAAGATTTTGGGACACTAGATGCGATTACTGTTAGCTGCATTTGTTCTTTAAAACTAAAGCCATTCCAGCAAGGTTTTACCTTTGGGGAGGTCGGGGTCCTCCGGTGCAAGCTAACTCCTCATGCTTTTTGAATGGCGTCATGTTACTGCTGGCATACAGTTCTGTTTAGAAACTAATACAGTGGAAAATTAGTGAAAGCCTTTAGGAGACCTGCGCTCTGCAAGCTCATCCAAGTAGCTGTAATATGTCAGTCACGGTTAAGTATCTGCATGCTAACCCTGTTACAAATAAAAACTTGTCATTTGAAAGAATTCACAGTACCCACAGTGAGTATTTGATACCTCCCTCACTCCCCCTGTTAATACTGTCCAAATAGGGCTTAAGAGACTCCTCGGTGAACTGTAACACTAACAGTAGAAAAGGCGATCTTGGTCGCTCTGGTGCAGCGTGGCTTTTAAGGCTCATCTCTAACAGCAGCATTCTGTCGTCGTGTCGCTATTCAGGAGTTTGCAGGTGAGGACACCTCAGATCTGTTCCTGGAGGAGAGGGAGGCGTCACTCCGACAGGCCCAGGAGGAGAAACACAAGATCCAGATGTCGGTCCCAGGCATCCTCAACCCTCACGAGATCCCAGAGGAGATGTGCGACTAAGCCCCTGCTCAGTCTAACTGTACAGTACTCCAAACTTAACCCTAACCACAGCAAACACAACAAAACCCAAGAGAGGCACTTGAGTGTGGTGGGAGGCTGCAGGCCATCCCATTGGATGTTTGTTGACCAAAATAATGCCAATACTCTGTAAATGATTACCGCATCACCCTGTGGTCCTTTTTACATGATCAGCGTTTTCTATGGAGACTTTTTGTGTAATAACTTTCCAAAAATCTAACTTATGTTCTGTCGGTCTCGGGCCCATCTCAGACCTGCATGATGAAGTTGTAACGATTAGGACAAGTTAACCATGTTTTGGATCCGTTTCCGTCACTTTCCTCATTCTGTTTCCCAGTTCTTCCCTCTTTCCCATCTCTTTGGTTATATCTAGATCTATTCTACACCCAGTCTGGGCAGGGCGGGGGTGGGGGATTGTGAAAAAAAACGGCCCGTGTGTTGCGTTGGCATAGAAGCTTCTAGACCCCGTGGTGTGACAGAAAGTGATCTTTTAGAGGAGCACGCACCTCGTGTTTGGTGCCCCACAGCATTGTGGGAGAATGTGAATCTAATGGAAAATGAATGAAGGCTGAGAGATGCTGTTCGTGCAGCAGCATCTGTTGCTCATGACTTTCTGCTTCACCCAAAAACCCGAGCTGCTGCTGCGGCCGCCGCCGCCAGCATGAGGTTTTTTCAGGGAAAGCAAAGCAAATATGTGCATATCATCCCAATTGTATAGCATCTTTAATACCATGGGAACATTTTTTTTTTTTCTCCTCTTATTCTGTTATTTCTTTTTTGTTGTGGGTGTGTGCGCGTGTGTGCTGTCGCCTAGTCGACATCAGCGTTTTGTTTTCCTCTAAGAGGATTGTTGCTCATTTGTGAGCCTTCATTAATGGGATGTTTTAAGGAAGTGGCGGAGGTATTTATGGGTTCTTTGGTTGGTTGCATCTTTATAACAACTCCTGTTTAACTCAGATGGCTTTCGAGATTTTGAACTGTACTAATTTAGATTGTTTACCATGCAGTAGTGCTTCAAGACACTACCTTTAGAGCAAAATGAGAAATAAACCTGGGTTTACATTTAATTTTGTATTTTTGCATTTTTCATTTGTAACTCTTTGAGTTTTGTCCAAATAAAGGCTTTTTTTTTTTTTTTTTTTTGGTCCAGATAGCAAATGAATTGCCAATGAGTTTAATTAGGAAAGAATGTATAGATCCAAATACGCATCCAATCTCTAATGGCAAATTTCCCTTCTCAAGGTGTTACATTTGTTGTGAACTTTTTGAACTGATTAAAGTTGAGAATTTTATAACCCTGCCTTCGCTCACATCTCTTCATTCCACAGCAGAGACTCGGTTTATACGAGCATTTGCTGTTTTTGTGTTTGGGAATTTCCGGCTTTAATCGTAACAAGGTGAGAATGTGGTGTTTACCACGTGTAGCAGAGCTTTTCTGTTGAATTTGAACTTGTCACTCGTAGCTCACTAAACTTTCCTAATATGGTCACAAACAGCTTGTTTTTAAAAAAAAAAAAAAAGTGTTGGCCTACTAATCATTTCAAAAACCACAACAGAAATGACTGTTCAGAGGATGGAAGGTCACGATGGCAACAAACACGTAAACACTGGACTGTGTGAGATGTCTTCATTTTTCCTACACGCCTGTGTCAGCAGCTGGTGAATGACACCGCTGAGCTCTGTTTTAACTTTGAGAACCCGGTTTTAATTTGGAAAGAAAGGCCACCCCCCCTGCAGAGGCTGCTTTCACTTTCACTTAATGCAAGACACGAGTGGCTACACGGCCGCTGGTGGAGGAGACGTCTTGTGTGGAACTAGTGCTGCTGTGTGAAATGAAAGCCAAACTAAGCAATGGGGCTGAAAATGTTGCGTTTTTATCCCGATGCGCAGGAAGGCAACTCTGGGAAATGATTTCTGACCACGCTGTCGCTAAACATGGTGACTGTTTTGTCCCATCTTGTGTTAAGTCGCACACATCTAAGTGTGAAAAGAAGTGTTTTGAAAAAAATGAGTCTTCAAAAACACTTCTCTTGAGGGTCTTCCCCAGACTCTGACACAAACCCTAAAAAGAAAGCTCATTGAGAAGAACGATGATGGATGCACGCACCACGGCATCCGCCCGTTTCCGCCCAGACATCTTTGGCCAAGGTTGTTGCTGTGTAAGCTGACCCCTCCACTAATCTCTGTTAACATGCTGCTATTGCATTAAAGGTTATGCTGACGCTCTGCTGCTGAAAGTTGAAGCGCTCGTCTGACGCAATCCCAGCAATCTGTCAGCGCTGATGCGACCGGAGAGGGAGAGTGAATTCTAATTTTGCTCATCTTTTCACTTCCATGTGTCACAAAGCCAAACTTCAGAGACGTCGATGCACTGGCTGCAAAAAAAAGCAACAGTAACGCTTTAGTTCTGCATGTCTTGGTGGACTGAACACCTCTGTGCTGTGGCATGTTACCAGTTCATGTTCGCTTTGATGCTCTCGGATCCGACCATCTCCGTGGGACCATAATTCAGTCCGGCTGTAACAGGACTCCTCTACTCCCCCCTCCCTTCCTGACCCAGATCCGCAGCCATCCTTGGCATCTGCTGTCGAGGAGAAGATGGAACAGCTGGGGTAGCACCCACCCACGGGGGGGGGGTGCCCACTTCACCTCCCCTATACTTTATGCCCCGTTAAGCCCTGCTCTGGGTTTGTGTTGTGAGCAGCCAGGGTTATTAATACCCCTGTGAGTAGGTCTTACAGGAAGAGCCAGGTTAGCACGCCCACTTGTCAGTGCCCCCCCCAATCCGAACCCAGTGGCACATACCAGGACGCTGCTTGGACTTTATTTCCACAAACTGCTCTGGCTTCTTTTCATACAGGAAATGTCACTCCCACTCTTTGCTAAAGCTGAGGGCCAATCACCTGGTAAGACTGTTGGACAGGTGAGGTGAAAGGTCATGGTCAAACTGGGGCAAAGGTGATGTATTGGGAGTCCACAGTTACTCCCTTGGGCTGATCTGCTGCCACCCAGTGGATACAAACCAGAAAGAAAAAGTCGAATAAGGCTCCAAATGGAGGTTAGTGCCATTTATGTTTTATTGGTCCCAGTGTGGTACATGGCACAGTCAGGTTCCAGTAAACACAGGAATGACTCAAACTACATCTCTACCAGAACTGGGGGGAACAAATGTAGCGTTCTAGTCTGAAGAACGAGCTTCACTACAGGACACGGGCAGAATTAAGAGAGTTGGGTGTAAATTTCAGTTGATGCAGTTAAATTTTCATGCTCCACACATCTGAGTTTCCATTATGGTGGTAGTACAATATGTCAGCCTCAACTAGCATCTCTATATGGAAGACAATTTCTGCCAGTTTAAGAAAAACAATTTCATTTTCAAAATATTTTTTTTCATGATTAAACTCCTTGTTTGCCTCATATTTTTGACTTCTTACCTAATGATTTAGATTTTCATACAAGATGTATTTCTCAGTTCTGCTTTTTTAACCCCAAAATGAATATTATGTCAATAACTTTAACTTTAACCTCATTACACAATTTTTTGACACAGGCTCATGTTTTTAGATATCCTGATACTTTTTTTTTTCCAGTCTCAAGATTCAGTTTCTCAAGTTTTCAACTTTTGCCTCTTTTTTTTCCTAATACCTGATGTAATGTTTTAAATTCATAATTCTTTTATTAATTTTTTTTAAAAATGTCATTTACTTTTTTAATGTGAACCTCAAATTTTTTCGATCCTGCATTTTTGTAATATTTGTTTTAATCCCATGAATTTGTCTTTACATGCCCATGTCCTGCTACTACATAAATGTCATTTCAATCCCTTGGTAGGTGGTTGCCAGGCAACGTGATGTCATATCATATATCAAAATGTTCCAAGTTTCACAACAGTAACGTCTCAAATAAATGATGTTACTGTTGTGAAATTAAAATGATACGATGCGTTTATAAGGTGTTATATTTGCATAAACACTAAAAATGGGTCAGTAGGTGGTTGCTAGGTAGCATGATGACATCATAGTATCTGATACAGGTGAGAACTTTCAGGCGCCGAAGATGTACCTGTGTGCCAAGTTTGGTTGCTCAACTCTTGATCGTGTAGGAGCTGGTGGCCAGACAGAAATTTAAGGTATTATGATAAGATCCATGTTGATCTTTACTTGCTATGAAATATTTTCTGAACCATGACAGTCTTTTTTTTTTTTTCTGGCACAAGTGGGCTTCCATACATTCCTCCTGTTGTCCTCTGTAGAAATCCCCGCCTGTCTCTCTGTGAAGAAACACTGAGGAAAGTCAAAGTGCATTTTCTTATGGTTCCAGAGCTCTGCTTGTTTTTCGAGGACTGGACACAGCTGCACAAACACGCGGCGAGCCGAGTGAGAGAAGATGTGGTTGACGGTGATCCATACGTAGTCACCTGAGTTAAGCAGAGAAGGGACGGGGGGGGGCGGGACTGACAAGTGCTGGGGTTGAGGAGAGCGAGTCCACATTTGGGTTATAACTGACGGACCTGCCAGTCCTCTCTGTCCTCTTCATCAGGTTTAATGCTGGTCTATTTAGCAGCTCCGCGGCCTTTTTACCATCAGCTGCTTTATGTTGTTCGGATCTGAGCGTAGCGCATTTTAGACCTGCTGAGGTAGAGAAAGAATAAAGTGCTTAGTTTATTGAATGAGAGACCAGGCGTGCGTGCGTGTAACACTGTGAATGTACCTGGGTGTCTTTTCTGAACTCTGTCTGCCTTGAGAGGAACTCCTAAATTGTGCTTCGAGTCTGGAGTAGATCCCCCCTGCAGGCTGACACACACACACACACACACACACACACACACACACACACACACACACACACACACACACACACACACACACACACACACACACACACACACACACACACAGTCAGTCCGGAAGAAAAACAATCCAACATGAGGCAGCTGCAAAAACAAGGACAGCAGGTCTGAGAGCTCAGCACCAATCCTGAGCACATGATGTGAAGAAAGACAATAAATCCTGGTCAAAGTCACATTTCCAACACCCTGATACTAAATCACATTTTAGGCACACAGTAAATAAACAGCCACCTCTTTAGTGTCCTTGGATTTACTCTGTTCCTCGTCTCCAAACCTCATCTTTGTCAGGTAGCCGATGATCTCCACCATGCGGCGCTGGTCTGGATAAAATACAAACAAACATGGCTAATGAAGGCAGTGTGACTCAGTGGATGCTTCATACTTGATAGGCCTAAAATAGAAAAGCATCAATGAGTCCTCCCTTACCTTCCTCTCGCTGAGCGTCCTGGTTGTAGCGCATCGAGCGAGAGCTGTCCCACTTACTTTTCTGGACGCTTACTCTACAACACACACAGCGGGCACCGGTGTTAACTTCAAACACCAAACACAGGCAATGCTTCCTTTTTCTTTTTTTTTTAAATCCACGTGTCAGACTGATTCAGATTTACAGGACAGAAACTTAAAAAGTGTCTCAGAAGATAAAGTTTTTCATTCTAGATCCTTTAAAGGAGATGGTCAAGTGTGTCTTAAAGGAATAGTCAGGGCCCAACATAAACACTAGACACTAAGGGGTGTCCTCCTAAGATTCTTTCAGTGGGAGTGATGGAGGGTAAAGTCTGCTGGTCTCATTCTGAGTAAAAAAAATACATCAGAGTACAAATACAGCGTTATGTCAGTTCAATTCAATTCAATTTTATTTATATAGCGCCAAATCACAACGAACAGTCGCCTCAAGGTGCTTTGTATTTTGGGTAAAGACCCTACAATAATACAGAGAAAACCCAACAGTCAAAACGACCCCCTATGAGCAGCACTTGATGACAATGGGAAGGAAAAACTCCCTTTTAACAGGAAGAAACCTCCAGCAGAACCAGGCTCAGGGAGGGGCAGTCATCTGCTGAGACTGGTTGGGCTGAGGGGAGAGGAAAAAAAAGACATGCTGTGGAAGAGAGCCAGAGATTAATAACAATTAATGATTAAATGCAGAGTGGAGTATAAACAAAGTAAATAAGGTGAATGAAAAGAAACAGTGCATTATGGGAACCCCCCCAGCAGACTAGGCCTATAGCAGCATAACTAAGGGATGGTTCAGGGTCACCTGATCCAGCCCTAACTATAAGCTTTATCATAAAGGAAAGTTTTAAGCCTAACCTTAAAAATAGAGAGGGTGTCTGTCTCCTGAATCCAAGCTGGAAGCTGGTTCCACAGAAGAGGCGCCTGAAAGCTGAAGGCTCTGCCTCCCATTCTACTCTTAAGTATCCGAGGAACCACAAGTAAGCCAGCAGTCTGAGAGCAAAGTGCTCTATTGGGGTGATATGGGACTGTAAGGTCTTTGAGATAAGATGGTGCCTGATTATTCAAGTCCTTGTATGTAAGGGGAAGTATTTTAAATTCTATTCTGGATTTAACAGGGAGCCAATGAAGAGAAGCCAATATGGGAGAAATATGCTCTCTCTTTCTAGTCCCTGTCAGTACTCTAGCTGCAGCATTTTGGATCAGCTGAAGGCTTTTCAGGAAGCTTTTAGGACAGCCTGATAATAATGAATTACAATAATCCAGCCTAGAAGTAATAAATGCATGAATGAGCTTTTCAGCATCACTCTGAGAAAGGATGTTTCTAATTTTAGAAATATTGCGCAAATGCAAAAAAGCGGTCCTACATATTTGTTTAATATGTGCATTGAAGGACAAATCCTGGTCAAAAATGACTCCAAGATTTCTCACAGTGTTACTGGAGGCCAAAGTAATGCCATCCAGAGTAAGTATCTGGTTAGACACCATGTTTCTAAGATTTGTGGGGCCGAGTACAAGAATTTCAGTTTTATCTGAATTTAGAAGCAGGAAATTAGAGGTCATCCAGGCCTTAATGTCTTTAAGACATTCCTGCAGTTTAATTAATTGATGTGTGTCATCTGGCTTCATTGATAGGTAAAGCTGAGCATCATCTGCATAACAATGAAAATTGATGCAGTGCTTTCTAATAATACTGCCTAAGGGAAGCATGTATAATGTAAATAAAATTGGTCCTAGCACAGAACCCTGTGGAACTCCATAATTAACCTTAGTGTGTGAAGAAGACTCCCCATTTACATGAACAAACTGGAGTCTATTAGATAAATATGATTCAAACCACTGCAGTGCAGTACCTTTAATACCAATAGTATGCTCTAATCTCTGTAATAAAATGTTATGGTCAACAGTATCAAAAGCTGCACTGAGGTCCAACAGGACAAGAACAGAGATGAGTCCACTGTCAGAGGCTGTAAGAAGATCATTTGTAACCTTCACTAATGCTGTTTCTGTACTGTGATGAATTCTGAAACCTGACTGAAACTCTTCAAATAAACCGTTCCTCTGCAGATGATCAGTTAGCTGTTTTACAACTACTCTTTCAAGAACTTTTGAGAGAAAAGGAAGGTTGAAGATTGGCCTATAATTAACTAAGACAGCTGGGTCAGTGATGGCTTTTTAAGTAGAGGTTTAATTACAGCCACCTTGAAGGCCTGTGGTACATAGCCAACTAATAAAGACTGATTGATCATTTTTAAGATTGAAGCATCAATAATTGGAAAGACTTCTTTGAACAGTCTAGTAGGAATGGGATCTAATAAACATGTTGCTGGTTTGGAGGAAATAACTATTGAAGTTAGGTTCATACTTTACAATATCAGCGCCACCTCAAACACACAGGGACTGAAAAGGGGCACCTTTGCCAAAACCACAGAGCATTTCCTAGGGTGAGTACAGCTTAAGCGGACTATCTCCTGTTGTGTGTGAGAAAGGGCAGCCGAGGACAATGTCCCGACCTGATTCTCCTCACCTTACCTGGAATTCATGAGTGAAAATAGCATGTGTCTGTGACGATGACCAATTAGAGCACAGAGGAGGGAACATGGTGCAAACACAGACTGAAGGTGAAATATTGCAACACAAAATAGTATAATACACACCGCTGACCAGTCGCTGTTAACATTCGTACTTCCTGCTAACTTCTGCACAAAGATGGCATCTGTCACTGATCTTTCTGAGTTAAGTTCTTCCAAACCATCAATGTGCCTATTAGACCCCATTCCTACCAGACTGCTCAAAGAAGTCCTACCATTAATTAATGCGTTGATCTTAAATATGATCAATACATCTTTATCAATGGGCTATGTAACACAGGCAGTAATTAAACCATTACTTAAAAAGCCATCACTTGACCCAGCTGTCTTAGCTAATCATAGGCCAATCTCCCATCTTCCTCTTATCTCACAGATTCTTGTAAGAGTAGTTGTAAAACAGCTAACTGATCATCTGCAGAGGAACGGTTTATCTGAAGAGTTTCAGTCAGGTTTCAGAATTCATCACAGTACAGAAACAGCATTAGTGAAGGTTACAAATGATCTTCTTACCTCTGAGTGTGGCCTCATCTCTGTGCTTGTCCTGTTGGATCTCAGTGCAGCGTTTGATACTGTTGATATAAAAGGGAGTTTTTCCTTCCCACTGTCACCAAGTGCTTGCTCTTAGCAGGTCATCTGATTGTTGGGATTTCTCTGTATTATTGTAGGGTCTTTACATTACAATACAAAGCACATTGAGGCGACTATTTGTTGTGATTTGGCGCTATATAAATAAAACTAAATTGAACTAAATTGTCTCAGAAGAGTCACAGAAAGATTTTAAGTAAGCATCTCATTAGAGTAAAATATCACCTAGTCTGCATTACATTAGTAAAATATAGTCTTTATGTTCCAAATCTAGATTTTTTTGGTCAGTATGTCAACTAACTCTGAAATAGGAGGAAAAGAAGTCTAGCTGTGTAGAAGCCCATGGGAAAATAACCCTTCAGCTCCCTCACTCTATGACCTCAGTAAACATTTGCTGGTTTCAATTGCTACTTTCAAATTGTATTGCACACAAAATGATTTCGTACTTTTCTTAATTTTTGGTCAAAATTGACAATAAATCAGGGGATGCTTTAACATGAGACTGACTAGTGTGAATGTGTAGTGTTCCCTGGTTTCTATGCACTGCTCTGCAGAGCGTCGTTTACCTGTTATAGCTGTTTACTGTCACCAGGGGGCAGTGTCAAAAATATATTGAACAACTGGTCTTTGGGCTACTCATGTTTTTGTGTTGTTGGTCCGATAGCTTAGCTCAGGGGTGCCCAAACTCCGCCCGCGGGCTGCTTCCGGTCCTGCCCCTACTTCTGGTCTGCGAATTGATGTAAAAAATAACATACAATTTGGCCCTTTAAGTTACTTTTTTGACATTTCACTTAACCCTCTTAATTGGAGGGGAAGGCTAAATGTCAAAAAAGTAATTTAAAGGGCCAAATTGTATGTTATTTTTGACATCAATTCGCAGACCGGAAGTAGGGGAGGGGCTGGAAGCGGCCCGCGGGCCGGGCGTTTGGGCACCCCTGGCTTAGCTTTCTGCCATAGAGGAGCTCACAGTCATGGTACACAAAGGAGTTCTTGTATGGCAGTGAAAACAAGTGTTAAAAGCAATGAAAAGTGTCCACTGTAGTCACTGTGTGAGCTTCTCATAATGCTTTTTTATCTTTATTTATTTATTTTGCATTATTTCAGTTGTTGCTCCTTTTTAACCAGCCAGCATTCTACCGAAGCACTGCATCATCACCACTGGGGCTCCATCTTTTATATACAGTCTATGAATGTGATGAATGCAGAGTGCTGAAGCCTCATATTAGCTTCAGCTACATTTGGGATGTATTTTAACACAAATGGAGCTTTACTCTGGATTCTGTGACCTACCACTTCCACTGAAGCTGCTTGTTTAGGTTTATATGGGCACATGACTCCTTTAAGACAGTCCTGTGTACTGAAGCCTAAAGAATTAGGCTTTCATGCCCTGCTGTCTCCCAGCAAATTTGTAAGTATGAAGAACCTCTAAATGTTTTTAGATCTACTCACGTGAAAGGTGTGTTGTCCCTGGTCTGTGACTGAGTGAAAGAAAAGCACATTTAGAAGACAAAGTAACAAAGCTTCTAAAAGAATAAGCAAATATTATGACAGAATATCTAAAAGAAAGTGTAAGTAGGTTGTGAGATGTTTTTCTGGACATACAAGCAGATGTTTTGTAGTAACTGAATAAATCAAGTGCAGATTTTGCTTTAATAAGAAACCTGCAGGGTGTCCACCTAGTATCAGATATACACTAAAATACTAGTTTGATTTGAAAACCAGTTCTGTATCCATATTTAAGGCATTTCTATAATTTATAAGGTCCCAGCAAGAAACAATTCATTCTGTTGTAGTGTACAGAGGAGACATCTGTCAGATATTTGGGTTGAACCCTGCAGTGTTTTTACTCCACTGAGGAGTGAAATATTCATGAAATCGCTGACTCACTTTCTCAGATTTTTCTTTGCGCTGGAAGTTTGGCGAGGACAGTTGTTTTTTCAGAGGTCTGTGGGCCTTCTTGGCCTTCTTAGCAGCTGGAAAACAGAAAGAAAGGATGAGATCTTGTGAAGGACTGCGTCGCCATCTGCAGGCTGAAAAGAGAAACGCCTTCAGTCTCCATTCTTAAAGCTGCGAGGACTGACAATGAAATGTTAAAAATAGATGAGGCGACGGAGACACGGCGGTGATGAGCTATAAATAGAGTCGTGCTTCATTGAGTGTCCTCATTTTGCTTTTATCATTTCAGCAGCTGCTCTGTGAAGAAGGGAAGATGCTTTCAGGACTGTCAGGGTTAAAGGAAACAAGTGAGCACAACATTACGCTGTGATTAGTCACAGCACATGATGACCCGAAGCTGTCACGTGATTAAAGGCAGTCAGTGATGAAAACAGGTTGACTTTTTTTAATATGTGATTTTGAAATATATCTTGTATTTCCAATATTGGGCTCTCTCTTGATTAAGACCATAAGATAACCATGAATGGAAATTGGGGGACTTGGATGAGACTGGCTCCTATGGAAGAATAAAGTGCCTATTGTGTGATGCTGAGCCTCATCTATTTGATATAAATCCTTCCTGCTATTCATAAACTGACCTTCTGAGCCTAAACAGACTGTATATAAAAGATGTGCACAGCTTCTGGGTCTGAAAAGCCAAGCCAATACTTAAGCAGTGTTTTTTTTTTAATGTTCATAAAATGAAAAAATGTAGAATAAAAGAAAAACATGAGTGTGTTCAACAAAAATAGTTCACCAGAGAAAGAAAACTACTGAAGTATAATTATAGTTTGCATCAGTTCAGTAACAGCTCTTATAACTTGAGATCACAGCCCACTGCGAGCAAAGTTTTCATGATCACACACAAATAAGTCTCTAAACTGCAATTAATCTGTCACTGCAAGGCAGAGCTGTGGTGGTAATGATGATCATGACAGGTCTGCAATTAAACCTTTGCGGAAGCATTTTCATGACAAGAACGGATCCGTTATTACTATTATTATAAGATTATTTAATGTATCACAGACTATCATTACCTATTATTGCTATTTCCCCAATGCGCCGAACTATCAAACCACTAATGCAGACAATAAAGGGTCAAAGATGTGCTCTTTGTTGCTATGGAATTAATATGTCTGCCCAACACTACACAGTATGTGTACAAAAAAAATAAAAACAAGGAAAAATTACTACATGAAACTATACCAAAAAATCTAAATGTAACATAAAAATGCAAACCTCCACCGAGGCAGCTCACTGTCTGCGTAGTATTTACTTTTAAGGGAATCATTTTGTATTTTGTGTGTATTCATGTCGTTTTCTTTGTTCTTTTTAAATGTATTTTAAGATGTTTGTAGTGCAGTAAAACTCAGATAAGGCCAGCGTGACAGATGTTTACTCTGATGCCACAAACATTATGTAGGAGCAGGTCAGTCGGTACTGATCTGTCAATAACGACACCAATGACCTGAGCTTGTTACATAAGATTATTCTGCAGTATTTTTGCAACTGGCTAGGCAGCTCTTTCTCTTTCTCTCAGCTACTTTCTTTGACGATAGAACACATTTTGGGGTCAACTTGAGAGAAAGGCAGATGTGAAGTGTCAAAATGAGGTCAGAGGTCAAATGTGACATGATATTTGGATGCAAGCTAAAATGTGATATTTAGTATCACCGTATACAGCACCATTTCCTAAATGTTGCCAATACAAACAAGGGTAAGAGAATTTTAAGGATAGTTTTAAAGATAAAAGACATTTTATGAAAGTGACCTTATCTGACCTTGAAGAAGAGGTCAGAGGTCAAAGTAACGTGATATTTAGAATCCTCATATATCA
The DNA here is from genome assembly GCF_007364275.1 of Archocentrus centrarchus. Lineage (NCBI taxonomy): Eukaryota > Metazoa > Chordata > Actinopteri > Cichliformes > Cichlidae > Archocentrus > Archocentrus centrarchus. The sequence continues at coordinate 27,963,616 of NC_044360.1, read as the reverse complement.
TTGACTAATATGGCTATATGTTATCAGCTGCAGTAAGGAGATGAATTGGGGTGGAGACTGTGAGCATCACTGTCTGACCTCACAAATGCACTTCTGGAAGTATGGTCAAAAATTCCCATATGATATAATTCCCTGGCATCATATTAAACCCTATGGATTAAGAAAGGGATGCCACCCAATTTCAAATGCATGTGAAAGCAGACAGGCAAATACTTCTGGCAATATACACACACAGAATGAGCCTCACAATCCAGCTGATACAAAAACCAAGAACAAAATCAGCCACCTTGTTTCTTAGAGAGTTCTTCTTCATCCCCAACCTCATCTTCAGTGACCTCTGACCCTGTGGTGTACTCCTCATCCTCTGACAGAAGAGACTGCTGCCTCTGGAAGGGCAAAGGTCACAGCTTTTAGACGCACACTTGTTAATGTAACTACTGACATTTCAAGAACGTAAGCAGATATCATGAAAATAAAAAAAGAGTGGAAACTCCTACCAGTTGAAGACTCCAGTTTTTCAAAAGGGAAAACTGGTTAAAGACACAAAGTAAACAGTAAGAACCAGAAAAAAAAAGGGCAGAGGGCAAACAGAGAGAAACACACAGAGAAATGGGACGTGTCAGACTTACAGCGCTGCCATCTCCTCTCAGAGATCTGAGGACTGTTGGCTCCAAGAGAACATCACAGTCCTGAACCTTTTCTGCACTGGACTGACTCTCCTCAGCACTGACACACACATGCACACGCACACACAGAGGAACATTTGTAATTAGTGTATTGATAACACACACAATCAAAAACAACATCTTGAGAGACTGCGTGCACTCACCCCTCTGCAGGAGGTGTGTTTGACAAACACACTGCGTCTCTGTGCAGCAGCAGGTCATTGAGGACTCTGGTCTGGGCTGAAGTCACCTCGTCACAGTTCTCCTCGTCGGGGACGTTCACTATGTGATCCCGTGTTTTACAGCCCTGAACACGCAGACACAAACACAAGCAAACAGTATCAGGATTTCTTCTTCTTACTAGAACTGCAGGGTAAATTCTCACCTGGTTTTTAACAGTGAGAGCTGTCAATCAAACCCGCAACCAGACTGAGACTGTTTGTACCTTTTTTAACTAACATGTAGCAGGTTCCAGATTTACACAGCGAGATAAAAGCTGGCATCAGCATGTAAACACAAAACTGTTGGGCCCAAATTTGGAACCCTGATGTCTGTGGCCTCGGCCGTGCAGGAAATTCCCTGCTGATACTGTCCTCCAAGCTTATCTTCCCACACAAATTACCACAACTTCTGCTATATTACTTCACATAATGTTATGTGAGCTGGTTCATAAAGGACACCAGCTGATGCAGCACCAGCATGGGATCAGTGTAAAAGAGTCCACTTCAAAGTGGTTTTAATATGAATTCAAATGCTTAAAAGGTGTCCTGTTAAACTTTTCCTACTAATATTTTACTGTGGTGGATGTTCACATTGAGCCTGACCAAAAATGTTCAAATAATTAGTTCAGTGCATGTACAAGAAATCCTTGTGAGCCAGAAACTCAGGCTTGAGATTACTTTAAACACTCAGCTTAAGTAGTTTTTTTCCTACTCTTGGCTCTGGATGATGTCAGTGCTGTTTGCGAAGGGCAGCCAATCAGAAGAAGGTTGCCTTGTAGGGAGGAGGAATGTAGAACAGCTTATTTCAGACAGAGGATGAACTAAGGAGTGGTTCAAAGGCCCAGTGTAGGATAAATAAGGATTATTTTGAGCTATTAATCATGCAAAGTCACTCTACTAGTAGTGTCCAAGAAAAAAGATATGGAACTGGAAATCTATGTAAGTCAATTATAACAATTAATAAATGTATCCCAATCCGGCAAAATGAGTCAGAAGTTGCAGGGCTAATACTTAGGCCAATAACATATGACTCAGTGCTTTATTGCAGGTCATTTCCAGGTTCACGGGATGTTCTTAGCAGCAAGAGAGAGATCGCTGACATGTTTTGAGCACTCCTACGTGCTGCCAGTGCACATCTTTGCATATTAGATATGCAAAGATGTGCAAAATAATTTTAATGATGACATCACTGGTAGCCGATAAGAGCACTCAAAACAGCGAACTCTCACAAATGTCATCACTTGTCAGTCTACATGTCCTCATATTTACCTGTCCTGTTTTATCTATAAAATGTCAGTGGGTCAAATGAAGCTAACTACAGGTGTGAAGGTGCTCTTAGAAAGCAACGTCAGCTACAGAACATTAGGACAGTGACAGCTTTTCAACTCCATCCATCCATCCATCTTCTTCTGCTTAACCGGCCGGGTCACGGGGGCAGCAGCCTAAGCAGAGAAGCCCAGTGTGTGTGTGCACGTGTGCACGTGTGCTCATACCTTTGGAATCCCAGTGGGGTCGAAGCGGAGAACCCGCTGGTTGCAGCATGGATATATTCCTGCACCGTGCCAGCCTTTCTCTGTACCCATGCCAGGGTACAGCACACTGTCTGGGTGGTACTTGCACTGGGTCAGCTCTGCACATACAAACACCTACACACAGACACACAACTTTAGAAGTATATCCTGCACACATTCTTTGGACAATGTGACATTCACATTCTGCAAATTTCATCATTTGTACGAAACAAACTAACTCTAACCTGCTGGCATCGGGAGCAGGTGAGGTAGTTGATGGTACCCCAGATTCTCCAGTAAACCAACACCCACGACTTGAGCTCCTCATACAGGCCTGTGATATATTCATGCACATCCCAACTCTTCTGTCTACACACACACACACACACACAGTAATCACACAGCAATCAGGAATTGAGCCAATCAGGTAAAAAGTTCACAGCCCTTCAAATGTGCAGCTATACCTGTTGTGTGTATAGACGATCTCTCCACGAGCGTCGATATTGATTTTCCCCGGAACACATGAAATCTTCCTCTCTGTGTCTTTGGTCAGCAGCTTAAGGCACAGACCACACCTGGGATGAAAAGCAGGGAAGACAAAGAATAACAATTAAATTAGCAGGAATAACGCAGAAAATATTTATGTACTCTCCAAAACATTAGAGCACAAAAAAATTTTAAATCCTTAAAAGCCTGTAGTTACCTGTATAGAGTCGAGGCATTTCCTGGTGAATCTCTGTTCTGGTAGTTTGGGTCAAAGAGACGCTCAATTTTCTTTTGAAACAGTTTACTTTGAGGGTGAAAGAGAATAAAGGAAGAAAAAAAAATCAAACTTCAGCTGCTTTCATATTTTTCTGGCAGATATTTCTCAATAAATGTAATTTCTGGATACAGAAGTATGACTCGTGGCTTTAGCACAGTTATATCAGCAGTCACACTGATAATCTAATGTACAGCTGATGCCTTTGTGCTTTTGCTCAGGTTATTCAGTGCAATACATTGTCCTTCACCCAAATAAAGATTAGCAATATTTTTTCCACCAGTGGTTTGTGGAGGAACTGTAACCTGGCAAAAATCTGGTTTTTCTAACTCTTACAGCCACTATTGTGGAGTGTTTTTTTTAACCTCCCAGACTCACATGTCTGCATTTGTGTCCTCATTCTGAACTGAAACATAACAGCATAATGCCGATGAGAGAGGATATCCCTGCTGTTCAAATCTAATGTTTGCTATGGGCAACCAATCGGAAGAACGTTAGCTCAAAGGGAGGAGAGAAAGGAGGCTTGTTTCAGATAGTGGATGAACCAGGGCCTAGAGTTAAAAAAGGATTATTCTGAACAGTGAATCATGCAAAGCTGATTCACAGCTTTGTCTGAATATTTGCAGTCACGTAGACCCAGAACAAGCAGTGGAAACAAACGGAGCAGGTTCACCTTCTCACCTCTTGAACTTGTCTTTTTTGTCCCTGATGTCGTCGGCCTCGTTGTGGCTGAAGAGCTCAGCGATCCGCGTGGCCAGGTTGCTGTTTATGCAGTTCATGTTGCAGGGAGTAGCCACAATGGCGCTCATGTGTTTGTGGCAGTACTGGATGCACTCCTCCACCTGAGCATGAAGCAAAGATCCGTTCAAACTGTTTCAACACTAATTGATCAGTTCCAGCTCTTCTTACAGAGCGAGAGTGGCGAGAAAATGTTCTGCATACTGTTAATGTAACTTATGGGGACAAAAGAACATCTGCACTTTCATGCAACACTAACTTAACAAAGCTCTGTGTGCAGGCCACTTGTTTTTTTTTTTTTGCTGATTATGGCTGATTACCAATTATCACCTTTGAACCATAATTCTGTACACTGCTTGTGCTTTATGGGGGGCAACTCATTTTTAAAAAAATCCTATTAAAGCAAAGCCAGATATTAGTATGTTTGTGTACGTCTGAAAAACAAGAGGCCCGATGCACATCACCACACCTAGCGTCACATGTCACAACACTTACTAACGTGTCCATCTTCAAGAACTCGGAGGAGATCAGGATTGAGATCACATTGCTGGGCTCTGTAACCGACAAATACCACATGACCAACCAAGCAAACCCCACGACCGACAAACAACACAGAACACGCAGCCAGTGACGCACCAAACACACACCACATTTAGTGACCAATAAATCAAGCGCAACAGGTGGTGTAAGTCACAGCTCAGGCTTTTCCATGTGTAATAATGTATTTTTAAAAATAATTTTTTTTACCAAGCCGGGGTTTGTCCTTGTATCCCTCTCCTGCTGAGTTCCTCCTGACATAGTTCATAAGCCAGTCAAAGATCTGCACATCACAATGGACTGAGATGTCAACCTCTTCCCACCTCTGGGGGTCCACAGATAAATACTCAGCAAAGTAGCGCATCTCCCTGACTAGAAGATCTCTGGGACAAGTGAAATCCTGCTTCAGGTTCTTGGTCTCATCGCACACATGGATGACCATGTTGGGACTGTAGGGGGGAAAAAAAAAATCATATTGAATCATATTCATCCACAGAGTGTGAGTGATTAATGCTGAAAACATTTTCACTTTAAGATGGAGTCATGTTTATAGAGTAGATTTGTAAAGGATGTGTGAGGAATCATTGTGCTGTCTTTCTTGGCTGGGTTCACTGTGATAAGAAGATCTCTCCCAGCGTACTCTCGTGGTTTCTGAGGTTTTTCATCCTCCTCCGCTGACACGCCTTTCTCTTTCTTCTCCACCGCAGCACCCCTTCCTGCAGGCTTCAACTTGGAGCCTGCACACACAAGCATAAAAACGTAAAGTACAAAAAACGCAGGAGTACAGCTACTGCACCCCTCTAACGTATTAGTTATGTGTTTCACTGAGAGCATTGCAGTAAACTAACCCAGCTGTGCTGGAACTTCAACTTTCTTGTAACCAATGAAGGAAAAAAGTTTAGTTTTGATGATTCCTTTGAGAAACTGAGGCTGTAATTTCAGAGAAAAAAGATGATAAACTTATGATATAATCTATGATTAAAGTAGTGTGGAATATAAACTGTTTTATAGTCATACCAATCAATGCAAAGACTTATTAATTAAGGCAGATTGACTGATGACTGTTTCAGGGAGACAATGTTGACGACACATGAAAATCAGATCCATAAGTATCTGTATGATGGCACAATTTCTGCGGTTTTGACGCTCTACATCATCTCATTGGTTGTTAAAATCAAGACAGCAGATGTAATTAAAGTGCAGACTTTCAGTTTTAATTCAGCAGCTTTAACAAAAGCATTGAAATAACTGTTTAGGAGATGTTTTCATATGTAGTCTCCCATTTTCAGAGTCTCAAAAGTAAACGGACAATTGGCTGTTTTATAGCCAGTGAGGTCTATTTCCTCATTATTCCACAACAAATCAAGAAAGATCTTCAACAGTCTTTGGACTATGGAAGGAAGCCAAAGCTTACCAGGCCAACATATATAGACCAAAAGTGGTCAAATTATATAAATATTCGTCATAATGTCACAGTACAAACATGTTTGAACAGCAGATGAGGCTTCTGTGCTCACAGCCAGAACTGTGCACGAGATGACCACAACTGGTACATCCACCCTCACTGACATCACACTGAGCCCTAAGTTGAGAAAAACTGTCTGAAACAGAATATTCAGAGCAGTCTGAACCCTGAGTTTGTGGCTCACAGGGATTAAATGCACATATACAGACCTCGCTACCATGTACACTCAACTGTGTAGTGTGTACTACTGTGAAGGTTAACAAATTTGAAACACATGAGTATTCTATCAACAAAACCAGCTGACCTGTAACTTTGCTGCTGCTCTGGCTGCCTCCTCTCTCCACCACCTCCCTAGTGTCCAGCAGCGTGGACAGGACGTCTGAAGGGGAGCTGCTTCCTTCTGTCAGGGCATTACATTGGTTGTCCACATGAGGAAACCCCCCCATGCTCTTCAGCTCCTCAAATCGACGGGCACACTGTAACACCATCACATCAATGCCGAGGAATTATTTCACATTAACAATTCAGGCCTGTTGCTAAAGCATGGCATGACAGATGGGCGGGATGGGATAGATGGAGAGGCAGGATGGATGAAGGCAATCCAGTTACCTCCTTGGGAGTGAAGCCTGGTACTAGCTTGGCTACATTGTCCCAGTTTATGGGCTGGGGCACACCCCACAGAGAGCCCAGCACCATGTCCAAAACCAGGATGTTGTTGTCGTAGGGAAAGTTGTTGTTGTCTGAACAGAAGCGACTCATCTCTACGTGCACAGAGGCAGGAAACAAAAGGCAGCAAGTCAACAATGAATTCATCCATCTGCTTGATCGTCATTCCCAAATTAGAGCTGAAATCACTGGGCAACCATTTTAACATGTCTTTGAGTATTGTGTGTCATACAAGACTGGAAAACGGTTTCTGATTTCTGCTTTGAGAATTTGCTATTTGAAACTGAATACTTTCAGGTTTTGAACTGTTCACAATGCAAGCAGAGTGGGTTAATGGCATTTGAGGGACCGTTTTCCAGATGAACCACTAGAGAAAACTGCCACAATAATAAGGGACAGACATACTACCTGTGGACCAATGCATAAAATAATTTGGCTGGCATCTGATAGATTTTTGTTTAATGTGGTTTGATTGTGATTCCTCCTCTCGTGCTGGAGAAACACATGCATTTTCATTAAGAAAAACATGTGAACCCCTATACAGTCTTGCAGGACATCATGGATAATGGTGCATTCATCCCAAAGCTAAGTGACAACCTTTAGGTGCAGTCCATTTCTTGTGGAAAATAATCCCAACCTTCCAATCTTTTCAAACTGAAAATTCACATAATTTTCGCACGATGCACATCGATATATAATGCCAAATTGAAATGCATCTGAAGTTTATGGTTAAGAATTTTGTTTTTCTGGCTGAATTTGCCGTTCACTTCAAGTCAAAGTTACTGTGTTTTTCTGTTATTAAATAGCAGGTCAGACCATCCTGAAGGTTCTGCGAGAGCTAAAAGACGAGGCCAGGTATCTATGCACTGCCCGTGATGCGGGCGGATGGTGGGAATGTGTGGTATGCAACAGAGGGACAGATCAGGATAGGCCGAGTGCCTCTGTCCTCCTGCTGAATCAACATCAGCTGCTTCCAGGTCACATTCAATCTCCTGCTTTACTAGCACACATATCCACCAATAGAAAGATACTTACTGTTCTGGCCTGTGAAATATTCCTTACCGTCGTCTCGTACAATAATCTAAGCGGGTAAATGTTTCATGTCATTGTGTGTGGGTGGGTGGGTGATGCTGATGCTGCGGTCTTCTCCTGCCGGCTAATGCTAGCTAAGTTTGCGGGACGGGACAGACCTGCTGCCTTCAGGGACTCCCCGTAAATATCAACTGTCACCGGTGCTGCGGTCCGACGCATTGAATCATTTAGCTGCCGGTGGGCGGTACGTGGGGTTTACACAGACGTAATCAATTCCGTCACTCAAGAGTACGGTGGCTATGCAGCGACATTTACGCCAAAGGCGAAAGTGAAGGTGCCCTCAGGTTCAACTCCATACCTAACCTCGGTATTTCCGATAGCCAGGGAAGGTAGCATTAGCTTCCAGCTAGCATAACAGCTAGCTGAGAAAGTAGCTACTTAAATTGAAATTCCTATGTTCGTAAATCCAGCAACACGGAGAACACGAAATCGACAGGCTGCACTATCAAAATATAAAACCGGATATCCCCAAAGCAGTTTAGGTAACTAAATCCCGATTATTCCGCCAGTATCTGCAGCGGTGATTCGTCACTGTTGTCGCAGTGCAGCAGGTTAGGCGTCCTGTTGCATGGAGGCAGTGGTCGTAAAGCAAATGTTTCTGCCATTAAATGCCAGATTTTAAAAACTAAATGAAATTCTGCAACTTTAACAAAAATAAACCACAGACATTACTCCAACATAAAATACAACTAAACAAGTACATTTACTCTTACAAGCTTGTTTTGTATTGCAGAGGGAAAACCCTGATACCTCACAACACACTGGACAAAAATGATTTTTAAATTATTTATTTTCATAAAGATCATATTAAATACTTAGAAAAATTTTAAATGGTAACTCTTGAAATTGTGCAAACTTCGCCCGTCTCATTCTGAATCCAATTAACATCACAGAAAAACAAATTCTGTAATCCTCAAACATGTGAGGGTCAAAACCAAAAGTGATCGCACGATCAAACAAAACACCTGAACTCTGCTCTTACGCCGTCAGTGTATACAGTATGTGCCAGTGGGCCTAAAAACACAGAATACACTTATTTCTTGTAAAAGCCTTGAGTTTAAAAAAAAAAAAAAAAAAAAAAAAAAAAAAAAAAAAAAAAAAAAGGGGAAAAAAAAAAAAAATGTGATTTAAGCTCAGATTTAAAGACACACACAGGGAACCTGTGCGGAAACTATTTTTGACAAATAAGTAAAATCAGAAGGTCCAGACTGCATCTGAGGATTTGAATTGAGAGCTATCTGAACAGTTCCTGATGCAGTCTGTGAATCTACTGACAGCTGATTAGTTAAGCTCCAGAGTTACAGACTGAGCTACCCACTGTTATGAATGAAAACCTACGGACACAACCATCACAGATCAGTCTTCTCAGGGATGTTAAGTGGTGTGCTGGAGGGCGCGCTGGAGGATCCCTGACTGAAGGAAGCTGGTGTTTCTCCATACACCGACTCCAGCAGCTCCTCTGAGGAAGCGGAGGCCGAGGAGACGTGAGGGGTAAAGCCTTGGGCTCCGGTTGGCTGCATTTGTGCAGCCAAGGTTGTTTGGGAGGCTTGTGCGTTCCCCCGCTGGGCCTGAGCAGGCCTCCCCATATCTGCATGCCGGCGGCCTCTCCTCTTGCCGAGGATCTTGACATAGTTGGCTGGGACGAGCCCTTTGGTTGCGCCGTCTACGCTGGCCAAGAGCCAGCCACGCACATGGGGCTGATGCTCTAAACACAGGGGAGAGGAAAGCACTGTGATAGTCATAAACACTGGGCAGAAACTCTACCACCTCAAACCACAATATCTGTTATATTTTTTTAACCAATGAAGCTCCTCAGATTATATTTAATCCAGGGAAGAATAACTCCATTAACCATGGAAATAAGTCATAATCTCTAGAAAGAATAAGCCCAGCCTGCACAGTAACAAACCATATGTTAATTCTATATTAAAAAAAACAAAAAACAAGAGTTAACATCCACCCTGCAATCATGCTCAAGACTGAATGACTCCATATTCAAATACTTAATTTTTAATGACATTAACCCCATGATATAATGTTAAACAGAATATTACCACATTGATGGAATCTTTTGGTCAAACCAGTCAGTATTAACTACTTTTGGCCTTTACCTATTGTACACAGAGGTGAAATCTACTACTAAATAAATAAAAAGCCCAGCAGTCACTAAAGAGTTCATCACCTTTAGGAGCAAGGTTGAGCATCTCTCCGGCACGCACAGAGATCTCCTCCTGAGAAGCAGCTGTAAAGTCGTATTCTGCTCTGGCTACCACGTGGTCGTCCTCCCCGCTGGCCCAGTTAGTGTCTAAACAAAGCAACAAAGCAGAGTTAAAGAGATTCATATTTTAAACAAAAAACAGGCCGCCTGCTTTATAGATTTATCAGTCACAAGGTAAATACCATACGGGCCCCAATTTTTTTGCCACTGAGTTGCAGAAAGGCACGTTCTGTCAAAATAAGCAAAGCCATTTTTACATGTGAACTGCAGCCCCGAACATTTCCAGGACCATTAATGACTCTCAAACTTTATGACAGCAGCTTTATTTTGCCACAATTCAAAATAATGAGCATCTGTGCTGATTCTCCATGTGTGAAAACGGCTTAAATGTCAGCAAGTGTCTTGCTGATGGGTTGGAAATATATACTATACTGCCAAAAGTATTCGCGCATCAGCCTTCACACACACACACGAACTTGAGTAACATCCCCTTCTTAATCCATCGGGTTTAATATGATGTTGATCGACCCTTTGCAGCTATAACAGCTTCAACTCTTCTCGGAAGGCTTTCCACGAGGTTTAGGAGTGTTTATGGGAATTTTTGACCAGTCTTCCAGAAGCACATTTGTGAGGTCAGACACTGATGTTTGCTGAGAAGGCCTGGCTCACCGTCTCTGCTCTAATTCATCTCAAAGGAGTTCTTTGGGGTTGAGGTCAGGACTCTGTGCAGGCCAGTCAAGTTCTTCCACACCAAACTCACTCATCTGTCTTTATGGACCTGCTTTGTGCACTGGTGTTCCTGTTGGAACAGGAAGAGGCCACGCCCCAAACTGTTCCCACAAAGTTGGAAGCATGAAATTGTCCAAAATGCCTGGGGGTCTAATAACTGTTAGCTCCCCCAAACGAGTACCTTTCTCCCAGCAACCGCCAAACCCAGATTCAACCATCAGATTGTCAGACAGGGAAGTGTGATTCATCACTCCAGAGTGATGTCTCCACTGCTCTAGAATCCAGTGGCAACGTGCTTTACACTACTGCATTCGATGCTTTGCATTGTGCTTGGTGATGTAAGGCCATGGAAACCCATTCCATGAAGCTCTGTTTATTAAGTTTGGAGGTCTCTAGTGGTTGACTCTGCAGAAAGTTGGTGACCTCTGTGCACCCCAGCATCTGCTGATCCCACTCTGATTTTATGTGGCCTGTTGCACAGGTAGCATCCTATCACAGTACCACACTGGAATTCACTGAGCTCCTGAGAGCGACCCATTCTTTCGCAAATGTTTGTAGAAGCAGTCTGCATGCCTAGGAGCTTGGTTTTATACACCTGTGACCATTGAAGTGATTGGAACACCTGAAATCAATGATTTAGATGGGCGAGTGAATAATTTCGGCAATACAGCGTACTTCTTTGGGCAGTCACGCTAAAGAAACCCAACTTTACAGAGCCACACCTGGGGACAGCTCACAGAACAAAAATGTATGTATGAACATGTGACTGTTTGCTGTTCTATCTGCAAACCTTACCTTTTACTTCAGAGTCAGCAGAGGAGCTCAACTTCCAGATAAGGTAGGGTACACCCAAAACTAGAGCAAAAAACATCAAGATAGGCCAGGATTTAACCGTCTGATCTTCCATCTCTCTGGATGAACTCGTACTCGGGGCCTCACTGGGGTTGGCCCACAGGGCTTCAACCTCAGGATCTAGCCTCCGCCCAAGCAGCTTCTGCGCCAAGCGGTACAAGTAGTGCAACGTGCGCACCAGAGCAAACTTTGACAAAACCCGGGTGAGATGCACGCGCAGTCGTGTGACGTGGTTGAGTACTTCCAGCACAGCACGGAAACCGTTATGCAGCGCTGAAAAGGTGGCATCCATCATCATACTGATTGACGCAAACGCGTGGACAATGCTCTCGATGGACTCAAAGGCACCGCGGCTGCTCTCTTCCGCCTGCTGGACAAACCTGCTGGGGGGGACATCTTCAAGGTGGGGCAAATGTCTGTACCCTCCCAGGCCGTAGCCGCCACCACCATAGCCATAGCTGTAGGGGCTGTAGCCACCGTAGATGGAGCTCCCATAGGGGCTATAAGAGGAGAAGGAGCTGTAGGATGGACGGTAGGACTGCTGGACAGGACGAGGGGGCACCGGGGGCACCATCCTGGGCAGGACAGGAAGTCCAGCAGAGGTAGAGGTGCCTGCAGCTATTCCCAAATCTGTAGACCTATTCGGCAACAAAGATATAAGATTAAGTATAATTAGGTGATATTTCAAACCAGCATTCACTGAGCAGAATATTAGTTCAGGAAAGCCAAGGAGTTATGCTAAATCAGAGTCCACAAACTGCATGAACAGTTCATAAAGTCAACAGTCCCTCCAGCCCCATCTCTAGCTCTGCTAATCTCCATCTGCATATGTATATAAACTGTGGAAAAAATAAATAAATTCACTGTGCCGCTCTCCAACGACCAGCAGCTACCAGCAACTTTTAGCATGGGATGTTTCCTTGCATGAGCTGCCATCGTAAAGCAGTCAACGCACCTTAAATATCTGATCATTCAGTTTTCCCAATCCAACGACTGTATTCTCTTAAGCTTAAAAAAAAAAAAAGTACCAGATTAAATTCCATTTCCTCAAAGTGTAAAAAGTGGCAAAGCGTGTGGGATACACCTCTTCTACTTAACAAGCAGAGAAGGCACGGCCGCTGCCTAATATCCAGGTATTTTAGAGAACGTTACAGGCAAGGTAATCACTTCATTTATTGGTAAAGTGACAAAAGACAACAGCGGCTGAATAGATTAACTACCAAACAAATAGAAATTAAATTATTTTAGAAGAATTGCATTAAGTCTGTGTGGCTTTTACATTTATTAATTAGAATTGCAACCAAAAAAAAAAAAAAAAAAAAAAAAAAAGACTCCCTGAGGACACACGGCCTCACAAGACCAAACGAGCTAGTTAGCCAATTTTCCCAGCTGTGTGCCCTTTGCAGGGCAATTTGTTGCCATTACTTTAAAATGGCAACAAATTGCTCTGTCAACCTCAAAAACGACTCATTAGTTTCCAATAATTTCTACCATCATGTCAACTATTAAAAGAAACTGTCAACTGTTGTCTAACGACTCCTGCATGACAGCTTTAGCACCGTAGCTGTAAACACTTGCACGCTTCTTAGCACCGCGGCCCGGTAACACCCGCTCACCTGTAATTTAACGGCACACCCACAGACCCTGGAATCCGCCTTTCCCATGGCCTTGTTGGGGGTTGCGAATCCATAGCGAAATGTGTGTCCACAATACGCAGCGTAAAGCCCTGACCGAAACCCCTTCGAGGTAGTCTGCAGCGATCTTCCCGTATTTCTGCTGCTTCGTCTTCCTCCCTGAGGTTTATTGGCGGTAAGAAAACAAGAATTGGTGCGTTACCGCCACCCTCTGGTGCGGAGCGTGGCGCCTGCTCTGTAAAGTGGAGTGAAGTGTGGGGCCAACACACATTTTGGCTACTTTTGGCTACTTTTGGATTACTTTTGGCAATGATGGTTCAGTTACGCCAGTAACATGTAATAAATTCGTCATTTAAGTCGGTTAGTTATTCTGTAAAACCAATATATGACTTCATGAAGCTAATTTTGTGAGTTAGATGATATCTATGAGGTTAGACTTCACTTTTATTAACCTCAGGAAATATATGTTTAATCTGCTATCTCCAAGTCTAAATTTTGATTTTGGTCTCATCTCTCTTGTCTCTTCATGCACATTTCTAGAGTTTTCTTTTAAATTCTGTAAAACCACTTTTTTTTCCAAGTCTTTTTTTAATTTAAACGTTACCTTGTAGTTGTTCTTTCCTCTTTTTCCCCCTCTGTGTTTGATACCTTTCCTTTAGTTTCTGAAGCTTGTCCCACTGAAGTGAACTAGCAAATCATTTTTTTTTAATTTTGTTTTTTTTTTGTGGCTTTCTTTGAAATCTGCCATTTTTTTCTCCTTTTGTATCAAAATGTTCAGGTATCCATAAAAATATCACTACAAGCACCACCACGTGAACAAGTATGTTTGTTTTACTTTCACGTACAATCTTATGGTCCAAAAACTCTTTTCATGTATTTATATTATGACAAATCCAAATGTCATGCATATGCATACTAAAATTGTATACATGAAACAACCACCGGACTATTTGTCCCAAAACAATCCAATATGGGGTAACCAGCTGTTCACCCCAGGAAGAGCAGATGCTCTGTATCAGCACAGCACTCTCTTGAAGAACAGAGGCATAAATTCAAATAGAAAACATATTTTCCAACATCTATGGGTGATAAATTTTTATTAAAGCACATCAACACTTATTAGACCCCTGCAAAAAAAAAAAAAAAAGAAAAAGAGAGAGATTAGAGTGACATGTGAGAAGATCATCTGTTGCCAAACTGCTCGAGCTGAGCTGTCTGATGTGCTCATTTCTAATCCTGTCCATTCTGCTCTCTCCCAGTGAAGCTCTTGCATCTTCAGCTGCACTCCATCTCCACATTTCCACCCGCTCCACCCTCCCTCTTCTTCACCTCTCTTGTGCACTATCCTTTGGGTGGCTGAGCCCAGGTATTTAAACCTATCCACCTTCACTACCTCTGCTCCTTGCAGCTTCACCGTTGCACCTGCCTCCCTCTAAAGCGAATCAAAATGAATGTTTTATAGTAAATCGCGCAGTGTTTGGTTTGATGTAACCTTAGGACTGATCATTTTTATGTGATTTTAATTATGCTCTTTGCTACACTTTTGCTAAGGATGTGGATTACTATAAGAGGCAGGGCTTGCTGTTCATTATTATGGTTAATATAAAAAAAAAAAAAAAAGTTGCACTTCGCATTACTGTCCAATAGAGGGTGCTGTAACTCATCATAAAAGGCTGATGCACCTTCGTGGCCTCTAATATTAAAGATTAAAGGGAATTTCCCCCTGTACACTGTAATTAAATAAACAACACTTTAAAAAAAAATCACAGTCTTACTAACTAATATGCAGTCATTTTAACTGTTCTTTTTTAATGTTATCCGAGGAGAAACATTAACACGTTTCTGATGTTTGGGTTTTCATTCCAAACTGAGACAGCTGGAATGTGAAATGTGAGTGAACAGGTTTTGGTTACCAAAAGAAAAAAAAAAAAAAAAGCTGCACTTCAAAGTCTGCTGTCCTCATTCTAATGCACCCAAGATGACACTGTTTCCTCTATCTAGACAGTAAAGGTGCTAAGATCTGATAAGAGCTTCATTTTATCCTCTGAAACCCGCTCAGCAAAAAGAAACAACATGCATTTCACACAGTTTCACACCTCTGACACTGACAGAAGATGAAGACCTGCTTGTTGAGCAGAATTTTTTTTTTTGGTGGTATCACTACCTCTGTTGTCAGAAATACTGCTGACAGAGCAGCTCTGAGATTTGACTTTATAACCAGTTGTGTGAATTAGGTTTGGGGATGCGTTCACAAGCTCTCCGTAATGTCAGTTAACTCTGAAATAAGGTCTTTGAGGGGGTGACCTATGACTCTGCCGCTGCAAGCGTGAGCAAAGGAGGTGTACGGTGTGGTTTAGGAGGAAGCCCTGTGATGTCAAGCTCTATTGGTGTGTGTGGGTGGGTGGGAGTGGGGTACGCACAGTTGTCACATTAGATTCCCTAAGGGTGGTATGACAGAAAACACCAGTGTGCTCTCGCAGCGTAGGAGTACAATACTGAGGCTGCCTTTTTGCGGCATGATGGTGTCAGAATCCCAGGCCGAAGGTGCGAATCCAAGTGCCTGCCTGTGGTGCCGCTGAGTGGGGGAAGATCGTTGAACTGATGATGCTTCTGATATTTGGGGTTTGTGCCATACAGCTCTGACCTTTTCTATTGTGATGATATTGGAAGGTCAAAAAAAAGAGTGATCTTTACAGTTATGGATGTATGAGAGTCATTATTGGATGTAAACTCACTGCAGCTGCCACTCTGCTGGGAACAATTTTAACCGGGATGCAGGAACTGATTATAGAAGCTATCCCAGGCAATCCCAAACATGTTGAACTGGGTCAAGCCTGGGCTCTGTGCTCGATACTTCATCAACTTACAGGGAAAAACTGTTTTTTGATCTGGTTTTAGGACCATGCCAATAAGCAGAAAGGATACAGTTTCCCAACATCGGTGTTAGGGAACCTCTAGGGGTTGCAAAAAACGTTATCAAGATGAAATCACAGTAAAATAATTATAATTAAATATAAATAGAACATAAAAATGTTTTTGGAATAACGCATTTCCACCAAATATGAAGCTATAGATGTCTTGCATGACAGCCAAATGGCTGAGAGCTGTTTGCCAAATTGAACATGATACAACCAACAGTCGCAAGGGAAAAATGTGTTTTCAAACAGGTTGCAAGGGGATTCTGGAGGTTTCTGGCTGTCACTGGGTGAAAAGGAGGTGCTGCACCAAAAACCTTGTGATTGCAGTGTGGTGGTCCTTAGCAGATTGCCGCAGTTTGCACGGACGACGCAAACTTGTCTGCAAACACTTGTCTGCAAACTTGAAAAACTGCGATGCAAAGCAGAAACGGAGAACATTCACCTTCGAAGTGAAAGTTGTGCCACAGCACTGCAGCCAACACATATCAAAAGACTCAGTTTTCACTTCAGGTAAATGTTCTCTGTTTCATGTTTGTGTCACACTTTTCACAGTTTCACTAAGTAGCTGGTGTTAGTGTTTGCAGACAAGCTGGCATCTTCCATGCAATCTACGGGCGACCGCAGCAATCTGCTAGCGACCAAAGGTTTTCGCCAAGCCGGTCGGGGGATACACATTTATCCCCAGTGAACAGTGGCTGGCAGATGGTCTTTAGGCCTGTTTGACTGGAGCCTTTTTCACTTGACTCTACAGCATCACGTGCAAAACTGGCAGGCAAGTTAACATGTGGTTAGCAGTTATGCTAAAAACCTCAATTGCTAGGAGGCAGCTTAGCTTAGTGCAAAGATGGGGGGGGGGGACCCAAAAACATATTAGTGAAGGCTGCCGAGTGTCTAGACTGGCTTGGTTGTCACACATGTCACATTTTTAGTCTGCAGTTCCTTCTCTCCCATTGGTAATCGCTTCAATCATTGTTCTCAAAGCTGAGATTAGTTTAACTTGGTTCCCACCCACTGTGTGTATCTAACAGTAACTTTTCCTGTCATTGCTAAAAATTGCTGTTTTTTGTTGACATTCCATGGTTTCTGGTTGCTTCATTATCCCTAGTCCCTTTGTGTGTACGCCTCTTTGGGCATGAAGAACCCAGCGGTATAAACTCTGTCAGGATCTCGGCGCTCTAAGACAGATAATCTATTCCCTGCTGTCGCTGAATGAGCAAGAAATGACCAAAATGAAGAGGAACCAAGAGAAACGCCTCTGCTGACATGTATATTTAAAATGATTGGAAATAAATTTGGTGGGCCATCCACAAACTTACCCCGTATATTCCTGTCTTTATACAGCTGAAATAGGGGGTGATGAAAGAAAAGATTAGTTCAAAGAATCGCTGAGAACGCGTTCTGAACTTCCAGTACTCCTGCTGTATTTTTTATGGGAAGCACGTTGGAATGGCCTGAAAGTGATGAACGTACTTTTTTTTACACACACGGCCTCACCCTTCCTCTTTGTGTTACATACTTGGCATTGTAATATACATGGCAGAGGGGAAGAAACAAATTCTAACAAAAGTGGAACTGTTAAGAGAAAAATATTGGTGGAACATACAGAAGCTATTTGAAATGTGTGTGTATTTAACACCTCTGTGGGCCACAGTGTGTTGACATAGTCATGTGGCTGCTTCTCAAAAAAGGAAATACAGTAATGCCATGACCGTAGAGTCAAATGAGTCAAACGAGTCAAACTAGGTAACAGTGTTGCAATGGAAGCAATATTATCAAGTTGTGTTATCGGATACATGAGGAGCACACAGTGTAAAAAGCAGCTATAAAAGAACCAGTAAAACTAATAAAACTTGTAAAATTAGGATTAATTTAATCAGATGCTGTAGCAGAAAGGTATAAGACTGAGACACAGTACTGAATCCTCTTGCTCTGTAATCAAAGAGTTGATCAACAGCTGAACCAGGAAACAATGAACCAGCCATTTGCACAATTGTGTGCTCCACATGCAGTAATAGATGTGAAACTGCTCACAGTTTCACTGAGAGCAGGCATACCTCCTTATTATCATATTTAGGATTTCCTTGCTGAACCATATCCATAAAGTGAATCAGTATGAAAACTGAGTGATCAGACATCAGGTTGGTGCTCTGTTTGGAGCTGGGAGTGAAGCCATAATACTCTGAAACATTCATAGTAAAAGTACATAACCTTTAATAGAATTTAAAATCCTTCTCCTCACATACAAGGTCTTGAATAATCAGGCCCCATCTTATCTCAAAGACCTCATAGTACCATATCACCCCAATAGAGCACTTTGCTCTCAGACTGCTGGCTTACTTGTGGTTCCTCGGATACTTAAGAGTAGAATGGGAGGCAGAGCCTTCAGCTTTCAGGCCCATCTTCTGTGGAACCAGCTCCCAGCTTGGAGTCAGGAGACAGACACCCTCTCTATTTTTAAGATTAGGCTTAAAACTTTCCTTTATGATCAAGCCTATAGTTAGGGCTGGATCAGGTGACCCTGAACCACCCTTTAGTTATGCTGCTATAGGCCTAGGCTGCTGGGGGGGGTTCCTCTTTCTTTTCATTCACCTTATTTAGTTTGTTTATACTCCGCTCTGCATTTAATCATTAATTGTTATTAATCTCTGGCTCTCTCCCCTCAGCCCAACCGGTCGCAGCAGATGACCCCCCCCTCCCTGAGCCTGGTTCTGCTGCAGGTTTCTTCCTGTTAAAAGGGAGTTTTTCCTTTCCACTGTCGCCAAGTGCTGCTCATAGGGGGTCGTATTGACTGTTGGGTTTTCTCTGTATTATTGTAGGGTCTTTACCCACAATACAAAGCGCCTTGAGGCGACTGTTTGTTGTGATTTGGCGCTATATAAATAAAATTGAATTGAATTGAAACCTTATTTCAGGACAGTCACTAAGTTACCACTGCAGTAATTTTGGTAATGAATCTGACTTCCAGAAGAACTTTGTACTCTTTTAGTAAATCTAATAGACTAAGCTAGTAATTTCTTAGTGCTACAAGTTTTATTTTCTATAATATAGCTTTAAATTTTATTCTACTTAATTTGTGTTTTGGGTTACCAGAACATAAATGAACTTAAACTCTTCAAATGGAAACTAACTAAGTTAGACTTATAGCTAAGTCAGTTATGGCTGGTCATCATAAGCTACCTTAAATACTATCATTTCAATTTAGTTTTTACTGTTTTGGTCTCTATAAGCTTTGTCTATATGAATAATAAGACTTAAAATCCTGTATGATTAAGGCAGTAGCAGTGTAAAGATATTTGGTTTTTCAAGTAAGTTCATATTAATCCTGATTTTTGCTAGCCAACTCGAGCTTCAGCTATGGTCAGGTCTTATTTAAAAAAGCAAGCTAGAAAACAGTCATACTGGCAAACTGTCGACTCAGACGTGATGGACTTCAGGCTTTCTGGTTCCTGCTAATTTTTAATTATGTTTTTGAACACTAAACATTTGGTTTCTTCATTGATGCAGAAGTCAAAGCGTGAACTCCTTCTAGCCCAAATTTGTACTTACTGCTACTTTAAAACTATTTGGAGCAGTGGTTAACCCACTTCCTGATTTGGGTTGGACTGGGTTGATTTTAGGGGTAAGGGCTGCTCACTTTACTTGCTCATATCAAAAAATCAATGAAAAGAATGAGGCCACACATATCTGTTGAACACTCAGTAACAGACAGGTATACACGCTCTAGTCAAACATTTACAGCAGCAGCTACATGGGATTTTCCCTGCTCTGAACATGAGTTAGGTCTTGCACGAGGAGCTGTTCTAGCAACACATACTGTACAATACCTATAATTAAAATGTGCTGCAGGAAGTTGGCAAATTGTAGGATCAGAGGCTGGAAGTAAAAGCATGCTCCAAATTTCATAGACAACTCAGTGGGAAGGAGACCCATTTCTGATCATGACGTTGTTGTTCAGTTAATGCAGAAGAAATGATTCACAAAAAATGGACTTTGCAAATCCCATATGCAAAACTGACATAATAAACTTTTTTTAGGTAACTAAAAAACTATATGTTATGTATTTGTGGCTCAGCAGAGCAAAGTGAAGTTAAGAGGCTAGATTCCTTATTTGAGAAAGAGGTGCGCTGAGCAGGTCAAAAAGAAAAATCCAGTTTTTGCAGCTATATTTAGTGTTACTAAGTAGTAATAATCAGATAAATTCACAGAAATGATGTAATCAGAAATATGTAATTAAATAAGGGAAGTGTATAAATACCATTAAAAATAACTTTCTGCTCAGTAATAAGTGTGCAAGCGCGCTGAGGACAGGCCTGCCCTATAATAATTCCTGCCCAGTTTTGTGAGCTGACAGCAAGTTCATTTAGGTGGAGCTGGTGTAGCCAGCAACTATTTACAGTGTGAAAGGGAGTGAGAGGAGGAGGAGGGAAATGGGAGGAGACAGAGCAGCAGAGGAGGGGCATTACAGGAAATGAGTGGCTAAACAGGTCTAGCTTGGCTTTTCCAGGACATGGTTAAGAAATACTCAAAGGTAGACACTGCCACAAGCACCTGGGACAGGCTGTCTCTGTGACACTCACATGCCCGTGGAATGCATGTGCAGCTATACACTCACGCAGTGCTGCTGCTGTGAGAACTGTCTGCGTAACACTGACGCTGAAGTGAAATGCCCTGATGAAATGCTTCATTATTTTTGTCCACGTGAGGACATTCTGTCCTGTCGTTATTCAATTAACTGGATATGATGTAGCAGTATATGAAATATGACAGTTGTGGCTTAACCTGTTTTCACATGTGTTTTTATTAACTCACTATCAAAGTGCGGGATTAAAGACGGGCAGCTAATGAACAACAAAAAAATTCTGAGCTTTCAGAGTTTGTGCAAATGGTTTGCTTTCCTGTGGCCTCCACAACATATGGAGAAAAAAAAACTACCATCAAAGAAATGATGTCAGCCCAGTTCAAGTGTGTTATTATCGATGTTGAGTCCAAATGTCAGTGTAGTAACAGCACCATTACAGGAACCAACAACATAAATCGTTAATATTTCAGCTGCAGATTAAAATAAGAAATGCCACAAAAAACATTTAAAAAAAAAAACACCATCTCACAGCCTGGTTAAAGTAAATAATCTCAAAATCTGCATGTTTTCTTTAATGTTTTGTCAGATAAATAAACATGGATCTACCTTCTTATGTCAACAATTTGGTCAAAAACATCTGTGTAACATTAAATAGGTCATTTATAATAACTGTCACCCGGTGCTGCTGTTGCAGTCGTCTCTGGGGGCTGTTTTATGCTCTTTGAGCTCATTGATTTGGTTTTGTTGCTTGAAACTTTGCTATTGTGCTCTCCATAATAAAGTTGGCAACTAGCTGGTGGAGACTGTGAAAAACAACTAAAAGCAGAGTGGAACGGTTTCACCGTTTACTATTTGGCAGGAGGTCAGAAACACAAACTGCATGGTAGGCAGTAATTACACTTGTTGATTGCTGCGCTATTAGAAATTGTGATAACCACCATATTGGGTTTAGCTAATTTATGATTCATTTCAGAAGGCTGCTTGAGTCAAACTGACAAATACTGTAATTAAACTGAAAGTCCAATAACAATATGCTGCGTGTCTATGAGCTGGGAGCAGAAAACCCAAACTAGTACAACTCGTGAGTGGATTGTTGACGGTATCCTGTGCAGTGAGGTTAAATCAGGGTTCACTGTGGTTCCGTTAAACGAGACAGGAAGGAAGCTGCTTAGAGCATTTCTCCTCAGCCTCCTGATATGAGAGAAAACAAACATCTCCACTGTAGTACATCCTGGGTTCCTTGGTAATGACGCTTCAGGACACGCTAAATGTAAACTACCTTGTCAACAGCAAACACTGAATTTTACAAGAAACAAGATCATAATCAAAATGTTGATTTGTCACCTATCGGCATCTCTTATTTGTGATGAAAATGTGAATGGCACTGATGTAAAAGAGAAACTCATCGATTCCCTTCAGCTGTACTTGTAAAAATATATTTGATATTGCTTTAATGATATGGCCAGTCCTTGTACTTGACCATTTTTTTTTTGTTGTTGTTGTTGTTGTTAAGCCAGACAACACTGACCTATGAATCATTCATAAAAAAAAGGCACCTAACTCAAAGGATGAACTAGCATTGTGTCAACACATAACAGACAACTTAGAGCTAATTTTATCTTTAGGCACTTTGTTAGTAGTGTCAGTAAGTACAGAGGAGGTCATGAGAGGTACAACAGTGTCTGCAGCCATCTGTAAAACACAGTGGGGGCTCTGTCATGGTTCGGGGCTCCATTTCAGCCAGTGGTGTTGGAGAAATTGTCCAAACCGATTAAACTATGAACACAGAAAAGTGCAGACTTTTAAGAGATAAGATAAGATAAAACTTTAATAATCCCACGACGGGGAAATTTGTGCATTACAGCAGCTCAATACAGAGAAAAAATGAAAAGGATGAGTAAGAACAAATAACTAAACTAAAAACTAAAATTCAATAGAATAAAATAAAATAGCAAAAAAACTATACACATATACATAAGCACTATATACATAAATATATATATCAGTGTCAATACCCACATTTACATATACACACATATACACACACGTCAAAACACTATATAAAGATATCAAAATATTATATACATTTGTAGCCGGTAAGGTACACAGCATACACGGTATGCATTATATGGGTGAGTGTAATAAATAAAATGTATCTGACTGTATGGATAAAGTGATGGCAGAGGAGGTAAAGTGTCCAAGTGACTCAAGACATTATGATGTGTTATACAGTCTAACTGCTGTTGGGATGAATGACCTGCGAAAGCGCTCCTTCCTGCAGCGAGGATGTTTCAGGAGCTGCTCAGCTCACCCACGGTCTCATGAAGAGGGTGATGGGGGTTGTCCATGATGGATGTCAGCTTTGCTAGCATCCTCCTCTCACCCACCACCATCACAGACTCTAGAGGACATCCCAACACAGAGCTAGACCTCCGCACCAGTTTGTCGATCCTGCTCCTGTCCCTTTCGGTGCATCCACCCCCCCAGCAGGCCACTGCGTAGAAAAGGGCAGATGCTACCACTGAGTCATAAAAAGTCTTTAACAGAGTCCTGCAGACACCAAAGGACCTCAGTCTCCTCAGCAGGTGTAGTCGACTCTGGCCCTTCTTATACAGGACGTCTGTGTTTGTACTCCAGTCCAGCTTGTTATTGAGATGAACACCCAGGTACTTGTAGGAGACCACTGTCTCAATATCCTTTCCCTGGATGTTCACCGGTGCTGTAGGGGGTGGCTTCCTCCTGAAGTCTATGATCATCTCCTTCGTCTTGCTGGCGTTGATTTGGAGTGCGTTGTTCTCACACCAGCCGACAAAGTCACTGATGACACCCCTGTATTCCTGGTCGTTCCCATCTGATACGCATCCAATGATGGCCGTATCATCTGAGAACTTCTGTAGGTGGCAGTGGTCTGAATTGTACCTGAAATCTGAGGTGTACAGACTGAACAGGAAGGGTGAGAGGACCGTGCCCTGTGGCGCCCCCGTGCTGCAGACTACTACATCAGACACACAGTCATGGCACCTCACATACTGTGGTCTGTTGGTGAGGTAGTTGATGATCCATGCCGTCAGCTGCCTGTCCACTCCGGCTCCCTCCATCTTCCCTCTCAACAGTGCAGGCTGGATGGTGTTGAAAGCACTGGAGAAGTCAATGAACATGACCCTCACAGTGTTCCCTGCCTGCTCTAGGTGAGAGAGGGATCTGTGCAGCAGGTAGATGACGGCATCGTCCACCCCGATGCCAGGCTGGTAGGCGAACTGCAGGGGGTCCAGCGCTGAGCTCACCAGTGGGCGGAGGTGGTGCAGGATGAGCCTCTCCATGGTCTTCATCAGGTGAGAAGTCAGGGCCACAGGTCTGTAGTGGTTGGACTCCCTGGGATGTGCGATCTTTGGCACTGGAACTATGCAGGAAGTCTTCCACAGTTCAGGAACCCTCTCCAGATTCAGGCTCAGGTTGAAGATGTGCAGTACCACCTGACAGAGCTGGTCTGCACAATCCCTGAGCAGTCTGGAGCTGATTCCATCTGGACCCGCTGCCTTCCTGCAGTACCATGCAGTACCATACAGAAAGCATCTGATGGGAAACAGGATCATTTTTCAGCATGACAATGACCCCAAACACACTGTCAATGCAGGCATCAGTCACAGATTGGCCTCCCCAGAGCATCACTGAAGCAGTGTGGGATCACCTGGACAAAATATTGACTTTCAAGCTTTTTATGGGGACTTAGATTAGTTTTACGTGAAGAGAACCAGAATCTGGAAAACTTCATTGATCCAGAATGGTATGTTTTTTGTGGCAACAGTTACACAAGAGTTTGAAAGATGCTAATTATACATTTACATAGGAAATATAGACAAAAAAGCACTGGGGGGCATTTCATGATTACAAACTCAGTGATGTCACATGGATTGCTTGATTAGTGGAGTGAGGGGGAAATAACAGGAAAAGCAACACGCAGAAACTGGCAACAATTCTTAGAGTTACTAATCCTGTAGAAATAGCAGCTTCTGCGTGTTGCTTCAGAGTAACGTATATGAATATGGACTGTTTGACGCACACCATCTCAGTCCTTACAGGAGCTGTAGGATATTTATGTCTTTTTGAAGTGCTGCTGAGCAAAATGCTGATTAATTGCAAGAACCACTCTGTTTTGAAAGATTTTTAGATATTCAGCAGAAATTTGTCACATTCTTGCCGCTAGATTATTGAAACCTTGAGATAATATTTAGTTTCACATGTGTCAGAACTGTACGTCATACATATAATAGGCAGGTTTTCCTTTTTTACATAAACCTCGGGAGATGACATAGTGACTTGACCATTCTTGATTTTATCTTTTACTTACAAGTCATAACAAAGGCATACAGGCAGATTATCATCTGTTTTTGGTGGCAGTCTTGAGGAAATGTCGTACAAATAAGAAATCAAGCCAACAGATTTCAAGTTAATTGCTTTATGACAATCTAGTTAGCTACAGAGAAATGAAACTGAGCTTGAGCAGTCAGGCTTTTATTTCCAAAAGATCATATGGAAAAGGGCTCATCTTTGAAACCACACTAGCACTAAATATAAAGATTCAAATAAATATGATGATTTATAATTTGGTATATTACATATAAAATACTTTGTATAGGATGGCTAATAAGATGCATCCAAAGTGTTCGGCCCACCCATGTCCACTTACTCAACTGACATTGCTCAACAGTATCAACTATAGTCCCTACATTTCCCTTATTGTGCAACTGGTTAGTCCTGGTTTTGGCAGAAACAAAGACATTTGAGAGTATTGAATAAAAACGTGTTTGTAAAATATCTTCAGCTTAGCACAAAGACTGAAAAAGGGAAAGACAGCTGGCCTGGCTTTGTCAAAATATGACAAAACACCAGCCTTCCAGCTCATCTACAGTCTACAAATCAGGTTTTCTTACCTTCAAACATGCCAGGTCCTTTAAGTTTTTAATTCTAACCTAAACTAGGCTAATCTTAACTAAAGCTGGTTATCAGTCTTTGTGACTTTCCCCAAACAGGTGAAATCATTTGAGTAGAATGAACAATAATTTCAGCAGTTATGTCATAATGTGCCACACTTTTGTTAAGCTGGGAAATCCTCCTTAAACCCTCTTTTAGAATCCTTATGCTGAGCTAGCCTAACTAATTGCAAGCTAGATATGAAACTTTTTTTTTTTTTTTGATAGTGTTGAAAGCACTGTGCCTGGACTCATAAAGGTGTAGGTTGACCCATGACTGCAGATATTCATCTCAGGCCTTTTGATGTTATTTTGTTGGACAGACAAGGAAGTGAATAATGCTTTGGTCACAGCTGAAGTCATGAGAAGTCATGTCCTCATGCTAAATATCAGCAGGGGACAGGCTCGGTCTAAATCGAAAGTCCAGAGTCATGTGGCCAAGTCTACTCATTGCTTTGTTGATTATTCAGGAAGAGGCATCATCAGGCTATCTACACCTCATTATTTCCTGGAGAAGATTATGTTTAACACAAATAACTAGAATAAGTGCCACACCCTATTCACCAAGTTTTTTATATACAGTCTTAACTGATTGTAATGTTTTCAATCTGGGAATTCAGCTTTAACACAGCTGTTCCAATGGGGCAATTTAAACTCAAGCTCATAGAACATTAACTAGAAGGAAATCAAAGGTAGTACTGGTGGATTTACATTTAAAATGTACTTGTTTCTGTCAGGACCTGTGAGATCTGTGACCTCCCACAGTGTCACAACCCTCTCTGAAATATGCCCATGAGAATGCATAATATTTGCAATGTGATGTAAGATTTTACAGTGTAAAACATTATAAGAAAATCATAAGACTGACAAAATATGTAGAAATGACTGTTTATTAAGAACTGATCTTATAGAAAACAAAAACAAATAAACAACAAATTTTAAAAAGTAGTCATCAAAATATACATTTACATTTAAGACCAAAAAAAGCTGCCTGGCAAGAGCCAGTATTTGTCTTACATCAACTTTGTGCTATCAATCCTTTAACAACACACTTTTGTATCCCTAAGAGCATCGCCTGAATGCATAAAACAATAAACCTGACATCTTTATCTATAAATCCTCTGTTAGAAATGCTCTGAGAACTCTGGATAACACATGCAAGCTCTGGTATGACATAGTCATTACGGAGGAAAGACACTGCTGAATGTGCTTCCTCCCACTTCCTCAATGGGAATTTCAGTACCTTGCCAGTTCTTGACTGTTTCGGCATTGTTATTGCTGTCACTCTCAACTATGGCTAACATGTATGTACAGAGTGCACTTAACAGCAAATGCTTTGGTACAAAAGAAGAAAAATCACCAAAAAAAGTACTGTACTATAACTGATACATGTATGAAAACTTTACAAAGAGACAAACAGTAAACCAGTGACAATAAGCAATTGATTCTGGCATTACAAGAAAAAAAATCAATTTATTTTCTCAAGATCAAACAACCCCCCTAACAAATCATTTAATATACAGTATATTGGCACTAACATCAAATTTACCTAAAAAAATTCCAAGAAAGAAAGAAATACATTCAGTTCTTCAAAGATATAACTTTTCTTGGAAGTCATTGCTTGTTTGTTTGTTTTTCTTGTGGGTGAAAACCACGGCGCATCCACTTAAAGACCGTACCGCCCCTCCAGATGAATCCACATTAGCTCACTTCTACTGACTAGCATGGCGCACGCCAGCAGCTGGAAGTCGAACCACAACAAATCAACAATTGTTTGGACCAACCGCAACAAATAAGAGGTCAAAGGTTGGGGATGAACCTTTCAGAATCACACACAATTATGAAACAATGCATCATCAACAAAAAATAAGACAAGAACTAGGAATAGCTTGTCTAAAATTTTTCAAGAAAGTAAATTTACCTGATGCCTTTGCTGATGACTAATTGGGAGTAAAGATCAACCTACAGTTGGTACCACGTTGGTAGGGAGCACTTTTGCTCAACAACTGGTCAGTAACCAGTTGTATCTGTGAAACAATGCCTTAGGCTGACTGCTTGGCTTGGGATATAACAAGCTGTCAACCAATTTGGTCTTGTACCCACTGAGGTAATAACCCAAGCAAATACCTACTGAGCCTTTTAGGGCCAGTGTGAGTAAAGAAACTAAACAACACCCATGCTCTGCTTTGAGCTGCTACTGCTTATTTCTTTAAAACAAGAATGGCACAAATTTCAGTCATTTTGATTCATCCAGTCCTCCAAAGTTGGAAAGTGGGTTTCCGGGGCCATGCCGTTGTTTGCGTAAGGATTATGTGGATTTTTACCGTCTTGTCGCATTGGATCTCTGTTGGTGCCATTGCTTATAGCACGGGGTAGCAGGTTGGTGTAAGTATTCCCTTGGCTCTCCCTTGGGGACTGCATGAGAGGAGTATGGCTCTCTTGCCCCATTGTGATCTGGGGCTCTTGCTTCAACTGGAAGGTGGGCTGAGATCCTCCCACCATGTTCTTCAGAAAATCATCCCCGTCTATTCCCTCTAGGAAAGGGAACGACCCTAGTCCCTGTGATCCTCCTCCACCTCCAGGTCCGTTAAAGGGGTTCTGGGCTGTACCAATGGTAGTAAAATTGGGCCACACAGACTGAATACCTTGGTTCTGGCTGCCCAGATGGTTCTGCGCTTGGGTCTGAGTCTCTGAGATGAGCTCCTCCCTTTGATTCTGCTGGTGGAAGAGCGGTTCTGATTCTCTCATTACAGGGACTTGAGAACCTGTATCCAAGCACTGGAGGTCCCGAATGGAGAGCTGAGGGAGGGCATTATTCTCACAACTGCTGTGGTCCATTCTGTGTTGGTATCCGCGGGTTGACTGCTGTTGCCTGCTAACATTAGGATGTGACAGATTGCTGATGGGACCTTGGTTTACGGTGACTGTGTCCATTGAGAGTCTTGGATTGGGATTTGCCCATGAATGGCGTATTTGTAAATTTGAAGCCTGTGATGTCATCATTACATTCTGAGGACCTTGTTGGTAAGGTTGGTTGAACATAGAAGGTTGTTGTTGCATCGTAGATGCGTTCTGCCTTGGGTACGCGTTGCCCAGGTCTGGAAAAAATTGTGATTTTTAGTTTCACAGGAGTGACGTACAATGCCTTTCTTGGGTGACTTCAAAACTACTTACCTCTTTTCATGTGACTCATGGTGCTCTGTGGCACCGCCTTGGGCCTATTCATAGTCAGACCGCTAAAAGAACCACCTAAGGAGAGAAGGAAACCTTACTTACGATACAGACTTGCATGAACGCGAGCGATCATATCACGTGTTCTACTGTATATAAAGTGCCAGTTTGCTTACCTGACAATCCTGATATCTTCATCAAGTGCTCTCTTCTGCGCTTTTTCTCATTGTATCCATAAGGATCTGAAGGGAAAAATAAAATTTTAACACATATCACCTGAATCTAAGTGAGAACTAGGCCCGACTAATAAGAAAGAAGGTGATCGCTGCTCACCTTTGTCATCGGGCAGATATCGAAAATCCATCGGTTCACTGACTTCCTGATCTGAGGGCCGGCGCAGCTGCATGTGCACGGTCACCGAGTCTGTTGTGGAGGTCATGTGGAAGGGTGGGGTCTTGAACACAATGGCAACTTGTCGATGAACGTCTGCCTGAGAAAAGGAGCCTTTGGCCTCCCAGCCATCAGAGGAGAAGAATCGCACCTCGATGTCATCTGGAGTAAAACAGAAGAAAAAAACAGGACATCAGCATGCAAAGAGACAGGCACTATGGCTTTGGGAGGTCAAATGGATCAGTGGACTGAATAAAGATGAAAGGCGAGAGTGTGCAAAAATGCAAAGACCTGTAGTACAAAACTTTTTTTCCAATTCAATTCAATTTCATTTATATATATATATATATTTATAAAGCTTTTTATGTACCTTTTTGTACTTTGTCACACAGTAGGAAGATCTCGTCGCCTCCTTTGACACTTCCGCTGTTCCTGTTGACCCGACAGATCCTCAGCTCTGCTGTGTTTGGGGCCCCTGATGATACAAAAGAAATAAGTTCTAAACACAAAACCCAACAAATCCTACAAACAACACAGTGTAGTACAAAAATGATATAACCAGAATCTGCTTTTATTTGATTCCATTACTGCTATGCTTAGGTGACACAGTGGCCCTAGCTCAATAGCTGCAGTGGTTTTGAAGAATAATCCTCATTCAGTTTACAGCTAAAGCTTCAGCAGGTTATGTGTCACATGTCACATGCCTGTAGCGAGAAGAGGAAGTGCTCTATGGTAACGGTGCTGTTTGAGGGTTGGTGTGTATAAAGAACTTCCCCTTTCTGCGTGTCTGTATGTGTGAGGAACAGTGAACTTGTTCACCAACTGCAACACTTGAAACGGTACTGGACACACGTACACGGGTCTTGCAACAGGCACTTGCATTCACTGATGCTGCCGGTACATGTTGTACAAAGCAAACACAATTATGTGTGTTACTTCTCAATACTTACACAATATTATTATACCTACATAGGAAAAGGAATTAAATATATACTTAATGTTATATCCTCAGCTCTTGAAATGTGAAATCATCTGAACTCTATGTTCCCTGTGTTCCTGTAAGTGCAACTATATATTTCATTATGTTCTCATCTCATCCAGTTGCCTAATGTGACGTCAGTGTGTTTGACACAGTTGGAGCTCGGTTACTCACTGTTGTCGTAGATGGGGTTGGTGACGATGGGGTTGAGCGCTCGGGTGTAGTGGCCGTTCTCGTCCTGCAGGAAAACCTGGATGCACAGGCGGACCACGTTCAGGTCGTACTCCTCTGTCTGCAGCAGCTGCTCCCGTGGCACTAAGGGCGCCCCACACACACACACACACACAGACACATACTTCCATTGGTTAGATGAAGCATTACTATTGACATAAAGCAAACAAACAGCAGTGCCACTTACGCCACACTACTGACAGATATTTTCCCTTTAAAGGGCCAGTTCAAGTATTATCTGGTTGTTAGTGTGGATCTAATTAGCATACTGTTTAATGTCTTAGC
The DNA here is from genome assembly GCF_007364275.1 of Archocentrus centrarchus. Taxonomy (NCBI): domain Eukaryota; kingdom Metazoa; phylum Chordata; class Actinopteri; order Cichliformes; family Cichlidae; genus Archocentrus; species Archocentrus centrarchus. The sequence continues at coordinate 27,933,005 of NC_044360.1, read as the reverse complement.
AGTCAACAGGTCATGGTTGGTTTGGTTTAATTAATGCTGCTTTTCAGGATGGATGAGGTCTTATTTGAAATGTAACATTTTCGAGTTTCTCAAACTTTGCCTGTTTAGCATGGTGCTAATACAAATCCTCGTCAGTCCTTTTTTTGTTTGTTGTTCCAGAGAAACAATATCTTCATTATAAAAAAAAAAAACTGTCTGTCAGCTCTTCATCACAAAACCTTAAACTGGTTTTACAGATGTTATTAGAGCAATAACAGAGGCCTGCTGTATGCACATGCTACTACATTACACAGACAGATGCAGTCACATCTGTAGGCTTTCCCCAAAACCTCACCTTAGGATCAACATAAACACGTCACAGATAAGCTTTTTCAAACGTCCACAACCTACATCCTCATCTGCATCACCCACCTTCAGAAGCAACACGCAAACACACATGCACGCACACCTTGCACTAAGAGCTTTTACTGAGAGACACCCACACACGGACACACACGCGCACGCACAAAGCAGGTTTTCACATCTGCCTACTTTCTATCTTCCGTGCTCATGCTGAGGCCATCCCCACCTACAAAGTGTCGACACTGTGACGCTCTGCACGTCACCTCAGAGTGGAAACAAGTATGCGCCTGTATATGTGTATGTGTGTGTGTGTGTGTCTCCACCGCACAGAAGTAAAGAGATGAGACTCCCTGCACGAGTGACCAGGGTGCCTCCTGACGTATGTGAAAGTGGTGCAACATGAGAAAATCTCTTAGACTTTTATTTTAGTCTTTTGTGAACATCTTCCTTTTTTAGCTGTTCCAAGCATAACCACTGGCAAAAATATGTTCATCTCTTTCTTACAGAAACCCAAATAATACAACTGCAGTTACACAGCTGTAGGGAAAGTCCTCAGCCTTACTGGACATGTTGGGTGCCAACAGCGAGCTACTTAGCTCTCTGCTCTGTCTCTGCATGTGCTGCTGGCACCGGCTATTAGTCTCCTCATGGCTCACAGTTTGTTTTTCTGCTTAGTCACAAGTAATCAAATCCACGCTGGGATCAACAAGCAGAGAAAAGATGGCATGTCTTTAACAGCACAGCTCGAGTAGTGAGGAGTGATAAACGTTGTCTGCTGTCAGGATGACATTAAAGATCAGATTCAGCCTGGCTCTTTCATCGCAATATTCAGAATGAGATGTCACAGACAGTGTGACATGCTGTATGCCAATGTATATAACGAAGCAGAGAGGGGTTTTTCTTTCAATTTAAAGCCAGAGTAGACATTTCCCCTTACTACAGTCCTTATCCTAAGCTAACAGTCGCCTGCTGTAACTGTAACTGAACATTTACAGACAAATGAGAGGAGAACCAATCTTCTCGTTTATCACAAAAAAAGCGCATTTCCCCATAATATATGACTATAGACTGTATATAAAAGATGGATGTAGTCACTGTGTTGTCACACACTTGTTTCTGGACATTTTGAAGTCTTTTAAGTGCTGCCGTGTTGGGCAAAAGGCCACACACACCTAACCCTACTCCAAACTGGGAAGGGAGCTAAAAATTCACCCCCGGGCACAGTTGCTTTGAGGGTGTAAATTAGCCCTAAAGAATAGAATTGTTTTATGGACCAGTAAGCATGACTATAGTTTGTAGACGTGTTCATTTTCATTACTGATGTAACTAACATTCAAGAAATACATCTAAAATTCTGCAAGAGCATCCAAATGAATAAATCATCATGGCAAAAATCATCATCAGCTGTGTTCAGATTAAAAAATAGCAAATGCCCTATTCAATGTAATATAAAGGGTTCAACTGAAAGTACATTGTGCTCTTTTTACAAGTAGATTTACAACGCTTATATATACCAATCAAGCTTTATTTTTATTTAGTTATCATTTGTTTAACGCTTTTCTCTGGTGTGCTGCCAATCCACTCTGTGACTATAGCAAAACATCATTCGCCACGACCAACAGGACACTACAGGAAAGACTCTAAAAGGACTTTAGCACACAACTGCTATCAGCCTTTGAGGTTTGATTGGTCTCAAATCAAGCTTTGCTGCAGCATGGAGCTCTGCTCTGTTTAAGCTTTCTGTTAGGTCATCAGGTTTGCCTGCTGTAGGTGGCAGACACACACAGAGTGGAGAAACTGAAGGAGGGAGAAGTGAAGAGGAAACCGTCAGAGCAAATATTGATGGAACATGCTGAGTTGGGCCGCGTGAGTGTTGGTGGAGTGTCGCTGTGAGAGGGAGAAGCTGGACAGATAGGTGCAGGAAAGTGGGCTGTAGGTAGAGACCGTGGTTAATGTTCGTGAGTGTGTGGTGGAAAGAAACTGGGCTCAGGGTCGTTGGGCGTGCTGGGCTGCAAGAGTCTGCAAGGGGTAGGTCATGTGCATGGATTGGCGGCGGCGGCGGCGGGGGGGGGTGTTCACAGGTGGTGGGGGAAGGTAGGTGGTGCTGGGGGGGGTAAGTCTGGTGGAGGGTAAGTGGTTAGTGAGCCTGTGGGAGCAGAGTGTAAAAGTGAGAAAGACGGGGAGGCAGGTGCCAAGCCACACCACAAATAATGTCTCCATTGCATGACTCACAATTTCACCACGTTTTAGGACATGCACTGTTGAGCTGTTGTGTCTGACTGAGGCAATCGCTATATGAGAGAAGTCATATACTTCTGTTGCATCATATAATGTTATAAAACTGTGTGCGCATTTACAGTACATAAGGAAGTTGCGTTAGGGAACAAAAAATGAAAGAGGACGGTTTGGATATGAACACAGTGGAAGTTTCTGGCAATACCGTATAATAGGAAGAGTTAAAGGACAATTACGACATGTTACTCCTCTTCAGTAAAGCTTTAAAAATCATTTATGTGTTATTTTCAGACTGCTAATTCTAACAGATATGGTCTATCTGTGTTGATCTGTGCATGCCCGTTGATGTTCAGATATAATTTAGCTTGGAAAAAGCAAGAATACAGAGTGAGTGAAGCACAGAGTGTTAGTCTATGGGATTAAAGCAGGATCAATAAGATCAATGAGTTTACAAAAGGCACTGTGAAATTCAGTACTTGTAACTGCAGAAAATTGAAAGGATGTCTAATGCAGTTTTGTGCTCAGAAGTACTTTTCCACTGTTTTACAGAAGATATTTTAAAACCACAGGCTTCACTAGAATCGTACTGGCCTGTATCTGAGCCCCGTGTGTATTTTCTTTGGTTGTCAGTGTGGTTATAGCCACATGTACTTCTTCGAAACAATATGGATGCCGTTTACAGCAGACTTCTGTCCCGTGTGAAACGGGCTGACGCTCGCCAGGTGTGCAACCACAATGTTAAAAAATGACGGAGCAGTACTACAGAGAAATGCTACTACGTCACCCTCGGTCGAGATGCTTCTGTGTCATCACTAGCACATGTGAGGTGAGCTTTCTGATATGGGCAGCGACGTGGCCTGTTCACCGAGGGTCTGTTTGCATGCTGTGACGAGCCGCTCCACCCTGCCTTCCTGTCGGCCCGCTTGTGTGGCAGGTCTGCGGACATCGTTTTCCATCGGTGTGCCAGTGCTCTCAAAGCTCAGTTGCTTGGAGGCTCTCCTCCCTGAGACACCTTTTTTGCATTTTTGCACTCATTTACACCCCTGATTGTACTGACTACACACACCACGGTTAGTTTAAGTGCTCTTCTTGTTTCTTTCATTCAAAATAAAAAGCTTTTAATTGGTATTTGTGCACATCTCTGTTTTTGTCATAGCCGTGCAGCCCGGTTTGTGACAAAGTGCAGATGCATGCGTTCACAGAGAGGGAGGGGAACGTGTCTCAGCCCCCAACCCCCCACCTCACTCCCAGCACAGGAAGCAGCTGAGTTTCACAGCAGAAGTGAACTTCAGAGAAGGGAAGGCTTGAGCCAAGAGAAAAAAAAGGCATCGAGCTGTCCTTTGCACACATCTGTGGCAACAAATACATGAGCTCCTGTAGCTAAAGCTGGCACTTTACTATGAATGCTAAACTGAGCTGCACGCAAGATCTTCTCCTCTAAGTGCTTATAGTGGGGCATCTGCATGGCCTCACATCACTAACAAAGATACCACAAGTAATTCAAGTCTTCTGAGGCCTAAATGAGCTATTACAGGGGTGAAAAATAGAGATGTGGTCATATCTACTGATGCTCAGTCTACGGTGACAGATGCTAAAAATGTCAGCCAGGTTCACTGTTCACATCTGTGTCAGTTTCCTATTTTTCAAGTCACTCGCCTTATCAGTCTGAGACAATCACCAGGTATGAAAACTGAATCACAGTATAAGAGCAAACTGCAAATAAATGAATATGCACTTTACAGTTAGTAATTAAAGGCAATTCAAACCGCTCTTATCGTGCAAATTTGCTTGGTGCACTTACAGGACAGTGCTTATCTATAACAACCAGGAGAGCTGAGATCAACACAAAAGCTAAAGGCAGATTCCCTCCACAGTTTTACAGATCTGTAAAGCACCCTACCCTACTTTTATCATCATCTCCGAGGGCTGGGGAACCCCCCTCGGTCCACCACCACCCCCTCCCCCTTTGAATGAATCCTGCATTCCCAGCTCTCACGTGGCATCTCTGCACTGTGCTGAATTGAGCAACTGTGAAAAAGAATGGGGAAGTAGCTCAACGCCTGTTTGTACACGAGAACCGCCGTCTGTCTGCTCTGGAGGACCGCAGAATGAAAGCACAGGGAGGAAATGGCATCGCTGTAGATAGCGCGGCGGCAAGAGAGCGGAGTTGTGACTTGATGTTAGGAAAATCTGCTAAAGTGCCTGAGAACTGGGTCACCCAACATCTGAAAACAATTCTTGTGAACTGTTTTCGAAGCTGCTTAACAGTAACAAGAGCAGGAAAGGCAGCAGTAACAGGATTTATATTTATATTTTACCCACATACAATTCCATTCATTGTTTTGTCAACTGCTAACTTTGGTGTGGATGATCTATTGGTGAGATGACATCAGGGTGAATTAATATAGTAGCAAAACTAAAATCGAGTTTTTATGTTCAAGTTTAAAACAGCCTTGTATTTGTACTTTTATCACACTTCAGCAGTATGTACATGGTTATTATATTGGCTGGTTTGCTACTTGGTCTCTTAGATTAGTGTTACACAGGGCGCCTCATTTAAAACCCTAAGGTGTTACATAAACATTCATAATCACTCGTGCATATAGCTTCACAGAGCCACTAGCACCAAAGTGAGGTTAGTTTAACTTTATGTGGCTAATTGTGCCTGTCATCATTACAAGTTGCTGAATTTCTTCAACGTTTTCTCTGGTCGCCACATTACAGCATCAGGCCGTTGGCCTCAGGCTGTGAAGGGCCTCTACTTACTTTCCAGCTTTCCAGTTTACAAATATAGCAGTATAGTTTTTAGGAAAAATGATTCTGCTTGGAGGAAATAGTATGGTTTTTTTTTTTGGGGGGGGGGTCAGCACTCACCATTGAAGGGGTTGATCCCTCTGGTGATCCTCTGTATGATTGCATCTTTCACCTCTCTCCTCCTCACGCACTGGATACCCAAATTCTGGAAACTGTGTAAAAATGTACAAAATAAATGACATGAGAACAAGGACAGCGCTAAAAGCAGCTCATTAAAACCAGAGCGAGGGACGCTTTAAAACAATAAATAAGTCGATGATGCAGCTGTGTCTAAAGGTCAAAGTAATGACGCAATTATTCTCACCGACCCGGTTTGACCAGCAAATTATTCAGTGGCAAACAAAACATTTGGTAATAAATCTGCTGGATTACCTCAGTTTGTTTACACAGAGGGCCTGAAATTCAAAATGATTCTGAATTTACTACAGAGGTCTGTGAGGGATTTGCAAATTATACACACCAAAAGATACTGACTCATTCACACACTCGCACACATGCTCCAGTACTCACACGCGCACAAATTTTGTTTTCTCTCTAACACACAGCAAATATGGGTGATGTCACTTGGGGAATTCCCATATTGCCATCCTCACAGACATGGGTCGACACATAAGCTTTGTGTGTATTTGTGTGTGTGTGTAATGTGCTGTAAGAGCTTTTCAGCTGTGTCTGAGAGGACATCAGTTTACACACGGTGCCTCCTGAAACCATCAAGCAAAAAGTGAAATGCTGTTAATAGAGAGCAGTTTGATTATGCAGTGGCTGTGTGAGCACGTCACAAAGAGGGTGGTTACATATTTCGGTGAAAGTGTGCTGATTGAGACCGAGACTAGGGTGAAAATGGCTCTCAATGATAACAGCTGACAGTGAAGTAAGCGGACGCCGATGGAGAGCGAGTTTGGACAGGTGGAGTCCGCTGTGTGAGGAGGAGTACTCACGCGATCACTCTGCGTTCGGGGCCAAACTCGGCCTCGTAGAATCCATCTTTGCAGTCCTTCCCCACCAGGTCGTGCGGATGCGGTCGGTACGGCTCGTTCTTCGTCACCAGGTAAACGCGCACCTTCCCCTTACCGGAGAAATTCAGGATCTGAGGAGGAGGAATATGTATTCAAACTTCCGTGCACAAATATGTATGCAAGTCTTTGCAGTCGAGGAGAATTAAGTCGCTGAGACCAACCTGCAGACTGGGGTATGTCCGGTTGTTGTCGGAGCTCTTCTCTCCGGGAATGCTTCCGGCTGAGCGACCCTCACACTTGTACCTGAAGCGCATTCCCCTTTGCTTGGGCTGCTCGAAGATCTGGATTGCCGGCTCAGCCACTGAGGAGGGGGGGGAAGCAGTCGATGAGCACATTTGAAAAGACGAGATAAAGCTTGAGTCTGAATCTGACACAGTTATCTGCTTTTCTTTTTTCCTGTTTGGGCTGCCACATGAGTGATTTGGTGCTGGGGAGGGGGGGCTCAAAAACCTACTTTCACCATGTAAGACTCAAAGGGCTTTTTCTCGGTTAACATTTAGACGTGTCGCAGCAGTCAAACTGCAGGTGTACAAGATAAAAAAAAATGCTGGCTGATTTCCATGTAGCTGCTTAGGTTTCAGACTCAGAGTCATTGCATGCTGGGAACCATGCTTCATGCTTTAGGTGACACCTGAACCTTTCCCATTATGACGAGGCCGCTGTGAAAAAATGGCTTTTATAGATTCATATTAATGTTTAGGTATTTTTCTATGTACCCTTTGTCTTTCGTTTGCGTATATAGATAGACAGATTGAGAGATATGCTCTTACAGTTGTGGATCTTCGTATTAAATATGGCCAAAAATTAATGGCATAATAAGGTCAGCATGTGTGTAAATATTCACTTCAGACTGCTGTAAAGGTTCCATTTCAGAAAGTTTTTCTTGAGTATGATGCCACTGAGAACAGATATCTCTAATATGGTGATCTCATGCACACAGTTGCACCATCCACCTGCTGTTCAAATCTTTGCTTTCTGAGGGGCAGCAAATCAGAAGAAAGCTGGTTTAAATGGAAGGGAATGGGAGCTAATAAAGAGGGGCTGCACCAGTAGAATATTAATAGGGATTATTTTGAAAATAAAGCTACTTTAGTAGAGTCCAAGACTAAAAATATGGAGCTGGAAATTAACAGGATAAATCCCCTTTAAGGTTTGTGTGAAAATTATTTCTACATCCTAAAGATGCCTGCAATCTTTTGGGTTTTCAACCAAGTTTCGACTGATTAGACACATCGGTGACTTTCGGACATGACAAAGCATGAAATTTGTTTCTTCAAGCTTTTTTGTAGAAAACAAAACTGGCCCCACATGATGCCCTGTGCAAGAGAGGAACTAAAACTGATCCGGGAAGTGTTTCAGTTTGTGCTGTGCACTATTTCCACAGAATTAACAACACAAAATGCGGTTATTTTTGGACATGACTGCAAGCGATCCGATCACAGTGCAGCACTGTTATCCCGGCAAGGCCAGTAAGAAACAAGTCAAGTAACCTTTCTATCATGATGACGATATGTACGTTTGCCAAGATTAGAAAAGAAAAAAAAAAAAAAAGCGGCTCAGACAAGTTTTGCCATCATTGCTTTGCAGGAACTGAAAGATCATTAAGTTGAAGCACACATATCACACACTGAGAAGAACCTCAGGCCCTCTCACATGTTTACAACATAAGTCTGAAAAGGCAATGCTTACCAATAAAATAAAAAGAGGAAGTGAAAAGACACTGCTTGTATTCAGTCACCCACCCCCCAACACACACACACACACACACACACACACACACACACACACACACACACACACACACACACACACACACACACACACACACCCCTTTAAGTTTGAACCTGTTAAAACAGAGTGCTAATTTTGACAGGAGTACAAATGAAATGGACTTACTGAGGCGTGTGTCGTCCCCTAGCATGGCGGGCATAAGAACTGGGGAGGAAAATGTGACACAGAAATAATGTAGGTACACATCTATTCAAATCAGACACAAGAGCTCTGCTCTGTAGTAGTAATGGCACTATTAAGCCCAGTTTAGCTAAACCTACCCAACCAATAACACTGTTAGTCATGCAGCAAGGAGGAAGTCCACTACATTCAACAGAAACAAGCACCAACAACCAGTCAAACGGTGTTTATCTCCGGAGCAAGAATTTCAGGTCATCATGATATTGTACAGTTACACATTTCTGCTTCGGATATTCATTTGTACAACCTACAGTCAGTACTTATCTTCGAGTTTTTGACTAACACAGGTACACAGGTGTGGTTATTATAATTTATTTCCTACTCGCTCGTTCTCCACGTCCTCGCTGTTATTACACAGGAAATCAAAGGCGTCGCTACTCACCGTTCATGATGCAAACACTGGCTCACTCTCGGCAGGACCCCTGTTGCTGTCCCTCGGAGAACCTGGAACTCAATGAGTGACAGCGGGCAGAAAAGTATTTTTTGTTAAGCCTGGCGGGGGAATTCCCCTCCGTCACATCAGAACCGGCCAATCAAAAGCCACCGTGAGCCAGAAGGCGGAGCTCGGAGCTGAGAGGATTCACTCGCACGGAGGGGGAGGGAGGTCCGAGGGAGGCTGGTTAGGTGGGCGGCGAGGGCGGCGAGAGGGACGGCGGGAACATACGTAGAAGCGGCGCTGAAGAGCAGCCATGTAACGTAAATCTAAATACATGCATACATAAATGAAAGTAGCTTTGATACGCATTAGGGTGGAAACTTATACCCTTTTATTTTTTTTTTGCTGTTTTATTGTTGATAGTGTGGGCTATATGTATTATTATATATTATATATATAATTGGCTTTATTTTATTGAATATACAGAAACAAGGCTTATTCTGCTCTGGGTTACAGCTCAGAAATATTTGCTTTGATTTCTTCTATTTACTCACTACTTATTTAGATTTAGAGCTGCTAGTTTGCAAATTCTGATACCTTAATTTGGTCTGGTTTATACCCAGCTGCCACACTCACTCCAATTTCCAATCTTTATGCCAATACTCTCTGCAAGAAGAAAATTCAGATTATGCTTTTTTTCCAGATGATTGGAAAAACAGATACTCTGTGAGAAGGTCGAAGTGAGACCTCGATTAATGAGTAATACATCATTTTCATGCCTCAACATAATGGTATGTGAAACACAATGTAGCAACAACCAGGCTCATGTGAAAAAGGTGAACTCTCCTGCGTAAAGATGCTAAACCTCACATTTTAAAGTTAATATCTGCGTAACACCGACGCTGCTCATTTCCAGTTCCATATTTCATTTCTTGGACTCTACTAGAGTAGCTCTGCATCTTATACCTGTTTAGGCCTCCATCGCTTTAACCTGACTTTCTCCTGATTTAACGTCCCACACTAAAGATGTGAACAGCAGGCTTCTGTGGTTACAGTCACAGCTGTGTGCCTGACACACCCACATTTGGTTTATGTACTCCGTGACATCACACAGAACCAAAAAACAAAATCATCCTGTCTCTTAAGCTTTTTCTGGTACTTCATAAACTTCCTAGTTTTGCCCAGCACTTCAGAACATCCTCCATGTTTGCCTGATGGACCCAGTTATTAAAGACTATTGGAAACATGATGGAGTATGCAGTTACTGGCTCTCATTTATCAATTCCTACAATATATTTTATTATTCAGTTGAACAGCAGCAAATTTTCCAGGAAATCAAACATGTTATATCAGCTTTACATGTGACGTCAAGGCAATAAAAAAACAAAAACAAAAAACTATTAAAATAAAAAAAAATAAAAAAAGACCACAGACAGCTCATTGTTTTTAGGGGTTTAATGGGTGTACAGTTCATTTAAAGGAAGTGATAAACACATACAAAAATACCCTTTCAATACATTTTTAGAAACAAACATCTAAAGGACCTGTTTTGTTAAAGGTTTCTGAACAGTAAAACATGAGTCGTCTGAAACAGAGTGGCGCAGATTTAATTTGAAAGACATACCTGCTATGAATGCTGTTTAAAAAAAGAAAAAAAAAGAAAATCACATGGTACAAATATGCAAATATAAATAAAGTGATAAGAAAACCCCCAAATAATGAAGAATATGCCTTTTGAAAAAAACTGTTCTCTGTACATTTAGGTAGGGAAACTGATGCTGGAAAAAGCCTGTGTCCCAACTGTCGACCTGCTCCATTGAAGAGGGTGCCCCATTAGCATTACTTTACTGTGTATAGATATATATTTTAATATTTTATATATATATATCCTCTCTACTGAAATCAAATGCAAAGACACCCAGCTTCATGACGGAGGGTTGGGGCCCAAGGCAAGAAAGTCGTTATCTCCTGACCCCCCCCCTCCTCACCACCACCACTGCTGCCACTAGTGGCCCCAGGAGATGCCGTTTAAGAACCTCCACAGGAGGCGCAGAGGGTTAACACCCAAATAGAAGGGAATTTTGTCTCTCTCCAACACAAACACAGCCATCTATGCATGCACGCTCACACACAGTCAACCACATATGCATGCATACACACACAAACCGGCACAACTCTTCAAAAAGCTTCAAACCATTTTTTTTCTTCTTCTTATCACAAAGCACCACAAACTTTCCAAAGGACATGAAATGCACTCACAACCAGAACCTGGTTTTTATAAGGACCAGGCTTCACAAGCAAAACCAGACCACAGTGAACAGGTGGAGGAGGGGGTGTTTGGGAGGGGTCAAACAGTATCCTGAACACTTTGTTGTTTAGTCCTCCTGATGGACTAGAGGTGATTGTGTCAGACAATCAGAAATATGCACAAAGAAAACACTTTCTAGGGGCCGTCTAAACTGTTCAGCGCTCACTCTGTGTCGAACGCACCTTTCTGACATCTCGGGATTGAACAAACATGAGCAGAAAAGTCAACCTTTCCATTTAATCCGAGACAGGTGTGACACCGCAGCTCAGTTGAATTGAACTATAAGCGTCTGTAGCACTTTGATATGGTTCTGATGACTGTTCCTGTTGTCATGACAAGGTTTCCTTGCTCTTACCAGCCCCTGAGAAGCTTTCATGCTGCCTAAGATCACTCGCACACCTACACCTGGCGTCCACGCTGCTCTAAAGAGTTGCAGTTTTACTATCAATCACGTCCAAGCAAACCCTCATTAAACCCTCCCTGCAAGTGTATGCAAACCTACACGGTGTCTACTGACGATATCCAGGGCAGGGGACAGTTTGTTTTTGGACAAGCGCAGTAAAGAAAACAAAGAAAAGTACAATTTTTTTTTATATATTTTTTTTTTTCATTTTTAGATAAAACTACAATAGAATGGTCAAAAGTTTTAACAGTGATCCTTTGCTCCTTTAAGACAAAAAAAAATTATGTACATCAACATTTACAGGTTTTTGCTGAGGACAGAAAAAAAAAATGAAAGAAAAAGAAAAATCAGCATACACCAGAAGCGTATGTAGCAAGTGCTGATAAATGATCAGGGCTTTTTTTTTTTTTTTTTTTTTTTTTCTTTAAATGTCAACTAGAAAAAGGAGACAATGAAAAGAAGAACAGCATTTTTCTTTTGTAATGGGCACATTTCTAAACACTGAGTTTAAAAAAAAAAGAAAGAAAAAACAAAACCCACACAAAACAAAAAAAAACCTGCTGCTTTAGTTCTCATGTCGTATCTCCGAGACTGTGGGGGTTAAACTTCTCCTCTTGCTGTGACAGCAATGGCCAAATCCCCTATCCACTGGCAAGTCTGTAATCTTGAGATCTGAGGTGAGGTGTCTGTGCTGCTGCTTCACGCTTCAGACTGACCAACCTGAATGCCGCTGCCCGTCGCTGCGTGAAGTCATGTCCTTGGTGTTCGACTTGACTGTAAAGCCCCTCACCTCGGTTGTCTGTATGAATCCAGTCTTTGTCTGGAGTTCAAGCTATGTGGATTCTGGCCTTTTCTGTTTCCTTCAGCCTCTTGGCCTGTTCCTCCACTGATGGCGAGTGGGGTCTCTTGGAGGCTGCTCCGTTCAGAGGGTCGGCTCCTCGGCTCACTAGCGTGGGGATGGAGCTACCGATGGGGGGCACCACATGTTTGGATGCTACATGTTCTGCGGAGAGAAAGACAGGGACAGAAATGGTGTTCATTTGACTCCCGTGTCGCTAACATTTGCAGTTCTGCATATAAGTGAGCATGCGTTTGGGTTAGCTAATCTTGATGTAACCATTTCTTATATAACTGTAAAACTTATTGAGTTCTTCCACTAGCCTTAGCACTGCTGTGTTAAGCTAAGCCATAAGGACAAGGTTTTCCGGCTTCACAGCAGGGGATAGCAGCGCTGCCCGGTCCACACCCAACCTATGCTGCTCTACGGCCCTCAGCTGAACTCCTGCTAAGTTCCCTCCTGTTGCCATGTTCACTACCAGACTCTCAGGATGATTTTTAAAAATCAGTTCTTCCTAAGACCTCAAAAATAATGTAGAAGTCACGTATTATGTTTGGGACCATCTCAACATCGTGAACCCTGGATTTTATTGTGAAATGATACAGAAAATATGATGCGTTTATCATAAAATAGCAGGTCTGCAGAGGAGCACCTGCAGTATGCAGCAGGAGGGTGGTCTCTGACTCGCAGCTCCAACACATCATCAAGGTCGACAGCTGAGCACTAGGATGGAAAAACACTTGAACTGGGCCTTTGTGGCTCAGAAATGAGTGCAAGATCATTTTATCAGCACCCTGCACAAAAATCCCAGGCTGGAGGTCATTTTAATGTCAGACCCCACATCTAGGACGCCTGCTGGTAATGCGCTGATGTTGACCCATTTAAAATAAATGCTGTGCTGTCCTGCATGGTTTTGTGGTTTACTATTGCTTCTACTCCAATTATTGAAGCTGTGTAATAGAATTTTTTTTGTCTGATTTAAAAGGCTGTCAATCTTTCTGTAAGCAGTTAATTTGAGTTTTTCTACGTTCTTGCTGTGTCTTAGATCCAAGACCTACTCAGTAATCCAGGATCGCTACTCCTGATAATGCTCATCTGGGTTATTTATCTTGTTAAAAACAAAAACAGGAGAATTCGATTAGACAAGCTTAATTCCTGAGGTACCTTATTTATTTTGTTAAAATAAATAAGGGCAAAGGCAGCAGTACACCAAGAACACGAGAACAAAGTGTTTTTCAACCAGAGGTTGGATTTTTCTGCCGACCTGTTAATTAACAGGTCACAGCGCGATTAACCTGTCCTTTTAAGGCAAACAGGAAGAGTAGGCTGTTAACTGATTAATATTTTCAGTGCAAACACAGTCTGATCACTGGCAGGATGCAGCAGTGACTTTACTTCAGGTTAAAAAAAAAAAAAAAAAAATGATGTCATGACATCCCTGGGGTACGAGAAGCTCCAAACAAGAGTCAAGATCACAATAAGCTGTTTGGCATTAGCAGAGAAGATTTGGTGAGTTTTCCATGGGTGCGACCCACATACTCATATATAACTAATTCTTCCAAACTGAAGCAGCACCTCCCCAGAATAAAAAGTCAAGAATGAAAAGTTCCAGGACTCACGCCAAAATTGGTGAGGTTAAAAGCTTAATCACCACACTGAGAACAAGAGGAAATTATATCAAATATTTGCTGCTATTCCTTGAGCAAAAAAAAAAAAAAAAAACCCTGTAGGAACAGATACTCACTTGAGCCAATCACAGGAATGGACATGCCCTTTTCCTCGGTGGCAGGAGGAGCGTCTGTGGTGAGGGTGTCCTCAAACACTAGGGGCTTGGGAGGTGTGATACTACACATTGAAGCAAACAGGGCAGAACATACGGCGCATCAGAAACTTGATCACATAACTGCAGTACTTTCAACTGCTGAATGTGCTAGGAAAAAAAATAGAGCTGATGAAACTCACTTGTGGCGGTTGAGGGCCAGTTTAATGGAATTTTTCACGACGCGACAGCTGTTACTGGCAGGGAGAGGCGAGGAGGCGTCTGGCAGCTCCATGCTGGGAAGTCTCTGAGGGAGGAGAAAAGAGGAAAAAAAAACAAAAAAAAAAAAAACATTAGAAATCATCTCACTTCTTTTAAAGTCTGCTGCTTTAACAGAGCCAACCACACAAAGTCTGTGATAAAAATACTTACTTGTGTTCTTGAGGTATCGACGGTTGGAATGGGCTTTGCCTTTGATCCAGGGAGAGAAGTCTAACGATCAAGAGAAAAAGATTTTTTTTCACTTGCCTTAAATGAATAAATACTTTATCTTTATTAGCAGTTAACAGAGGTGGACACAGAGGCCGTAACACCTACTATGCTGGATGTTTCTCCGTGTGTATGGGAGTCAGAGGATGGTGGATATGGCTCTTTGAATGTAGAGTCATCATTTGACACCACCTGCAGCAGCAAAACAAAGATCAGTGTCAATATTAGGACTTTAAAAACCAGTACATTTATTTATTTTTTTAATAATAATAAATAATAAATGCTTACTTCTGTGTTTTTCGGCCTCTTGGTTGGATCCTCTTGTGTGGGTGAGTGTGGTCTCTTGGAAGGAGCTCCGTTGATTGAGTCCTCCAGGCCGTTGGGCTCCTCTCTGGGGCTGCTGGTGGCGGTGGGCTTCACGCTGCTGCTGATGGAGCTGCTGGATGGTGGGGAAGGAGGCTTTGCTTTGAGAGGAGGTTCTTCGGGATAAGGAGGAGACAGAGTTGCGAAATTAGAACAGGACACAGAGATCAACTTAACATTTTAACTTCTACATTTCC
Organism: Archocentrus centrarchus; assembly: GCF_007364275.1. Taxonomy (NCBI): domain Eukaryota; kingdom Metazoa; phylum Chordata; class Actinopteri; order Cichliformes; family Cichlidae; genus Archocentrus; species Archocentrus centrarchus. The sequence continues at coordinate 27,917,894 of NC_044360.1, read as the reverse complement.
TTATGAACGTGTTTATTTTTCGGTTTTGAACATTTCAGTTGGCATTTCTTATCTATACAGATAATGGGTTTGCAATGGAACTGACTAAATTACATTAATTATAGTGTTTCATTTTAAAAAGAAATTTTGTTAGGATGGGAAAAAAAAACAAAAAACATTACACATCATCTGTGTAATACTTTTATTTTAACTCACTTGAACCAATGACAGGGATGGACATGCCCTGGTCTTTAGCAGCAGCAGTAGCAGCAGCAACAGGTGCTGGGGAGCCCTCCACAAAAAGCTGCTTAGGAGGACTGACACTGCAAAAACACATCACAATGAGAATTTGAGGCTACAACTACCCCCCCAAAAGAAGACATAACTAAATATAAACATACAGGATTGTAAATGGCTAATAAATGGTAAACGGACTAGTTCTTATATAGTGATTTTCTACTCTGAGCATGCAACACATTTGCATTCACCCATTCACACCCATTCATGCAAGCACTTCCTTCTACAGCTAAGTGCTTACTAACATTCACACACATTTATACTCCGATATTATACTTGCATCGGTATCTTGCCCAAGGACACTTTGGCATGCAGACTGGAGCAGCTTTCCGATTAGTAGATGGCCTGCTCTACCTCCTGAGCTACAGCCACCCCAATAAATTTAATGACAACAGTAACAGTAAAAATGACACACTATTAGTACATCACACCTGTCGTCTGTGTCAGATGCAGGCTTAGAGGGTTTGCTGGTTGGGGAGTTAAAGGGAGTCCCTGAGTCTGTGTCTCTGGAGCTGTCCAGGTGACTGCTGTCGAGGGAGAGCCGCTTGGAGCTCCCACCGTTAGAGCTACGGTTCAACTCTGCTATGCTCTGCAGAAGGAAAAAAAACAGGACAGATTTGTTAAAAGAAGGAGAAACTACGACACAATCATTGCAGAATAACTTGCAAAGAAAGACATCTTACTCTTTTTTTCTTCTGCAGCACTTCAGGAGGCAGGTACTGATGGAGCTGCTTCTTCTTCACGTGTGTTGCTTCAATCTTCATTCCGTCCTTCAGCATGTTGATGTTGTTGGCTTGTCTGTACACTGATTAGCACAATGTCACGTCATTGTTGATTGACTATTGCTATAAATGAATACAAATGTTTGATACATCTGTATAAACACACACACACAAGCTCTGGTCATTTCCTGTAGTTTGACTCAGTAAAACTCAAACTCTTGGTTCAATAACATTTTGAAACCCCAGACAGAAAATGGTGAGCTGTGGCTGCGTTCTGCCGTTTTCTAAAGCTGAATTTTGCCATGAAGGCAGTTTTGAAAAGCAGCTCCGGTACTGACACTTTATAGTGTAGCATGTTTGTGTTTTTAATTGTTTTATGTTAGAACTACACTTACATTAGTTGTTTTTAAATTTGTATGAGGTACTTATCCAAAGTCAGTACATAACCTACATCAGCAGATGCACACAGTAAGAAATGTGCCACTGTGAATTGAATGTTTTGGTTGTTAAAGTGGGAAAGGTTTTTATTATTATTTAAAGTATTTTTACTGTATAGTTTTGTTTTTTTTTTTAAAAAAACAAACATTTTCCCCACTTTACCTTGCTGTCACAGCACATTTTCAACAGAGCTGAAGCACTACGTGCTCTAAAAAGCCACCAAATTTGACTCATACGGTAACTTTACATTTCAGAACACAGCTGCCTCCAGTGATTTGTGAATCTGTGTGACTGTGTAGGATTGAAATGTAGGGTCCTTGTTTTGACATTAAAAATAAAAATTTCACTATAAAAAAAAAAGTTAAGCTGGGACGAGGGGACGTGCTGTTGCAACGTCAGCGTGATCTGCAAAATGTGAAGTCAACCCCATTCTGCCAAGTTTCAGAAACCTCTCACCAATGCTGGTGCGCACAAACGTAGTGCAAGATGCACTGAGGCCGTCCTTCCTTTGAACAGATGGAAAAAGTTAAGAAGCTGTGAATGTGTGTGGAGAAGTTAAATGGCTTATTTAAGTTCACAATGACTGTTTAGAAATGTCAACTTGTACTTTGTTTTGTCGTACTTGTTAAAATTTGATGACTGGGTTAGATGTACAACGAGTTGCATTTTACTGTGCAGCTACCGGGAATGTGTTTGGCGATCAGCGGCATATACACATTTGGGAATGACAGAAAAGGAGGAGAAAAATTAAGCAGATTTATCTTGCAAATTCAAACTTCCTAAACAACAAGAAACACTTTAAAGACACTTTTTTTGAGAAGTAAAAACTGAATTTGTAACCGAATTGAAATGGTTGCCAGTACTGAGCTGACCTTGACCCTGCACAACATGTGAACTCACTTCTGTGATTTGTGGCTGTAATTTTTTGAATAAAGGAGAAAAGAAGGTTAAATTTATTTAAAAAAAACAAACAAAAAAAAAACAACTAGAATGGCGTTCACTGATAGGATAGGATATCAAATGATCAATCAGTGAACCACACCCGACTATGTCAGTGCTCTCTCTCGGGACACTTGATTTTTACCTTCACATCAGCCTTACTGCGGTCATCCTGAAACCAATAAAAGGATGGAGGGGAAAACTAATCGAGGACCAGCAACAGCAAAAGCAAGAGGATAGCAGGTCTCTCTGGCTGGATCGTAGGTAACAGGGTGCAGACCACTACCAGTGCTGGGTGCTGTGAAGTCTACAACATCTAAACCCAGTGAGTGTCAGGCTGGCTTACAACCCACCAAGAAATGAGAAGCTGCCTTTAATTTTCAAACGTTTAACTTTCCTTGAAATTATCAGGTAATAGAAACACTTTTCTTGAAGACATTTCTAAACTATAACCACTTCAACTGACTTAAAAAAATAGTGAGAAAAAACTAAATAAAAATTAAAGAAATTGAAATTAAAATTACTTTTAAGAAAGTTAGATTTCACAGGCTGGTGGAAACCCTGTTTAACCCATTTTTCACTAAACCAAGCTGTTGGTCTTTTTTCCCCCCATTAGAGTGTAAGACCCTTTTTTAACAGCACCCTTCTACTCACAGAAAAAGAAGAGTGATATGAGTGGGCCTACCAGTGTCTGTGAAGGACTGGATGTCGAATGTCAGGTCTATGTTCACACTCTCTGCATTCTCCACCTTCTTAAAGATGATCCCAATAAACCACATGGACACAAAGTCGTTCCTGTAGCAGAAACACAAAAAGAGCACAACGTTCTGTTAGCAGAACACATGTTTGTTTGTGCTCTGCTTTTGTGTTTGTGGGTGAAGCTGGACTCACTCGTTCCGGTTCTCTTTGGACCCTGGGAAGGACTGGGGGTTGACATGAGCCAGGGTGATGTACTCGTTCCTCTCCAGGTTTCCCACCAGAACACGAATCTTTGACTCCACCAGGCCGATCCTGGGGGGAAACATCGGGACACAGTCAAGGAAGGTACAGGTCAAAGTTAATGGTGATTGCGCAGCAATCAAGGATTGTGCTATATATTTATCTATATTCATCTTTCCCCACTGATGCATTCAATCAATATTATTACTCTATTATCTGCCAAGTCAGTTTCATGGACCCCTCAACATAAGTGCGTGCAGATGTCCACGATGGCCAGACTGTGATGAATGTCTCAGAGCAACAGTGCAGATGAACTTACATTACAACGCACCAACTACACGTGACCCAAGCTTATCCAGGTAACTCTGGGGTTTCCTGTACGATGAAAGTGGCCGAGTGTGCAGCGGACAGAATCAAAGCTAGAACTGTCGGCAGCAGCTTATGTTAGAAGTGTAAAAACAGCTGGACACACTTTCACTGAGTCTTATTTACAGCATGTTCTCAGTGTGATGCAGATTCTCTGCTGGGGGAATACGTTTTATATGTGCAGCTCGTTAAGCCGTACTTTACTAAAACCACTGATACCACATTTCCACTGACGAGGTGCTGGTGCTCGTGGCAGTGCTGGTGCTGGTTCCAATGAACCGACAAACCACTTAAGAACAGGCCTGCGTTTCCACTGCGCTTTGTGAACTGATACTTTATGTATTAGTGTGGGCAGGTCCTCGTCTGGAAACGAAAGCCAAAGGGCACAAACGTGGCAGAACACCCCCCCCTCCCCTTTTGCAAACTTTATTTCTTGTGCTGCAAACATATTTTACTGTCCAAACAAAACTACTGCAGCATCTGTGTGCAGTACAGAGGTAAACACAGACAGCCATTACAAGCAAGATGACAAGTACGCACTTTGCGTCCTTTTATCTGTTACGAACTGATACAAAGTTCAGCCTTAGGGGCCAACCTAATTCAGGGCCGCATTGCTTTTCTCATGTAATACACACCTTGCAGTGAAATAGTGGTAGAAAACTTTACATTGAGATTGCAGAGTCACGCCCTTCCGCTGCTTGTGTCACTCATTCTTGGTTCCAGACCAGCTAGTTTGCAGTGCTGGAGCAGAACCTGTTTTTCAGCTGAGCACTGAGTGAGTTTATGATGGCTAAAAAAGCTGAGCGGTTCAAGCACATGCGGAACTTGCTTCATGGTATAGGACCCTGGTGTACTCGTTTTGCTTTCAGTCGTGCGCTTTATTTTGTGCATGTTTAGGGTACACACTGTATGGGATGAAGAATGGATGTTACCATAATAACCATAGTGATGGAGTTCTCTGCCACCCAGTAGCTACACTACAGGTCATAAGCAATGCCACAGGACGACTGGACTAGTTACAGCACACGGTACAGTTTCCTGACTTCCAAATCGTGTACAGGACATAGACTGTATATGGAAGATGGACGTAGTCACTATGACATCACTCGTTAGTGAAGTCCTGTTTTTAAAGCCTCAAGCCGAGCGATTTGGCAGTTGGGAAAAATCTCTGAGGAAAAATAAGGACGGTGCACAGGACACAATCACGAGGCAGACCTGCTGTACCCTTCATTTGACTCTAAAATAAACACTATGCTGTCTTCAATAAGACCTGACACAAGTTGCTGAGACTATAAACTAGGGCTTCAGCGATGACATCGACAAATTTTTGTAGTCAATGTGGAATTTCACCGTCAAAGCGTCATACTTTTAAACCCATCTATTTTGTTCAATTTTTTATTTGCACATTAAATTGTAATTTAAAAATAAAAACTCCATAATATGCATTGTTTATTTGATATTTATTGTGATGTCACATTAAAGTTAAATTAACTGGATTAGTTTCAAACTCGTATTTTTATGAGTCATTAAGAGACAACAAGGTGACGTTAACAGGTGGGCAAGCTTGAACAGGTGAGTTAAGATTAGAATAATCGTTGACTAATATAAAAAAACATTGACAGATTATTCGACTACCAAAATAATCTTTAGTTGTAGCCCTACTATAAACTCATCAGAAAGTGTTTACTAAGGTAGATGAATGAAGCTGAAGGTAGTTTTCCCACACTTCTATACAAGTGCATTTTGTTTAAAAAAAAAAGTCACGCACTTCTGCAAAGACACTGATGCTACATTCATCTTTTCATACACTTTGTAGTACAGGATCTTCTAAGCAAAACTTTAAGTACTGATGAAATTCACACACAAATAAACAAAATGAAAACCTATGTTGGCATTCAAACTGGCAGGCTGAAATGTACTTCAAAGACGATGACAACTGAAGATGATTTATAGATTTACAGCTACCGAGTCTCCTCCTGGTCTTTGGCACTCACCATTCCAAGTGGTTTTCTTCCGTGGATGCACTGGCAGTGAGAACAATGTAATGTCTGCAGCAAAAAATAAAAGCAGTCAGCCAAGTTATGCCATTAAAGACAAAAGTCAAAGTCAGTTTGCCGATGGACTACTGTGAAGTTGTAAGGACCTTGTACCAGTCCAAAGCGAAGCTAAACTTTATTGCAGTATAAATGCTACACTGATGAGCAAAATCCATGGTTTTTGTGCCCCACAACACCATAAACAGCCCCACCACTGCTCAGGTGACCAATGTAGCTCTAGTGATGCAGCAGCACCAAAAACTTAGCAGAAACTGTGTGTGTGGGAGGAACTTTCATAAACAAAGTGAGTCAACCAAACTCCACTGACCACAAATGAGTCAAATTTGCCCACACCATAAAAACAATAAGTTGTTAAGGGGGAAAAGGAAGTTGCATCAGTTAGTTTCAACTGCAAACACTTTTTTTTTTTTTGTTTTTTTAAAATATGTGCCAGGCACATTCAGAGCAAAAAATTCTTCATTTTGTAGAGAGAGGAAAAGAAAAGTATTTTTGCCGACAAAAACAAACTACTCACTTGTATTTCTGGAAAAAGTTGGGTGGCTCAAATAGTTTGGACCATTCTGCTTTGCCCTGAAGAATCTCGTCTGTGACGCTGAGACCTGTTCATGACAAAGACAGGTTTGATGATTCAGCACTCAGGTACAGCGGAGTGTAAATTGGAAAACATTAATTAACCAACTTCAGTTCTACAGTGCTGATTCACTCTTTACCGTATTTGAACTCCTCGCTCATGATGGTGCGCGTAGACGTGGAGACATTGTATGTGGAGTTCTGCTGGGGATAGGCAGGGGTGATGATGGGCATCAGGTGGTATCTGTCAGCTGGGTTTACCTAAAATAAAATAAAAAAAGTTAAAGTTTAATTAATTGATTAAAGAAACAGCACAGGGGACAGATTGGTTTCACTGCAGATGAGGGAGTTGTTGCATCAGCACACTCCACCCACCAAACTGAATGAGAAGATCGATTTCACCAACCCACACACGCTAAAAGGCAGCATAAAGCCAAAGGTACACACATCCCACCCACCCACAGAGTACATCCCAATTCACTCTGCTTGCCTTACATTTCCCTCATTTGCATTTTTTCCCCTCAGGCAATGTGAGGATGGAGGAATTATAGAAACAATTTCTGAAAGAGAGGCATGTGTTTCTTATCTGTGTGTTATAACCAAATCTTTCATATCTTCTCCCAAATAAGAGCTATTCATGTTTGCCAGCATGACAAAATACTCAAAATATTGCATGTGCACCATGAGCCTTAATATCAGCTGCATGACAAGCATCATAATCTGGATTTAGCCTGTCAGGAAAGTGAGGATACATTTTTTTTTAGTATGCTGCATATGCTTGGTTTTACACTGGGTACTAGCCTCTCTGTATTTAAAAGAGGGAGGGAGGATGTATGGGAGAATGCCAACTTACCACCAGGAAATAAACTGTTTCTGCTTTTAACAGTCCAGACTGTGATGAATGTCTAACAGCAACAAACATGTGGCATGAATAAAGCTGTATCTAAACTGTACTTTCAGCCCACAGCTCAGCAGTGACTGAACGGAAAGGACACCAATAGGCACTTAAAAAGTGTTTATTGCTGAAGGGACACAATAAACATGACACAGCAGTTACAAAGAGCTTGAGTGTTTTCAATTAAGGCAAAAAGCATTTAGTTTGATTGAAATAAGATTTATAAGCAAAAGGTATAAACAAACATATGAAAGAAAAAGAAAAAGAGGAAAAGACTCAGACAGCTGCTTCTGCTCTGACAGTAAGAACAGGCTCATCAACCCTGCTCTGCAGCACCCCCTGGCGTGTGGATGCAATCATCTAAAGTTATTTTACATTCAACAACAATCAATTTGTCACATACAAATATGCAAAATAAGAAGTCCAAGAACTACTTTTCATTTAAAAACAACCATCAAACCACCAAAAACTGTTCATTAATAACCACGCAAAATAATTTACCATCAAATGCTTTTTTTTTTTTTTTTTAATTATAAAATCCCAAGAAAGTTTGCTCAAATGTTCTTTATTTTTACACAGATTCAAGTCGTTTATTAATAACTTGAGCGTTTCTTCAGTTTAAGTCATTCCCCATGGCTCTGTGAGGTTGACATGAGATGCTAGAACATGACTGCATTTGGAAAGGAGTCTCAATATGTCCTGAAATATTTTGTACAGACACCACTCAGCCCTACCACTTAGGGTAGGGTTGCCCCATGTAACCTAACCCTAAACACAGAGTGTGGAGGGCTCAGTCTCCAAAATAAATGAGATGTCCAGATCAAAAGATCTGCTGCTCAGTTAAGTTGCTAATGCATTTTCTATTGTAGGGGTGTGTTATCTGATAAGACGTCCAGGTGGGAAGTCTTCCTTGCTCCAAGCTGCTCTGGGAGGCCTCCTCCGAGCAGAGTTAAGAGTGGAGCTCATGAGTGGGGGCCCAATCAATGTCGTGGTCACATGAGGACATAGGGATGAGGAGACATGAAATAAGAGATGTGAAACGTACCTACACTCTAGCTGTTGAGCCAAATTTAGAAAACACCAACAAACTTATCACATCTCCATCCAGATAGCTTTACCAGTGTCTACACAGCAATGCACATGCAAAACAGAGAGCATAACACCACCATGAGAAAGCAAAACACTGGTGTAATACTCACTCTGGGGTCCCACACAGGTAAATTTAAATTACTATCCTCAGGCTGTTTCAAAAGCACAGGATTCGGCCACTCCCTGCAGAGGGATAGTAATGAATTTAGTAAATACATCGATTTGGGCTGTGAAATATTGCCATAAAGTGGAAGAGGATGAGACAAGAAGTACAGAATCTCACCATTTAGAGAAAACCAAGAAGAACTTATGGACAAGTGTGGCAGCCACAGCGTTGGGGTAGAGCTGGCAGGTCCTGGCTACCAGCATGGCCCATGACACTCCACCCAGAAAGCCAAGCATGTTGGAGTAGATTCCTCGACCTGCAGCCAGAGGAAACATAACATGTTATTCATAATAGGCTCATTAATTACTCTAAAGTGTACAATGAAATCTGAGAAAAGTGGGAGGACTGCTTATAACGGTAAATTCAAATGTCTACATATACAGGACACACATCCTGTGTGTGACCAAATACCATAAAACAAACAATGACACAGACTAAGAGCAAGAACACTTACGTTTCGCCCAGAGTTTGATGGCTCTCAACGTCAGCCTGAAATTCTCTTTGTTTGGCACCAGGTACAAAATTTCATCAGTTACTCGACAGCCTGTAATTAAAAAAGAACAAAACAAAAAAAACAAAAACAAAGGGCAAACTGTTACAGTCATGGAAATCCCCATTAGGAAAAAAAGGGGTTGCATTTAGATTAAAAACTTTAGTTGGTTGTCATTTTGGAAAATGGTGCCAGCTTTAGCTTTAAGCCTCAGGACAGTAGTGACGGCTTAACGCACCATTAAGGCTGCGGATACATCGAATGTCCAAGTTTCTCAAGATGGAGTCTCCCCTCAGGTCCAGGTTGTCTGGAATGGACTGTAAGGCCAATCTGGCAAAAAGCAGGTCAATCTGCTCACACGGAGACATAAGAGTAAAACAATAGAGAGAAAATGTCATCAGGGGCTTAACACGTTATACTTGTTGAAATAGGAAAAGGGTCCAAAGCAGCACGGCACAATCTGTGGAATCACAGCAACCCCATTACAAACAACCATATTCTACAGAGTAACTAGGTTATTGTAAACTGTGTGCATGCACTGATGTGATTAAGACGATCACATGGATCATAATGTAACTTACCTCAATTCCGTCAAATTTGAATTTTATCACTGGTACAAAAGCATCCTCAACAGCCTGGAGGGGGCAGAGAACACACACACACACACACACACACACACACACACACACACACACACACAGAAAAAGGCATCAACAACAAAGGACACGAGGGCATATATAGGTCAGTGCCACGTCCACGAGACTTACCCTGAGATCTTTAATCTCTTCATGTTGTTTCAATTTCTCAAAGAAAGACTGGAAAAAGTCACTTCTTTCTACATGCCGTGGAGCCACACATAAGGCATCAATATCAGCTCCTGCAAAGAGGAGTTACTGAGATCAGGGAAGTTCTACAAGGTTTGAATACAACTCACCAAATAATAAATGTTGCCCAAGTTTAACTTAGAAAATGTTAAGGTTTTTCACAAAACAACAGAAAGCCCACCTCAGGACTAGTGATGTTCAAGGTGACAGGATATTTACATGAGAGGGGGGAGAGGGAAAAAAAAAAAAAAAAAAAAAAGCCCTGACTAGTTGACCAATTTGGTTATCAAAGTCACTAAAACAATTTGTGGCCTGTATAAGACGAGTTGCAGCTTTCCTTTCTTCCAGTTTAGCATCCATGTGCCTGTTCAGGATGTGATGACACATCCCTTAGGTCGCAGTTATACTCGAGTTTACTTTGAATCAACATAAATGATCATTTTCTACATCAAAGTACTGCTGACCTGCCCATGTTTGCCCAGCCATCATAATAAACTAAATAAATTGATACAGCACAGTATCATGTGGCAACACTATCAATAACACCAAATAATATTATGTAAATTGCCAATACCAATTTCAGAACTGGAATTTAAATTGCTTTCTCAGGCCACTTGATGGTGCTATTTTTTTCCTATTGAAGTCAGCAGGTGACTGACAGTGTGTGAGAGGAAGTTGGCAAAACAAGAAAGAAATCAGAAAAGTGCCATCTGCATTAAAATCAAGCATACAGAATCATTTTGGGTTTAAAAAACAAAAAACAAAAACAAGAATAAGACAAAAGGAAATGGATATTACACACGGGATTTGCAAGGAGTGTCATATGAAAGCAAAGTCCTCCAGAAATACTAGAAGCATGAGGGCTCATTTCAGAAGATCTGCATCCTGAGAAGATGTTGGCCAAGGACAGCAAAGCTAACAAATCAGCTCAACTGAAGAGTGAGTGTGTGTTTTTCTTGGGGGGAGGTGGGGTGGCTTGAACACAGCTTCACAAAACTACCTCCCAATTCAGAACAAGCTAAGAAAATAACCCTTCACTTACTTTATGTGCAAAACCTGCATCCATATAAACACATAGCACAAAACAGCGGAACCCACGTAAGTGGCACCGCAATGTTTGTTTATGACACTCATTAGCTCTCCGATGACTGGCAACTGACTCGCATTCAGAGTACCTGTAATAGTACAGTATCCCACATGTGACTGCATTCAGTTAAGCTGAACTAGACTATAATACACACAGTTCAGTTTGTCAGGTACATGTAAAATGACAGGTTTTAACAACAGTGCTGGTCTACATTTTCATTTTGCAGCAACAACAGAACAGACTAAGAACTTAATTTGCAGTTTTGCACTATGTTATTGCAATACTGAGAATATCGTAAAATATCCAAAATTGCAACGGTATATCATTACTTAAGTATCATGATATATCGTGGCGTCTCTGGTGATTGAAGGTGGAACATCCTAACAAAAAAAAAATAAGCCTACAGTTTTAAATAATGTCATGTTTGTTGTTGAGCTTTGATTTATAAAATACTGCAAAGTTTACATGCTTACCAGTTAACTGTTAGTCAAATCAATAATTTAAGCTTAATGGAAGATAAACTGTAAAGCACTTCCTATTATACTCATGTTTTTAAATAAATCTTTCACCTTTGTTCACACTTGTTTGCGATTTAAAACAATGGCATACTCAGACCACACTCACATCAGTGCCTTCAGCCCACAGTCACCCAGTGTTTACCCAGCTTTCTGACCCCAAAACTGGCCTTTTCAAAAACACTCAATAGCAGAGGAGCATGACAATGCCAGCCTTGTGCTTCAGTGTGGTCAGGGGGAGCTGAGCCTTTCAAAAACAATGTTGCACACTTGCTTGTACAGGATTCAGTGATGGGTGGTAATAATGCTCTGACACCTCTCGCTCTTCAATACATGCAGGGCCAACCAATCCTCATACGATAAGGTTTCTTGTTGCCTAAATGTTAAATTATCAGAGTAGCATCTACACATACCTTTTGTGTGCACTCCGAGTCGGTATGAACCAAATGTAAATATCTTGCCCCCAACACAGCTAATAGCTGATGGTGGAAGGTTCTGTAGAGCAGAGGAAACAGTGACATCAGCATGACTTTTTGCTTCTTAAAAACACAACAGCAGAAAGTGTTTGATTGCTTTGGCGTATTTTTATAAACCATTAGAGCTCAAATCATCATCTCCACCCAATCTTGGTTGCATGGACAATTCCTGTTATACTGTACTATAGTAGTGTAGTATCTCTGTGTGGTCACAAAAAATTGGCATGCACATGGATGTCCTCATGGGGCCTTGAGTTCACCATCTGATGAAATGCATTTCACTCAGACCCCAGCCGACCCCTGCATCCTCACAGGTGAGGAAACTAATGATAAGATTATACTCTGGGTGCTGCTATAGAAAGATACAGACATCATTCCTGTTATCCTTCTTTAAAGGGTAGTTGGAGCATTGTAGCACAGTGTTTCCACAAGGTCCCAGAAAAATTACCCAACCACATGGATGTCCGTAGTGAACCTCACCTACTGATGATGAAACTGACGTCACTTGGACAGAAGCATATTTATGGACAAGTAAACGTAATCATTGGTGTCAGACCTGATTTAGACTTCTGTGATGAATCTTTGTAGAGCCTACGATGTACCCTATGTAAATGGCTGATGTCGTTGCCGGCATTTATGCTTGTGCTGGTGCATTATGTGTTCATTACTGTGTGGTTGTGTCCTGGTGATTTATATAAATGCTCTGACTTTTTCCTCTTCTAGGTCCCAGCTCTTTGTTGTGGTCAGTTTTAGCCGGGGGCAAGCATAGTTGTCTCTCAAATTTTTCCACTTTTTTCTACATTCCCTCATGTCATTCCGATAATTTCAGCAATCTGGAATCGACGGTACCGAAGAGAACAATCACAAAAGTTCATTGCTGTGTCGACATTTCTTGGGAGGTGTACATCAGGCTATGCTGTAAGTTACAGTGCATGGTTTCAGAGGTGTCTGCAGTTACGATGTACATTTTCAGCTGAAACACAAATCTCCAACACAGCCTTAAATGTCACAGATGGACACTGGGTCACACAGAAAGTGAGTGAGAGTGTGAGTCTGCAAGAGCTCAAAATGGTATAGTAGGGAATGGAACAGCACTTCAGAACATGTGTGACCCGATTTGGCAAAATGCGTTGGAAGTCGCAAGGGCCAATAACATATGAATCAGCATGCTGTACTGCAGGTCATTTCTGAGTTAATGAGATGTTCCTGGCAACAAGGGAGAGATCGCTTACATGTTTTGAGCGCTGTTATCAGCTACCAGTGATGACATTATCTTGGACAATGGCACTTGGAAATTTCACTAGATCGGATCACATATGATGACAAACTGCATTTTAGTACTAGTGTGGGATAACAGTTTTGAGGGCTCAAAACATGTAAGCGATCTCTCCCCTGTTGCTAGGAACATCCTGTGAACCCGGAAATGACCTGCAATACAGCATGCTGATATGCTATTGGCCTAGGAATTAGCCCCTGCAATTTCCGACTCGTTTTGCCAGATTGGGTCCATATGATGCCAAATTGCGTTTTGGTACTTAGCGTGGGATTGACAATTCAATGAGCACAAGTGCAATTTAAACATCTTCAGGCAACTTGCCTTGCAGAGTAGAGGAAATGTAATTTTAAAATGAATTTACTCTGTTTTGGGTCAAAACTGTTTCAATAAGCCAAAACGTGAAAACATAAAAAGGACTGGACAGTGGAACAGTCCCAGTTATAGTATGAATTCTTCGTGTGGAAACTGGGAAAGGTGCTAGAAATCTGTAGAAACCTACCTTTAACTCACTGATCTCTGCAATCCATTCTTTAACAAAATTATTCAGCTTCCCCAGAACTGCAAGTCTGAAAAGAAACAGCTTTTAGCTGGGACATATTTCACAATCTGATATTTCCACTCATCACATACAGTGAGTGAAGATGATTTTCACAAGGTCAGCTGTCCTAGGAATTTACAAGCCCAGGCACATTAATTTAGTTAATGTACACGTCAAAGAAAATGCAGTACAAGCCAATGTCTGAGAGAGGTTTACTTCAAATGTTTGAACCTAGTTTTTCAAATCACATGTATGTTTTTGTGCATACTTAGGTTTGTGGAAGTGGGGCTTAGTAGAATAGAATAGAATGCCTTTATTGTCATTATACAGAATATACAATGAAATTGGAGAGTACAAAAAAAGAGAAAAAAAATAGGAAGAACATGCTGCTCCTCACCTATGGTTGAGTTCCTCTTCATCTTCAAACACTCCAAAAGGTTTCATAGCGTCGCAGAGCTTCTTGGTGTACTGGTGGTCTATTTCTCGTGGGGGCGCGAGGCTAATGGCAGAGGTAATGCCGTAGTGTTTCTGAGGCTGCTGCCCACTAGGCATGGTGCTGATGAACATGAAAGCATGGATCCAAACACACGTCAAACAACAGATACTGCACACTACCACTTACCAAATCATTTTAATAAACATTCAAGCTCTGTACGGACAAGACATGAACCACTATCCAACTCGTTAACAATAAGACTTTAATAAGCCCCTGACAGGATTTACAGTTAGCTTGTTCTACTATTGCCGCGAACACTACACTGTGTAAACACTCCACAGACAGCAGCCAGTTTAATATATTATATCGCTCACAAAACAAACTTGAAAAATATATTTGGGTGCAATGTCGAACTTTGAAGACAATTTTAAAAAACGTGCCTCTGTTCAGCCTCTGCTAGAAGCGTGCGAACGTTAGCAGAGATGCTACAAACAGGTCGGGAAAGCTAACAAACTGGCTAATTTAGCAAACTGGCAAGCGTTAGCCAACTGCTACGGAAGGATTGGTTTAAGTGACATCTCGCCAGAAAGACATTTTCCCAAATAAAACCAAAGAGAGAAAACTTTCCGGATATTTTGACACATTTGACACAGTTCCTTTAACAGCGACCCAGCCAGCAAACGCAGGCTGCAGGCCTTGTTGTGACAGTTGGCTAACGTTAGCCTTTAGCCTATTCTTCAGGTTGGTGTTAAACGCGGGCAAAAACACTCACGAGGCAAACATGTGTCATATGCACGACTTACCTTGACATTTCTTTCATGACACTCTAAAAAGCTTGCCCTGTTTTTCTGTTGTAAACCCGTAAAAAACACTAAGAAAGTCAGCAAGTGGAAATGATAACAGCCTCGACCTGATTACAACAATGGTCACTTTCCAGAAAGCAGTTCAAAGCTTCCCACTGAACCGGAATCAGTTCTTATGAGTTAACATATCAGTTCGTATCCCTGAAAGAAAATTCATCATCTAATCAATTCGCAAAACGCGAACACTGTTTGAATGCTAGCAGCTAAACACGCATCCAACTGTTATACGGAATTTTTTAAACCCCCCAAATTTACAAATGTGACGGTGTTTGCTGAGCACACGTCTGCGTGCAGCACGCCGAGCTCGAGGCACCGCCTCGCTGAGGCCAAAAATCACGTGACAACCGAGGCCCGGCCCGGGCCCGGCACAGCTAGCACAAACATCCTTCGCTCACCTGTGAGAAAACGGCGTGTTTAGGACTAAAATATGAGCTGTAATCGATACTCGTGTAAATGTGTAATTTAAAACGACTAAACAAAAGCTTAAGTGTCATACATTGATGAGAGGGCACGTAGCTCAAGTGTATACAAGCTAATATCGGCTGTGATAGGTTAAAACGGGCACCAAAAAACTTGGAGAGCCAATGAAATGCTAGCCCTTCACTGAACGAGACTGTTTGAACTCGGTGTTTTTAAAAGTAAATGCAAAATGTTTAAATATAACTTGAATTGTAACTAATAGACACACTGTGATGTTATGTATAATGTAAATAATTATGTTGTATTGGGTTAATGTTCTTTGTGTCCACCAGAGGGAAGCAGATGCAACAAAATATAACTTCAGTTACAATAACCATAGTCAGTGTCTATTTGTTTATTTGCTTGTTTATTTTTGTGGCACAGTGAAGTAAGTACAGTACAGTATTTGGGCAGTGGTAATATTTTGTAACTGTAATCTTTGTGCACCACAATGGATTTGAAAGGAAACAATAAAAATATGCTTGAAGTGTACACACAGCTTTTATTGAATGGGGTTAATGGAAGACATTTTATCAAATATTTAAGAAGTGGTATAGCCATTTTTAAATAGTCTCTCAATTTTCACAAGTTCTTTTCTGGACAAAATACATTTGTTTCTGTCCAAAAACCTATGGTCCACATGGATGTATGCACATATAAGTCTTGATTTACAGTCTAACAATAACACCAGCTGGTGGACCATAGGTTTTCTGGAATTTCATTTCAATAACAATACCTTGTTATCAGGAGCGCAGCTATATATCTTTTCTGAGGTGTATGCAGATACATTTTAGAGAATGGGGTACAGCTGGAACCAGCTGGAGAGAAAGGCCCAGGACCAGGATGGCTGGAGATCGCTTGTTGACGGCCTCTGCCCCGGCAGGGGTAATAGGTAGAAGCCATGTTTGTAGGGTTTTTCCCTTTCATTGTGCAAAATTTCTGGAGCAGAACATGGGTTTATGGCAATTTACTGCAAGCTGGGCTACATTTAGCTCTGATAAAAAGCATGTTTAAAGCACCACCAGCCAGAATTGTTAATACAAGGTAGGATGAATCCATACTTTCTTGTTGTTTATACCAAATTCTGAACCTACCATCCGATTGTCAGTGCAGAAATCAAGACTCATCAGACCAGGCAAGGTTTTTTATCTTGTGTTATCCAGTTTGGTGAGCCCATGCGAATTGTAGCCTCAGTTTCTTGTTCTTATCTGACAGTGGCACACAGTGTGGTCTTCTGCTTCTGTAGCCCACTTGCTTCAAGGTTTGATGTCTTGTGCACGAGCTCTGTCATCAGAAAGAGTTTCACCTGGAGAACTGCTGCTCACTTTATCTGGGCAGTATCTGGGTGTTCATCTAAACAATAAACTGTCTGCCCGTTGGCCATCAAACTCGAGATGTTTTTACAGCTTCTCTCTCAAAGTAGGTGCAGTGACACTGCTGAACAAATGTGTTGGGACAGGATTATTACTTCCTTTTGTTAGTCAATAGGTTATGCCATAGGTTTCATCTTAATGAGTCACTTTTTAGGTGATGAATAAAGATTGAATTTGCTTTTTAAAATTAGTTGACGTCTCGTGTGTGTGTGTGTGCGCGCGCGCGCCTGTGCCGCAGAGGAGGCCCTGCCGGAGTCCCTGACATGTCCGCCCCTCACGCCCACTCAGCACCTGGAGAGAAAGCAGTCGCTGGGCAAACAGTTCGCTGAGATCCTCCACTTCACTCTACGCTTTGATGAGCTCGAGGTCTGTGGAAACACTCGAGTTAAACTCATACACACACTCAGTCTTGTTCCGATAAGTCACAACTCATACTGTATATAAAATATTTGTGTATGCATATGTGATGGCTAAAGGATAACTTGCCCACTTGTTTTCTCGTAGATGAGAAATCCTGCCATCCAGAATGACTTCAGCATCTACAGAAGGACCAAAAAAAGAACAAACTGATCAGATTTGGGTTTTCACACTAAACCTGGTGACTGACCTGATGTTTGCAGTCTGGATGGTTCTGCTCAGTAGCTTTATTGAAGGCTACATGACGCTCATCAGTGTGGAATAAAACTGGAGCCTCCTGTTTGTTTCTGCACCCACAGTTGGACATTGAGAGTGAAGTCAACAATGAGATGGCTAACAGGATGTCTCTGTTCTATACGGAGGCCACGCCCATGCTGAAAACACTCAGCAATGCAACCACAAACTTTGTGACAGAGGTAAAAGTGCTGACAGCACATGACTGTGAGCAGTCTGACTAAGAGAGCGTGTTTGTTGTTAAGCAGTGAGGAGTGTAAGGGGTCTATCCACAACACGTGACTGAAACAAACAGTATTACTTACTTACTGTGACCTACTGTGTTTGCAAAAAAAAAAAAAAAATACTGACTTTCAGACTTCTGAAGTCGACTTCTACATGTTCATACAATGTTATCTGCTGCACAACAGAATCATGGCTAGAGATTAATGTCTAAAGTTGCTCTTTTATTCGTGCAGCAGGGTTCATACGCCTGTTTCCACAGCCTCTGTTTTTATTTCAGGTCTGAAAATATTTGTAACGACCACTGCTGGCTCATTACGATAACTGATGTTATCGTAATGATTTGTGATCATGTGTGATTTGTACTTTGTTCAGAACAAGATTCTTCCACTGGAGAACACAACAGGCTGCCTCAGCACCATGGCCAGCGTCTGTAAAGTCATGCTAGAGACACCGTGAATTAGGATTCTCTCTTTCTCACACACACACACACACACACACACACACACACACACACACAGTAGGATTTGCAGCTTTTGATTTGCTGACAATATTGATGCGCATGTCCACTAATAAGAAGCCAGCTGCTCTCAGTACCACAGTACTGGTGGTTTAGCTCTACCAGTAAAGAGTTAGGCTGGAGATATGAAGGTCAGCTTTGATGACCATTTTCCTCAAATGTCTGTTTTTGAAGTTTTGGCATAGAAACACATTTGCCATATTTTACTGTAAAACAGGAATTCTTATACAGTATAAATGAACGTATACACATTGACACAGATGTTTTGATTTTTTTTTTTTTAATTTGATTTCAAATTATATTTATACAATCCATGTTTAAAATACATGATTCCCATGTATTTACATATTTGCTGAGTCTCATATTTGATGCCAGTGAACTTATCAGTTTTTGGTTTAAAGAGCCCCCCAGCAATCAGAAGATCCCCTGTGAGCAAGCGCTTGGCGACAGTGGCGAGGAAAAACTCCCTTTTTAAAGGAAGAAACCTCGGGCAGAACCAGGCTCAGGAAGGGGCAGCCATCTGCTGCGACCGGCTGGGGGGGGCGTGATGGAAACGAGGAATGGTCTTTTAACCTACCACTGATAAGTTCAATGACATATTTATATAAATGTGATGTTTAGGACATGCTGTTGGTGAATTTTGTGGCCAATTAGGTGAAGCAGCCAGTGACGCTTCTTCTTTTTTAATCTCCTGAAAGGTGAAGAGATGGGAGAGGGGAAAATGAAGGAGATGGAGGAACGGTGGAGGAAGAGCAGCCTATGTTTCTCCAGGTTGAGCGGGAGAAGCAGCAGAACCTCAGCTGAAAAAAGAAAAGAAACACTTTCTCTTCTTTTTCTGGCGGTATTCCTCTAAATCTTTGTTTTGGAGGATGAGTCTTTTGACCTCACTGAAGATTTGTGCATTCTCTTCTTCCAGTTTGGTGCATTTTTTGTGGAGTTCTTCTAACTCTTTCTCCTTTTCAGAATGCTTTACCTTCAGGTCTTTATATTTCTCATCCTGTGCTTTCATTGCCTGCCTGATCTCTTCTACCTGTTGCTCCTTCTCTCTTTGCAGTTCTGCATTTCTCTGCAGTGCTCCATCAAGAGTTACCTGCAAACCTTTAGTTTTTTCCTCACCTTTGTGAAGCTTCTGTTGTGTTGCTTCACACCTTTCTTCCAGCTCTTTAAGCTTGTATTTTGTCTGGTTGTGTTTTTCTTCTAACTCTTGAAGCTTGGAAGAATAGCTTTCTTCCACATCCCGAAGCTTCTGTTGTGTCTCTTCATGCTTCGCTTTGATGTCTTCAAGCTCGCACTTCATCTCTCTGTGCTCGGCTTCCTGTTGTTGCTTCTCTTTTATCATTTCTCTATTTGTTTGCAGTGCTTCGTCAAGCTTTCTCTGCAAATTTATATTTTTTTCCTCAGTTTCTACATACAGGCCTGCCATCTCATCAACTGCCGCTTCCATTTGTTTTTTCTCTTCAGCGATGCCCTCTAATTCTTGGAGACGCTGTTGCAATTTTTTATTTTTTACCAACAGGCCTGTGATATGCTGCTGTGATTGGTTAAGCAGAATCCCCCAAACTACAATTAAGCCCTGTAATTCAGGCTTGTACTGCAGATGTTTACCAGTTTGGTCCTGTGAGGAAATTTCTGGGAGGTCTTTAATTTGGCACTCCAGCTGTCTGGTCTTGTCCTCCAGCCTGTGTTGCGTCTCATTGTGTATTTTTTCCACGTCTTGAAGCTTCTGTTGTGTCTCTTGGTGTTTTGCTTTCACGTCTTCAAGCTCGCAAGCCATCTCCCTGTGCTCGGCTTCCTGTTGCTGCTTCTCTTTAATCATTTGTCTATTCGTTTGCAGTGCTTCGTCAAGCTTTCTCTGCAAATCTTCATTTTTTTCCTCAGTTTTTTCAAACAGGCCTGCCATCTCATCAGCTAATGCTTCCACCTGTTTTTTCTCTTCAGCGATGTTCTCTAATTTTTGGAGACGCTGTTGCAATTTTTTCTTTCCTTCCAACAGGCCTGTGATTTGCTGCTGTGATTGTTTAAGCAGAATCTCCCAACCGGCATTTAAGACCTGCAAGTCAGGCTTGTACTGCAGATCTTGACCTGGTTGGTCCTGTGAGGAAATTTTTGGGAGGTGTTTAATTTTGGCCTCCGGCTGTCTGGTCTTGTCCTCTAGCCTTTGTTGCGTCTCTTTGTCTATTTTTTCCACGTCTTGAAGCTTCTGTTGTGTCTCTTGGTGTTTTGCCTTCACGTCTTCAAGCTTGCAAGCCATCTCCCTGTGCTCGGCTTCCTGTTGCTGCTTCTCTTTAATCATTTGTCTATTCATTTGCAGTGCTTCGTCAAGCTTTTTCTGCAAATCTTCATTTTTTTCCTCAGTTTTTTCAAACAGGCCTGCCATCTCATCAGCTAATGCTTCCACCTGTTTTTTCTCTTCAGCGATGTTCTCTAATTTTTTGAGACGCTGTTGCAATTTTTTCTTTCCTTCCAACAGGCCTGTGATTTGCTGCTGTGATTGTTTAAGCAGAATCTCCCAACCGGCATTTAAGACCTGCAAGTCAGGCTTGTACTGCAGATCTTGACCTGGTTGGTCCTGTGAGGAAATTTCTGGGAGGTTTTTAATTTGGGCCTCCAGCTGACTATTCTTGTCCTCCAGCTGACTTTTCTCCTCCTGCATTTTTTTAATGATATTGTGCAGGTCTTGATTTTCCTTCTTCGTGCAATCTAATGCCCTTCTGAAGGATTCAATGTCAGCAGAATGAGACATGTTGCAATTTTGATACACTGACGCTGTAAATGTTTCCAAAAGTTTGAACACTGCAAAAATAAAACCTGCGAGCAAACTCTGTCAGCTGTGTTAATGCTTCTCTGGCTTCTTATAGATTTGAGCTTCGAACGAAGCGCCTCTGATGTTTTGAGCCGAACAGAATGACGTCACAAAAATAGAATCGAGGCGTTGTGTTGTGCCGCAAAGGGGGCGTGTCTAAATGAAGCCTGTGCAGAAGCACGTACGGTTTTGATCACGTGACAAAAGCCAAAGGAGGCCCCGTGTTGTTTTCTGCAATCACGTGACTGACTCATTGTGTGATTCGAGTTGCTGAAAAAGAGAGAGGGACCTGGCTGCTCTATTAACACACAAACAGAAAACAACAATTTATTCAACAAACTAGAAGAACGCCTTTCATACTGGAGCTCTAAATTCCCAAATTCTTTCATAGTTTTAGGTGGAGACTTCAATAGAGTCTTGAATAACCATTTGGACAGGTGGCCTACCAAAAACATAGATTACTTAAACACCAATCTAAAGACACTTCTGTATACTTTCAATTTAACAGACACGTGGCGAGACACCCACCCATTACAGAAGTCCTTCACATTTTCATTTCATTTCATTTATTTAAATTAGGACAATGCACATTAATGAACATGTCTGCAATAAGCATCAATGTAAATATGCCGGAGTTAGCACAAAAGCTAATTTTCATCCGTTGTCCTAAGGCAGGTAAGACCAAAAAACATCCAACGAGATAAAGAGCAGAAAATAATACAAACATCACCTATATAACACATAACACAAACAACATAAAATTACAGTAAAGATAGGACACCCTAACAAAACAAAATAATCTACATATGAGTGCACCTCCAGTTAGTTTTCAGCCAATGTTTCAAAGAGTTTTTAAAGCTAGAGTAGGTGCCGCAGTTCCTGATATAAGCTGGCAGTGTGTTCCACAACTGTGTGCCTCTAATGGACACCACCATTTGGCCAAATTTTGTCCTGCGTCGCTGTACATTACAGTCGCCTCTGGTCAGTGCTCTTGTGTTTATTGTATTGCTTGTTTTTTTGCTTATAAAATACATTAAAGGAGGGGGAGCAAGTCCACTTAAAACATGGTGTAACAAATCACAATCAAGACAGTCTCGAATTGATTTCTGGCTTATATCCAAGGACTTAAAGGATGTTGTAACAAACATTCTACCTTCACCACTATCTGACCATAAAACCATTCAAATTCTCATCCCTTCATTCTCTAGCAGACCTTCTACATTTTCATATTGGAAATTAAATAATTCAGTTCTCAAACACAAGGAAGTAGTTTGTAAAATTGAAAGCTTGATTCAGTTGTACTGGAACAAAGCTCAAACCAAACATGTTTACAGCAATAATTGGGAACTGTTAAAGTACGAAATTTCTAAATTCCTTAGAAAATATAGCAGCGATCTGGCTAAGAAAAGAAGAGCGGATGAAAATGACACAATACTTAGGATCACATCTTTAACTTCCAAACCAATAGAGGTTCTCACTGAGTCAGAGAAGACAGAGATTATTAATTTACAACATAAATTGGATGAAATATACAAACGGAAAGCGGAAGGTGCATTTATTAGATCTCGTCGTAAATGGCTTGAGGAAGGTGAGCAGAACACTGCATATTTCTTCAGATTAGAGAAACAGCAATTAAAACACAATTCTATACAACGATTAAGTATCGATGGTTCAGTCACTGAAGACCCAAAAAAAATTGCTGATTTTTGTGCTAGTTTCTACAGTGATCTTTACTCCTCTAAATACTCCCTTAAGGATGCCTGCACCTTTTTCGAATCTCTTCCCACTGTAAATCAAATCTCCGAAGCTCACAATACTTCTTGCGAAGCCACTATTTCAATAACTGAAGTCATTAATGCTATTAACCAAATTAAAATCAATAAATCACCTGGAACTGATGGTTTTACTGCTGAATTCTATAAGCAGTTTTCTGATAAACTTGCCCCATTTGTAAAAGAAATGATTGTTGAAAGCATTAACCGAGGCTCCTTACCCCCAACCTTAAGCTTAATTACACTTATTCCTAAACCCAAAAAAGACACACTCTTCTTAGACAATTGGCGCCCAATCACACTTTTGAACAATGATTATAAAATCTTTGCTTTAATATTAGCTAATAGACTGAAATCTGTTCTGGACTCTGTCATTGATGAGAGTCAATCTGGCTTTATGAGAAACAGACATATCTCTAATAATGTAAGGCTGATCCTAGATTTACTAGACTACTCTGAGCTTGTTCATGATGATAGTTTTATTCTTTTCTTAGACTTTTATAAAGCCTTTGATTCCTTAGGACATAATTTCATAATGTCAACACTCAATATGTTTGGTTTCGGCCAATTCTTTTGCAAAGCGGTTCAATCCCTATACACCAATGGAAACAGCTCCATTAAATTAAGCAGCGGCACCTCCCCCAGGTTTGCTTTAAATCGAGGGGTCCGCCAAGGGTGTCCTCTCTCTGGTCACCTCTTTTTACTGGCAGCTCAACTCCTCAATTTACACATTAAAAATAGTCACATTAAAGGTATTAATGTTGCAGGTAAAAATATTTCAATCAGTCAACTGGCAGATGACACCGCCTTATTTCTAAAAGATGCTGCTCAAATACCTGTTGCAATCACCACTATTCAATCCTTCTCCAAAGCTTCAGGTCTCTCCCTTAATCTTAACAAATGTGAACTGCTGCCAATCAATAATTGCCCTTCAGCCTCTATTTTAAATATTCCCGTAAGAACCTCTGTGACATACCTCGGTATCCATATTACCAAAAACGGAAAATCCAGATCCAACCTAAACTTTCCTCCTCTCATTGAAAAAGCTCAGAAGGTCTTTAATCACTGGTTACAACGAGATTTGTCATTAAAAGGTCGCGTTCTAATCACCAAAGCGGAAGGCATCTCTCGACTCACCTATGCCGCTCAATCTTTACACGTTAATAACTCCATCTGCAAATCTGTTGACAAAATGCTCTATAGTTTTTTATGGAGAAATAAAACTCATTATGTTCCGAAATTCCTTTAAACTGCTCCACAGGTTTTACCCAGTGAAAGTGTTTTTAAACAAGTTTAATCAAGACATAGATGTAAATTGTTCATTTTGTGAGTTACACCCTGAAACCGTCTCACACTTATTTTGGTCTTGTGAATTCACTTATAAATTTTGGAAAGATGTTAACACATTTGTTAATAAGAATATTTATCAAAATATTTGTTTATTTTATCACAATATTATTTTTGGATATTTCAATAGTAAAAACACTGATGCCTCCTTTTTCATAAATCTCATTTTATTTGCTGCTAAATTTTACATACATAAATGCAAGTTTTCAAATCAAAAACCTAAATTCTTCATTTTTGAATCTGAGTTTGAAAAATATATTACGACCTTATCCCAAATACAAAACAAAAAGGCTCTCAAGACAATATCTATCTGTAATACACTTAATGTTTTTATCTGAAAACCCTCTTGTGTCCACTTATTCTATTTATTCTTTATTTTATTTATTTTTTATTTTACTTCTTCTACACTTTTCTTTCTTGTTTTAATTGTAAGTTGCTGTATAATATATGTAAGTTCGTGTTTATAACTGTATCGTTGCTATTGTTCAATAAAGTTTTTTTTAAAAAAAAAAAGCCTGGCTGCTCTATTCCGGAACTCCACAGGAAGTTGGTCTTCTTAGTGAGTTTATCACTGGGAAATTGCCGGTGTCACTTCCTGAGCCAAATTCCAGTCCAGTAAGTTACGGTAATGCACCTCTTAGCTTTTTGTCAACCACAAGAAGAAGAAGAAGAAGAAGAAGACCTGCTGCTGGAAATAATCTCTTGTCCTCAGCCAGGTCGCACTTGAAAGAATGCCCACTCTTAAAATACACTTTTAAAAGGTAAGGAGAAGTAATTGACAAATTATCACTTTCACTATCATGTTCACTAAGGTGTACTTCTGTGTTATCTGACCATGTAGTTCATTGTGTAACGTCTGTTACATAATTAGCCAATTAGCCCTGCTAGGGACGTAAGCAGAGGAGACAGGTGTTCTGATTAGTGCCGAGAGCTGCTGAAGGAATTTAAATAAGTGTGTGTGTGTGTGTGTGCTGCTGTTTAAGCCTTTAGGTTTCTGCGTGTTCGTTTTATCGAACAGGAATTGACACCAAACAAGCAGGAATAAGGAGTCCAACTATTAAATTTAATAAAGCCATTTCAAACAGTTCAGATATCTGGGTCAGACTGCATGGTCATGCTTGTGTGAGATGGCATGAAGTACTGGCACATTCTAATTCAACTTACAGTTTCATATAGTCACAGCATATCAGTCTTGATTACATCATTTACAAAACAGAATGTGGAAAGCAGAGAATTTCAACAACAGGGTGACCTCGAAGTCTCCATTTCTATCATTGTGTAGTCTTCACAAAGTTCATGATGACACAGAACATTATAAGCTTCTGTATTTTTAATCATTTATGTTATTTTCCAGACAAGTTTCTCAGGGAAGTAAATGTACATAAGATATATATGTGGCATATATCCTGAATATTCCTTCACTGCCCTGTCTCATCTTTTTATTTAGCTGCATTTCATCATATTTATTTGCCAACATGGTCCCTGCAGATACCATTGCATTTTTAGTTTTCAATACATGAAAGGTGGATGCATGGATCGTTTCAATGCCGACCTTTTGCTGGGACCTTATTTCAGAACAAAATGACTAATATGACAATATGTCAGCAGTGGGAGATGAATATATACTGTTCCCTAATACAATTCTCCCCTGAATCTCATACATGTTCCAAAAAAGCAGTGAGTAAACTTTTCAAGATATGTTTGAATGTAATATTCCATGAATTATTAAGTTTTGTGTTTTCTTGTCTTTTTTTTTTTTTTAAACAGATGCACCCATCTGTTATTTGCAAAGGAGGCAGGCTGGAGAGTGTAACCTCACATCCTCTGAGCATGGATGTCAATTATGTCCCAGATTCACAACGAGGAGAGCACAGGACTGCTGTGGGTTTAAAAGTTAACTAAATTGAAATTTGGACTTATCAGTGTTTTTGAGATCATATAAGATGCCTCATATACACAGGCAGCCACAACACAGTCCAAGGATAACTTTTGGGCAGTGTGTCTTATTTCAAACAGAAAATGTCTTTTATGTTGCAGACTCTTATACCCAGATGAAACACTGGAATGGGTCCAGTGTCATGTGTGCAAAGGCTGGCTGCATACAGACTGTGCAGGAGCATCTGAGAGAGGAGTTAATAACTGTGGATGCAGAGATTCAAATGAAAACACGAGGTACTATGGCATTACCTAGTTAAATATGTATATGAAGTATCACACAAAGAGGATAAATAAACTCAAACATTTGACTGACATACTTTCATTTACTTATACCTACATTTTTTTCCAGAATTGCTTAGCAGTTTAAACATTTTGGGGGAAAAAATGCCAGCTTGGAGCAAAAAAATCAAACCTCAATATGAGCTGTTCTCTTAGGTATTGTGGACAATTGTGACTGTCTAAAACTGGAGGCTGTAAAGAGTAACAGTTTTGTTTTTGTGCTTGCTTGGCTGCAAAACAAATGTCCCTTTAGAGCCTATGAAAGTGAAGTTGTGAGTGCCACAAGGCATGACTGGATTATTTATTTTTCAGGTCATCATCAAGTTCTTGGCAATGCAAGGTCTGACCCAGCTACAGGTGCAGGTGGTGATGGCCAGCGGGAGTCGGTTTTAACTGTTTGTTGAGGTTTCTTGTTCATTCTTTAAATTGTTTCACTTTATGTTTTATGTGATCATAAATAAACATTTAGAATGAAGCAACACTTGTCAAACTATTTATCAATCATCAAGAACAGGATATGAAGTCACAGCTGTGGTTCAGAGTCAAGGAGATGGAATACTGTGGATTAGTGTACATTACCATGTGATTGTTATCCTTGTTCTGTTTTTGGCTGAAACATCTCAAAGTGCACAAAAGAGTAATGCAATAGTGGCAATAATGTCATGACAGAGGCTAAGTGCTATGGTGTTTGGCATCAGCTGTTCA
Organism: Archocentrus centrarchus; assembly: GCF_007364275.1. Classification (NCBI taxonomy): domain Eukaryota; kingdom Metazoa; phylum Chordata; class Actinopteri; order Cichliformes; family Cichlidae; genus Archocentrus; species Archocentrus centrarchus. Next base: position 27,890,863 of record NC_044360.1, on the reverse strand, counting down.
CAAGATTGCCCAGTTACTTTGTTTTCACATTGTAATAGCTAAGTTTAATTTTAAAATCATTTTAAATATTCATTTAAAGGGATTTAAAGGAAACATTCAAAAGACTTGATGATTTAACTTTAGAAAAAAAATACGGTCTGATTTATAGCTTGTGAAATCTCCATACTAAACAAAGTTGTTAACCATACTGTTATGTTAGGGGTCAGATTGACCCATTTTACAGTTTGAAGTTTTTTTTTTTTTTTTTTTTTTCTTAGATCAAGTAATTTTTGCTGTTTTTACGTTGGAGGTTAAAGGGGTCTGAAGTGTGAAATACTATTTGTTACTTTGCAAGTGTGAGACACACTATACTGCCAAAAGTATTTGCTCAAATGCCTTCACTCACATGTAAACCTGAGTAACATCCCATTCTCAATAGGATGTTATGATATTGATCCACCCTTTGCAGCTATAACAGCTTCAACTCTTCTGGGAAGGCTTTCCACAGGTTTAGGAGAGTTTATGAAAAATTCTGTCCATTCTTCCAGAAGCACATTTGTGAGGTCAGACACTGATGTTGGAGAGAAGGCCTGGCTCACAGTCTCCACTCTAAGTTTAAAGAGCCGGATAAAATACATTTACATGCATATTTGAGGGTCGTTATCTCGGCTGGGGTCTATGACGAATCAACAGTCAAAATATGGGATGGAAAGACGGGCGGGGCTTTATTTTGTGCCACAATGTGTGGCACAAAATGAGCAGCAAGTGTCCATTTTAGGCTACATCATAGCATCTTAGATATTCAATTCAATTCAATTCAATTCAATTTTATTTATATAGCGCCAAATCACAACAAACTGTCGCCTCAAGGCGCTTTGTATTGTGGGTAAAGACCCTACAATAATACAGAAAAAACCCAACAGTCAAAACGACCCCCTATGAGCAAGCACTTGGCGACAGTGGAAAGGAAAAACTCCCTTTTAACAGGAAGAAACCTCCAGCAGAACCAGGCTCAGGGAGGGGCAGTCATCTGCCGCGACCGGTTGGGCTGAGGGGAGAGAAAGACATGCTGTGGAAGAGAGCCAGAGATTAATATCAATTAATGATTAAATGCAGAGTGGAGTATAAACAAAGTAAATAAGGTGAATGAGAAACAGTGCATTATGTGAACCCCCCAGCAGACTAGGCCTATAGCAGCATAACTAAGGGATGGTTCAGGGTCACCTGATCCAGCCCTAACTATAAGCTTTATCATAAAGGAAAGTTTTAAGCCTAATCTTAAAAATAGAGAGGGTGTCTGTCTCCCGAATCCAAGCTGGAAGCTGGTTCCACAGAAGAGGCGCCTGAAAGCTGAAGGCTCTGCCTCCCATTCTACTCTTAAGTATCCTAGGAACCACAAGTAAGCCAGCAGTCTGAGAGCGAAGTGTTCTGTTGGGGCGATATGGTACTATGAGGTCTTTGAGATAAGATGGTGCCTGATTATTCAAGACCTTGTATGTGAGGAGAAGAATTTTAAATTCTATTCTAGATTTAACAGGGAGCCAATGAAGAGAAGCCAATATGGGAGAAATCTGCTCTCTCTTTCTAGTCCCTGTCAGGACTCTAGCTGCAGCATTTTGGATCAGCTGAAGGCTTTTCAGGGAGCTTTTAGGACAGCCTGATAATAATGAATTACAATAATCCAGCCTAGAAGTAATAAATGCATGAATGAGCTTTTCAGCATCACTCTGAGAAAGGATGTTTCTAATTTTAGAAATATTGCGCAAATGCAAAAAAGCGGTCCTACATATTTGTTTAATATGTGCATTGAAGGACATATCCTGGTCAAAAATGACTCCAAGATTTCTCACAGTGTTACTGGAGGCCAAAGTAATGCCATCCAGAGTAAGTATCTGGTTAGACACCATGTTTCTAAGATTTCTGGGGCCGAGAACAAGAATTTCAGTTTTATCTGAATTTAGAAGCAGGAAATTAGAGGTCATCCAGGCCTTAATGTCTTTAAGACATTCCTGCAGTTTAACTAATTGATGTGTGTCATCTGGCTTCATTGATAGGTAAAGCTGAGTATCATCTGCATACAGTAACAATGAAAATTGATGCAGTGCTTTCTAATAATACTGCCTAAGGGAAGCATGTATAATGTAAATAAAATTGGTCCTAGCACAGAACCCTGTGGAACTCCATAATTAACCTTAGTGTGTGAAGAAGACTCCCCATTTACATGAACAAATTGGAGTCTATGAGATAAATATGATTCAAACCACTGCAGTGCAGTACCTTTAATACCTATAGTATGCTCTAATCTCTGTAATAGAATGTTATGGTCAACAGTATCAAAAGCTGCACTGAGGTCCAGCAGGACAAGAACAGAGATGAGTCCACTGTCAGAGGCTCTAAGAAGATCATTTGTAACCTTCACTAATGCTGTTTCTGTACTGTGATGAATTCTGAATCCTGACTGAAACTCTTCAAATAAACCGTTCCTCTGCAGATGATCAGTTAGCTGTTTTACAACTACTCTTTCAAGAATCTTTGAGAGAAAAGGAAGGTTGGAGATTGGCCTATAATTAGCTAAGACAACTGGGTCAAGTGATGGCTTTTTAAGCAGAGGTTTAATTACAGCCACCTTGAAGGTCTGTGGTACATAGCCAACTACTAAAGACTGATTGATCATTTTTAAGATTGAAGCATCAATAATTGGAAAGACTTCTTTGAACAGTCTAGTAGGAATGGGATCTAACAAACATGTTGCTGGTTTGGAGGAAGTAACTATTGAAGTTAACTCTGAAAGATCAACTGGAGCAAAAGAGTCTAAACAAATACCAGCAGTGCTGAAAGCAGCCGAACATGAAGAATAATCTTTGAGATGGTTATGAATAATTTTTTCTCGAATGTCTAAAATTTTATTTGTAAAGAAATCCATGAAGTCACTACTAGTTAACATGAAAGGAATACTCGGCTCTACAGAGCTCTGACTCTTTGTCAGCCTGGCTACAGTGCTGAAAAGAAACCTGGGGTTGTTCTTATTTTCTTCAATTAATGATGAATAGTAAGATGTCCTAGCTTTACGGAGGGCTTTTTTATAGAGCAACAAACTTTTTTTCCAGGCTAAATGAGCATCTTCTAATTTAGTGAGATGCCATTCCCTCTCCAGCTTTCGGGTTATCTGCTTTAAGCTGTGCGTTTGTGAATTATACCACGGAGTCAGGCACTTCTGATTTGAAGCTTTCCTTTTCAGAGGAGCCACAGTATCCAAAGTTATACGCAGTGAGGATGTAAAACTATTGATGAGATAATCGACCTCACTGGGAGCAGAGTTTAGGTAGCTGCTCTGCACTGTGTTGGCACATGGCACTGAAGAGCATAACAATGAAGGAATTAGATCCATAAACTTAGTTACAGCACTTTCAGAAAGACTTCTACTGTAATAAAACTTATTCCCCGCTGCTGTGTAATCCATTAAAGTAAATGTAAATGTTACTAAGAAATGATCAGACAGGAGGGGGCTTTCAGGGAATACTGTTAAGTCTTCAGTTTCTATGCCATATGTTAGGACAAGATCCAGAGTATGATTAAAGTGGTGGGTGGGCTCCTTTACATTTTGAGAGAAGCCAATTGAATCTAACAATAGATTAAATGCAGTGTTGAGGCTGTCATTCTCAGCATCTACATGGATGTTAAAATCACCCACTATAATGATTTTATCTGAACTGAGCACTAAATCAGATAAAAAGTCTGAGAAATCAGACAGAAACTCTGAGTAGGGACCAGGTGGACGATAGATAATAACAAATAAAACAGGTTTTTGATTTTCCCAATTAGGATGGACAAGACTAAGAGTCAGGCTTTCAAAAGAATGAAAACTTTGTCTGGGTCTTTGATTAATTAATAAACTGGAATTGAAGATTGCAGCTAATCCTCCTCCTCGACCTGTGCTTCGAGCATTCTGACAGTTACTGTGACTCGGAGGTGTTGATTCATTTAAACTAACATATTCATCCTGCTGTAACCAGGTTTCTGTAAGGCAGAATAAATCAATACGTTGATCAATTATTAAATCATTTACTAATAGGGACTTGGAAGAGAGAGACCTAATGTTTAATAATCCACATTTAATTGTTTTATTTTTTGGTGCAGTTGATGAAGCTGTATTATTTATTGTTTTTGAATTTTTATGCTTAAATAGCTTTTTGCTGATTTTAGCTTTGGTGTTTGGTGGTCTGGGAGCAGGCACCGACTCTATGGGGATGGGGTTTTGGGGGGATGGCAGGAGGAGAGAAGCTGCAGAGAGGCGTGTAAGACTGCAACTCTGCTTCCTGGTCTCAACCCTGGGTAGTCAGTTTTTAGGAGGGTTAATAAATTTGGCCAGATTTCTAGAAAGGAGAGCTGCTCCATCCAAAGTGGGATGGATGCCGTCTCTCCTAACAAGACCAGGTTTTCCCCAGAAACTTTGCCAATTATCTATGAAGCCCACGTCATTTTTTGGACACCACTCAGACAGCCAGCGATTCAAGGAGAACATGCGGCTAAACATGTCGCTCCTGGTCTGATTGGGGAGGGGCCCAGAGAAAACTACAGAGTCCGACATCGTTTTAGCAAAGTTACACACCGAGTCAATATTAATTTTAGTGACCTCCGATTGGCGTAACCGGGTGTCATTACTGCCGACGTGAATAACGATCTTACCAAATCTACGATTAGCCTTAGCCAGCAGTTTCAAATTTCCATGAATGTCGCCTGCTCTGGCCCCTGGAAGACATTTGACTATGGTCGCCGGTGTCTCTAGCTTCACGTTTCTCAAAACAGAGTCACCAATAACCAGAGTTTGTTCCTCGGCGGGTGTGTCGCCGAGTGGAGAAAAACGGTTAGAGACGTGAACAGGTTGGTGGTGTACCCGGGGCTTCTGCTTAGGACTACGCTTCCTCCTCACCGTCACCCAGCTGGCCTGTTTTCCCTGCTGCTCGGGATCTGCTGGGGGGGAGCTAACGGCGGCTAAGCTACCATGGTCCGCACCCGCTACAGGGGCCTGGCTAGATGTAGGATTTTCCAGGGTGCGGAGCCGAGTCTCCAGTTCAGAAAGCCTGGCCTCCAGAGCTACAAACAGACTACATTTATTACAAGTACCGTTACTGCTAAAGGAGGCCGAGGAGTAACTAAACATGTGACACCCAGAGCAGGAAAGTGCAGGAGAGACAGGAGAAGAAGCCATGCTGGTAGTGAGTCGGCTAAGGGCTAAGCTACTAGCTGAGCTAAGCTAGCGAATTTCTAAAAACAAATAAAGTGAGTAATGTGAATACAGGTGATTCAGGAAAGAGTATGCTATTTAAAGTAGGTGAAGATTACACTAAAATATGTTATTATTCAGATAAATCGAGTTATACAGATATAACAGCTAACAGACAGCAAAACACTGTGCTCCGAAACAGGAACAGGAAGTGATACAATACCGCAGTGAGAGCCCCAACAAGAAATGACTTCAAGGTTTCCTGTGGTGGCTTGTATATTGACATATTCCAGTATACTGACCAGAAAGCGGGTTAGGGAAAGTAGGCCAATCTAGAGCATCTACAGTAGACAATTTAGGTTAAAGGTGTGTCGAAAGGCTGCACAGTAGTTTGAATTTGTAGCCTCTATGCTGGTTAAACAGGTTTTATAAAGCACTAAAAGCAAAATAACAGATTAAAAAAAAAGCTAAATAAGTAAAAGCTTTGCAATTTAAGCATTACTAAACTAAGTGTAAAAAAAAGTATTAAAGTATTATTAGCAAAATGTATGCCCACACAGTGTCAAATGCTTTTAAGACATAGTTGCGGCCGGTCTAAGCCACAAATGCCAGGGACGATTTTTTGTCCCAGTCCAGCCCTGCACCCGGCTGGGTATGTTATGGATTCCTGTGGGGATGGAAGATAACGTTCCTGGCTGCACTGTGTGGACGTGGCATATATATTGATACCAGGATTTCTTTTCCCGAACTGGACCTGGGGATACCTGGTATCCGGGCAGCAGTTCAGGCCCTAGTAAGGCCGCCTATGAGGGATGCAGAAACAGTACGAACTCAATCAGACTCAGTAGAGCTGAATCGAAATGGATTACATCTGGAGAAGTGTTGTATTGTCTGTTCTGCATGGCGGAGTAGAACCAAATTCGGATTATTGGACTTCTGAGAGGTAACCAGAAAACTGTAAGGTCTGTCAGCAAATACTTATGACGGCCTGAACCAAAACATTTGCACTATTTGGAATTTGGCTCCCAGACGGCCTTGGATGGCTGTCTATCTAAATCGCCTCTTGGAGATGTTATGTAAACAGATGCTCTTCACCCCCGCCCCGTGTTGTGACCTGTATGAACTGGTATCCTGGCAACCAAGGCTGACTATACCATCTTATCCAGTGACGTGCGGTGAGGGTCGTGACTGGTGAGGCACTGACGTCATCACATCAGATTTACAAACATATAGCTTATTCACCATTTGATTGGCAACAGTTGTTTTGTTTAACATTAACATAGTCTGAAGCAAACCTTTTAGCTCCGGTGTTGGTCTTCCTTTAATTATTATCTTCTGCTTCGATTGAAAGTCCAGTTTAGAAAATTCTTTCAGTTGAGTTATGTAATCTTCCATGTTGAACATAAGGCCAAGCAACAGGAAAAACTAACTGGCCTTGCTAACTGTTTATGGTAGCTTGCCGCCGAGGAGTCGTAGAGTCCCTGGGATCACCAGCGCCCCCTACCATGAGGCACGAGAATTGCGTGCCTCACCTAGTGTCTCTTCGCAGCAGTTTCATGATCGCTCAACACAAGAATGCATTACACACATACAGTTGTTAATGAAAAAAACAACAAAAAAAAACTGTGCATTATATACACCAGCTAAAATATAGAAATTTAGTTCATATAGTAAAAGTGTTAGAACATTTTAATAGCCACATGCAAAGGGAAAGTAATCCGGTCTCACTGCATAGCATGCCAGCACAGTTAGTAGTCATTGGCAATGACTATACTGAGCCGCACCACGGATTGCGCAATCTGTGGTGCGGCTCGCCGGGCTGGTGCCTCACCGTTCGTCTCTTAGTATTTGACCGGCAAATGCAAAAATTCAGCGATTTTGAAAAAACTAATCTAAAAATGGTGTAGTTAAATGGAAAAGAACTTTAAAATACAAATCACTGAATGAATATAACCATTTAATTTATTTTTTAAATTTATATTTCCACGATGACAGGTGAGGCCGTGCCTCACCTGCCTCCCCTGACTGCACGTCACTGATCTTATCATGAACATTATCATGAACTGCTGGTCTGGAACCCCTCCCCTACCCACCCTAGTGCTCTCCAGGCTTTAAATGTGCTACTGCTTTGCTGAGGTGTTTTTTGGAACCTCGTAAGGTGTTCATAATGAACACAGTACGAGATGATTTTTTTGAACCTACCTATCCCAGTGTATCTCCTTCTGTTTTCCTGCTAAAGGTAGCGCCGGTAAAACGGCTGCATGACCTCAGACACCTGTCCCCCCTGTTTGTCTCTATGTTTGTATTTCTTGGATGGGTGTTCTGTTAACTGTAATTTCCCCATTGTGGGACTAATAAAGGTATTCGTATTGGTATTCAGATTAAGGATCAGAATAGGAAGTGCTGGCACAGCTGTTAGAGAGGACCTCAAGTTACTGCTGTTGGAAGTTGGTCTTCAAATGGATACCTTTAAAACGTTGTTCAAGATAAATTCAATGAATAAATCAAATATAATTAAATATTTAAACTGTTTACAATAGCTGTTCAGTTTTTTCATATTACCTTCACTTTACTGTTGCTCGAAAAGTTAAATTATTAGTTTAAACGAAATATTTTTGTGGGCTTGTCATTTTTTTGCATTTACATTTCCGTTATTATTAGTATTTGCATTGACTGGTGGGGCAGCGTTATGAATGGGTGTTTCCACTAAGCCATGATACTGTTTGAACTGCAACAAAAATGCACCATAAGCCAAGTGTGTAAAACATGAAACAGGTGGTGCCAGTACTGATTACTACTATAGTAGTACGCAAGGAAATATATGCCCCAGTAACAATTGGTAATTGGAGGATGCGGGCATCGATCCCGCTACCTCTCGCATGCTAAGCGAGCGCTCTACCATTTGAGCTAATCCCCCATGTTCATGGTGAGCGACGTAGCGACAAACATCACAAAGATTCTTAATGACCCTAAAATAATGCAGTATTGAGTGACTGAAATGTGCTGTGACACCTTATATAAAGGGTAGTATAGTGTTGTTAATAATAATAATAATAAGCCAGCTTCCAACATAACCAACCAAGCCCTTACCTGGAACCCCCAAGGAAAGAGAAACAGAGGATGGCCCAGAAAATCCCTGTGCCGTGACCTTGATGCTGACACCAAGAGAATGGGGTACAGCTGGAACCAGCTGGAGAGAAAGGCCCAGGACCAGGATGGCTGGAGATCGCTTGTTGACGGCCTCTGCCCCGGCAGGGGTAATAGGTAGAAGCCATGTTTGTAGGGTTTTTCCCTTTCATTGTGCAAAATTTCTGGAGCAGAACATGGGTTTATGGCAATTTACTGCAAGCTGGGCTACATTTAGCTCTGATAAAAAGCATGTTTAAAGCACCACCAGCCAGAATTGTTAATACAAGGTAGGATGAATCCATACTTTCTTGTTGTTTATACCAAATTCTGAACCTACCATCCGATTGTCAGTGCAGAAATCAAGACTCATCAGACCAGGCAATGTTTTTTATCTTGTGTTATCCAGTTTGGTGAGCCCGTGCGAATTGTAGCCTCAGTTTCTTGTTCTTATCTGACAGTGGCACACAGTGTGGTCTTCTGCTTCTGTAGCCCACTTGCTTCAAGGTTTGATGTCTTGTGCACGAGCTCTGTCATCAGAAAGAGTTTCACCTGGAGAACTGCTGCTCACTTTATCTGGGCAGTATCTGGGTGTTCATCTAAACAATAAACTGGACTGGTCAGACAACACCAATGCACTTTATAAGAAAGGTCAGAGCAGACTACCTGCTCAGGAGACTGAGGTCCTTTGGAGTGCAGGGGGCACTCCTGAAAACATTTTATGACTCTGTGGTGGCATCAGCTCTTTTTTACAGTGTGGTGTGTTGGGGGAGCAGTATGACTGCTGCTGACAGGAAGAGACTGGATAGGCTCATCAATAAGGCCAGTTCTGTCCTGGGCTGCTCTCTGGACACTGTGGAGGTGGTGAGGGAGAGGAGGATGACAAGAAGGTTGTACTCTATGCTGTCAAATGACTCCCACCCCATGTATGGAACTGTGACAGCCTTGAGGAGCTCCATCAGAGACAGACTGTTGCACCCCAAATGTTTGAGAGAGCGCTATCGCAGGTCCTTCCTGCCTGCAGTAGTGAGACTTTTTAACCAGCACTGCTCCCAGACATAAGAGTGTTTTGCTATGTACGTATCTACACTACTGACATTTGATTGGTCACATTGTCTGTATTGTCTATACTGATCGCAATCTCTATATTGTCTATACTATACATAGTGTATACATAGTCTATACTGCACATAGTGTATACAGTTTTATTTGTAATTCTGTATTTGTATTTTCTTAATTATTTTTATCTTTTAATACTTTCTTATTGTGTTTTTTTATTGTGTTTATAGTATCGTGTGTCTGTACAATAGCTTGCCTAACCCTACACTGAAATTTCCCCATTGTGGGACAAATAAAGGGATTTGTATTTCTATTTCTATATGTTCAACTATTCAATTATCATGGTGTGCCTTTATGTGTGCCTTTATGATTCATTCTTGTACAGGTCTTTCTGTTTAGCAGATAGTGAGCAAACAGACATGACAGAGGACGATGGAAGTGAAAAGAGCAAGGAAAATGAAGGTTGCCCTGAGGGTGATGGGAAGAATGAAGAGCAGACAGATTTGTTCCATTTGAATGATTTATCTTTTCTTTGTTTTGGGCCTTTATGCTTTTGAACCATTGCGCTGTATGTCAAGAAAGCTGGTCGTGTTCTTGTTCACTTGGATACAGTTGATGTCTTTGTTATGCAGCACAGCAGCCTACGCATGTTCTTAATGTGTTAGAAAACTAAGAATATCATTTTTTACTTGAATGAAAATGAAGAAAATAATGCACTATTGTGGGGATATTTCAAACTGTGCAGACTTATGGGCCTATCCTAGATTTATTAGATATGGTAAATGAATAGTTCATCACTGGCTACCCTAAGGACCACAGGAGATTATTTGTTAAAATAAGTAAATTAAATAAATAAAATCAAAAGATGCATGAGAAAAGATCAAGAAAGGAAGGGGGCCCACAGAGACTGCTTCTATATAGGGCCCAGAGTTCTGTGCTACACCCCTGATTATTATTGTTGTTTTGTGAGCATTATAAGTTATTTTAAAGCCCTGATCTATATGAATAAAAAGAAAGCCATAACTTTCATTTCAGTGGTCAATGGAACAGAAGTACTGCATGCATAGAAAATTATATAATGTAAGAATGGATTTTGGTGACATGATCGACATCTGTAGCTCAGCTCAAAGAACAAATGCCACGCTGATTCACATTATGGATACAATAAGACAAGAAAACGTTAAAAAAAGAAAAATCTGCACTTACATATTTACTGAGACACCTGCCACCACACAGCTGAAACTGATGTGAATGCTGCAAATCAACCACTACCCTTTTTTACCATTTTAGATTTGTGTGAGTGCAATTTCTCGATGCTGTTAAGTCCCCGTTGAGATGTGTGTGTGTGATGTTTGATGGATGTGTTTGATTCTGTTTTGTTGTTTCTTTGTTTCCAGGCGATTCAAAACCCCAGCCTGCAGGAGCGAGAGTGGAACTCTGTCTGCCCGTTGGTCATCAAGCTTGAGACGTTTTTACAGCTTCTCTCTCAAAGTAGGTGCAGTCACACTGCTGAACAAATGTGTTGGGACAGGATTATTACTTCCTTTTGTTAGTCAACAGGTTATGCCATAGGTTTCATCTTAATGAGTCACTTTTTAGGTGATGAATAAAGATTGAATTCGCTTTTTAAAATTAGTTGACGTCTCGTGTGTGTGCGTGTGTGTGTGTGTGTGTGTGCGCACGTGCGCCTGTGTGCGTACAGAGGAGTCCCTGCCGGAGTCCCTGACATGTCCGCCCCTCACGCCCACTCAGCACCTGGAGAGGAAGCAGGCGCTGGGCAAACAGTTCGCTGAGATCCTCCACTTCACTCTACGCTTTGATGAGCTCGAGGTCTGTGGAAACACTCGAGTTAAACTCATACACACACTCAGTCTTGTACAAGGCTACATGACGCTCATCAGTGTGGAATAAAACTGGAGCCTCCTGTTTGTTTCTGCCAGAGATGTATAAAGTACTGGAGTAGAGGAGTGGAGTAGAAGTACAAGTACTATATAAAAAAATTGACTTGAGTAAAAGTTGAAGTGTTCTTTCAACACCATACTCAAGTGGAAGTACAGAAGTACTTCATTTTTTTTGGTACTTAAGTATTGCAAGTAGAAGTATTTCAAAAATTGCTACTCAAGTACCGAAAGTACAAGTACAAGTAAAAGTACAAGTACTGTGTATATTAAAGAAAGGCAGTCAAAAGTTTGATTATCATTGTTTATATAATTTCAAACATTTGAAAGGCACAATGTATTTGGCTGAAGCTGGAGTACAATGATAAAAGGCCATACAAGTGTTTACAAAAAAACAAACACAAATAAAACATCTCAAAAGGCCAGAGGGGCAGTCCACAGAGCAGCTAAAAGACAAACCTGGACAAGGTGTTCCTGGGACGTCATCCATCTCGATATCGGACAGTAAGCTGACGCGTTCTGTCCTCAATACTTACAAGCAACAGCGCAAAAGGCGGAGACGAAGCCTGCGTTTTTTTTATAGGCTTGATCGCTCAAATCGCCCAATGATGAGCCAGCTTCATAAACCGTGACAGCGCCATCTACCGCTCTGGCATTGATACTATGACTTGGGGATGATTAATAACGTTTTCATAATAGTAACGAGTAACGATTCAGCACGTGAAAAATGTATCGGAGTAAAAGTATTAAATTAATCAAAAATATATAGTGGAGTAAAAGTGAAAGTAGGGGAAAAAATATGTACTCCAATAAAGTACAGATATTGCATTTTAAGTACAGTACTTAAGTAGTTCTACTTCATTACTATACATCTCTGGTTTCTGCACCCACAGTTGGACATTGAGAGTGAAGTCAACAATGAGATGGCTAACAGGATGTCTCTGTTCTATACGGAGGCCACGCCCATGCTGAAAACACTCAGCAATGCAACCACAAACTTTGTGACAGAGGTAAAAGTGCTGACAGCACATGACTGTGAGCAGTCTGACTAAGAGAGCGTGTTTGTTGTTAAGCAGTGAGGAGTGTAAGGGGTCTATCCACAACACGTGACTGAAACAAACAGTATTACTTACTTACTGTGACCTACTGTGTTTGCAAAAAAAAAATAAAAATACTGACTTTCAGACTTCTGAAGTCGACTTCTACATGTTCATACAATGTTATCTGCTGCACAACAGAATCATGGCTAGAGATTAATGTCTAAAGTTGCTCTTTTATTCGTGCAGCAGGGTTCATACGCCTGTTTCCACAGCCTCTGTTTTTATTTCAGGTCTGAAAATATTTGTAACGACCACTGCTGGCTCATTACGATAACTGATGTTATCGTAATGATTTGTGATCATGTGTGATTTGTACTTTGTTCAGAACAAGATTCTTCCACTGGAGAACACAACAGGCTGCCTCAGCACCATGGCCAGCGTCTGTAAAGTCATGCTAGAGACACCGTGAATTAGGATTCTCTCTTTCTCACACACACACACACACACACACACACACACACACACACACACACACACACACACACACACACACACACACACACACACACACACACACACACACACACAGTAGGATTTGCAGCTTTTGATTTGCTGACAATATTGATGCGCATGTCCACTAATAAGAAGCCAGCTGCTCTCAGTACCACAGTACTGGTGGTTTAGCTCTACCAGTAAAGAGTTAGGCTGGAGATATGAAGGTCAGCTTTGATGACCATTTTCCTCAAATGTCTGTTTTTGAAGTTTTGGCATAGAAACACATTTGCCATATTTTACTGTAAAACAGGAATTCTTATACAGTATAAATGAACGTATACACATTGACACAGATGTTTTGATTTTTTTTTTTTATTTGATTTCAAATTATATTTATACAATCCATGTTTAAAATACATGATTCCCATGTATTTACATATTTGCTGAGTCTGATATTTGATGCCAGTGAACTTATCAGTTTTTGGTTTAAAGAGCCCCCCAGCAATCAGAAGATCCCCTGTGAGCAAGCGCTTGGCGACAGTGGCGAGGAAAAACTCCCTTTTTAAAGGAAGAAACCTCGGGCAGAACCAGGCTCAGGAAGGGGCAGCCATCTGCTGCGACCGGCTGGGGGGGGCGTGATGGAAACGAGGAATGGTCTTTTAACCTACCACTGATAAGTTCAATGACATATTTATATAAATGTGATGTTTAGGACATGCTGTTGGTGAATTTTGTGGCCAATTAGGTGAAGCAGCCAGTGACGCTTCTTCTTTTTTAATCTCCTGAAAGGTGAAGAGATGGGAGAGGGGAAAATGAAGGAGATGGAGGAACGGTGGAGGAAAAGCAGCCTATGTTTCTCCAGGTTGAGCGGGAGAAGCAGCAGAACCTCAGCTGGAAAAAGAAAAGACATGCTTTCTCTTCTTTTTCTGGCGGTATTCCTCTAAATCTTTGTTTTGGAGGATGAGTCTTTTGACCTCACTGAAGATTTGTGCATTCTCTTCTTCAAGATTTGTGCATCTTTTCTCGAGCTCTTCAAACCCTTTCTCCTTTTCTGCATGCTTTTCCATCAGTTCTTTATATTTCTCATCCTGTGCTTTCATTGCCTGCCTGATCTCTTCTACCTGTTGCTCCTTCTCTCTTTGCAGTTCTGCATTTCTCTGCAGTGCTCCATCAAGAGTTACCTGCAAACCTTTAGTTTTTTCCTCACCTTTGTGAAGCTTCTGTTGTGTTGCTTCACACCTTTCTTCCAGCTCTTTAAGCTTGTATTTTGTCTGGTTGTGTTTTTCTTCTAACTCTTGAAGCTTGGAAGAATAGCTTTCTTCCACATCCCGAAGCTTCTGTTGTGTCTCTTCATGCTTCGCTTTGATGTCTTCAAGCTCGCACTTCATCTCTCTGTGCTCGGCTTCCTGTTGTTGCTTCTCTTTTATCATTTCTCTATTTGTTTGCAGTGCTTCGTCAAGCTTTCTCTGCAAATTTATATTTTTTTCCTCAGTTTCTACATACAGGCCTGCCATCTCATCAACTGCCGCTTCCATTTGTTTTTTCTCTTCAGCGATGCCCTCTAATTCTTGGAAACGCTGTTGCAATTTTTTATTTCCTACCAACAGGCCTGTGATATGCTGCTGTGATTGGTTAAGCAGAAGCCCCCAAATTTCATTTAAGACCTGTAATTCAGGCTTGTACTGCAGATGTTTACCAGTTTGGTCCTGTGAGGAAATTTCTGGGAGGTCTTTAATTTGGGCCTCCAGCTGTCTGGTCTTGTCCTCCAGCCTGTGTTGCATCTCTTTGTGTATTTTTTCCAAGTCTTGAAGCTTCTGTTGTGTCTCTTCATGCTTCGCTTTGATGTCTTCAAGCTCGCACTTCATCTCTCTGTGTTCGGCTTCCTGTTGTTGCTTCTCTTTTATCATTTCTCTATTTGTTTGCAGTGCTTCGTCAAGCTTTCTCTGCAAATTTATATTTTTTTCCTCAGTTTCTACATACAGGCCTGCCATCTCATCAACTGCCGCTTCCATTTGTTTTTTCTCTTCAGCGATGCCCTCTAATTCTTGGAAACGCTGTTGCAATTTTTTATTTCCTACCAACAGGCCTGTGATATGTTGCTGTGATTGGTTAAGCAGAAGTCCCCAAACTTCATTTAAGACCTGTAATTCAGGCTTGTACTGCAGATGTTTACCACTTTGGTCCTGTGAGGAAATTTCTGGGAGGTCTTTAATTTGGGCCTCCAGCTGTCTGGTCTTGTCCTCCAGCCTGTGTTGCGTCTCTTTGTGTATTTTTTCCACGTCTTGAAGCTTCTGTTGTGTCTCTTGGTGTTTTGCTTTCACGTCTTCAAGCTCGCAAGCCATCTCCCTGTGCTCGGCTTCCTGTTGCTGCTTCTCTTTAATCATTTGTCTATTTGTTTGCAGTGCTTCGTCAAGCTTTCTCTGCAAATTTATATTTTTTTCCTCAGTTTCTACATACAGGCCTGTGATCTCATTAATTGCCTCTTCCATTTGTTTTTGCACTTCAGCGATGCCCTCTAATTCTTGGAAACGCTGTTGCAATTTTTTATTTCCTACCAACAGGCCTGTGATATGCTGCTGTGATTGGTTAAGCAGAATCTCCCAAACTTCATTTAAGACCTGTAATTCAGGCTTGTACTGCAGATCTTTACTGGTTTGGTCCTGTTGGGAAATTTCTGGGAGGTCTTTAATTTGGCACTCCAGCTGTCTATTCTTGTCCTCCAGCCTGTGTTGCGTCTCTTTGTGTATTTTTTCCACGTCTTGAAGCTTCTGTTGTGTCTCTTGGTGTTTTGCTTTCACGTCTTCAAGCTCGCAAGCCATCTCCCTGTGCTCGGCTTCCTGTTGCTGCTTCTCTTTAATCATTTGTCTATTCATTTGCAGTGCTTCGTCAAGCTTTTTCTGCAAATCTTCATTTTTTTCCTCAGTTTTTTCAAACAGGCCTGCCATCTCATCAGCTAATGCTTCCACCTGTTTTTTCTCTTCAGCGATGTTCTCTAATTTTTGGAGACGCTGTTGCAATTTTTTCTTTCCTTCCAACAGGCCTGTGATTTGCTGCTGTGATTGTTTAAGCAGAATCTCCCAACCGGCATTTAAGACCTGCAAGTCAGGCTTGTACTGCAGATCTTGACCTGGTTGGTCCTGTGAGGAAATTTCTGGGAGGTTTTTAATTTGGGCCTCCAGCTGTCTATTCTTGTCCTCCAGCTGACTATTCTTGTCCTCCAGCTGACTATTCTTGTCCTCCAGCTGACTATTCTTGTCCTCCAGCTGTCTATTCTTGTCCTCCAGCTGTCTATTCTTGTCCTCCAGCTGTCTATTCTTGTCCTCCAGCTGTCTATTCTTGTCCTCCAGCTGACTATTCTTGTCCTCCAGCTGACTTTTCTCCTCCTGCATTTTTTTAATGATATTGTGCAGGTCTTGATTTTCCTTCTTCGTGCAATCTAATGCCCTTCTGAAGGATTCAATGTCAGCAGAATGACTCTGTCTTGGGTGCTGAGACATGTTGCAATTTTGATACACTGACGCTGTAAATGTTTCCAAAAGTTTGAACGCTGCAAAAATTAAACTCTGTCAGCTGTGTTAATGCTTCTCTGGCTTCTTATAGATTTGAGCTTCGAACGAAGCGCCTCTGATGTTTTGAGCCGAAAAGAATGACGTCACAAAAATAGAATAGAGGGGGCGTGTCTAAATGAAACCTGTGCGGAAGCACGTACGGTTTTGATCACGTGACAAAAGCCAAAGGAGGCCCCGTGTTGTTTCTGCAATCACGTGACTGACTCATTGCGTGATTCGAGTTGCTGAAAAAGACGTGGGAAATAGAGGAAGTGTTCTGGGTGATCTGAGGTGAGTCTGACCCATTGTTATAGCAGCATAATCAGAAGCACCTGGATCCACACCTGTACACATTAGAACTTCAGTTTGAGTGCACCCTGCCATCATCAGTGGCACCAGGATTCACCATGGCAACGGGTAAATAAAGAGCAGCGCCGCTATTTGAATCCGATGGATGGAGGAGCGCACGTGTCAGTGTGGAGCATGATGACTCACTTTAATCATCTTGACCCACTCTGTCTATGCTTGAAGTGTACACACAGCTTTTATTGAATGGGGTTAATGGAAGACATTTTATCAAATATTTAAGAAGTGGTATAGCCACTTTTAAATAGTCCCTCAATTTTCACAAGCTCTTTTCTGGACAAAATACATTTGTTTCTGTCCAAAAACCTATGGTCCACATGGATGTATGCACATATAAGTCTTGATTTACAGTCTAACAATAACACCAGCTGGTGGACCATAGGTTTTCTGGAATTTCATTTCAATAACAATACCTTGTTATCAGGAGCGCAGCTATATACTTTCTGAGGTGTATGCAGATACATTTTTAGCCCCCCACCCCCTGCCCCCAATCTCTCTCACACACACACACACACACACACACACACACACACACACACACACACACACACACACACACACACACACAGCAGATAGTGAGCAAACAGACATGTCGCGATCGAGCGCGTTCTCGAAAGCGCGCGCTGGAGCGCCTAAAGGAGCACGGGGCGCCTGATCAGCGCCGTGCCTTCTGTTATTGATCATATCATATGTACAGCTGTTAAATACAGAAAATGCCGACTAGAGAAACAATTTCCCCTCATCGCTTTGGCGCCTCCCTGTGCGGCACCCCTTTGCATTGCATATAGCTCATACCCACTTTTTGCACCACTGCTGCTGAGGCATATCTGTTGCAAGATGCCCCTCTGCATCACATGCTCTCGGTGAAGACGGACGCATTTTTCTCTTCTCCCCAGCCTTCCCTATCTGCCCCTGCTTGTTGCTGCTTCGCTGCTTAGAGCATCTCTTCACACATCCCCGAACTGCAAAATAAATTATGGATCTTGTCAGCTGGTCTCTCAACACTACTGATGGCCAAATTCTCATCACGAGGAGAATGGGAGAAGGGGAACCCTCTTTCCTCTGGTCCGACTACACACCCGGCTGGCTATGTTATGGATTCCTGTGGGGATGGAAAATAACGTTCCTGGCTGCACTGTGTGGACGTGGCATATATATATTGATACCAGGATTTCTTTTCCCGAACATAGTACGAGATGATTTTTTTGAACCTACTTATCCCAGTGTATCTCCTTCTGTTTTCCTGCTAAAGTTAGCGCCGGTAAAACGGCTGCATGACCTCAGACACCTGTCCCCCCCTGTTTTTGTTTGTCTCTGTGTTTGTATTTCTTGGATGGGTGTTCTGTTAACTGTAATTTCCCCATTGTGGGACTAATAAAGGTATTCGTATTGGTATTCAGATTAAGGATCAGAATAGGAAGTGCTGGCACAGCTGTTAGAGAGGACCTCAAGTTACTGCTGTTGGAAGTTGATCTTCAAATGGATACCTTTAAAACGTTGTTCAAGATAAATTCAATGAATACATCAAATATAATTAAATATTTAAAGTGTTCAGTTTTTTCATATTACCTTCTGTTGTATTATTCATGGTATATGCCACATATATGTCTTACATACATTTACTTCCCTGAGCAAATTTGTCTGGAAAATAACATAACTGATTAAAAATACAGAAGCTTATAATGTTCTGTGTCATCATGAACTTTGTATTCTGACTGTACAATGAACCACACTGATGAAGACTACACAATGATAGAAATGGAGACTTCAAGGTCACCCTGTTGTTGAAATTCTCTGCTTTCCACATTCTGTTTTGTAAATGATGTAATCAAGACTGATATGCTGTGACAATATGAAACTGTAAGTTGAATTAGAATGTGCCAGTACTTCATGCCATCTCATGGCATGAAGTCTGACCCAGATATCTGAACTGTTTGAAACGGCTTTATTAAATTTAATAGTTGGACTCCTTATTCTGATCTTTTTGTCATTCCTGTTCGATGAAACGAACACGGAGAAAACTAAAGGCTTAAACAGCAACACACACACACACTTATTATTTAAATTCCTTCATTTCACTTTACTGTTGCTCAAAAAGTTAAATTATTAGTTTAAACTAAATATTTTTGTGGGCTTGTCATTTTTTTTGCATTTACATTTCCGTTATTATTAGTATTTGCATTGACTGGTGGGGCAGCGTTATGAATGGGTGTTTCCACTAAGCCATGATACTGTTTGAACTGCAACAAAAATGCACCATAAGCCAAGTGTGTAAAACATGAAACAGGTGGTGCCAGTACTGATTACTACTATGGTAGTACGCAAGGAAATATATGCCCCAGTAACAATTGGTAATTGGAGGATGAGGGCATCGATCCCGCTACCTCTCGCATGCTAAGCGAGCGCTCTACCATTTGAGCTAATCCCCCATGTTCATGGTGAGCGACGTAGCGACAAACATCACAAAGATTCTTAATGACCCTAAAATAATGCAGTATTGAGTGACTGAAATGTGCTGTGACACCTTATATAAAGGGTAGTATAGTGTTGTTAATAATAATAATAATAAGCCAGCCTCCAACATAACCAACCAAGCCCTTACCTGGAACCCCCAAGGAAAGAGAAACAGAGGATGGCCCAGAAAATCCCTGTGCCGTGACCTTGATGCTGACACCGAGAGAATGGGGTACAGCTGGAACCAGCTGGAGAGAAAGGCCCAGGACCAGGATGGCTGGAGATCGCTTGTTGACGGCCTCTGCCCCGGCAGGGGTAATAGGTAGAAGCCATGTTTGTAGGGTTTTTCCCTTTCATTGTGCAAAATTTCTGGAGCAGAACATGGGTTTATGGCAATTTACTGCAAGCTGGGCTACATTTAGCTCTGATAAAAAGCATGTTTAAAGCACCACCAGCCAGAATTGTTAATACAAGGTAGGATGAATCCATACTTTCTTGTTGTTTATACCAAATTCTGAACCTACCATCCGATTGTCAGTGCAGAAATCAAGACTCATCAGACCAGGCAATGTTTTTTATCTTGTGTTATCCAGTTCGGTGAGAACGTGCGAATTGTAGCCTCAGTTTCTTGTTCTTATCTGACAGTGGCACACAGTGTGGTCTTCTGCTTCTGTAGCCCACTTGCTTCAAGGTTTGATGTCTTGTGCACGAGCTCTGTCATCAGAAAGAGTTTCACCTGGAGAACTGCTGCTCACTTTATCTGGGCAGTATCTGGGTGTTCATCTAAACAATAAACTGGACTGGTCAGACAACACCAATGCACTTTATAAGAAAGGTCAGAGCAGACTCTACCTTCTCAGGAGACTGAGGTCCTTTGGAGTGCAGGGGGCACTCCTGAAAACATTTTATGACTCTGTGGTGGCATCAGCTCTTTTTTACAGTGTGGTGTGTTGGGGGAGCAGTATGACTGCTGCTGACAGGAAGAGACTGGATAGGCTCATCAATAAGGCCAGTTCTGTCCTGGGCTGCTCTCTGGACACTGTGGAGGTGGTGAGGGAGAGGAGGATGACAAGAAGGTTGTACTCTATGCTGTCAAATGACTCCCACCCCATGTATGGAACTGTGACAGCCTTGAGGAGCTCCATCAGAGACAGACTGTTGCACCCCAAATGTTTGAGAGAGCGCTATCGCAGGTCCTTCCTGCCTGCAGTAGTGAGACTTTTTAACCAGCACTGCTCCCAGACATAAGAGTGTTTTGCTATGTACGTATCTACACTACTGACATTTGATTGGTCACATTGTCTGTATTGTCTATACTGATCGCAATCTCTATATTGTCTATACTATACATAGTGTATACATAGTCTATACTGCACATAGTGTATACAGTTTTATTTGTAATTCTGTATTTGTATTTTCTTAATTATTTTTATCTTTTAATACTTTCTTATTGTGTTTTTTTATTGTGTTTATAGTATCGTGTGTCTGTACAATAGCTTGCTGCTACTACACTGAAATTTCCCCATTGTGGGACAAATAAAGGGATTTGTATTTCTATTTCTATATGTTCAACTATTCAATTATCATGGTGTGCCTTTATGTGTGCCTTTATGATTCATTCTTGTACAGGTCTTTCTGTTTAGCAGATAGTGAGCAAACAGACATGACAGAGGACGATGGAAGTGAAGAGAGCAAGGAAAATGAAGGTTGCCCTGAGGGTGATGGGAAGAATGAAGAGCAGACAGATTTGTTCCATTTGAATGATTTATCTTTTCTTTGTTTTGGGCCTTTATGCTTTTGAACCATTGCGCTGTATGTCAAGAAAGCTGGTCGTGTTCTTGTTCACTTGGATACAGTTGATGTCTTTGTTATGCAGCACAGCAGCCTACGCATGTTCTTAATGTGTTAGAAAACTAAGAATATCATTTTTTACTTGAATGAAAATGAAGAAAATAATGCACTATTGTGGGGATATTTTAAACTGTGCAGACTTATGGGCCTATCCTAGATTTATTAGATATGGTAAATGAATAGTTCATCACTGGCTACCCTAAGGACCACAGGAGATTATTTGTTAAAATAAGTAAATTAAATAAATAAAATCAAAAGATGCATGAGAAAAGATCAAGAAAGGAAGGGGGCCCACAGAGACTGCTTCTATATAGGGCCCAGAGTTCTGTGCTACACCCCTGATTATTATTGTTGTTTTGTGAGCATTATAAGTTATTTTAAAGCCCTGATCTATATGAATAAAAAGAAAGCCATGACTTTCATTTCAGTGGTCAATGGAACAGAAGTACTGCATGCATAGAAAATTATATAATGTAAGAATGGATTTTGGTGACATGATCGACATCTGTAGCTCAGCTCAAAGAACAAATGCCACGCTGATTCACATTATGGATACAATAAGACAAGAAAACGTTAAAAAAAGAAAAGAAAATCTGCACTTACATATTTACTGAGACACCTGCCACCACACAGCTGAAACTGATGTGAATGCTGCAAATCAACCACTACCCTTTTTTACCATTTTAGATTTGTGTGAGTGCAATTTCTCGATGCTGTTAAGTCCCCGTTGAGATGTGTGTGTGTGATGTTTGATGGATGTGTTTGATTCTGTTTTGTTGTTTCTTTGTTTCCAGGCGATTCAAAACCCCAGCCTGCAGGAGCGAGAGTGGAACTCTGTCTGCCCGTTGGTCATCAAGCTTGAGACGTTTTTACAGCTTCTCTCTCAAAGTAGGTGCAGTCACACTGCTGAACAAATGTGTTGGGACAGGATTATTACTTCCTTTTGTTAGTCAACAGGTTATGCCATAGGTTTCATCTTAATGAGTCACTTTTTAGGTGATGAATAAAGATTGAATTCGCTTTTTAAAATTAGTTGACGTCTCGTGTGTGTGCGTGTGTGTGTGTGTGTGTGTGCGCACGTGCGCCTGTGTGCGTACAGAGGAGTCCCTGCCGGAGTCCCTGACATGTCCGCCCCTCACGCCCACTCAGCACCTGGAGAGGAAGCAGGCGCTGGGCAAACAGTTCGCTGAGATCCTCCACTTCACTCTACGCTTTGATGAGCTCGAGGTCTGTGGAAACACTCGAGTTAAACTCATACACACACTCAGTCTTGTACAAGGCTACATGACGCTCATCAGTGTGGAATAAAACTGGAGCCTCCTGTTTGTTTCTGCCAGAGATGTATAAAGTACTGGAGTAGAGGAGTGGAGTAGAAGTACAAGTACTATATAAAAAATTGACTTGAGTAAAAGTTGAAGTGTTCTTTCAACACCATACTCAAGTGGAAGTACAGAAGTACTTCAATTTTTTTGGTACTTAAGTATTGCAAGTAGAAGTATTTCAAAAATTGCTACTCAAGTACCGAAAGTACAAGTACAAGTAAAAGTACAAGTACTGTGTATATTAAAGAAAGGCAGTCAAAAGTTTGATTATCATTGTTTATATAATTTCAAACATTTGAAAGGCACAATGTATTTGGCTGAAGCTGGAGTACAATGATAAAAGGCCATACAAGTGTTTACAAAAAACCAAACACAAATAAAACATCTCAAAAGGCCAGAGGGGCAGTCCACAGAGCAGCTAAAAGACAAACCTGGACAAGGTGTTCCTGGGACGTCATCCATCTCGATATCGGACAGTAAGCTGACGCGTTCTGTCCTCAATACTTACAAGCAACAGCGCAAAAGGCGGAGACGAAGCCTGCGTTTTTTTTATAGGCTTGATCGCTCAAATCGCCCAATGATGAGCCAGCTTCATAAACCGTGACAGCGCCATCTACCGCTCTGGCATTGATACTATGACTTGGGGATGATTAATAACGTTTTCATAATAGTAACGAGTAACGATTCAGCACGTGAAAAATGTATCGGAGTAAAAGTATTAAATTAATCAAAAATATATAGTGGAGTAAAAGTGAAAGTAGGGGAAAAAATATGTACTCCAATAAAGTACAGATATTGCATTTTAGTACTTAAGTACAGTACTTAAGTAGTTCTACTTCATTACTATACATCTCTGGTTTCTGCACCCACAGTTGGACATTGAGAGTGAAGTCAACAATGAGATGGCTAACAGGATGTCTCTGTTCTATACGGAGGCCACGCCCATGCTGAAAACACTCAGCAATGCAACCACAAACTTTGTGACAGAGGTAAAAGTGCTGACAGCACATGACTGTGAGCAGTCTGACTAAGAGAGCGTGTTTGTTGTTAAGCAGTGAGGAGTGTAAGGGGTCTATCCACAACACGTGACTGAAACAAACAGTATTACTTACTTACTGTGACCTACTGTGTTTGCAAAAAAAAATAAAAATACTGACTTTCAGACTTCTGAAGTCGACTTCTACATGTTCATACAATGTTATCTGCTGCACAGCAGAATCATGGCTAGAGATTAATGTCTAAAGTTGCTCTTTTATTCGTGCAGCAGGGTTCATACGCCTGTTTCCACAGCCTCTGTTTTTATTTCAGGTCTGAAAATATTTGTAACGACCACTGCTGGCTCATTACGATAACTGATGTTATCGTAATGATTTGTGATCATGTGTGATTTGTACTTTGTTCAGAACAAGATTCTTCCACTGGAGAACACAACAGGCTGCCTCAGCACCATGGCCAGCGTCTGTAAAGTCATGCTAGAGACACCGTGAATTAGGATTCTCTCTTTCTCACACACACACACACACACACACACACACACACACACACACACACACACACACACACACACACACACACACACACACACACACACACACACACACACACACACACACAGTAGGATTTGCAGCTTTTGATTTGCTGACAATATTGATGCGCATGTCCACTAATAAGAAGCCAGCTGCTCTCAGTACCACAGTACTGGTGGTTTAGCTCTACCAGTAAAGAGTTAGGCTGGAGATATGAAGGTCAGCTTTGATGACCATTTTCCTCAAATGTCTGTTTTTGAAGTTTTGGCATAGAAACATATTTGCCATATTTTACTGTAAAACAGGAATTCTTATACAGTATAAATGAACGTATACACATTGACACAGATGTTTTGATTTTTTTTTTTATTTGATTTCAAATTATATTTATACAATCCATGTTTAAAATACATGATTCCCATGTATTTACATATTTGCTGAGTCTGATATTTGATGCCAGTGAACTTATCAGTTTTTGGTTTAAAGAGCCCCCCAGCAATCAGAAGATCCCCTGTGAGCAAGCGCTTGGCGACAGTGGCGAGGAAAAACTCCCTTTTTAAAGGAAGAAACCTCGGGCAGAACCAGGCTCAGGAAGGGGCAGCCATCTGCTGCGACCGGCTGGGGGGGGCGTGATGGAAACGAGGAATGGTCTTTTAACCTACCACTGATAAGTTCAATGACATATTTATATAAATGTGATGTTTAGGACATGCTGTTGGTGAATTTTGTGGCCAATTAGGTGAAGCAGCCAGTGACGCTTCTTCTTTTTTAATCTCCTGAAAGGTGAAGAGATGGGAGAGGGGAAAATGAAGGAGATGGAGGAACGGTGGAGGAAGAGCAGCCTATGTTTCTCCAGGTTGAGCGGGAGAAGCAGCAGAACCTCAGCTGGAAAAAGAAAAGACATGCTTTCCCTTCTTTTTCTGGCGGTATTCCTCTAAATCTTTGTTTTGGAGGATGAGTCTTTTGACCTCACTGAAGATTTGTGCATTCTCTTCTTCCAGTTTGGTGCATTTTTTGTGGAGTTCTTCTAACTCTTTCTCCTTTTCAGAATGCTTTACCTTCAGGTCTTTATATTTCTCATCCTGTGCTTTCATTGCCTGCCTGATCTCTTCTACCTGTTGCTCCTTCTCTCTTTGCAGTTCTGCATTTCTCTGCAGTGCTCCATCAAGAGTTACCTGCAAACCTTTAGTTTTTTCCTCACCTTTGTGAAGCTTCTGTTGTGTTGCTTCACACCTTTCTTCCAGCTCTTTAAGCTTGTATTTTGTCTGGTTGTGTTTTTCTTCTAACTCTTGAAGCTTGGAAGAATAGCTTTCTTCCACATCCCGAAGCTTCTGTTGTGTCTCTTCATGCTTCGCTTTGATGTCTTCAAGCTCGCACTTCATCTCTCTGTGCTCGGCTTCCTGTTGTTGCTTCTCTTTTATCATTTCTCTATTTGTTTGCAGTGCTTCGTCAAGCTTTCTCTGCAAATTTATATTTTTTTCCTCAGTTTCTACATACAGGCCTGCCATCTCATCAACTGCCGCTTCCATTTGTTTTTTCTCTTCAGCGATGCCCTCTAATTCTTGGAAACGCTGTTGCAATTTTTTATTTCCTACCAACAGGCCTGTGATATGCTGCTGTGATTGGTTAAGCAGAAGCCCCCAAATTTCATTTAAGCCCTGTAATTCAGGCTTGTACTGCAGATGTTTACCAGTTTGGTCCTGTGAGGAAATTTCTGGGAGGTCTTTAATTTGGGCCTCCAGCTGTCTGGTCTTGTCCTCCAGCCTGTGTTGCATCTCTTTGTGTATTTTTTCCAAGTCTTGAAGCTTCTGTTGTGTCTCTTCATGCTTCGCTTTGATGTCTTCAAGCTCGCACTTCATCTCTCTGTGTTCGGCTTCCTGTTGTTGCTTCTCTTTAATCATTTCTCTATTTGTTTGCAGTGCTTCGTCAAGCTTTCTCTGCAAATTTATATTTTTTTCCTCAGTTTCTACATACAGGCCTGCCATCTCATCAACTGCCGCTTCCATTTGTTTTTTCTCTTCAGCGATGCCCTCTAATTCTTGGAAACGCTGTTGCAATTTTTTATTTCCTACCAACAGGCCTGTGATATGTTGCTGTGATTGGTTAAGCAGAAGTCCCCAAACTTCATTTAAGACCTGTAATTCAGGCTTGTACTGCAGATGTTTACCACTTTGGTCCTGTGAGGAAATTTCTGGGAGGTCTTTAATTTGGGCCTCCAGCTGTCTGGTCTTGTCCTCCAGCCTGTGTTGCGTCTCTTTGTGTATTTTTCCACGTCTTGAAGCTTCTGTTGTGTCTCTTGGTGTTTTGCTTTCACGTCTTCAAGCTCGCAAGCCATCTCCCTGTGCTCGGCTTCCTGTTGCTGCTTCTCTTTAATCATTTGTCTATTTGTTTGCAGTGCTTCGTCAAGCTTTCTCTGCAAATTTATATTTTTTTCCTCAGTTTCTACATACAGGCCTGTGATCTCATTAATTGCCTCTTCCATTTGTTTTTGCACTTCAGCGATGCCCTCTAATTCTTGGAAACGCTGTTGCAATTTTTTATTTCCTACCAACAGGCCTGTGATATGCTGCTGTGATTGGTTAAGCAGAATCTCCCAAACTTCATTTAAGACCTGTAATTCAGGCTTGTACTGCAGATCTTTACTGGTTTGGTCCTGTTGGGAAATTTCTGGGAGGTCTTTAATTTGGCACTCCAGCTGTCTGGTCTTGTCCTCCAGCCTGTGTTGCGTCTCTTTGTGTATTTTTTCCACGTCTTGAAGCTTCTGTTGTGTCTCTTGGTGTTTTGCTTTCACGTCTTCAAGCTCGCAAGCCATCTCCCTGTGCTCGGCTTCCTGTTGCTGCTTCTCTTTAATCATTTGTCTATTCATTTGCAGTGCTTCGTCAAGCTTTTTCTGCAAATCTTCATTTTTTTCCTCAGTTTTTTCAAACAGGCCTGCCATCTCATCAGCTAATGCTTCCACCTGTTTTTTCTCTTCAGCGATGTTCTCTAATTTTTGGAGACGCTGTTGCAATTTTTTCTTTCCTTCCAACAGGCCTGTGATTTGCTGCTGTGATTGTTTAAGCAGAATCTCCCAACCGGCATTTAAGACCTGCAAGTCAGGCTTGTACTGCAGATCTTGACCTGGTTGGTCCTGTGAGGAAATTTCTGGGAGGTTTTTAATTTGGGCCTCCAGCTGACTATTCTTGTCCTCCAGCTGACTATTCTTGTCCTCCAGCTGACTATTCTTGTCCTCCAGCTGACTATTCTTGTCCTCCAGCTGTCTATTCTTGTCCTCCAGCTGTCTATTCTTGTCCTCCAGCTGTCTATTCTTGTCCTCCAGCTGTCTATTCTTGTCCTCCAGCTGACTATTCTTGTCCTCCAGCTGACTTTTCTCCTCCTGCATTTTTTTAATGATATTGTGCAGGTCTTGATTTTCCTTCTTCGTGCAATCTAATGCCCTTCTGAAGGATTCAATGTCAGCAGAATGTCTCTGTCTTGGGTGCTGAGACATGTTGCAATTTTGATACACTGACGCTGTAAATGTTTCCAAAAGTTTGAACGCTGCAAAAATTAAACTCTGTCAGCTGTGTTAATGCTTCTCTGGCTTCTTATAGATTTGAGCTTCGAACGAAGCGCCTCTGATGTTTTGAGCCGAAAAGAATGACGTCACAAAAATAGAATAGAGGGGGCGTGTCTAAATGAAACCTGTGCGGAAGCACGTACGGTTTTGATCACGTGACAAAAGCCAAAGGAGGCCCCGTGTTGTTTCTGCAATCACGTGACTGACTCATTGCGTGATTCGAGTTGCTGAAAAAGACGTGGGAAATAGAGGAAGTGTTCTGGGTGATCTGAGGTGAGTCTGACCCATTGTTATAGCAGCATAATCAGAAGCACCTGGATCCACACCTGTACACATTAGAACTTCAGTTTGAGTGCACCCTGCCATCATCAGTGGCACCAGGATTCACCATGGCAACGGGTAAATAAAGAGCAGCGCCGCTATTTGAATCCGATGGATGGAGGAGCGCACGTGTCAGTGTGGAGCATGATGAGTCACTTTAATCATCTTGACCCACTCTGTCTATGCTTGAAGTGTACACACAGCTTTTATTGAATGGGGTTAATGGAAGACATTTTATCAAATATTTAAGAAGTGGTATAGCCACTTTTAAATAGTCCCTCAATTTTCACAAGCTCTTTTCTGGACAAAATACATTTGTTTCTGTCCAAAAACCTATGGTCCACATGGATGTATGCACATATAAGTCTTGATTTACAGTCTAACAATAACACCAGCTGGTGGACCATAGGTTTTCTGGAATTTCATTTCAATAACAATACCTTGTTATCAGGAGCGCAGCTATATACTTTCTGAGGTGTATGCAGATACATTTTTAGCCCCCCACCCCCTGCCCCCAATCTCGCACACACACACACACACACACACACACACACACACACACACACACACACACACACACAGCAGATAGTGAGCAAACTGACATGTCGCGATCGAGCGCGTTCTCGAAAGCGCGCGCTGGAGCGCCTAAAGGAGCACGGGGCGCCTGATCAGCGCCGTGCCTTCTGTTATTGATCATATCATATGTACAGCTGTTAAATACAGAAAATGCCGACTAGAGAAACAATTTCCCCTCATCGCTTTGGCGCCTCCCTGTGCGGCACCCCTTTGCATTGCATATAGCTCATACCCACTTTTTGCACCACTGCTGCTGAGGCATATCTGTTGCAAGATGCCCCTCTGCATCACATGCTCTCGGTGAAGACGGACGCATTTTTCTCTTCTCCCCAGCCTTCCCTATCTGCCCCTGCTTGTTGCTGCTTCGCTGCTTAGAGCATCTCTTCACACATCCCCGAACTGCAAATTAAATTATGGATCTTGTCAGCTGGTCTCTCAACACTACTGATGGCCAAATTCTCATCACGAGGAGAATGGGAGAAGGGGCACCCTCTTTCCTCTGGTCCGACTACACACCCGGCTGGCTATGTTATGGATTCCTGTGGGGATGGAAAATAACGTTCCTGGCTGCACTGTGTGGACGTGGCATATATATATTGATACCAGGATTTCTTTTCCCGAACATAGTACGAGATGATTTTTTTGAACCTACTTATCCCAGTGTATCTCCTTCTGTTTTCCTGCTAAAGTTAGCGCCGGTAAAACGGCTGCATGACCTCAGACACCTGTCCCCCCCTGTTTTTGTTTGTCTCTGTGTTTGTATTTCTTGGATGGGTGTTCTGTTAACTGTAATTTCCCCATTGTGGGACTAATAAAGGTATTCGTATTGGTATTCAGATTAAGGATCAGAATAGGAAGTGCTGGCACAGCTGTTAGAGAGGACCTCAAGTTACTGCTGTTGGAAGTTGATCTTCAATGGATACCTTTAAAACGTTGTTCAAGATAAATTCAATGAATACATCAAATATAATTAAATATTTAAAGTGTTCAGTTTTTTCATATTACCTTCTGTTGTATTATTCATGGTATATGCCACATATATGTCTTACATACATTTACTTCCCTGAGCAAATTTGTCTGGAAAATAACATAACTGATTAAAAATACAGAAGCTTATAATGTTCTGTGTCATCATGAACTTTGTATTCTGACTGTACAATGAACCACACTGATGAAGACTACACAATGATAGAAATGGAGACTTCAAGGTCACCCTGTTGTTGAAATTCTCTGCTTTCCACATTCTGTTTTGTAAATGATGTAATCAAGACTGATATGCTGTGACTATATGAAACTGTAAGTTGAATTAGAATGTGCCAGTACTTCATGCCATCTCATGGCATGAAGTCTGACCCAGATATCTGAACTGTTTGAAACGGCTTTATTAAATTTAATAGTTGGACTCCTTATTCTGATCTTTTTGTCATTCCTGTTCGATGAAACGAACACGGAGAAAACTAAAGGCTTAAACAGCAACACACACACACACTTATTATTTAAATTCCTTCATTTCACTTTACTGTTGCTCAAAAAGTTAAATTATTAGTTTAAACTAAATATTTTTGTGGGCTTGTCATTTTTTTGCATTTACATTTCCGTTATTATTAGTATTTGCATTGACTGGTGGGGCAGCGTTATGAATGGGTGTTTCCACTAAGCCATGATACTGTTTGAACTGCAACAAAAATGCACCATAAGCCAAGTGTGTAAAACGTGAAACAGGTGGTGCCAATACTGATTACTACTATAGTAGTACGCAAGGAAATATATGCCCCAGTAACAATTGGTAATTGGAGGATGAGGGCATCGATCCCGCTACCTCTCGCATGCTAAGCGAGTGCTCTACCATTTGAGCTAATCCCCCATGTTCATGGTGAGCGACGTAGCGACAAACATCACAAAGATTCTTAATGACCCTAAAATAATGCAGTATTGAGTGACTGAAATGTGCTGTGACACCTTATATAAAGGGTAGTATAGTGTTGTTAATAATAATAATAATAAGCCAGCCTCCAACATAACCAACCAAGCCCTTACCTGGAACCCCCAAGGAAAGAGAAACAGAGGATGGCCCAGAAAATCCCTGTGCCGTGACCTCGATGCTGACACCAAGAGAATGGGGTACAGCTGGAACCAGCTGGAGAGAAAGGCCCAGGACCAGGATGGCTGGAGATCGCTTGTTGACGGCCTCTGCCCCGGCAGGGGTAATAGGTAGAAGCCATGTTTGTAGGGTTTTTCCCTTTCATTGTGCAAAATTTCTGGAGCAGAACATGGGTTTATGGCAATTTACTGCAAGCTGGGCTACATTTAGCTCTGATAAAAAGCATGTTTAAAGCACCACCAGCCAGAATTGTTAATACAAGGTAGGATGAATCCATACTTTCTTGTTGTTTATACCAAATTCTGAACCTACCATCCGATTGTCAGTGCAGAAATCAAGACTCATCAGACCAGGCAATGTTTTTTATCTTGTGTTATCCAGTTCGGTGAGAACGTGCGAATTGTAGCCTCAGTTTCTTGTTCTTATCTGACAGTGGCACACAGTGTGGTCTTCTGCTTCTGTAGCCCACTTGCTTCAAGGTTTGATGTCTTGTGCACGAGCTCTGTCATCAGAAAGAGTTTCACCTGGAGAACTGCTGCTCACTTTATCTGGGCAGTATCTGGGTGTTCATCTAAACAATAAACTGAACTGGTCAGACAACACCAATGCACTTTATAAGAAAGGTCAGAGCAGACTCTACCTGCTCAGGAGACTGAGGTCCTTTGGAGTGCAGGGGGCACTCCTGAAAACATTTTATGACTCTGTGGTGGCATCAGCTCTTTTTTACAGTGTGGTGTGTTGGGGGAGCAGTATGACTGCTGCTGACAGGAAGAGACTGGATAGGCTCATCAATAAGGCCAGTTCTGTCCTGGGCTGCTCTCTGGACACTGTGGAGGTGGTGAGGGAGAGGAGGATGACAAGAAGGTTGTACTCTATGCTGTCAAATGACTCCCACCCCATGTATGGAACTGTGACAGCCTTGAGGAGCTCCATCAGAGACAGACTGTTGCACCCCAAATGTTTGAGAGAGCGCTATCGCAGGTCCTTCCTGCCTGCAGTAGTGAGACTTTTTAACCAGCACTGCTCCCAGACATAAGAGTGTTTTGCTATGTACGTATCTACACTACTGACATTTGATTGGTCACATTGTCTGTATTGTCTATACTGATCGCAATCTCTATATTGTCTATACTATACATAGTGTATACATAGTCTATACTGCACATAGTGTATACAGTTTTATTTGTAATTCTGTATTTGTATTTTCTTAATTATTTTTATCTTTTAATACTTTCTTATTGTGTTTTTTTATTGTGTTTATAGTATCGTGTGTCTGTACAATAGCTTGCTGCTACTACACTGAAATTTCCCCATTGTGGGACAAATAAAGGGATTTGTATTTCTATTTCTATATGTTCAACTATTCAATTATCATGGTGTGCCTTTATGTGTGCCTTTATGATTCATTCTTGTACAGGTCTTTCTGTTTAGCAGATAGTGAGCAAACAGACATGACAGAGGACGATGGAAGTGAAGAGAGCAAGGAAAATGAAGGTTGCCCTGAGGGTGATGGGAAGAATGAAGAGCAGACAGATTTGTTCCATTTGAATGATTTATCTTTTCTTTGTTTTGGGCCTTTATGCTTTTGAACCATTGCGCTGTATGTCAAGAAAGCTGGTCGTGTTCTTGTTCACTTGGATACAGTTGATGTCTTTGTTATGCAGCACAGCAGCCTACGCATGTTCTTAATGTGTTAGAAAACTAAGAATATCATTTTTTACTTGAATGAAAATGAAGAAAATAATGCACTATTGTGGGGATATTTCAAACTGTGCAGACTTATGGGCCTATCCTAGATTTATTAGATATGGTAAATGAATAGTTCATCACTGGCTACCCTAAGGACCACAGGAGATTATTTGTTAAAATAAGTAAATTAAATAAATAAATAAAATCAAAAGATGCATGAGAAAAGATCAAGAAAGGAAGGGGGCCCACAGAGACTGCTTCTATATAGGGCCCAGAGTTCTGTGCTACACCCCTGATTATTATTGTTGTTTTGTGAGTATTATAAGTTATTTTAAAGCCCTGATCTATATGAATGAAAAGAAAGCCATGACTTTCATTTCAGTGGTCAATGGAACAGAAGTACTGCATGCATAGAAAATTATATAATGTAAGAATGGATTTTGGTGACATGATCGACATCTGTAGCTCAGCTCAAAGAACAAATGCCACGCTGATTCACATTATGGATACAATAAGACAAGAAAACGTTAAAAAAAGAAAAGAAAATCTGCACTTACATATTTACTGAGACACCTGCCACCACACAGCTGAAACTGATGTGAATGCTGCAAATCAACCACTACCCTTTTTTACCATTTTAGATTTGTGTGAGTGCAATTTCTCGATGCTGTTAAGTCCCCGTTGAGATGTGTGTGTGTGATGTTTGATGGATGTGTTTGATTCTGTTTTGTTGTTTCTTTGTTTCCAGGCGATTCAAAACCCCAGCCTGCAGGAGCGAGAGTGGAACTCTGTCTGCCCGTTGGTCATCAAGCTTGAGACGTTTTTACAGCTTCTCTCTCAAAGTAGGTGCAGTCACACTGCTGAACAAATGTGTTGGGACAGGATTATTACTTCCTTTTGTTAGTCAACAGGTTATGCCATAGGTTTCATCTTAATGAGTCACTTTTTAGGTGATGAATAAAGATTGAATTCGCTTTTTAAAATTAGTTGACGTCTCGTGTGTGTGCGTGTGTGTGTGTGTGTGTGTGCGCACGTGCGCCTGTGTGCGTACAGAGGAGTCCCTGCCGGAGTCCCTGACATGTCCGCCCCTCACGCCCACTCAGCACCTGGAGAGGAAGCAGGCGCTGGGCAAACAGTTCGCTGAGATCCTCCACTTCACTCTACGCTTTGATGAGCTCGAGGTCTGTGGAAACACTCGAGTTAAACTCATACACACACTCAGTCTTGTACAAGGCTACATGACGCTCATCAGTGTGGAATAAAACTGGAGCCTCCTGTTTGTTTCTGCCAGAGATGTATAAAGTACTGGAGTAGAGGAGTGGAGTAGAAGTACAAGTACTATATAAAAAAATTGACTTGAGTAAAAGTTGAAGTGTTCTTTCAACACCATACTCAAGTGGAAGTACAGAAGTACTTCAATTTTTTTGGTACTTAAGTATTGCAAGTAGAAGTATTTCAAAAATTGCTACTCAAGTACCGAAAGTACAAGTACAAGTAAAAGTACAAGTACTGTGTATATTAAAGAAAGGCAGTCAAAAGTTTGATTATCATTGTTTATATAATTTCAAACATTTGAAAGGCACAATGTATTTGGCTGAAGCTGGAGTACAATGATAAAAGGCCATACAAGTGTTTACAAAAAACCAAACACAAATAAAACATCTCAAAAGGCCAGAGGGGCAGTCCACAGAGCAGCTAAAGACAAACCTGGACAAGGTGTTCCTGGGACGTCCTCCATCTCGATATCGGACAGTAAGCAGACGCGTTCTGTCCTCAATACTTACAAGCAACAGCGCAAAAGGCGGAGACGAAGCCTGCGTTTTTTTTATAGGCTTGATCGCTCAAATCGCCCAATGATGAGCCAGCTTCATAAACCGTGACAGCGCCATCTACCGCTCTGGCATTGATACTATGACTTGGGGATGATTAATAACGTTTTCATAATAGTAACGAGTAACGATTCAGCACGTGAAAATGTATCGGAGTAAAAGTATTAAATTAATCAAAAATATATAGTGGAGTAAAAGTGAAAGTAGGGGAAAAAATATGTACTCCAATAAAGTACAGATATTGCATTTTAGTACTTAAGTACAGTACTTAAGTAGTTCTACTTCATTACTATACATCTCTGGTTTCTGCACCCACAGTTGGACATTGAGAGTGAAGTCAACAATGAGATGGCTAACAGGATGTCTCTGTTCTATACGGAGGCCACGCCCATGCTGAAAACACTCAGCAATGCAACCACAAACTTTGTGACAGAGGTAAAAGTGCTGACAGCACATGACTGTGAGCAGTCTGACTAAGAGAGCGTGTTTGTTGTTAAGCAGTGAGGAGTGTAAGGGGTCTATCCACAACACGTGACTGAAACAAACAGTATTACTTACTTACTGTGACCTACTGTGTTTGCAAAAAAAAAATAAAAATACTGACTTTCAGACTTCTGAAGTCGACTTCTACATGTTCATACAATGTTATCTGCTGCACAGCAGAATCATGGCTAGAGATTAATGTCTAAAGTTGCTCTTTTATTCGTGCAGCAGGGTTCATACGCCTGTTTCCACAGCCTCTGTTTTTATTTCAGGTCTGAAAATATTTGTAACGACCACTGCTGGCTCATTACGATAACTGATGTTATCGTAATGATTTGTGATCATGTGTGATTTGTACTTTGTTCAGAACAAGATTCTTCCACTGGAGAACACAACAGGCTGCCTCAGCACCATGGCCAGCGTCTGTAAAGTCATGCTAGAGACACCGTGAATTAGGATTCTCTCTTTCTCACACACACACACACACACACACACACACACACACACACACACACACACACACACACACACACACACACACACACACCACACACACACACACACACACACACAGTAGGATTTGCAGCTTTTGATTTGCTGACAATATTGATGCGCATGTCCACTAATAAGAAGCCAGCTGCTCTCAGTACCACAGTACTGGTGGTTTAGCTCTACCAGTAAAGAGTTAGGCTGGAGATATGAAGGTCAGCTTTGATGACCATTTTCCTCAAATGTCTGTTTTTGAAGTTTTGGCATAGAAACACATTTGCCATATTTTACTGTAAAACAGGAATTCTTATACAGTATAAATGAACGTATACACATTGACACAGATGTTTTGATTTTTTTTTTTATTTGATTTCAAATTATATTTATACAATCCATGTTTAAAATACATGATTCCCATGTATTTACATATTTGCTGAGTCTGATATTTGATGCCAGTGAACTTATCAGTTTTTGGTTTAAAGAGCCCCCCAGCAATCAGAAGATCCCCTGTGAGCAAGCGCTTGGCGACAGTGGCGAGGAAAAACTCCCTTTTTAAAGGAAGAAACCTCGGGCAGAACCAGGCTCAGGAAGGGGCAGCCATCTGCTGCGACCGGCTGGGGGGGGCGTGATGGAAACGAGGAATGGTCTTTTAACCTACCACTGATAAGTTCAATGACATATTTATATAAATGTGATGTTTAGGACATGCTGTTGGTGAATTTTGTGGCCAATTAGGTGAAGCAGCCAGTGACGCTTCTTCTTTTTTAATCTCCTGAAAGGTGAAGAGATGGGAGAGGGGAAAATGAAGGAGATGGAGGAACGGTGGAGGAAGAGCAGCCTATGTTTCTCCAGGTTGAGCGGGAGAAGCAGCAGAACCTCAGCTGGAAAAAGAAAAGACATGCTTTCCCTTCTTTTCTGGCGGTATTCCTCTAAATCTTTGTTTTGGAGGATGAGTCTTTTGACCTCACTGAAGATTTGTGCATTCTCTTCTTCCAGTTTGGTGCATTTTTTGTGGAGTTCTTCTAACTCTTTCTCCTTTTCAGAATGCTTTACCTTCAGGTCTTTATATTTCTTACCCTGTGCTTTCATTGCCCTCCTGATCTCTTCTACCTGTTGCTCCTTCTCTCTTTGCAGTTCTGCATTTCTCTGCAGTGCTCCATCAAGAGTTACCTGCAAACCTTTAGTTTTTTCCTCACCTTTGTGAAGCTTCTGTTGTGTTGCTTCACACCTTTCTTCCAGCTCTTTAAGCTTGTATTTTGTCTGGTTGTGTTTTTCTTCTAACTCTTGAAGCTTGGAAGAATAGCTTTCTTCCACATCCCGAAGCTTCTGTTGTGTCTCTTCATGCTTCGCTTTGATGTCTTCAAGCTCGCACTTCATCTCCCTGTGCTCGGCTTCCTGTTGTTGCTTCTCTTTTATCATTTCTCTATTTGTTTGCAGTGCTTCGTCAAGCTTTCTCTGCAAATTTATATTTTTTTCCTCAGTTTCTACATACAGGCCTGCCATCTCATCAACTGACGCTTCCATTTGTTTTTTCTCTTCAGCGATGCCCTCTAATTCTTGGAAACGCTGTTGCAATTTTTTATTTCCTACCAACAGGCCTGTGATATGCTGCTGTGATTGGTTAAGCAGAAGCCCCCAAATTTCATTTAAGACCTGTAATTCAGGGTTGTACTGCAGATGTTTACCAGTTTGGTCCTGTGAGGAAATTTCTGGGAGGTCTTTAATTTGGGCCTCCAGCTGTCTGGTCTTGTCCTCCAGCCTGTGTTGCATCTCTTTGTGTATTTTTTCCAAGTCTTGAAGCTTCTGTTGTGTCTCTTCATGCTTCGCTTTGATGTCTTCAAGCTCGCACTTCATCTCTCTGTGTTCGGCTTCCTGTTGTTGCTTCTCTTTAATCATTTCTCTATTTGTTTGCAGTGCTTCGTCAAGCTTTCTCTGCAAATTTATATTTTTTTCCTCAGTTTCTACATACAGGCCTGCCATCTCATCAACTGCCGCTTCCATTTGTTTTTTCTCTTCAGCGATGCCCTCTAATTCTTGGAAACGCTGTTGCAATTTTTTATTTCCTACCAACAGGCCTGTGATATGCTGCTGTGATTGGTTAAGCAGAAGTCCCCAAACTTCATTTAAGACCTGTAATTCAGGCTTGTACTGCAGATGTTTACCACTTTGGTCCTGTGAGGAATTTCTGGGAGGTCTTTAATTTGGGCCTCCAGCTGTCTGGTCTTGTCCTCCAGCCTGTGTTGCGTCTCTTTGTGTATTTTTTCCACGTCTTGAAGCTTCTGTTGTGTCTCTTGGTGTTTTGCTTTCACGTCTTCAAGCTCGCAAGCCATCTCCCTGTGCTCGGCTTCCTGTTGCTGCTTCTCTTTAATCATTTGTCTATTTGTTTGCAGTGCTTCGTCAAGCTTCTCTGCAAATTTATATTTTTTTCCTCAGTTTCTACATACAGGCCTGTGATCTCATTAATTGCCGCTTCCATTTGTTTTTGCACTTCAGCGATGCCCTCTAATTCTTGGAAACGCTGTTGCAATTTTTTATTTCCTACCAACAGGCCTGTGATATGCTGCTGTGATTGGTTAAGCAGAATCTCCCAAACTTCATTTAAGACCTGTAATTCAGGCTTGTACTGCAGATCTTGACCTGGTTGGTCCTGTTGGGAAATTTCTGGGAGGTCTTTAATTTGGCACTCCAGCTGTCTGGTCTTGTCCTCCAGCCATTGTTGCGTCTCTTTGTGTATTTTTTCCACGTCTTGAAGCTTCTGTTGTGTCTCTTGGTGTTTTGCTTTCACGTCTTCAAGCTCGCAAGCCATCTCCCTGTGCTCGGCTTCCTGTTGCTGCTTCTCTTTAATCATTTGTCTATTCGTTTGCAGTGCTTCGTCAAGCTTTTTCTGCAAATCTTCATTTTTTTCCTCAGTTTTTTCAAACAGGCCTGCCATCTCATCAGCTAATGCTTCCACCTGTTTTTTCTCTTCAGCGATGTTCTCTAATTTTTGGAGACGCTGTTGCAATTTTTTCTTTCCTTCCAACAGGCCTGTGATTTGCTGCTGTGATTGTTTAAGCAGAATCTCCCAACCGGCATTTAAGACCTGCAAGTCAGGCTTGTACTGCAGATCTTGACCTGGTTGGTCCTGTGAGGAATTCTGGGAGGTTTTTAATTTGGGCCTCCAGCTGTCTATTCTTGTCCTCCAGCTGACTATTCTTGTCCTCCAGCTGACTATTCTTGTCCTCCAGCTGGACTATTCTTGTCCTCCAGCTGTCTATTCTTGTCCTCCAGCTGTCTATTCTGTCCTCCAGCTGTCTATTCTTGTCCTCCAGCTGACTATTCTGTCCTCCAGCTGACTATTCTTGTCCTCCAGCTGTCTATTCTTGTCCTCCAGCTGTCTATTCTTGTCCTCCAGCTGTCTATTCTTGTCCTCCAGCTGTCTATTCTTGTCCCTCCAGCTGACTATTCTTGTCCTCCAGCTGACTATTCTTGTCCTCCAGCTGTCTATTCTGTCCTCCAGCTGTCTATTCTTGTCCTCCAGCTGACATTCTTGTCCTCCAGCTGTCTATTCTTGTCCTCCAGCTGTCTATTCTTGTCCTCCAGCTGTCTATTCTTGTCCTCCAGTGTCCCTCAGCTGTCTATTCTTGTCCTCAGCTGTCTATTCGTGTCCGCCAGCTGGTCTATTCTTGTCCTCCAGCTGACTATTCTTGTCCTCCAGCTGACTTTTCTCCTCCTGCATTTTGTTAATGATATTGTGCAGGTCTTGATTTCCTCTTCGTGCAATCTAATGCCCTTTGAAGGATTCAATGTCAGCAGAATGACTCTGTCTTGGGTGCTGAGACATGTTGCAATTTTGATACACTGACGCGGTAAATGTTTCCAAAAGTTTGAACGCTGCAAAAATTAAACTCTGTCAGCTGTGTTAATGCTTCTCTGGCTTCTTATAGATTTGAGCTTCGAACGAAGCGCCTCTGATGTTTTGGAGCCGAAAAGAATGACGGTCACAAATAGAATAGAGGGGGCGTTGTCTAAATGAAACCTTGCGGAAGCACGTACGGTTTTGATCACGTGACAAAAGCCAAAGGAGGCCCCGTGTTGTTGTATGCAATCACGTGACTGACTCATTGCGTGATTCGAGTTGCTGAAAAAGACGTGGGAAATAGAGGAAGTGTTCTGGGTGATCTGAGGTGAGTCTGACCCATTGTTATAGCAGCATAATCAGAAGCACCTGGATCCACACCTGTACACATTAGAACTTCAGTTTGAGTGCACCCTGCCATCATCAGTGGCACCAGGATTCACCATGGCAACGGGTAAATAAAGAGCAGCGCCGCTATTTGAATCCGATGGATGGAGGAGCGCACGTGTCAGTGTGGAGCATGATGAGTCACTTTAATCATCTTGACCCACTCTGTCTATGCTTGAAGTGTACACACAGCTTTTATTGAATGGGGTTAATGGAAGACATTTTATCAAATATTTAAGAAGTGGTATAGCCACTTTTAAATATTCCCTCAATTTTCACAAGCTCTTTTCTGGACAAAATACATTTGTTTCTGTCCAAAAACCTATGGTCCACATGGATGTATGCACATATAAGTCTTCATTTACAGTCTAACAATAACACCAGCTGGTGGACCATAGGTTTTCTGGAATTTCATTTCAATAACAATACCTTGTTATCAGGAGCGCAGCTATATACTTTCTGAGGTGTATGCAGATACATTTTTAGCCCCCACCCCCTGCCCCCAATCTCGCACCACACCACACACACAACACACACACACACACACCACACACACACACACACACACCACACACACACACACACAGCAGATAGTGAGCAAACAGACATGTCGCGATCGAGCGCGTTCTCGAAAGCGCGCGCTGGAGCGCCTAAAGGAGCACGGGGCGCCTGATCAGCGCCGGTGCCTTCTGTTATTGATCATATCATATGTACAGCTGTTAAATACAGAAAATGCGCTAGAGAAACAATTTCCCCTCATCGCTTTGGCGCCTCCCTGTGCGGCACCCCTTTGCATTGCATATAGCTCATACCCACTTTTTGCACCACTGCTGCTGAGGCATATCTGTTGCAAGATGCCCCTCTGCATCACATGCTCTCGGTGAAGACGGACGCATTTTTCTCTTCTCCCCAGCCTTCCCTATCTGCCCCTGCTTGTTGCTGCTTCGCTGCTTAGAGCATCTCTTCACACATCCCCGAACTGCAAATTAAATTATGGATCTTGTCAGCTGGTCTCTCAACACTACTGATGGCCAAATTCTCATCACGAGGAGAATGGGAGAAGGGGAACCCTCTTTCCTCTGGTCCGACTACACACCCGGCTGGCTATGTTATGGATTCCTGTGGGGATGGAAATAACGTTCCTGGCTGCACTGTGTGGACGTGGCATATATATATTGATACCAGGATTTCTTTTCCCGAACATAGTACGAGATGATTTTTTTGAACCTACTTATCCCAGTGTATCTCCTTCTGTTTTCCTGCTAAAGGTAGCGCCGGTAAAACGGCTGCATGACCTCAGACACCTGTCCCCCCCTGTTTTTGTTTGTCTCTGTGTTTGTATTTCTTGGATGGGTGTTCTGTTAACTGTAATTTCCCCATTGTGGGACTAATAAAGGTATTCGTATTGGTATTCAGATTAAGGATCAGAATAGGAAGTGCTGGCACAGCTGTTAGAGAGGACCTCAAGTTACTGCTGTTGGAAGTTGATCTTCAAATGGATACCTTTAAAACGTTGTTCAAGATAAATTCAATGAATACATCAAATATAATTAAATATTTAAAGTGTTCAGTTTTTTCATATTACCTTCTGTTGTATTATTCATGGTATATGCCACATATATGTCTTACATACATTTACTTCCCTGAGCAAATTTGTCTGGAAATAACATAACTGATTAAAAATACAGAAGCTTATAATGTTCTGTGTCATCATGAACTTTGTATTCTGACTGTACAATGAACCACACTGATGAAGACTACACAATGATAGAAATGGAGACTTCGAGGTCACCCTGTTGTTGAAATTCTCTGCTTTCCACATTCTGTTTTGTAAATGATGTAATCAAGACTGATATGCTGTGACTATATGAAACTGTAAGTTGAATTAGAATGTGCCAGTACTTCATGCCATCTCATGGCATGAAGTCTGACCCAGATATCTGAACTGTTTGAAACGGCTTTATTAAATTTAATAGTTGGACTCCTTATCTGATCTTTTGTCATTCCTGTTCGATGAAACGAACACGGAGAAAACTAAAGGCTTAAACAGCAACACACACACACACTTATTATTTAAATTCCTTCATTTCACTTTACTGTTGCTCAAAAAGTTAAATTATTAGTTTAAACTAAATATTTTTGTGGGCTTGTCATTTTTTTGCATTTACATTTCCGTTATTATTAGTATTTGCATTGACTGGTGGGGCAGCGTTATGAATGGGTGTTTCCACTAAGCCATGATACTGTTTGAACTGCAACAAAAATGCACCATAAGCCAAGTGTGTAAAACATGAAACAGGTGGTGCCAGTACTGATTACTACTATAGTAGTACGCAAGGAAATATATGCCCCAGTAACAATTGGTAATTGGAGGATGAGGGCATCGATCCGCTACCTCTCGCATGCTAAGCGAGCGCTCTACCATTTGAGCTAATCCCCCATGTTCATGGTGAGCGACGTAGCGACAAACATCACAAAGATTCTTAATGACCCTAAATAATGCAGTATTGAGTGACTGAAATGTGCTGTGACACCTTATATAAAGGGTAGTATAGTGTTGTTAATAATAATAATAATAAGCCAGCCTCCAACATAACCAACCAAGCCCTTACCTGGAACCCCCAAGGAAAGAGAAACAGAGGATGGCCCAGAAAATCCCTGTGCCGTGACCTTGATGCTGACACCGAGAGAATGGGGTACAGCTGGAACCAGCTGGAGAGAAAGGCCCAGGACCAGGATGG
The DNA here is from genome assembly GCF_007364275.1 of Archocentrus centrarchus. Classification (NCBI taxonomy): domain Eukaryota; kingdom Metazoa; phylum Chordata; class Actinopteri; order Cichliformes; family Cichlidae; genus Archocentrus; species Archocentrus centrarchus. The sequence goes on along the minus strand of NC_044360.1, from coordinate 27,848,962 downwards.
CTGGAGATCGCTTGTTGACGGCCTCTGCCCCGGCAGGGGTAATAGGTAGAAGCCATGTTTGTAGGGTTTTTCCCTTTCATTGTGCAAATTTCTGGAGCAGAACATGGGTTTATGGCAATTTACTGCAAGCTGGGCTACATTTAGCTCTGATAAAAAGCATGTTTAAAGCACCACCAGCCAGAATTGTTAATACAAGGTAGGATGAATCCATACTTTCTTGTTGTTTATACCAAATTCTGAACCTACCATCCGATTGTCAGTGCAGAAATCAAGACTCATCAGACCAGGCAATGTTTTTTATCTTGTGTTATCCAGTTCGGTGAGAACGTGCGAATTGTAGCCTCAGTTTCTTGTTCTTATCTGACAGTGGCACACAGTGTGGTCTTCTGCTTCTGTAGCCCACTTGCTTCAAGGTTTGATGTCTTGTGCACGAGCTCTGTCATCAGAAAGAGTTTCACCTGGAGAACTGCTGCTCACTTTATCTGGGCAGTATCTGGGTGTTCATCTAACAATAAACTGACTGGTCAGACAACACCAATGCACTTTATAAGAAAGGTCAGAGCAGACTCTACCTGCTCAGGAGACTGAGGTCCTTTGGAGTGCAGGGGGCACTCCTGAAAACATTTTATGACTCTGTGGTGGCATCAGCTCTTTTTTACAGTGTGGTGTGTTGGGGGAGCAGTATGACTGCTGCTGACAGGAAGAGACTGGATAGGCTCATCAATAAGGCCAGTTCTGTCCTGGGCTGCTCTCTGGACACTGTGGAGGTGGTGAGGGAGAGGAGGATGACAAGAAGGTTGTACTCTATGCTGTCAAATGACTCCCACCCCATGTATGGAACTGTGACAGCCTTGAGGAGCTCCATCAGAGACAGACTGTTGCACCCCAAATGTTTGAGAGAGCGCTATCGCAGGTCCTTCCTGCCTGCAGTAGTGAGACTTTTTAACCAGCACTGCTCCCAGACATAAGAGTGTTTTGCTATGTACGTATCTACACTACTGACATTTGATTGGTCACATTGTCTGTACTGTCTATACTGATCGCAATCTCTATATTGTCTATACTATACATAGTGTATACATAGTCTATACTGCACATAGTGTATACAGTTTTATTTGTAATTCTGTATTTGTATTTTCTTAATTATTTTTATCTTTTAATACTTTCTTATTGTGTTTTTTTATTGTGTTTATAGTATCGTGTGTCTGTACAATAGCTTGCTGCTACTACACTGAAATTTCCCCATTGTGGGACAAATAAAGGGATTTGTATTTCTATTTCTATATGTTCAACTATTCAATTATCATGGTGTGCCTTTATGTGTGCCTTTATGATTCATTCTTGTACAGGTCTTTCTGTTTAGCAGATAGTGAGCAAACAGACATGACAGAGGACGATGGAAGTGAAGAGAGCAAGGAAAATGAAGGTTGCCCTGAGGGTGATGGGAAGAATGAAGAGCAGACAGATTTGTTCCATTTGAATGATTTATCTTTCTTTGTTTTGGGCCTTTATGCTTTTGAACCATTGCGCTGTATGTCAAGAAAGCTGGTCGTGTTCTTGTTCACTTGGATACAGTTGATGTCTTTGTTATGCAGCACAGCAGCCTACGCATGTTCTTAATGTGTTAGAAAACTAAGAATATCATTTTTTACTTGAATGAAAATGAAGAAAATAATGCACTATTGTGGGGATATTTTAAACTGTGCAGACTTATGGGCCTATCCTAGATTTATTAGATATGGTAAATGAATAGTTCATCACTGGCTACCCTAAGGACCACAGGAGATTATTTGTTAAAATAAGTAAATTAAATAAATAAAATCAAAAGATGCATGAGAAAAGATCAAGAAAGGAAGGGGGCCCACAGAGACTGCTTCTATATAGGGCCCAGAGTTCTGTGCTACACCCCTGATTATTATTGTTGTTTTGTGAGCATTATAAGTTATTTTAAAGCCCTGATCTATATGAATAAAAAGAAAGCCATAACTTTCATTTCAGTGGTCAATGGAACAGAAGTACTGCATGCATAGAAAATTATATAATGTAAGAATGGATTTTGGTGACATGATCGACATCTGTAGCTCAGCTCAAAGAACAAATGCCACGCTGATTCACATTATGGATACAATAAGACAAGAAAACGTTAAAAAAAGAAAAGAAAATCTGCACTTACATATTTACTGAGACACCTGCCACCACACAGCTGAAACTGATGTGAATGCTGCAAATCAACCACTACCCTTTTTTACCATTTTAGATTTGTGTGAGTGCAATTTCTCGATGCTGTTAAGTCCCCGTTGAGATGTGTGTGTGTGATGTTTGATGGATGTGTTTGATTCTGTTTTGTTGTTTCTTTGTTTCCAGGCGATTCAAAACCCCAGCCTGCAGGAGCGAGAGTGGAACTCTGTTGCCCGTTGGTCATCAAGCTTGAGACGTTTTTACAGCTTCTCTCTCAAAGTAGGTGCAGTCACACTGCTGAACAAATGTGTTGGGACAGGATTATTACTTCCTTTTGTTAGTCAACAGGTTATGCCATAGGTTTCATCTTAATGAGTCACTTTTTAGGTGATGAATAAAGATTGAATTCGCTTTTTAAAATTAGTTGACGTCTCGTGTGTGTGCGTGTGTGTGTGTGTGTGTGTGCGCACGTGCGCCTGTGTGCGTACAGAGGAGTCCCTGCCGGAGTCCCTGACATGTCCGCCCCTCACGCCCACTCAGCACCTGGAGAGGAAGCAGGCGCTGGGCAAACAGTTCGCTGAGATCCTCCACTTCACTCTACGCTTTGATGAGCTCGAGGTCTGTGGAAACACTCGAGTTAAACTCATACACACACTCAGTCTTGTACAAGGCTACATGACGCTCATCAGTGTGGAATAAAACTGGAGCCTCCTGTTTGTTTCTGCCAGAGATGTATAAAGTACTGGAGTAGAGGAGTGGAGTAGAAGTACAAGTACTATATAAAAAAATTGACTTGAGTAAAAGTTGAAGTGTTCTTTCAAACCATACTCAAGTGGAAGTACAGAAGTACTTCAATTTTTTTGGTACTTAAGTATTGCAAGTAGAAGTATTTCAAAAATTGCTACTCAAGTACCGAAAGTACAAGTACAAGTAAAAGTACAAGTACTGTGTATATTAAAGAAAGGCAGTCAAAAGTTTGATTATCATTGTTTATATAATTTCAAACATTTGAAAGGCACAATGTATTTGGCTGAAGCTGGAGTACAATGATAAAAGGCCATACAAGTGTTTACAAAAAACCAAACACAAATAAAACATCTCAAAGGCCAGAGGGGCAGTCCACAGAGCAGCTAAAAGACAAACCTGGACAAGGTGTTCCTGGGACGTCATCCATCTCGATATCGGACAGTAAGCTGACGCGTTCTGTCCTCAATACTTACAAGCAACAGCGCAAAAGGCGGAGACGAAGCCTGCGTTTTTTTTATAGGCTTGATCGCTCAAATCGCCCAATGATGAGCCAGCTCATAAACCGTGACAGCGCCATCTACCGCTCTGGCATTGATACTATGACTTGGGGATGATTAATAACGTTTTCATAATAGTAACGAGTAACGATTCAGCACGTGAAAAATGTATCGGAAGTAAAAGTATTAAATTAATCAAAAATATATAGTGGAGTAAAAGTGAAAGTAGGGGAAAAAATATGTACTCCAATAAAGTACAGATATTGCATTTTAGTACTTAAGTACAGTACTTAAGTAGTTCTACTTCATTACTATACATCTCTGGTTTCTGCACCCACAGTTGGACATTGAGAGTGAAGTCAACAATGAGATGGCTAACAGGATGTCTCTGTTCTATACGGAGGCCACGCCCATGCTGAAAACACTCAGCAATGCAACCACAAACTTTGTGACAGAGGTAAAAGTGCTGACAGCACATGACTGTGAGCAGTCTGACTAAGAGAGCGTGTTTGTTGTTAAGCAGTGAGAGTGTAAGGGGTCTATCCACAACACGTGACTGAAACAAACAGTATTACTTACTTACTGTGACCTACTGTGTTTGCAAAAAAAAAATAAAAATACTGACTTTCAGACTTCTGAAGTCGACTTCTACATGTTCATACAATGTTATCTGCTGCACAGCAGAATCATGGCTAGAGATTATGTCTAAAGTTGCTCTTTTATTCGTGCAGCAGGGTTCATACGCCTGTTTCCACAGCCTCTGTTTTTATTTCAGGTCTGAAAATATTTGTAACGACCACTGCTGGCTCATTACGATAACTGATGTTATCGTAATGATTTGTGATCATGTGTGATTTGTACTTTGTTCAGAACAAGATTCTTCCACTGGAGAACACAACAGGCTGCCTCAGCACCATGGCCAGCGTCTGTAAAGTCATGCTAGAGACACCGTGAAGTAGGATTCTCTCTTTCTCACACACACACACACACACAACACACACACACACACACACACACACACACACACACACACACACACACACACACACACACACACACACACACACACACACACACACAGTAGGATTTGCAGCTTTTGATTTGCTGACAATATTGATGCGCATGTCCACTAATAAGAAGCCAGCTGCTCTCAGTACCACAGTACTGGTGGTTTAGCTCTACCAGTAAAGAGTTAGGCTGGAGATATGAAGGTCAGCTTTGATGACCATTTTCCTCAAATGTCTGTTTTTGAAGTTTTGGCATAGAAACATATTTGCCATATTTTACTGTAAAACAGGAATTCTTATACAGTATAAATGAACGTATACACATTGACACAGATGTTTTGATTTTTTTTTTTATTTGATTTCAAATTATATTTATACAATCCATGTTTAAAATACATGATTCCCATGTATTTACATATTGCTGAGTCTGATATTTGATGCCAGTGAACTTATCAGTTTTTGGTTTAAAGAGCCCCCAGCAATCAGAAGATCCCCTGTGAGCAAGCGCTTGGCGACAGTGGCGAGGAAAAACTCCCTTTTTAAAGGAAGAAACCTCGGGCAGAACCAGGCTCAGGAAGGGGCAGCCATCTGCTGCGACCGGCTGGGGGGGGCGTGATGGAAACGAGGAATGGTCTTTTAACCTACCACTGATAAGTTCAATGACATATTTATATAAATGTGATGTTTAGGACATGCTGTTGGTGAATTTTGTGGCCAATTAGGTGAAGCAGCCAGTGACGCTTCTTCTTTTTTAATCTCCTGAAAGGTGAAGAGATGGGAGAGGGGAAAATGAAGGAGATGGAGGAACGGTGGAGGAAGAGCAGCCTATGTTTCTCCAGGTTGAGCGGGAGAAGCAGCAGAACCTCAGCTGGAAAAAGAAAAGACATGCTTTCCCTTCTTTTTCTGGCGTTATTCCTCTAAATCTTTGTTTTGGAGGATGAGTCTTTTGACCTCACTGAAGATTTGTGCATTCTCTTCTTCCAGTTTGGTGCATTTTTTGTGGAGTTCTTCTAACTCTTTCTCCTTTTCAGAATGCTTTACCTTCAGGTCTTTATATTTCTCATCCTGTGCTTTCATTGCCTGCCTGATCTCTTCTACCTGTTGCTCCTTCTCTCTTTGCAGTTCTGCATTTCTCTGCAGTGCTCCATCAAGAGTTACCTGCAAACCTTTAGTTTTTCCTCACCTTTGTGAAGCTTCTGTTGTGTTGCTTCACACCTTTCTTCCAGCTCTTTAAGCTTGTATTTTGTCTGGTTGTGTTTTTCTTCTAACTCTTGAAGCTTGGAAGAATAGCTTTCTTCCACATCCCGAAGCTTCTGTTGTGTCTCTTCATGCTTCGCTTTGATGTCTTCAAGCTCGCACTTCATCTCTCTGTGCTCGGCTTCCTGTTGTTGCTTCTCTTTTATCATTTCTCTATTTGTTTGCAGTGCTTCGTCAAGCTTTCTCTGCAAATTTATATTTTTTTCCTCAGTTTCTACATACAGGCCTGCCATCTCATCAACTGCCGCTTCCATTTGTTTTTTCTCTTCAGCGATGCCCTCTAATTCTTGGAAACGCTGTTGCAATTTTTTATTCCTACCAACAGGCCTGTGATATGCTGCTGTGATTGGTTAAGCAGAAGCCCCCAAATTTCATTTAAGACCTGTAATTCAGGCTTGTACTGCAGATGTTTACCAGTTTGGTCCTGTGAGGAAATTTCTGGGAGGTCTTTAATTTGGGCCTCCAGCTGTCTGGTCTTGTCCTCCAGCCTGTGTTGCATCTCTTTGTGTATTTTTTCCAAGTCTTGAAGCTTCTGTTGTGTCTCTTCATGCTTCGCTTTGATGTCTTCAAGCTCGCACTTCATCTCTCTGTGTTCGGCTTCCTGTTGTTGCTTCTCTTAATCATTTCTCTATTTGTTTGCAGTGCTTCGTCAAGCTTTCTCTGCAAATTTATATTTTTTTCCTCAGTTTCTACATACAGGCCTGCCATCTCATCAACTGCCGCTTCCATTTGTTTTTTCTCTTCAGCGATGCCCTCTAATTCTTGGAAACGCTGTTGCAATTTTTTATTTCCTACCAACAGGCCTGTGATATGTTGCTGTGATTGGTTAAGCAGAAGTCCCCAAACTTCATTTAAGACCTGTAATTCAGGCTTGTACTGCAGATGTTTACCACTTTGGTCCTGTGAGGAAATTTCTGGGAGGTCTTTAATTTGGGCCTCCAGCTGTCTGGTCTTGTCCTCCAGCCTGTGTTGCGTCTCTTTGTGTATTTTTTCCACGTCTTGAAGCTTCTGTTGTGTCTCTTGGTGTTTTGCTTTCACGTCTTCAAGCTCGCAAGCCATCTCCCTGTGCTCGGCTTCCTGTTGCTGCTTCTCTTTAATCATTTGTCTATTTGTTGCAGTGCTTCGTCAAGCTTTCTCTGCAAATTTATATTTTTTTCCTCAGTTTCTACATACAGGCCTGTGATCTCATTAATTGCCTCTTCCATTTGTTTTTGCACTTCAGCGATGCCCTCTAATTCTTGGAAACGCTGTTGCAATTTTTTATTTCCTACCAACAGGCCTGTGATATGCTGCTGTGATTGGTTAAGCAGAATCTCCCAAACTTCATTTAAGACCTGTAATTCAGGCTTGTACTGCAGATCTTTACTGGTTTGGTCCTGTTGGGAAATTTCTGGGAGGTCTTTAATTTGGCACTCCAGCTGTCTGGTCTTGTCCTCCAGCCTGTGTTGCGTCTCTTTGTGTATTTTTTCCACGTCTTGAAGCTTCTGTTGTGTCTCTTGGTGTTTTGCTTTCACGTCTTCAAGCTCGCAAGCCATCTCCCTGTGCTCGGCTTCCTGTTGCTGCTTCTCTTTAATCATTTGTCTATTCATTTGCAGTGCTTCGTCAAGCTTTTTCTGCAAATCTTCATTTTTTTCCTCAGTTTTTTCAAACAGGCCTGCCATCTCATCAGCTAATGCTTCCACCTGTTTTTTCTCTTCAGCGATGTTCTCTAATTTTTGGAGACGCTGTTGCAATTTTTCTTTCCTTCCAACAGGCCTGTGATTTGCTGCTGTGATTGTTTAAGCAGAATCTCCCAACCGGCATTTAAGACCTGCAAGTCAGGCTTGTACTGCAGATCTTGACCTGGTTGGTCCTGTGAGGAAATTTCTGGGAGGTTTTTAATTTGGGCCTCCAGCTGACTATTCTGTCCTCCATGACTTCTTGTCCCTCCAGCTGACTATTCTTGTCCTCCAGCTGACTATTCTTGTCCTCCAGCTGTCTATTCTTGTCCTCCAGCTGTCTATTCTTGTCCTCCAGCTGTCTATTCTTGTCCTCCAGCTGTCTATTCTTGTCCTCCAGCTGACTATTCTTGTCCTCCAGCTGACTTTTCTCCTCCTGCATTTTTTTAATGATATTGTGCAGGTCTTGATTTTCCTTCTTCGTGCAATCTAATGCCCTTCTGAAGGATTCAATGTCAGCAGAATGTCTCTGTCTTGGGTGCTGAGACATGTTGCAATTTTGATACACTGACGCTGTAAATGTTTCCAAAAGTTTGAACGCTGCAAAAATTAAACTCTGTCAGCTGTGTAATGCTTCTCTGGCTTCTTATAGATTTGAGCTTCGAACGAAGCGCCTCTGATGTTTTGAGCCGAAAAGAATGACGTCACAAAAATAGAATAGAGGGGGCGTGTCTAAATGAAACCTGTGCGGAAGCACGTACGGTTTTGATCACGTGACAAAAGCCAAAGGAGGCCCCGTGTTGTTTCTGCAATCACGTGACTGACTCATTGCGTGATTCGAGTTGCTGAAAAAGACGTGGGAAATAGAGGAAGTGTTCTGGGTGATCTGAGGTGAGTCTGACCCATTGTTATAGCAGCATAATCAGAAGCACCTGGATCCACACCTGTACACATTAGAACTTCAGTTTGAGTGCACCCTGCCATCATCAGTGGCACCAGGATTCACCATGGCAACGGGTAAATAAAGAGCAGCGCCGCTATTTGAATCCGATGGATGGAGGAGCGCACGTGTCAGTGTGGAGCATGATGAGTCACTTTAATCATCTTGACCCACTCTGTCTATGCTTGAAGTGTACACACAGCTTTTATTGAATGGGGTTAATGGAAGACATTTTATCAAATATTTAAGAAGTGGTATAGCCACTTTTAAATAGTCCCTCAATTTTCACAAGCTCTTTTCTGGACAAAATACATTTGTTTCTGTCCAAAAACCTATGGTCCACATGGATGTATGCACATATAAGTCTTGATTTACAGTCTAACAATAACACCAGCTGGTGGACCATAGGTTTTCTGGAATTTCATTTCAATAACAATACCTTGTTATCAGGAGCGCAGCTATATACTTTCTGAGGTGTATGCAGATACATTTTAGCCCCCCACCCCCTGCCCCCAATCTCGCACACACACACACACACACACACACACACACACACACACACACACACACACACACACAGCAGATAGTGAGCAAACAGACATGTCGCGATCGAGCGCGTTCTCGAAAGCGCGCGCTGGAGCGCCTAAAGGAGCACGGGGCGCCTGATCAGCGCCGTGCCTTCTGTTATTGATCATATCATATGTACAGCTGTTAAATACAGAAAATGCCGACTAGAGAAACCAATTTCCCCTCATCGCTTTGGCGCCTCCCTGTGCGGCACCCCTTTGCATTGCATATAGCTCATACCCACTTTTTGCACCACTGCTGCTGAGGCATATCTGTTGCAAGATGCCCCTCTGCATCACATGCTCTCGGTGAAGACGGACGCATTTTTCTCTTCTCCCCAGCCTTCCCTATCTGCCCCTGCTTGTTGCTGCTTCGCTGCTTAGAGCATCTCTTCACACATCCCCGAACTGCAAATTAAATTATGGATCTTGTCAGCTGGTCTCTCAACACTACTGATGGCCAAATTCTCATCACGAGGAGAATGGGAGAAGGGGAACCCTCTTTCCTCTGGTCCGACTACACACCCGGCTGGCTATGTTATGGATTCCTGTGGGGATGGAAAATAACGTTCCTGGCTGCACTGTGTGGACGTGGCATATATATATTGATACCAGGATTTCTTTTCCCGAACATAGTACGAGATGATTTTTTTGAACCTACTTATCCCAGTGTATCTCCTTCTGTTTTCCTGCTAAAGTTAGCGCCGGTTAAAACGGCTGCATGACCTCAGACACCTGTCCCCCCCTGTTTTTGTTTGTCTCTGTGTTTGTATTTCTTGGATGGGTGTTCTGTTAACTGTAATTTCCCCATTGTGGGACTAATAAAGGTATTCGTATTGGTATTCAGATTAAGGATCAGAATAGGAAGTGCTGGCACAGCTGTTAGAGAGGACCTCAAGTTACTGCTGTTGGAAGTTGATCTTCAAATGGATACCTTTAAAACGTTGTTCAAGATAAATTCAATGAATACATCAAATATAATTAAATATTTAAAGTGTTCAGTTTTTTCATATTACCTTCTGTTGTATTATTCATGGTATATGCCACATATATGTCTTACATACATTTACTTCCCTGAGCAAATTTGTCTGGAAAATAACATAACTGATTAAAAATACAGAAGCTTATAATGTTCTGTGTCATCATGAACTTTGTATTCTGACTGTACAATGAACCACACTGATGAAGACTACACAATGATAGAAATGGAGACTTCAAGGTCACCCTGTTGTTGAAATTCTCTGCTTTCCACATTCTGTTTTGTAAATGATGTAATCAAGACTGATATGCTGTGACTATATGAAACTGTAAGTTGAATTAGAATGTGCCAGTACTTCATGCCATCTCATGGCATGAAGTCTGACCCAGATATCTGAACTGTTTGAAACGGCTTTATTAAATTTAATAGTTGGACTCCTTATTCTGATCTTTTTGTCATTCCTGTTCGATGAAACGAACACGGAGAAAACTAAAGGCTTAAACAGCAACACACACACACACTTATTATTTAAATTCCTTCATTTCACTTTACTGTTGCTCAAAAAGTTAAATTATTAGTTTAAACTAAATATTTTTGTGGGCTTGTCATTTTTTTGCATTTACATTTCCGTTATTATTAGTATTTGCATTGACTGGTGGGGCAGCGTTATGAATGGGTGTTTCCACTAAGCCATGATACTGTTTGAACTGCAACAAAAATGCACCATAAGCCAAGTGTGTAAAACGTGAAACAGGTGGTGCCAATACTGATTACTACTATAGTAGTACGCAAGGAAATATATGCCCCCAGTAACAATTGGTAATTGGAGGATGAGGGCATCGATCCCGCTACCTCTCGCATGCTAAGCGAGTGCTCTACCATTTGAGCTAATCCCCCATGTTCATGGTGAGCGACCGTAGCGACAAACATCACAAAGATTCTTAATGACCCTAAAATAATGCAGTATTGAGTGACTGAAATGTGCTGTGACACCTTATATAAAGGGTAGTATAGTGTTGTTAATAATAATAATAATAAGCCAGCCTCCAACATAACCAACCAAGCCCTTACCTGGAACCCCCAAGGAAAGAGAAACAGAGGATGGCCAGAAAATCCCTGTGCCGTGACCTCGATGCTGACACCAAGAGAATGGGGTACAGCTGGAACCAGCTGGAGAGAAAGGCCCAGGACCAGGATGGCTGGAGATCGCTTGTTGACGGCCTCTGCCCCGGCAGGGGTAATAGGTAGAAGCCATGTTTGTAGGGTTTTTCCCTTTCATTGTGCAAAATTTCTGGAGCAGAACATGGGTTTATGGCAATTTACTGCAAGCTGGGCTACATTTAGCTCTGATAAAAAGCATGTTTAAAGCACCACCAGCCAGAATTGTTAATACAAGGTAGGATGAATCCATACTTTCTTGTTGTTTATACCAAATTCTGAACCTACCATCCGATTGTCAGTGCAGAAATCAAGACTCATCAGACCAGGCAATGTTTTTTATCTTGTGTTATCCAGTTCGGTGAGAACGTGCGAATTGTAGCCTCAGTTTCTTGTTCTTATCTGACAGTGGCACACAGTGTGGTCTTCTGCTTCTGTAGCCCACTTGCTTCAAGGTTTGATGTCTTGTGCACGAGCTCTGTCATCAGAAAGAGTTTCACCTGGAGAACTGCTGCTCACTTTATCTGGGCAGTATCTGGGTGTTCATCTAAACAATAAACTGAACTGGTCAGACAACACCAATGCACTTTATAAGAAAGGTCAGAGCAGACTCTACCTGCTCAGGAGACTGAGGTCCTTTGGAGTGCAGGGGGCACTCCTGAAAACATTTTATGACTCTGTGGTGGCATCAGCTCTTTTTTACAGTGTGGTGTGTTGGGGGAGCAGTATGACTGCTGCTGACAGGAAGAGACTGGATAGGCTCATCAATAAGGCCAGTTCTGTCCTGGGCTGCTCTCTGGACACTGTGGAGGTGGTGAGGGAGAGGAGGATGACAAGAAGGTTGTACTCTATGCTGTCAAATGACTCCCACCCCATGTATGGAACTGTGACAGCCTTGAGGAGCTCCATCAGAGACAGACTGTTGCACCCCAAATGTTTGAGAGAGCGCTATCGCAGGTCCTTCCTGCCTGCAGTAGTGAGACTTTTTACCCATCACTGCTCCCAGACATAAGAGTGTTTTGCTATGTACGTATCTACACTACTGACATTTGATTGGTCACATTGTCTGTATTGTCTATACTGATCGCAATCTCTATATTGTCTATACTATACATAGTGTATACATAGTCTATACTGCACATAGTGTATACAGTTTTATTTGTAATTCTGTATTTGTATTTTCTTAATTATTTTTATCTTTTAATACTTTCTTATTGTGTTTTTTTATTGTGTTTATAGTATCGTGTGTCTGTACAATAGCTTGCTGCTACTACACTGAAATTTCCCCATTGTGGGACAAATAAAGGGATTTGTATTTCTATTTCTATATGTTCAACTATTCAATTATCATGGTGTGCCTTTATGTGTGCCTTTATGATTCATTCTTGTACAGGTCTTTCTGTTTAGCAGATAGTGAGCAAACAGACATGACAGAGGACGATGGAAGTGAGAGAGCAAGGAAAATGAAGGTTGCCCTGAGGGTGATGGGAAGAATGAAGAGCAGACAGATTTGTTCCATTTGAATGATTTATCTTTTCTTTGTTTTGGGCCTTTATGCTTTTGAACCATTGCGCTGTATGTCAAGAAAGCTGGTCGTGTTCTTGTTCACTTGGATACAGTTGATGTCTTTGTTATGCAGCACAGCAGCCTACGCATGTTCTTAATGTGTTAGAAAACTAAGAATATCATTTTTTACTTGAATGAAAATGAAGAAAATAATGCACTATTGTGGGGATATTTCAAACTGTGCAGACTTATGGGCCTATCCTAGATTTATTAGATATGGTAAATGAATAGTTCATCACTGGCTACCCTAAGGACCACAGGAGATTATTTGTTAAAATAAGTAAATTAAATAAATAAATAAAATCAAAAGATGCATGAGAAAAGATCAAGAAAGGAAGGGGGCCCACAGAGACTGCTTCTATATAGGGCCCAGAGTTCTGTGCTACACCCCTGATTATTATTGTTGTTTTGTGAGTATTATAAGTTATTTTAAAGCCCTGATCTATATGAATGAAAAGAAAGCCATGACTTTCATTTCAGTGGTCAATGGAACAGAAGTACTGCATGCATAGAAAATTATATAATGTAAGAATGGATTTTGGTGACATGATCGACATCTGTAGCTCAGCTCAAAGAACAAATGCCACGCTGATTCACATTATGGATACAATAAGACAAGAAAACGTTAAAAAAAGAAAAGAAAATCTGCACTTACATATTTACTGAGACACCTGCCACCACACAGCTGAAACTGATGTGAATGCTGCAAATCAACCACTACCCTTTTTTACCATTTTAGATTTGTGTGAGTGCAATTTCTCGATGCTGTTAAGTCCCCGTTGAGATGTGTGTGTGTGATGTTTGATGGATGTGTTTGATTCTGTTTTGTTGTTTCTTTGTTTCCAGGCGATTCAAAACCCCAGCCTGCAGGAGCGAGAGTGGAACTCTGTCTGCCCGTTGGTCATCAAGCTTGAGACGTTTTTACAGCTTCTCTCTCAAAGTAGGTGCAGTCACACTGCTGAACAAATGTGTTGGGACAGGATTATTACTTCCTTTTGTTAGTCAACAGGTTATGCCATAGGTTTCATCTTAATGAGTCACTTTTTAGGTGATGAATAAAGATTGAATTCGCTTTTTAAAATTAGTTGACGTCTCGTGTGTGTGCGTGTGTGTGTGTGTGTGTGTGCGCACGTGCGCCTGTGTGCGTACAGAGGAGTCCCTGCCGGAGTCCCTGACATGTCCGCCCCTCACGCCCACTCAGCACCTGGAGAGGAAGCAGGCGCTGGGCAAACAGTTCGCTGAGATCCTCCACTTCACTCTACGCTTTGATGAGCTCGAGGTCTGTGGAAACACTCGAGTTAAACTCATACACACACTCAGTCTTGTACAAGGCTACATGACGCTCATCAGTGTGGAATAAAACTGGAGCCTCCTGTTTGTTTCTGCCAGAGATGTATAAAGTACTGGAGTAGAGGAGTGGAGTAGAAGTACAAGTACTATATAAAAAAATTGACTTGAGTAAAAGTTGAAGTGTTCTTTCAACACCATACTCAAGTGGAAGTACAGAAGTACTTCAATTTTTTTGGTACTTAAGTATTGCAAGTAGAAGTATTTCAAAAATTGCTACTCAAGTACCGAAAGTACAAGTACAAGTAAAAGTACAAGTACTGTGTATATTAAAGAAAGGCAGTCAAAAGTTTGATTATCATTGTTTATATAATTTCAAACATTTGAAAGGCACAATGTATTTGGCTGAAGCTGGAGTACAATGATAAAAGGCCATACAAGTGTTTACAAAAAACCAAACACAAATAAAACATCTCAAAAGGCCAGAGGGGCAGTCCACAGAGCAGCTAAAAGACAAACCTGGACAAGGTGTTCCTGGGACGTCATCCATCTCGATATCGGACAGTAAGCTGACGCGTTCTGTCCTCAATACTTACAAGCAACAGCGCAAAAGGCGGAGACGAAGCCTGCGTTTTTTTTATAGGCTTGATCGCTCAAATCGCCCAATGATGAGCCAGCTTCATAAACCGTGACAGCGCCATCTACCGCTCTGGCATTGATACTATGACTTGGGGATGATTAATAACGTTTTCATAATAGTAACGAGTAACGATTCAGCACGTGAAAAATGTATCGGAGTAAAAGTATTAAATTAATCAAAAATATATAGTGGAGTAAAAGTGAAAGTAGGGGAAAAAATATGTACTCCAATAAAGTACAGATATTGCATTTTAGTACTTAAGTACAGTACTTAAGTAGTTCTACTTCATTACTATACATCTCTGGTTTCTGCACCCACAGTTGGACATTGAGAGTGAAGTCAACAATGAGATGGCTAACAGGATGTCTCTGTTCTATACGGAGGCCACGCCCATGCTGAAAACACTCAGCAATGCAACCACAAACTTTGTGACAGAGGTAAAAGTGCTGACAGCACATGACTGTGAGCAGTCTGACTAAGAGAGCGTGTTTGTTGTTAAGCAGTGAGGAGTGTAAGGGGTCTATCCACAACACGTGACTGAAACAAACAGTATTACTTACTTACTGTGACCTACTGTGTTTGCAAAAAAAAAATAAAAATACTGACTTTCAGACTTCTGAAGTCGACTTCTACATGTTCATACAATGTTATCTGCTGCACAGCAGAATCATGGCTAGAGATTAATGTCTAAAGTTGCTCTTTTATTCGTGCAGCAGGGTTCATACGCCTGTTTCCACAGCCTCTGTTTTTATTTCAGGTCTGAAAATATTTGTAACGACCACTGCTGGCTCATTACGATAACTGATGTTATCGTAATGATTTGTGATCATGTGTGATTTGTACTTTGTTCAGAACAAGATTCTTCCACTGGAGAACACAACAGGCTGCCTCAGCACCATGGCCAGCGTCTGTAAAGTCATGCTAGAGACACCGTGAATTAGGATTCTCTCTTTCTCACACACACACACACACACACACACACACACACACACACACACACACACACACACACACACACACACACACACACACACACACACACACACACACACACACACACAGTAGGATTTGCAGCTTTTGATTTGCTGACAATATTGATGCGCATGTCCACTAATAAGAAGCCAGCTGCTCTCAGTACCACAGTACTGGTGGTTTAGCTCTACCAGTAAAGAGTTAGGCTGGAGATATGAAGGTCAGCTTTGATGACCATTTTCCTCAAATGTCTGTTTTTGAAGTTTTGGCATAGAAACACATTTGCCATATTTTACTGTAAAACAGGAATTCTTATACAGTATAAATGAACGTATACACATTGACACAGATGTTTTGATTTTTTTTTTTTATTTGATTTCAAATTATATTTATACAATCCATGTTTAAAATACATGATTCCCATGTATTTACATATTTGCTGAGTCTGATATTTGATGCCAGTGAACTTATCAGTTTTTGGTTTAAAGAGCCCCCCAGCAATCAGAAGATCCCCTGTGAGCAAGCGCTTGGCGACAGTGGCGAGGAAAAACTCCCTTTTTAAAGGAAGAAACCTCGGGCAGAACCAGGCTCAGGAAGGGGCAGCCATCTGCTGCGACCGGCTGGGGGGGGCGTGATGGAAACGAGGAATGGTCTTTTAACCTACCACTGATAAGTTCAATGACATATTTATATAAATGTGATGTTTAGGACATGCTGTTGGTGAATTTTGTGGCCAATTAGGTGAAGCAGCCAGTGACGCTTCTTCTTTTTTAATCTCCTGAAAGGTGAAGAGATGGGAGAGGGGAAAATGAAGGAGATGGAGGAACGGTGGAGGAAGAGCAGCCTATGTTTCTCCAGGTTGAGCGGGAGAAGCAGCAGAACCTCAGCTGGAAAAAGAAAAGACATGCTTTCCCTTCTTTTTCTGGCGGTATTCCTCTAAATCTTTGTTTTGGAGGATGAGTCTTTTGACCTCACTGAAGATTTGTGCATTCTCTTCTTCCAGTTTGGTGCATTTTTTGTGGAGTTCTTCTAACTCTTTCTCCTTTTCAGAATGCTTTACCTTCAGGTCTTTATATTTCTTACCCTGTGCTTTCATTGCCCTCCTGATCTCTTCTACCTGTTGCTCCTTCTCTCTTTGCAGTTCTGCATTTCTCTGCAGTGCTCCATCAAGAGTTACCTGCAAACCTTTAGTTTTTTCCTCACCTTTGTGAAGCTTCTGTTGTGTTGCTTCACACCTTTCTTCCAGCTCTTTAAGCTTGTATTTTGTCTGGTTGTGTTTTTCTTCTAACTCTTGAAGCTTGGAAGAATAGCTTCTTCCACATCCCGAAGCTTCTGTTGTGTCTCTTCATGCTTCGCTTTGATGTCTTCAAGCTCGCACTTCATCTCCCTGTGCTCGGCTTCCTGTTGTTGCTTCTCTTTTATCATTTCTCTATTTGTTTGCAGTGCTTCGTCAAGCTTTCTCTGCAAATTTATATTTTTTTCCTCAGTTTCTACATACAGGCCTGCCATCTCATCAACTGCCGCTTCCATTTGTTTTTTCTCTTCAGCGATGCCCTCTAATTCTTGGAAACGCTGTTGCAATTTTTTATTTCCTACCAACAGGCCTGTGATATGCTGCTGTGATTGGTTAAGCAGAAGCCCCCAAATTTCATTTAAGACCTGTAATTCAGGGTTGTACTGCAGATGTTTACCAGTTTGGTCCTGTGAGGAAATTTCTGGGAGGTCTTTAATTTGGGCCTCCAGCTGTCTGGTCTTGTCCTCCAGCCTGTGTTGCATCTCTTTGTGTATTTTTTTCCAAGTCTTGAAGCTTCTGTTGTGTCTCTTCATGCTTCGCTTTGATGTCTTCAAGCTCGCACTTCATCTCTCTGTGTTCGGCTTCCTGTTGTTGCTTCTCTTTTATCATTTCTCTATTTGTTTGCAGTGCTTCGTCAAGCTTTCTCTGCAAATTTATATTTTTTTCCTCAGTTTCTACATACAGGCCTGCCATCTCATCAACTGCCGCTTCCATTTGTTTTTTCTCTTCAGCGATGCCCTCTAATTCTTGGAAACGCTGTTGCAATTTTTTATTTCCTACCAACAGGCCTGTGATATGCTGCTGTGATTGGTTAAGCAGAAGTCCCCAAACTTCATTTAAGACCTGTAATTCAGGCTTGTACTGCAGATGTTTACCACTTTGGTCCTGTGAGGAAATTTCTGGGAGGTCTTTAATTTGGGCCTCCAGCTGTCTGGTCTTGTCCTCCAGCCTGTGTTGCGTCTCTTTGTGTATTTTTTCCACGTCTTGAAGCTTCTGTTGTGTCTCTTGGTGTTTTGCTTTCACGTCTTCAAGCTCGCAAGCCATCTCCCTGTGCTCGGCTTCCTGTTGCTGCTTCTCTTTAATCATTTGTCTATTTGTTTGCAGTGCTTCGTCAAGCTTTCTCTGCAAATTTATATTTTTTTCCTCAGTTTCTACATACAGGCCTGTGATCTCATTAATTGCCGCTTCCATTTGTTTTTGCACTTCAGCGATGCCCTCTAATTCTTGGAAACGCTGTTGCAATTTTTTATTTCCTACCAACAGGCCTGTGATATGCTGCTGTGATTGGTTAAGCAGAATCTCCCAAACTTCATTTAAGACCTGTAATTCAGGCTTGTACTGCAGATCTTGACCTGGTTGGTCCTGTTGGGAAATTTCTGGGAGGTCTTTAATTTGGCACTCCAGCTGTCTGGTCTTGTCCTCCAGCCATTGTTGCGTCTCTTTGTGTATTTTTTCCACGTCTTGAAGCTTCTGTTGTGTCTCTTGGTGTTTTGCTTTCACGTCTTCAAGCTCGCAAGCCATCTCCCTGTGCTCGGCTTCCTGTTGCTGCTTCTCTTTAATCATTTGTCTATTCGTTTGCAGTGCTTCGTCAAGCTTTTTCTGCAAATCTTCATTTTTTTCCTCAGTTTTTTCAAACAGGCCTGCCATCTCATCAGCTAATGCTTCCACCTGTTTTTTCTCTTCAGCGATGTTCTCTAATTTTTGGAGACGCTGTTGCAATTTTTTCTTTCCTTCCAACAGGCCTGTGATTTGCTGCTGTGATTGTTTAAGCAGAATCTCCCAACCGGCATTTAAGACCTGCAAGTCAGGCTTGTACTGCAGATCTTGACCTGGTTGGTCCTGTGAGGAAATTTCTGGGAGGTTTTTAATTTGGGCCTCCAGCTGTCTATTCTTGTCCTCCAGCTGACTATTCTTGTCCTCCAGCTGACTATTCTTGTCCTCCAGCTGACTATTCTTGTCCTCCAGCTGTCTATTCTTGTCCTCCAGCTGTCTATTCTTGTCCTCCAGCTGTCTATTCTTGTCCTCCAGCTGACTATTCTTGTCCTCCAGCTGACTATTCTTGTCCTCCAGCTGTCTATTCTTGTCCTCCAGCTGTCTATTCTTGTCCTCCAGCTGTCTATTCTTGTCCTCCAGCTGTCTATTCTTGTCCTCCAGCTGACTATTCTTGTCCTGCAGCTGACTATTCTTGTCCTCCAGCTGTCTATTCTTGTCCTCCAGCTGTCTATTCTTGTCCTCCAGCTGACTATTCTTGTCCTCCAGCTGTCTATTCTTGTCCTCCAGCTGTCTATTCTTGTCCTCCAGCTGTCTATTCTTGTCCTCCAGCTGACTATTCTTGTCCTCCAGCTGTGTATTCTTGTCCTCCAGCTGTCTATTCTTGTCCTCCAGCTGTCTATTCTTGTCCTCCAGCTGACTATTCTTGTCCTCCAGCTGACTTTTCTCCTCCTGCATTTTTTTAATGATATTGTGCAGGTCTTGATTTTCCTTCTTCGTGCAATCTAATGCCCTTCTGAAGGATTCAATGTCAGCAGAATGACTCTGTCTTGGGTGCTGAGACATGTTGCAATTTTGATACACTGACGCTGTAAATGTTTCCAAAAGTTTGAACGCTGCAAAAATTAAACTCTGTCAGCTGTGTTAATGCTTCTCTGGCTTCTTATAGATTTGAGCTTCGAACGAAGCGCCTCTGATGTTTTGAGCCGAAAAGAATGACGTCACAAAAATAGAATAGAGGGGGCGTGTCTAAATGAAACCTGTGCGGAAGCACGTACGGTTTTGATCACGTGACAAAAGCCAAAGGAGGCCCCGTGTTGTTTCTGCAATCACGTGACTGACTCATTGCGTGATTCGAGTTGCTGAAAAAGACGTGGGAAATAGAGGAAGTGTTCTGGGTGATCTGAGGTGAGTCTGACCCATTGTTATAGCAGCATAATCAGAAGCACCTGGATCCACACCTGTACACATTAGAACTTCAGTTTGAGTGCACCCTGCCATCATCAGTGGCACCAGGATTCACCATGGCAACGGGTAAATAAAGAGCAGCGCCGCTATTTGAATCCGATGGATGGAGGAGCGCACGTGTCAGTGTGGAGCATGATGAGTCACTTTAATCATCTTGACCCACTCTGTCTATGCTTGAAGTGTACACACAGCTTTTATTGAATGGGGTTAATGGAAGACATTTTATCAAATATTTAAGAAGTGGTATAGCCACTTTTAAATATTCCCTCAATTTTCACAAGCTCTTTTCTGGACAAAATACATTTGTTTCTGTCCAAAAACCTATGGTCCACATGGATGTATGCACATATAAGTCTTCATTTACAGTCTAACAATAACACCAGCTGGTGGACCATAGGTTTTCTGGAATTTCATTTCAATAACAATACCTTGTTATCAGGAGCGCAGCTATATACTTTCTGAGGTGTATGCAGATACATTTTTAGCCCCCCACCCCCTGCCCCCAATCTCGCACACACACACACACACACACACACACACACACACACACACACACACACACACACACACACACACACACACAGCAGATAGTGAGCAAACAGACATGTCGCGATCGAGCGCGTTCTCGAAAGCGCGCGCTGGAGCGCCTAAAGGAGCACGGGGCGCCTGATCAGCGCCGTGCCTTCTGTTATTGATCATATCATATGTACAGCTGTTAAATACAGAAAATGCCGACTAGAGAAACAATTTCCCCTCATCGCTTTGGCGCCTCCCTGTGCGGCACCCCTTTGCATTGCATATAGCTCATACCCACTTTTTGCACCACTGCTGCTGAGGCATATCTGTTGCAAGATGCCCCTCTGCATCACATGCTCTCGGTGAAGACGGACGCATTTTTCTCTTCTCCCCAGCCTTCCCTATCTGCCCCTGCTTGTTGCTGCTTCGCTGCTTAGAGCATCTCTTCACACATCCCCGAACTGCAAATTAAATTATGGATCTTGTCAGCTGGTCTCTCAACACTACTGATGGCCAAATTCTCATCACGAGGAGAATGGGAGAAGGGGAACCCTCTTTCCTCTGGTCCGACTACACACCCGGCTGGCTATGTTATGGATTCCTGTGGGGATGGAAAATAACGTTCCTGGCTGCACTGTGTGGACGTGGCATATATATTGATACCAGGATTTCTTTTCCCGAACATAGTACGAGATGATTTTTTTGAACCTACTTATCCCAGTGTATCTCCTTCTGTTTTCCTGCTAAAGGTAGCGCCGGTAAAACGGCTGCATGACCTCAGACACCTGTCCCCCCCTGTTTTTGTTTGTCTCTGTGTTTGTATTTCTTGGATGGGTGTTCTGTTAACTGTAATTTCCCCATTGTGGGACTAATAAAGGTATTCGTATTGGTATTCAGATTAAGGATCAGAATAGGAAGTGCTGGCACAGCTGTTAGAGAGGACCTCAAGTTACTGCTGTTGGAAGTTGATCTTCAAATGGATACCTTTAAAACGTTGTTCAAGATAAATTCAATGAATACATCAAATATAATTAAATATTTAAAGTGTTCAGTTTTTTCATATTACCTTCTGTTGTATTATTCATGGTATATGCCACATATATGTCTTACATACATTTACTTCCCTGAGCAAATTTGTCTGGAAAATAACATAACTGATTAAAAATACAGAAGCTTATAATGTTCTGTGTCATCATGAACTTTGTATTCTGACTGTACAATGAACCACACTGATGAAGACTACACAATGATAGAAATGGAGACTTCGAGGTCACCCTGTTGTTGAAATTCTCTGCTTTCCACATTCTGTTTTGTAAATGATGTAATCAAGACTGATATGCTGTGACTATATGAAACTGTAAGTTGAATTAGAATGTGCCAGTACTTCATGCCATCTCATGGCATGAAGTCTGACCCAGATATCTGAACTGTTTGAAACGGCTTTATTAAATTTAATAGTTGGACTCCTTATTCTGATCTTTTTGTCATTCCTGTTCGATGAAACGAACACGGAGAAAACTAAAGGCTTAAACAGCAACACACACACACACTTATTATTTAAATTCCTTCATTTCACTTTACTGTTGCTCAAAAAGTTAAATTATTAGTTTAAACTAAATATTTTTGTGGGCTTGTCATTTTTTTGCATTTACATTTCCGTTATTATTAGTATTTGCATTGACTGGTGGGGCAGCGTTATGAATGGGTGTTTCCACTAAGCCATGATACTGTTTGAACTGCAACAAAAATGCACCATAAGCCAAGTGTGTAAAACATGAAACAGGTGGTGCCAGTACTGATTACTACTATAGTAGTACGCAAGGAAATATATGCCCCAGTAACAATTGGTAATTGGAGGATGCGGGCATCGATCCCGCTACCTCTCGCATGCTAAGCGAGCGCTCTACCATTTGAGCTAATCCCCCATGTTCATGGTGAGCGACGTAGCGACAAACATCACAAAGATTCTTAATGACCCTAAAATAATGCAGTATTGAGTGACTGAAATGTGCTGTGACACCTTATATAAAGGGTAGTATAGTGTTGTTAATAATAATAATAATAAGCCAGCCTCCAACATAACCAACCAAGCCCTTACCTGGAACCCCCAAGGAAAGAGAAACAGAGGATGGCCCAGAAAATCCCTGTGCCGTGACCTTGATGCTGACACCGAGAGAATGGGGTACAGCTGGAACCAGCTGGAGAGAAAGGCCCAGGACCAGGATGGCTGGAGATCGCTTGTTGACGGCCTCTGCCCCGGCAGGGGTAATAGGTAGAAGCCATGTTTGTAGGGTTTTTCCCTTTCATTGTGCAAAATTTCTGGAGCAGAACATGGGTTTATGGCAATTTACTGCAAGCTGGGCTACATTTAGCTCTGATAAAAAGCATGTTTAAAGCACCACCAGCCAGAATTGTTAATACAAGGTAGGATGAATCCATACTTTCTTGTTGTTTATACCAAATTCTGAACCTACCATCCGATTGTCAGTGCAGAAATCAAGACTCATCAGACCAGGCAATGTTTTTTATCTTGTGTTATCCAGTTCGGTGAGAACGTGCGAATTGTAGCCTCAGTTTCTTGTTCTTATCTGACAGTGGCACACAGTGTGGTCTTCTGCTTCTGTAGCCCACTTGCTTCAAGGTTTGATGTCTTGTGCACGAGCTCTGTCATCAGAAAGAGTTTCACCTGGAGAACTGCTGCTCACTTTATCTGGGCAGTATCTGGGTGTTCATCTAAACAATAAACTGAACTGGTCAGACAACACCAATGCACTTTATAAGAAAGGTCAGAGCAGACTCTACCTGCTCAGGAGCCTGAGGTCCTTTGGAGTGCAGGGGGCACTCCTGAAAACATTTTATGACTCTGTGGTGGCATCAGCTCTTTTTTACAGTGTGGTGTGTTGGGGGAGCAGTATGACTGCTGCTGACAGGAAGAGACTGGATAGGCTCATCAATAAGGCCAGTTCTGTCCTGGGCTGCTCTCTGGACACTGTGGAGGTGGTGAGGGAGAGGAGGATGACAAGAAGGTTGTACTCTATGCTGTCAAATGACTCCCACCCCATGTATGGAACTGTGACAGCCTTGAGGAGCTCCATCAGAGACAGACTGTTGCACCCCAAATGTTTGAGAGAGCGCTATCGCAGGTCCTTCCTGCCTGCAGTAGTGAGACTTTTTAACCAGCACTGCTCCCAGACATAAGAGTGTTTTGCTATGTACGTATCTACACTACTGACATTTGATTGGTCACATTGTCTGTACTGTCTATACTGATCGCAATCTCTATATTGTCTATACTATACATAGTGTATACATAGTCTATACTGCACATAGTGTATACAGTTTTATTTGTAATTCTGTATTTGTATTTTCTTAATTATTTTTATCTTTTAATACTTTCTTATTGTGTTTTTTTATTGTGTTTATAGTATCGTGTGTCTGTACAATAGCTTGCTGCTACTACACTGAAATTTCCCCATTGTGGGACAAATAAAGGGATTTGTATTTCTATTTCTATATGTTCAACTATTCAATTATCATGGTGTGCCTTTATGTGTGCCTTTATGATTCATTCTTGTACAGGTCTTTCTGTTTAGCAGATAGTGAGCAAACAGACATGACAGAGGACGATGGAAGTGAAGAGAGCAAGGAAAATGAAGGTTGCCCTGAGGGTGATGGGAAGAATGAAGAGCAGACAGATTTGTTCCATTTGAATGATTTATCTTTTCTTTGTTTTGGGCCTTTATGCTTTTGAACCATTGCGCTGTATGTCAAGAAAGCTGGTCGTGTTCTTGTTCACTTGGATACAGTTGATGTCTTTGTTATGCAGCACAGCAGCCTACGCATGTTCTTAATGTGTTAGAAAACTAAGAATATCATTTTTTACTTGAATGAAAATGAAGAAAATAATGCACTATTGTGGGGATATTTCAAACTGTGCAGACTTATGGGCCTATCCTAGATTTATTAGATATGGTAAATGAATAGTTCATCACTGGCTACCCTAAGGACCACAGGAGATTATTTGTTAAAATAAGTAAATTAAATAAATAAATAAAATCAAAAGATGCATGAGAAAAGATCAAGAAAGGAAGGGGGCCCACAGAGACTGCTTCTATATAGGACCCAGAGTTCTGTGCTACACCCCTGATTATTATTGTTGTTTTGTGAGTATTATAAGTTATTTTAAAGCCCTGATCTATATGAATGAAAAGAAAGCCATGACTTTCATTTCAGTGGTCAATGGAACAGAAGTACTGCATGCATAGAAAATTATATAATGTAAGAATGGATTTTGGTGACATGATCGACATCTGTAGCTCAGCTCAAAGAACAAATGCCACGCTGATTCACATTATGGATACAATAAGACAAGAAAACGTTAAAAAAAGAAAAGAAAATCTGCACTTACATATTTACTGAGACACCTGCCACCACACAGCTGAAACTGATGTGAATGCTGCAAATCAACCACTACCCTTTTTTACCATTTTAGATTTGTGTGAGTGCAATTTCTCGATGCTGTTAAGTCCCCGTTGAGATGTGTGTGTGTGATGTTTGATGGATGTGTTTGATTCTGTTTTGTTGTTTCTTTGTTTCCAGGCGATTCAAAACCCCAGCCTGCAGGAGCGAGAGTGGAACTCTGTCTGCCCCGTTGGTCATCAAGCTTGAGACGTTTTTACAGCTTCTCTCTCAAAGTAGGTGCAGTCACACTGCTGAACAAATGTGTTGGGACAGGATTATTACTTCCTTTTGTTAGTCAACAGGTTATGCCATAGGTTTCATCTTAATGAGTCACTTTTTAGGTGATGAATAAAGATTGAATTCGCT
Organism: Archocentrus centrarchus; assembly: GCF_007364275.1. Taxonomy (NCBI): domain Eukaryota; kingdom Metazoa; phylum Chordata; class Actinopteri; order Cichliformes; family Cichlidae; genus Archocentrus; species Archocentrus centrarchus. The sequence continues at coordinate 27,823,915 of NC_044360.1, read as the reverse complement.
TTTTAAAATTAGTTGACGTCTTGTGTGTGTGTGTGTGTGTGTGTGTGTGTGTGTGTGTGTGCGCACGTGCGCCTGTGTGCGTACAGAGGAGTCCCTGCCGGAGTCCCTGACATGTCCGCCCCTCACGCCCACTCAGCACCTGGAGAGGAAGCAGGCGCTGGGCAAACAGTTCGCTGAGATCCTCCACTTCACTCTACGCTTTGATGAGCTCGAGGTCTGTGGAAACACTCGAGTTAAACTCATACACACACTCAGTCTTGTACAAGGCTACATGACGCTCATCAGTGTGGAATAAAACTGGAGCCTCCTGTTTGTTTCTGCCAGAGATGTATAAAGTACTGGAGTAGAGGAGTGGAGTAGAAGTACAAGTACTATATAAAAAAATTGACTTGAGTAAAAGTTGAAGTGTTCTTTCAACACCATACTCAAGTGGAAGTACAGAAGTACTTCATTTTTTTTGGTACTTAAGTATTGCAAGTAGAAGTATTTCAAAAATTGCTACTCAAGTACCGAAAGTACAAGTACAAGTAAAAGTACAAGTACTGTGTATATTAAAGAAAGGCAGTCAAAAGTTTGATTATCATTGTTTATATAATTTCAAACATTTGAAAGGCACAATGTATTTGGCTGAAGCTGGAGTACAATGATAAAAGGCCATACAAGTGTTTACAAAAAAACAAACACAAATAAAACATCTCAAAAGGCCAGAGGGGCAGTCCACAGAGCAGCTAAAAGACAAACCTGGACAAGGTGTTCCTGGGACGTCATCCATCTCGATATCGGACAGTAAGCTGACGCGTTCTGTCCTCAATACTTACAAGCAACAGCGCAAAAGGCGGAGACGAAGCCTGCGTTTTTTTTATAGGCTTGATCGCTCAAATCGCCCAATGATGAGCCAGCTTCATAAACCGTGACAGCGCCATCTACCGCTCTGGCATTGATACTATGACTTGGGGATGATTAATAACGTTTTCATAATAGTAACGAGTAACGATTCAGCACGTGAAAAATGTATCGGAGTAAAAGTATTAAATTAATCAAAAATATATAGTGGAGTAAAAGTGAAAGTAGGGGAAAAAATATGTACTCCAATAAAGTACAGATATTGCATTTTAAGTACAGTACTTAAGTAGTTCTACTTCATTACTATACATCTCTGGTTTCTGCACCCACAGTTGGACATTGAGAGTGAAGTCAACAATGAGATGGCTAACAGGATGTCTCTGTTCTATACGGAGGCCACGCCCATGCTGAAAACACTCAGCAATGCAACCACAAACTTTGTGACAGAGGTAAAAGTGCTGACAGCACATGACTGTGAGCAGTCTGACTAAGAGAGCGTGTTTGTTGTTAAGCAGTGAGGAGTGTAAGGGGTCTATCCACAACACGTGACTGAAACAAACAGTATTACTTACTTACTGTGACCTACTGTGTTTGCAAAAAAAAAAAAAAAAAATACTGACTTTCAGACTTCTGAAGTCGACTTCTACATGTTCATACAATGTTATCTGCTGCACAACAGAATCATGGCTAGAGATTAATGTCTAAAGTTGCTCTTTTATTCGTGCAGCAGGGTTCATACGCCTGTTTCCACAGCCTCTGTTTTTATTTCAGGTCTGAAAATATTTGTAACGACCACTGCTGGCTCATTACGATAACTGATGTTATCGTAATGATTTGTGATCATGTGTGATTTGTACTTTGTTCAGAACAAGATTCTTCCACTGGAGAACACAACAGGCTGCCTCAGCACCATGGCCAGCGTCTGTAAAGTCATGCTAGAGACACCGTGAATTAGGATTCTCTCTTTCTCACACACACACACACACACACACACACACACACACACACACACACACACACACACACACACACACACACACACACACACACACACACAGTAGGATTTGCAGCTTTTGATTTGCTGACAATATTGATGCGCATGTCCACTAATAAGAAGCCAGCTGCTCTCAGTACCACAGTACTGGTGGTTTAGCTCTACCAGTAAAGAGTTAGGCTGGAGATATGAAGGTCAGCTTTGATGACCATTTTCCTCAAATGTCTGTTTTTGAAGTTTTGGCATAGAAACACATTTGCCATATTTTACTGTAAAACAGGAATTCTTATACAGTATAAATGAACGTATACACATTGACACAGATGTTTTGATTTTTTTTTTTTATTTGATTTCAAATTATATTTATACAATCCATGTTTAAAATACATGATTCCCATGTATTTACATATTTGCTGAGTCTCATATTTGATGCCAGTGAACTTATCAGTTTTTGGTTTTAAAGAGCCCCCCAGCAATCAGAAGATCCCCTGTGAGCAAGCGCTTGGCGACAGTGGCGAGGAAAAACTCCCTTTTTAAAGGAAGAAACCTCGGGCAGAACCAGGCTCAGGAAGGGGCAGCCATCTGCTGCGACCGGCTGGGGGGGGCGTGATGGAAACGAGGAATGGTCTTTTAACCTACCACTGATAAGTCCAATGACATATTTATATAAATGTGATGTTTAGGACATGCTGTTGGTGAATTTTGTGGCCAATTAGGTGAAGCAGCCAGTGACGCTTCTTCTTTTTTAATCTCCTGAAAGGTGAAGAGATGGGAGAGGGGAAAATGAAGGAGATGGAGGAACGGTGGAGGAAGAGCAGCCTATGTTTCTTCAGGTTGAGCGGGAGAAGCAGCAGAACCTCAGCTGAAAAAAGAAAAGAAACACTTTCTCTTCTTTTTCTGGCGGTATTCCTCTAAATCTTTGTTTTGGAGGATGAGTCTTTTGACCTCACTGAAGAATTGTGTATTCTCTTCTTCCAGTTTGGTGCATTTTTTGTGGAGTTCTTCTAACTCTTTCTCCTTTTCAGAATGCTTTACCTTCAGGTCTTTATATTTCTTACCCTGTGCTTTCATTGCCCTCCTGATCTCTTCTACCTGTTGCTCCTTCTCTCTTTGCACTTCTGCATTTCTCTGCAGTGCTCCATCAAGAGTTACCTGCAAACCTTTAGTTTTTTCCTCACCTTTGTGAAGCTTCTGTTGTGTCTTTTGCGTCTCTTTGTGTATTTTTTCCAAGTCTTGAAGCTTCTGTTGTGTCCGTTGGTGTTTTGCTTTGATGTATTCAAGCTCGCACTCCATCTCCCTGTGCTCAACGTCCTGTTGCTGCTTCTCTTTAAACAGTTGTCTATTCATTTGCTGTGTTTCATCAAGGGTTTTCTCCAAATTCTGTTTCATTCCCATAGTTTTTTTAGCCAGGTTTCCCATCTCATCAGCAATTACTAACGCTTGTTTTTTCTCTTCGGTGATGTTCTGTAATATTTCGAGACGATATTGCAATACTTTCCTTTCTATCAACAGGCCTGTGATATGCTGCTGTGATTTTTTAAGCAGAATCTCCCAACCGGCATTTAAGACCTGCAAGTCAGGCTTGTACTGCAGATCTTGACCTGGTTGGTCCTGTGAGGAAATTTCTGGGAGGTTTTTAATTTGGGCCTCCAGCTGTCTATTCTTGTCCTCCAGCTGACTATTCTTGTCCTCCAGCTGTCTATTCTTGTCCTCCAGCTGTCTATTCTTGTCCTCCAGCTGACTATTCTTGTCCTCCAGCTGACTTTTCTCCTCCTGCATTTTTTTAATGATATTGTGCAGGTCTTGATTTTCCTTCTTCGTGCAATCTAATGCCCTCCTGAAGGATTCAATGTCAGCAGAATGTCTCCGTCTTGGGTGCTGAGACATGTTGCAATTTTGATACACTGACGCTGTAAATGTTTCCAAAAGTTTGAACGCTGCAAAAATAAAACTCTGTCAGCTGTGTTAATGCTTCTCTGACTTCTTATAGATTTGAGCTTCGAACGAAGCGCCTCTGATGTTTTGAGCCGAACAGAATGACGTCACAAAAATAGAATAGAGGGGGCGTGTCTAAATGAAGCCTGTGCGGAAGCACGTACGGTTTTGATCACGTGACAAAAGCCAAAGGAGGCCCCGTGTTGTTTTCTGCAATCACGTGACTGACTCATTGCGTGATTCGAGTTGCTGAAAAAGACGTGGGAAATAGAGGAAGTGTTCTGGGTGATCTGAGGTGAGTCTGACCCATTGTTATAGCAGCATAATCAGAAGCACCTGGATCCACACCTGTACACATTAGAACTTCAGTTTGAGTGCACCCTGCCATCATCAGTGGCACCAGGATTCACCATGGCAACGGGTAAATAAAGAGCAGCGCCGCTATTTGAATCCGATGGATGGAGGAGCGCACGTGTCAGTGTGGAGCATGATGAGTCACTTTAATCATCTTGACCCACTGTCATCATCATCATAGAGTGAATAAAAGTTTATATAAAAAATTCTGACTGTGTCGTCATTTACACAACTTGAATTTCCATCAAATGAAGCTAAATCCTGATTTTACAGTTAACATTAACTCCTCACGACTTATAGAGCTGCAGCCTGACGGACAAAATGCAGGAGACAGAAAAATGAAGATGAAAATGTGGAGTTTGTGCAGATTATGACAGTTCAGTTTATGGCCATTTAGTTGTTTATTCAGTACAAATTGAATCTATTGCTGGAATGGCAGCAACGCTTTATTATTTTTTTAATGGAGCATTTCATTTCATTGTGCCATTACTGGAAAAAATTAGATTTACAGAAAAGAACTATGTGTGCAGTTTTAACCTAATCTGTTCTAAGGTCAGCTTCACCTATGCACAGCTGTTAAATACAGAAAATGAATAGAGAAATTAATTTTCGCCCCCCTGTGCGGCGCCTCTATGCATTGCATATAGTACATACCAAAGTTTTGCGCCACTGCTTATGTTCCTGATATCTTGCAGTATGCTGTATTTAAGAAAATGTGAGCTCCTTGTAAAGCGGTCATTTCAGGTTCGTCCACTAGGAGGTGGTGTTTTTGCCTACTAAATATCTTTGAACAGCTCCTTTGAACAGAACTTTGTATCAATGGGCTCTCAAATTTCTGAAGTACTACTTGCTCATTGAAATTTTGTAATTAGTCAGTAAAGCATTAGTCACAAAACTGTAGTAAAAGGAAAAAAACTGCTCTTTTTATGAATCTTGTTCAACATATCTTGTCAAGAAAATCGAAAACACTTAAAGTTTGTTTTTCAGGACACTCAACTCCTTTCATTATTTGGTGGGGAGTGTGTGGATGTGGCAGAGCTTTGATTAACAACGGTTTGAACATCATAGATTGTTTTGACTTTGTTGTGGTCGAACGATTATTAGTTGATTCCTTGTTAAACTCTAAACACACTTTTTGTGCAGCAGATGTGATACTGCACATGTTAAATAGCCACTTTCACTTTCACTACACTTATCTTGTGGCTTTATGTACAGTAGGCAAAATCTCTTTAATTTCTTTGATTCATTTTAATGGAGAGAGACAGAATATCAATGAAAAATCCAGAAAAAAATAAGTTATAAATTGATTAGCATGTCATTGATTGAAATACTTAGTCCTTGAAGTAAGGTGTTTCTTGAAGTTGGTCACCAAGTTTTGCCCACATCTCAGGAGGGATTTTAGCCCACCCCTTTTTACAGAAACTCTCTAAATCAGGTTTTTTGGCTGCGGCTTGGCACCCCAAAGCTTCAGCTCCCTCCATAGATTTTCTGTAGGATTGAGGTCTGCTGACTGGCTAGGCCAATCCATGAAATTAATGTGCTTCTTCTTTAGGCACTCCTTTGTTGCCTTGGTGGTATGTTTTGGGTAACTGTCATGCTGGAAGACCCATCCAAGACCCATCTTCAGTTTTCTCCGGAGGCTCTCATCCAAGATTTTTTTTGGCACATGGCCCTGTCCATTGACCCCTCAATGCAGTACCCTTACCAGAAAAACATCCCCAAAGAATAATCTTTCCACCTCTGCGCTTTACTGTAAGAATGGTGTTCTTCGCGTCATACTCAGCATTTCTCTTCCTCCTAACACAGCGGGTCGAGTTAATGCCAAAAAGTTCAATTTTGGTTTCATATGACCACAGAGCTTTCTCCCAAAACTTCTCTGAATCATTTAAATGTTCACTGGCCAATGATGACAGACCTGTTCTTGTGCCTTCTTGAACAGAGGGACCTTGTGGACACTGCAAGATTTCAGTCCATTATGGCATAGTGTGTGTTATCAATGGTGTGCTTGGTGATTTTGGTCCCAACTGCCTTCAGATCATTAACAAGCTAACAAGCTACTGTGTAATTTTTAGCTGACCCACCACCTTTCTCATGATCATCCTCACCCAATGAGGCAAGATCTTTGATGGTCATTTTATTCTTTGTTTCTTTGTTGGTGTGCAAGCTTAGAAATTCAGCAGGGGATCAAATCATAATTTCCACCAGTGCATGCTTGGCTGTAAAGTGTGGTTGAATATGTGAATGAAAGGCAGCCTAAAGCTGACAATTAGTTTTAAATTTGCAGAGCATTCTTTGCCCATGACCACATGTCTCGTCCAGGCTTCAAACATAATTCTCCATTTGCAGATTCTGCAATTAAACAAATTAGAAAAAATGTTGGACTGTGTCATTTCTGTGTCTTGTGTGACCCCTTTGTTCAGCAATAACTGCAACTAAATATTTCTAGTACAGTAATTGCTTAACAGATTCAGCTCTGGGATGTTCTTCATCTGTTGGTTTATGTTCAGGACTTTGACTTCAGTGTTCCAAAACATCAACTTTATTATTTATTGGTTTGGCATTATTTTGCTGAAACAAACACGATTTTGCCTGAATGGCAGCACATGTTGGTAAGAAACCTGTATACGCTCACCAGACATTTTATTAGGTACACCTTACTAGTACTGGGTTGGACCCCCTGTTGGCTTCAGAACTGCCTTAATTCTTTGTGGCATCGATTCAGCAAGATTTGTCGGCTGCACATCCATGATGCAAATTTCCTGTTCAACCACATCCCGAAGGTGGTCCACTGGATTGAGATCTGGTGACTGTGGAGGCCATTAGAGTTCAAGAAATGAGTCTGAGATGATTTGAGCTTTGTGACATGGAACATTATCCTATCGGAAGGAGCCATCCAAAGATGGTACACTGTGGTCAGAAAGGGATGCACATGGTCAGCAACACTCAGGTAGGCTGTGATGTTTAAATGATGCTCAGTTGGTACTAAGGGCTCCAAAGTAGGCCAAGAAAATACCCCCAGAGATGCTTTTCTGCAACCCTTGGTTGTAATGCGTAGTTATTTGAGTTACTGTTGCCTTCCTATCAGCTCAGAGTAGAATGGCCATTCACCTTTGACCTTTGCCACCAACAAGTCATTTTCACTCAATGAACTGCTGCTTACTGGATATTTCCTCTTTTTTGGATGGGAAACCCTTGAGTGGGAACATCCCAGTAGATCAGCAGTTTCTAAAATACTCAGACCGGCCCATCTGTCACATTCAAAGCCAATTAAATCACCTTTCTTCCCCATTCCGATAATCAGTTTGAACTTCAGCAGGTCGCCTTGAACATGTCTACATATTTAAATGCAATGAGCTGTTGCCATTTGCTGATTAGATATTTGTGTTGAGCAGTTGAACAAGTGTACAAAGTGGCCGCTGATTGTATGTTGTTCCCCATTAATAGTGCATTCACAGATGCACTATTAATGCACTAGAAAAGTACCTTCAAACATGAGTAATGTTTCGGGCATCCATGCCCTTCTTCCCGAAAAGTTACTCATTTTTGAAGGTACTTTTGTAATAAATTATCTTCCAGGAGCATTCCGGTGTACGGACTGTCTTCTTCTTCTCGTTACTATCTTTGTTCCTGCATCCCTTTAACTATTGGATGTGCGTGTTTGGCCTGTAAAGATCTACGTAAAAACTGTTCCCATCATGGCTTTGTGCACGTTGCCAAAGATTTCATTTGGTCTGCAGGACAGCATTATGTTACTTATTAAACAACAACCTTTCACCTGGCAAAGAAACGGAGCTCCTCCCTGATTAGCTTACACCCACTTCTGCATTTTGGACTTTTGGTGTCCTCGTGTTTAAACCAGTCATAACAGCAGGCAGAGAGGTCAGTCCCAGACGTTTCATACTGCAGCACAAATCAAATTAAAATGAGTAGCAGTACTCTTCAGGTGAATGTGGAAAAATGGATTGCAGAAAACCAGAATGCATTCCTGCCACCAGTGTGCAACAAACTCATGTAAGTAACACATTTAGTCTTGCTTTGACTGCATTCTTACTGTGCAAATGCTAATTGAATTTTACAGTTATTGAGCAATGTGTAATTTATATGAGAGGCTGATAGTCTGGAAGCTCATGATTTAGTGCACAGACAGGGGAACTGAGAGGACATGCACTGACATGATTTTAATTTGTCTCAGGCACTTCTCCCAGTTGCTAGTCATGTTTGTCGGAGGCCCTAACACCAGGAAGGATTATCACATAGAGGAGGGGGAGGAGGTGAGAGAAAAGTACTCATTTCTTCTTTCCTCATTCCAGGAGGCACATATGCTCAGTGAAAGCAGGAGAACCTGCAAAAGACAGTGTCCAGACTTTAGTTTTTGATTAGGTTCTTTCAGTTTCCTACATAGTTGACTCATTTCTCTCTTTTAGGACAAATTCCACCAGTGTTGCAATGCTTGGTCCCACTGTTTTGGCCCTAGCTGCTATTGGTTTTCCTGGGTCCCGTGTCAAAGTATAGAGAGTGTCAGCTTACAGCCACTTTCGACATTAAACGTTCACTGTTACTGAATCATGAAACTTGGATAAGCTTTTTAGTGTTGTGGTAATTTTTTACATCATCTAAAAATAGAGATCAGTGTTTTATGGACAGTTACACATAATTTAGTTGTGGAAGCTGCGTGCTTAGGCGCATGTCAAGTGTATGTATACAAACACACGGAGTGCGACTGTGAGCAAGAAATTGCACAAAAATACAGGATGTAGCAAAAATGGTACAAAATTAAACTCTGCTGATCCACTTCTACACATCCACCTGGCTACCTCATATACGGTGCTCTATTTAAGCTGTTTTAGCCACAGTTGCTACACATCTGTAAGCCACTTTTCACCCATTTCCTTTTCCTCTGCTCCTGCTGTATCTGACTTAATAACTGGCATTTCTTTGTCATTAAAGCCTGTTCTGTTAGGGGGTCCTCCTGCTGCTCTACCCACCTCTGGCTTTTCAGGTTTGCACATGAATGGGCGGCGTGGTCAAAGAATATAGAGTCATGCCATTAAAAACACTTTTGACTAAAGTACAGTAGGTCTGGACTAACAGTTGCCCCTTAAGACATATTAAGAGGCTAAATTTATTTTTACTTTTGAACCCTTGCAGTTTGGACACTCTGCATTATATCTCCCCCTTGGTTCTTTCAGTACTGACATACATTCTTCTTTCTGCCACCTACATTACCCACAATGAGACCTGACCAGTTGGTCTGAGATTTTTTTATGCTAATTGTGACTAACAGCTTTTTACACACTTGCTAATGCCTGCAAATAAATATTTATGAAAAATATTTAACCCACTGCTATTCTTTATTTATCTTTCTCTCCCTGTTTTACGTAGTTGTTCTACCAGCTGAAGGGGGACATGTGCCTGAAGGTGATTGAAAATGGCAAACACAAGGATGTGCACATCAAAGAGGGAGAAGTAAGATCTAATATGTTCTATTATTACTTTTTATCTTTGCTTTGCACACATAAACGGCCGTTTAAATAGAATTTAACTGTAAAGATACTTTTTAAATATAAATAAAACAAGAGTTTAAAACCTTCTAAAAGTAACTAAATGTGAATCAATAACAGCTGTGAAGTTATGTCCAAGACATCTTTGTATTGTGTTGCAGAAACATCACCTGAAGATGAAAAAAAGGTGGGCTGTACTCTGTGCAATACCAGTTTGCACCTCAAGATGGAGCAGCGAATCAGTGTAGTGTCCAGTCGAACATTATTCGAGCGGTGTTAGCATGCAGAGCACAAGGATTCCGATTTTGCGGGGGGCCAGAGTAATTTGCGCTGGGCTTGTAATTATAGAAATTAATGTTTGTAATACAACCACTTCTATTTATTACAAGCAGGTACACGCATGTGAATAAATGAAAAAAAACAATATATAGATATAGACACAGGTATGTAAACACCAAGATTCAAAGTGTAATTAAACAAATAAATAAACCGTCAGGTGAGCGAGAGCATGAGAGAAAGAAAGAGAGTTACACTGACCCATATCAGCAGAGAGAGAGCAGTGCACTCTGCTGTCAATTGACCAAATTTCTCAATAGAAACCACCTGTGCTTTCAAGGAGAAAATAAACAAGGCAGATATTTTACATATAATAATGTAATGCTGGTTGGGATGGACAACTGCACTAAAACTTCCTGTAAACAATTTTTCTGATCCAGTTCCTCTTACTAGCTTCCTGCTAATAAAAATAAGGAACTGCAGCATGCTTGTGTAATGACCTTTATCCCAGTTGGACATTTTTCACTGTGTAATTCCGCTCATTTTTGTCTCCATTTCTAGATGTTTTTGCTGCCAGCTCGGATCCCTCACTCCCCCCAGAGACAGGCCAACACTGTGGGACTGGTGATGGAACGGAGACGACTGCTCATTGAGACCGACTGCCTGAGGTTAACTAGTGTAATGCCTTCCCTTTTCCGCATTTTTTCTTAGACAGTTGTTAGCCGCATAAAATGATGGATGGGAGATTAAATAAAAAGAAAACATTTTTAGCTGGAATAAAATGTAGAATCTAAAAAAAAAACAAAAAAACAACTGAAAAGAAAGCAGGGAAAAAAACAAACCAAACTAAAATGACCCCCCCCCCCCCCCCACCCCATTTCTTTAATTAAAATGCATTCAATCACAAGTTATATCTATATCATCAGGGAATTTATAGAATCTTTATGAATCTTTGTAGAAAATTTCAATTAAACATTCTCAGAGCTGAACCGTCTTTACCAGCAGGTCCCTCAAAGAAGTGATCAGCAGGAGATCTGGACCATTTAAGACCAGCTTCAGATCATCAAAATTACTAGACTCCAGATGGCTCTGTCGAGCTCATTCCAGAGCATCTCTGTTGGGTTAAGATCTAGGTTCTGCCTGGACTGGTTCACATTTTCTGTCTAAAGTCATTGTGTAGTAGATTTACTCAAGTCTAACACAGTCTTTGTCGTGCAGTTTCAGCTGGCTGAAAACCTCCTAAATATTACCCTTTATAATACATTGAAAATCTGAACTAATTACCCGTGATGATTGCAAGCTATTTACACTTAGAGGCAGTAAAGCAGCCCTAAATTGTTATTCTACCTCAACCTTAGTGGTGATGTTGCCAATACTGCCCGTCCTACCATGGGTGCATCATTTGGACTGCAGTCTTAAAACGTAGTGTAAAAGGCTTTTTCTTTTGGAATCTCTGAGCAGGAAAAGGCTGAAATACAGAGTTGCTGATTTTTATGTTAGCCTGTGTTTGTGCTTTCAGATATTATGTAGACAACACCACTGACATTCTATTTGAGAGATGGTTCTACTGCGAAGATCTAGGAACCCAACTGGTGCCAATAATCAAGGAGTAAGGCATCTTTCCATCTTTACAAGTCTCCATTAGATCATGTTCTTTGTTTTAAGTTTATTGAGTTAGTTAGCTTTTACTTTCAGGTTCATGGCATCAAGACAGTGCAAAACAGGAAAACCTGATCCAAGTGAGTTGTTCAGACGAAATTGTGAGTCTGGTCTAAAGGCTAGTCCCTGTAAACTTTGAACTGGTGTCACTGTTGATCTTTGGATGGACAGATGAAGTCTTCAGGGAACCTCCTTTCCAGCTGAACACCATGAACGTGATGACACCCTTCTCCTTCAAAGACTGGCTGGACAAACAGAGGTCATCCCTGGGCAGTGGAAGGCCCATCGACATGTTTGGAGCTCAGTTTGAGACTGAGGTAAGAAACCTAATGTCAAATACTGAGCTTGTATGGGATGTATAAGAACTTCTTGGTCAGAGGTTTACATACACTTTTCATGGTAATGTCATGGTAGTTTGGGGCTTTTAATGATTTCTTTGAACTGTCTTTTCCAGGGTGGAATGATTGTACAGTATACATCTTTAATAACTTTAACTCTAATCCATACAGGGTCAAAAGTATACATATAGACTCAAATATATACATCCATTCACTTTAATTTTTAAGAAATGGTGCTGAAGGTGTTGCAGTGTTTGGCAAGGCCAAAGCCTTTTAACTTCTTGTTGGTGGACATGACTGACTACAACTGGTAGTTTCTCTTTGCCAGCTAAAAAGATTTGTTTGACAGAACTCGCTGGACTGACCAATTCTCATAACAGTGGGAAACTCCAAGGAACTCAGTGAAGATCCAAGAAGGAGAATTGTAAATTTACATGAGTCAGGATGGTCTCTTGGAGCCATTTCTAAACAACTGCAATTTCCAAGATCAACATCTCAAATAATTACAGTTGGCCAAGAATAACTGTTAGAAGGCCCAAAATGGTCACCCTCAGATGAGAGGAAATTGGTTAGGATGTTCAGGAACAACCCAGGAACCACTAAGGCTCAAGTCACTAAAACCAATAAGTCAATAAAATCACTATGACATTCATGCCCGTGATGAGCGTCTGTAAACTTCTGACCACAACTCTATAGTTAAGCCTATCTGGCAGAAAGGGACATTCCCTCCTGGCACAACATCAAAAATGCAACAACATGTTTTGATTGTAAATTTACAACTCAAAGGTAGCATTATTGTTGAGATAACAGAAGCAGATCAGATGTGTCAGATAATAATGGCAATAAAGAAGATTCTTTTTCTGCCTCTCCAACAGGCAATGGTGTTTGGACCTGGACTCACAGAGATGACAGCACCCCAAACTGATGTGTGGGTTTGGCAGTTGGTATGTGTGCAGAATTTGTCCCAACAGTCTGTCGTACTACTAAACTGCTATATCTAACCACGCTTGCCCTTCTGCCTCCTTCCAGCAAACGGTAATCTCTGTTCTTCTTCATCTCTTTCTTAGGAAGGATCTTCTACAGTGACTATGAAAGAGCAGGAATTCAGTCTTTCTGCAGGAGACAGTTTGCTCATTCCTGAGCAGAGCCAGTAAGTCATCATTAAGTTGTCAAACTCCTACAGTCATTGCACAAATTACTTGATAAAAAGTGTAAGTGAGCCTTTCAAAATATTCCAGGGAAGTTTTACACGCAGTGACTTGACAGTGATCTTTTCTGTTGTAGATACCAGTGGCAGAGGGGTGAGGGCACTGTTGCCCTGGTTGTGATCCAAAACCCCGAGCGGAAGAGACCCTGAGCATCAGCCCCCAAACCACACCTGCGTTATAATGCATGCTGGGAGGGGAGGTCATATTCTTTAGAAAGAGCTCTAGCAGTGAAAGGTATTATGTATAAACACGTAGGGAACCGCAAACCATATAATAAAGGTAAACAATAACCCATCTCAGTATTAATGAGCAATTAAAAAATGAAGCTGCATTCTCACATTCATAAATCACTGCATGTAATTGTATGAGTGCTGAGAGAAAAACATATAAATATCTATAGAAATAAAAATATGTGGTCTGAGTATTTGCCTTCTCCTTCTAAGTTGGCTGCTACAAGCTGCAGTTCTAGTGGCTGAAAGGACACAAGTTGCAACAAGTATCAAGAACATCACCTTGTTGTCAGATGAACATTTCCACAGAGTTGAGTACTTACTGCTTTTACAGTCACCTACACCCATTCTGTAGTTTCTTACAAAACTGACATATAAAACCTGGCATTGTTTCTTAAATCTTTTACCCCCTTGAAAAAAATTTGAATGGTTCCAGACACTGAAACAGTAAGCTGGGAATTTGACTCCATAGTGGGCTAGTCTGTTCACATTAGCCACCAGACTGCCAGACCCAATGCACTGTTTATAATGTGTCCTAAAATGCAATATCATATCATTACCAGTTAGCAACATAAGCCTCATGCTACAGTCCAACACAATAATACAAATCACTATCCTAAGGAGGACACAATCTTTGAAGGCCAACAATACAAAAGAAAGCTGAAAACAAGCCCAAAGAGACTTCAAAGTGGTCACCACCACTGTACAGGTAGAAATGGAGGCTACAATGCTACAAGCTTAACTACATCAGGATCAAAGTATTTAATAAGTGGTGTTGAAGTTAAGAGACATTTTAACTTGGCCTTGTCAAAATGAGCTAAATTTGCGAGCTTTGTGTTGGCGTGCTGTCTGTGCAGATGCCTACAAAGTGCTGATGTTATATTAGCAGTATAATGCAATTATTTCTGTCCCAGATGTTATTTACACCATTATCTTCTTGTGTGTTTATGCAATAAAAATAAAAGTAATGTCCACATTGCCACTCCTTCAAAGTTGTAGACTGCTCCATCTTTTCAAATCCCTGCACATTACAGAGCAATTTCAACTGGGCCATAATCAGTGTAACACTAATGCAGTTGCAAGAGGAAAAAAGGCATGTTTGATGTAGATGATTGAATAACAACATAATTACCTCCGCCAGGGGGCTTGTGTTTTTGGTAGTGTTTGCATGCGTGCATGTTATTCTGTCTGTAAATACAATAGCTTGAAAAGTTTTGAATGAGTTGGGTGTCACTTATAAGCTGCAGTTTTAGCAGCTGAAATTACTTCAAAACACAAGTTTCAATGAGTATGTGGAACGTAACCTTGTTGTCACATAACACTGTTATCACACCTACCTCAGCTTGCCAGATTTTTATTTTATCATCCCTGTATTGGAGAGGGGGTTTTCCCCAGGAAGTGCACAGATGACTGGAAATGATTTCAAAGCGTACTTGGCTGCGTGATTCATTGCCATTAAGAGCCTCAATGACTAAATGGTTCCCAGGTTAAAACAAATAAATAAATCAATTTTTGTAACTTGTTTCTAAGGTAGAAATGTTCCCCTTTGACCTGCAATTAAGACACCAAAAACACCCAGCTGGATGGGGCAATATCTACGATATGCTACAACACATACTGAGTGTTGGTAAGTGATTTTGACTGACCTGTTTAAAGACTGGCATTTTTTTTTTTTAGCATTTTAGCTGCAGTTGTGGACATTTCTCTTTTTTACTCCCCACCACCACATCTTCAACTTTTCCTTTGATTTACTATTTTCATTTATTTTATTTTCGCAGTGAAGCCATCTGTGGACAGCTTCGTGTTGAGTTATGTATATGAATTTGCCTTTGAAGCTAAACAGTATGTTAGCATAAAGTTTGCGTTTATAGAATGGGTTGCTGTAATAACTTTCTACTTTGAATGAGGCTAAATTTTCAAAGGAAATATTCAGACATTGTCTTCTAATGAAAAGTTGTGTGAAAATGACTGTACTGAAGCCATTAAACCTTCAACACCGAGCCGCTGATACACCTGTTAACACTCTTTTAACACCGAGCACATCACCGCTGACAGACTTGTGCAAGCACAATTTGCATTTCTGTAATTACGCGACTGTTTGTCCAACAGAAAGCTGAGAAAGTGCACCTCACAGCCAGCATGCGGTTAACACGATAATTTAACTCGCTCTGTTGCAAAGTCTGTGAACGGTGGGACATTTGAAACACTTTGCGCTAGTGATGAGTGGCTTATTTTAGCTTAGCATAAATCCTTCTTTGGAAAAAAATTTAAAAACATTTATTTTCTTCAAAGTTCAAAGCTCATTATTCATTTTTACATTTATTTTTCTAAGTTACTTCACCATAAAACTACACCATGTATTTCTTTATACAATTTTAGTTTTCCAAGTACCCAAATTAGCTCTTTGATATCTTTTGTTGATATTTATACTAAAACTAGCTAATTCGTTTACACGACTTTATATTTAACCGACTGTTGGTATCACGCTTTAGATAACTTTTCCTTATTTTTCAAAAGCAACACTACTCCTTAAATGCATTTAAATAGTCAGTTACATTAGCCTGTTAAAAACAACACAATAGTTCTTTTCAATATATGAGAAAAAACAAAACAAACTGAAAAAAAAACTTAAAGATTAAACTGAAAATCATATTTAGATATGAGATATGATATGACACAGGTCTGGCAGCCAGCTCACCAACTTTCTTTTAATATAAAAATATCCAAAACTCACAGTAGTGTGGTATTATTCCAATAAACATTGTCACAGAGTGTTTTGGAAGCACTTAAGTCCAGATCATTGCATTATCGGTTCAGTTGTGCAGGCTTATCCTTAAAGTGAACCTGATCACATGCTGCTCTGCTATAAAAGCTGCCACAGCCCAGGGAAGAGCATACTCCAGAGTTATCAGTCCTCCCAGGTTGTACCTATAACCTGAATAGTCCCATGGACAGGCTCCCAACAAACTGAGCCCCGCACCCCAGCTGAACTCCCATAAGTAGATGAAAACAGTGTAGGCCATCAGTCTCACAGTCAGTGGGTGATTTTGAGCCAGGAGTCGGGCCCTCAGCCTCTCCATGAGATAGATTGCTGTGGCATACATGGGCAGTGCCCACAGGCTGCTGTGACCAGGCAGCCTCCTGTCCTGGGTGCTGCACCAGTCCCACACAGCAGTGAAGGCCACCTCACAGAAACAGCCATGCAGCGCATACACATAGAGGCGAACGAGAGCAGGAACGGGGCGGGCAGGGCCACTGCCGTGCGGCTCTGCTGGGGATTCGTCTTTAACACTCTCTGTCACAAGGAAACAGAAATTATTTTTGCAAGCCATTCAGTATGTGGCAAAATGCCATGTTCATACCTGACGACCCTTTTAAAAAAAAAAACAAAAAACACTGCACAGCCTAAAAATGCTTGTTTGCTTTCTTATTGAGAGACAATGTGATGAGCCCATCAATTCCACTTTCATGTCTTTGCCCTAAATATGAATGGCAGCTGGTTAGCTCAGCTCAGCATTAAGTTGGCAAAGAGTTTTAGATCATTAACCTGTCTCTGTTTGTCTGTTATGCTATTTGTTTAAATTGTTTGACAGTTAAAGTATTAAAACCAGCTGTCAGACTATTTGTTTGCCAAGGGGCAATTTTTTTCTTAAAGCTGTCTGACTACGTGTCAACTAAATGAACAGTGACAACTAATGTTTACTGTGCCCAGCCAAGAATTGCATTGACAGACAACGCCCCATAAAATGCTTTTATTTGGTAGCATTTGTACCGTGTAAAAATAAAAATTGCACTAATTAGTGACCAGTAGAAGTGCTTCGTGAGTTAGCTTTGTGCTGTGTCAGGCTAGCTGTTTCCCTCTGTCTCCAGCTGTTCTGCAATGGTAAGCTAGCTTGTAAGTTAAATTTGCACATATATGTTAAGTAAAATGGCTAACAGCCGCACGGACTGCAAAGCGGTTTTAGACAAAGAGGCTGCAGAGACAGTAGATATTGTTAATCTACTACGCTAGGCTTCATAGCTTTTTTTTTTTTTTTTTTTTAGCAATCTTAAGATTTAGTCTATTTAGGTGATATGATAAATTTCTGATGTGTTGAAGCAGATAATTTCAGAAAACAACATTCACAAAATATCCACTTTAGCTAAGGGTGGCAGCTAGCTAAAGTGCAACGACCGCAGTTTAGTTTTTGCGCAACTTTCATGTTTTTGTGTTCTAACTTTTATCAAGTTTGATATTGGCCAAAAAATCCGATATTGGCCGTAAATAAAAATTTAAACAATCTAAATAATTGGATTTTAGTTTTGTGCTCACACGAGAATTATGCAGAGACACATTTAAATTCACGCATGGATGGACAGAGCTTCCTGGTCTGAAAAGTAAATAAATACTCATATGGAAAACCTAAAATGACTTATGGATACATTTTTCTACATTTTTGTATTATTCAATGCTCTCAATCATTAAGTCGTACAATATAAGCAATAAATTTTGCATTCATAATTGCTTTGAATAGGTGTAGAATCACGCCTGTTAAGTCTACTGATAGATTAAACAAAGTGTTTAATGTCAGCATTTTCTTCCCTGATTCCCATTTTAACATAAATGTTATTTTAAAAAATGACAACATTTTGAAAAGAAACATGAATTTTGTTGGATTTTGCACTTCACATTATAATACCTCCAGGATGCATTCACTTCCTCTTCCTCAGGGCACGCAGCACAGTCTACAGGCTCTTATGTGGATTAACTGGCTAATAGCCCTACTTAGCAAATTAAAGGCTTGGACAATATTCAACAAGTTCTCACTCTGTTATAATCATCTGCTAGGTGACTTTCAAGGCCAATTATTTGTCCTCAAACAATACAATCAGTAATAGTTTATCATTAGCACTGAATTCAACCCCATCACTTCACTATTCCACTCAGTGCAACTGAAATAAGGATGCAATGGCAAGTAATGCCACCTCAAGCCATAAAGTTTTTTCTTCTGCTGTCATTACAGATCCTTTTAAGATGCTGTTAACAGTTATAACTCACCTTGATCGTCACCTCGCATTCTCCTCACATTTAGTTTTCTTGTGTCCATTTCTGGTCGGCAAATGGGTCTCTGTGCCTTTGTAATCCCTTTGCTTCCCAGTGTGTGCGTGTGTGCGTGTGTGTGTAGGTGTGTGTGTGTGTGTGTCCTGGGCTAAACATTAAGCTGCTCCATGTTATCAGAGTGAGACAGTGATGTCCCCGTCACAGGCTGAAGCTGTGAACTGAGGGAAAACCCAGAAAGCAAACCTGGACCACCTGAGCAGCAAGTGTGTGATGTGTGTGTGTGTGTGTGTGTGTGTGTTGTGCACCAATCCTAGTATTGATCCTGCAGTGGCAGTTTGAATGTTTTAAGCATTCAATAAGTGAGCAATTAAGTGGAATGATGAGTGTTTTCAAAAGGGAGACACAGAAGCCCCATATAATACTGCACCTGAGTCATGCTGTGGGTCAGATTGACAGTTATCAGTGGGCCACAGTATCTGAGTATGTTAGAGAAACTGATCAGAGTTCATATTAATAGATCTGTTTAATATCTACATTATATATTAAAATTAAAGGATGGCATGTTGGTCGGTCAGTCTGCCACTTTTTCCAACTAAAATACCTCAATAAATCTGAAGTGGACTGGCGTGATATTCCGATATCCGTTGTTCCAAAAAGATAAATCCTTTTGACTTTACTCCTACTCACTACTTCTATAGCACTACGGACAGCTCAACATTTTCAGTTTTTGGGGACATTGCCTCTTCGTTAAGTGCTAAAATCTGGCACAAACATCTGGAAGAACACTAGTCACTTCAGTTTTCTCTAGCGCCACCATCAGGCCTAAATTTCTGCTTGTGCAGTCCTCGTTCAGGACTTTAATTGGATGCATACCTTTAAAATAATTAGCAACGATTAGCGTGATAACATGAATATAGAAAGTGAAAAGGAAAAGCAGTACACCCGACAGCACAGACTAATAAGTGTTGTCCAAGTATAGCCAACATTCAAATATTTTTATAGAGCTTTATACTATGTTATAATGTTATCTTTTCTTATTATAAAAATAAGATAGTGGAGTATACTCATTAACCAACTGACATGTTCATAAAGCTGACAATATACAAATAAACACATACTGTACAAATATGGATGCAGTGCTCTTAACAGCCTGATTTCACACATGCACACTACACACTGCAACCATAAAGTGTGTCTGAGAGCAGATGTGAGTCCTGACATGGTGCCACTGCTTGCGCTTGCGTGTTTGTTTTGTGTGTGCGCTAATAAAACAGTTGAATGAATGGCAGCCCTCTAGATCAGAGTCCAGTGATTCTAGCAAACACACGTTTGATATTTGCCAGCAAGAAATGACAGTGGATGAGACGCGTTAGTTCTTGTGGACCATGAAGTCAGGTATGGTGTAATCTAGCTAGATCAACAGATCTCGGTGTCCGCCCACATCAGTTGATGGCCCAGCTGATCAGCCTTCTACACATCCAACTGTGAAATCTCAAACAGGCCACATTATTTAAGCTGCCTCTGCCTGACCTCGCTGTGAATCTGCAAGCTGCTTTGCAACCTAACACTACCTCAGCTCCCCCCCTTTTTCATGCTGTGTTTCACTTATTCAGATCTCTTTTCATTGTTGCCTGCTCTGTTCTGTGCTGGGGTCTTGCTGCTGCTGTCCTTGCCTTATGCTTCACAGGTATGCATGTGGAAGGAAAGGAGCCAGAGCAGATATAAATTCCTGCAGAAGGAAATAGAAATCTTCCTTTGACTGTGGTGGTCCTGGCTGATTTGAAGAAGAGAAAAGCTCCAGTAAGATGAAATGGGATACGGTGTGACGAGTTTAAACAAGAAGTGATAGATCAGATGGGATGCAATGATATAAAGGGAGATGAGACTAAATGGGGCAAAATGAGGTGAAACTTGAACTCAAAGGCATCGCAGTTTTTCCATGCAGTGATTACTCTGTAGTCATTGTGACATGACACTAGTGATCTTATCACCAGAGTCCACCTGCATTTTTGACCTCAACTACACACATAAGAGGTTTAAGGACTGTGTCTTTCATAGTTGTGACCCTATCGTGTTGCCACATGCTGTTGCCAAAATTGTTGTAGTTCAAGTTACAGAAGATGCTTTCAAGACTACTTTTTACCGTGTTGGGCATTTTGTATATGATGAGATATCTTCAGAGTTTTACACATTATTCTGAAATTGTTCCACAATTCGCGGACTCATTTTTTTTGCAGATCAGTGAACCTCTGTCCACCTTTACCTCTGAGAAACTGCCTCTTTAAGGTGCTCTTTTTAAACCCAATCATGTTACTGACCTAGTGCTCAATGAATTAGTTGCAAAATGTTCCTCCAGTTGTTTCTTAAGAAGCAGTGTCATTGAGGTATTTTAAAATGCTATTTCATCAGCCTGAAATGCGCTGGCTTCCTTGAAATGCCTTGCTTACCTCACAGAGGTAATGCTAATTGATGTGAGTGTTGCAACGCTTACTCTTGAAACATTTATCTATACAAATGATTGCTTAGAGTAACTAAGTTGCCACTATATGAGCTCACCTTGTGTCACATCATTTGGAGAGGGATCTGCTGCTGCTTCTCGGGCTGTTTTCAAAATCAAAAGCCTTGCCTCATGGTGTTAAGCTATGCTGGGCTATTCTGGTAGACATCGTGTCACATCTACATCTACAAAACTAACAGGTTAACCGTTTGACTTCCCCCAGTTTGCTTTCTCTCCCTTTCTTTTCTTTTCTTGATACTTTTAATTTGCTTTCTATTGAGGCGCACATTAGCAGCCACCCTGATAGAACAAATTACTTAGAAAAAAAAAAAAAAAACAAATCACACATGAAAACAAATGCTTCAGTCCAGGCTTGCTATGGCCCCTCCCAACATCAGAGCCCTGAGCAGTTTGTCCCACTTTCCCTCCACTAAGATGTCCCTGTATGTAGAAAGAATTCAGAATTCTCTGCATTCTTGCTTATTACATCCCTTTAATGATATGTTCTCTCTTTTTGATTGATTGGTGTCTCTTTGTGGTCCTCATGCATAATAAGCAAATAATAGAAAGGTATCAGTGAGGTTATGAATGATCTACCCAGCAGGTCAAATACTTAATGATTCTCTCAAAATATTAAATATCACACCATTTTCTGACATATTTATTGTCATATAAAGGCAAGAAATGTGTCACAAAGGTGCTATTATACGTCACTATCTATAATACCAGAAGTAGTTAACGTGTAATGCCACTTCTCTGGAGCCCTCACAGCCCTCATGTTCTAACAAGCCCTCAGACAAACACAGCAGTTATAAACTGCCAGCGATCTTATCAGATCACTTTCAGTGCACAAGCTTAAGAGCTTCCCACATCATTGTCTTCATTTACGGAAGGCGCAAATTCAGTGTTGACTGTGGGTGAGTACTAAATTTTCTGTTTTATAACTGTTTAGGATTTATTACTATTTTTTTTTTTTTTTATCCACAGCATGTATGTAGTTATTAACACTGGAGCTCTGCAATACAAAAGTGGTAGGTGTAAGGTGAAATCATGTTTTTTGTGTTTAATAATATGCTGTCATAGAAAGCGAAGTGTATCTTTTATTAAAGCCTATTCATAACTTATAAATTTACAAAGTGCTGTTATACTGTATGGGAGATTCAGACCGAAAGTTAAAAAAAAACAAACCCTGCATGGCATGTAGATTTGCTTCAAAAAACCTGCTTTCAGTCACAGGATTTGCCTGTTTCTTTTCTTTGTAAGGATTAGATGTAACATCTAATATCTGATAACACTAGAATAATTCAGATATATCTCACTGATAGATGCTTTCGTCTAAAGTGATACAGATAAATAAGGCAGATCTGAAGCCACTGTAAACAATCAGGTGCTGGTGTTTTGCAAAATGTTGAACTTGTTGCATTAAAAAAAATTAGATGTTTTTCTTTGTACTTCTCTCTTTTAAATAGACACACGACCTGCTGAAAATAAGGAACCAAAGAGCTCAGAATGCACGCAACTAAAATGAATACAGAAAACGAGTCTTCACTACATTGCAGCCAGCTCAACAAAGATAAAGAACATGTATTCATGGAAGTAGGCTTGGCCATTGAGTTTCTGGGCCTGCCAGGAACCATAGTATCCTTATGGATTTTCTGCTGTTGCATGAAGTCCTGGAAACCTCACACCCTCTTCCTCTTTAACCTGGTTCTTGCTGACTTCTTGGTCCTCATCAACGTGCCTTTCCGCATCGACACCCACCTGCGAGGGAAGTGGGTGTTTGGACGGGCCTGGTGCAGAATCAGCCTCTTCATGCTGACTGTCAATCGCTCTGCCAGCATTGCATTCATGACAGCAGTGGCGCTTGATCGCTACTTTAAGGTGGTCCACCCGCATCACTGCATCAGCCAAATTACCTCGGGACGGGCGGGCTGGCTCGCAGGCCTGATCTGGGTTGCTGTGGTGGCCCGTGGGATTCCGCTGCTGACCGCTAACCTCTTCCACGAAGCAAGCGGCAGGTGTCGCAGCTTCAATTCCTATGAAAAAGACCCTGTGCCGATAACGTTACATTACATTGCCTTCATTGCAGAGTTCCTCCTCCCCTGGTTCTTGCTGCTCTTCTGCTCAGCACAGATAGCCTGCCAGCTGCGCCGCCGGCGACTAGACAGGCAAGTGAAGGGACGGAGGGCCATCAGAGCGGTCGTGGTGATCATTCTGGTGTTTACCTTGTGCTTCATGCCAAGTGTCATCACAGGCCTGGTGGCGGTCTACATCAAGACATTCTACCCCGATGACTGTTATTCCTACACTAAGGCAACCGAGCTCTTCAAGATTTGCATCGTCTTAACCTACCTCAACAGCGCTTTGGACCCCATCGTCTACACTTTCTCAAGCTCCATGTTTCGTGTTGCCCTTAAGAACTCCGTCTGCTTCAAGAAGATTTTCAAACCGGTCAGCAGATCAGCCCCCAACTCCTGAAAGGCCATGATAGATGTTTAAATGGAATGATTGGCTACTTCAATGGAAGTTTAGAAGCAGCTCATGCGGAAGATACTAAAGACTCCGATGACCTCTACAAGTAAGATGTGGAGAGTCCATGAACTGTTTAATGCTGCATTATTATGTTGTTACTGACTAAAAAACATTGTAAGGTAAACTTCATAACAGTATGCCCCAAACTACCTTCTACTTTGTTGAAATAGGCAAGTTTATAGTCTGGCTAATGCTTATTAGATAAAACAATGGAGAAGATTTAAGTAGAGAAAAAGTTTGCTTGAATCAGCTTCCTGCTATATTTGAGACGATTGATTCATCGGGGGAGTGTGTTTCTTGTGAGTGAAGTACTAACCTCTCCAGCTGCATATTTAACCCTGTGTTTTCACATTCATATGACACCTGAAGTTGCGTGCAAATGTTGTATGACATTAAGGTAAATGACTCAAGTACAGTTATCAGTTTGAACAGAGGTTGGTTGTATTACACCTCTGTGGCTCCATTTTTCATTGTATAAGTCATCAAATGCGGAAGAAACCATTTAAATGTCAAAACCTGCCGAGCCCACAGAGCTGCCAGACCCATAAATGTCTTGATTGCCACTATTGTAGAGCATATTTGTCAAGCTTGAATGCAACAGAGTTACGGTGGTTTGTAAACATGGAGGACGATGCTCAGATAAACAGTTGATCAGCCCATGAAAGCAGAAGTGGAGTAAAGATTTATGGTGATGTAGCAAGGAGAAGACAACAGAAAGTGGGATGATGTGGGAGAGCGCAGAGTATGGATACTGGTCAAAGCACCATTTTGTTACTGTAGTACACTAGTGCACATTATTATTGTTTCCACAGTGCTTTGGATACTGGTACTGTAGTCTACATATTGTTTCAGTTTTTTTTTTCCACTGTAGCTTTCTGTGTTGTCTGATTATTATAACAAATATTTTCACACATGCAAATGTTAAGGTTCCCTTTTTTTCAGAGTAGCTTGTAAAACCTTTGAAATCAGCAAATTAGAAAATAAGATATGCACTTCTACAGTCCACTGACAATCTGATAAATATCTAAACATCTCGGTTTGTACACTGTCAAAGGAACATTTTGGTGGCAATGAATTTGATCTTTTTGACATGAGTACAGGTCATCTGTTTTGTTTTGCTTCAGGTTTTTGCTGTTTTGAGAAATATGTCTTCAGAGCTGAGAACAGTCACCACTTTGTTCATTGTGCAATGTGAATATAATTAAAGCAATAAAACATGAATGTGGCATTGATTTATTTTATTTTTTAATACAGAATAAATCTATTTGTTGTTGCTGTTCTCAGATCTCCATCCATCAGCTTTACCCACTTCGCCCAGCAGAGGGTGACAGCGGGTAATAACCTCCCTCAGCTGCCAGTAAAGGATGTTTTGCAAATATCATTTCAAGGGGGGATGACAGCTTAGACATAGTATTGAAATGCAAACCAGTGCTGGGACTCGCTGTCACTCCTTTCCTTTTGACCAGACAGTTTCATCATCGTCACACCTCATGGTCACTTGTTTCAGTGTAACTAGAGCATACCTGTGCACTCTTCTGTTCTCATGCTATACCACCATGCATCCTTACACCTCTTTCACAGGTAGGTTGTGTCCCCACTAAAAGGTTTATCCAATCAGGTTCCTCCATGTTGTAATTCTGTACTCAAGCTCTATAAATATGCACTACAATCCTCGTTTTAGTTACTGACACCTGTGGGGTCAGCAGACACTGACAATTAGATGGACTTTACAGGGAATATTTATTAACACTGTAGACAACTGTGCTGATCATTTGCCTTAATGCACTAATGCCCCCTAGTAAATGCTATTACTGATGTGTGCTTGTGGTCTTTGAGGTGTCATTGTTGTTGTTGATGTAACTGTATGTGTGTTCCTGCCAGTGTTATCTAAGGCATAGATGACGTTTTTCATTTTTTTCATACACTGTTATTGTGGCAAACATGGTTCTGCATTTCAATAAAGAGGAAGACAAATTCAAAATAATGAAACTGCTTCATTCCTGTTCTATCATTGCTTCTGCATGAGTGGACACAGGGGCAGTTTTTCTCAGGAAGGTTCCTCAGTGAATGAACTGACCATGAAGAATCTGTGCGGCAGCCATAAGAGCTGGTCAAACTTTAAAAAGATTACTTTTACTTTATTTTAATTTATAAAGCACTTTTCAAAGCAAAGTAACAAAGTGTTAAAGAATAAAAAAATATTTGAAAGTTGAAAAACAGCTTCAATGGAAATAAAAACAATTTAAAGTTCAGTGGAAACAACGAAGTTTCCTCAGTGAGGAACAAGTACACACTCTATCCCACATCTTAAAATATAGATGATTCCAACACGACATTAGCAGTTTGAAAAAAGCCAAACAAAAAAAATAATCTTTATGAAGAGATTGAAAAGAGGCCACAGAGGTTTCCAGCCCAAAATCTTCAGAGAGGGAGTTCCACAGTCATGGGGCCCGAGCTGCAACGGCTCAATCACCTTTAGTGACCAGATGAGCCTTTGGGACCACAAACAAAGTCATACCAGAAGATCTCAGGCAGCATTCAGGCTCATATTCAATTCAATTCAGTTCAGTTTTATTTATTTAGCGCCAAATCACAACAAACAGTTGCCTCAAGGCGCTTTATGAAGTCAACAGTTTGCAGATGTAAGCAGGAGCGTGATTATAAGGCTTTAAAAATCAGGAAATAAAATCTTTAAATCAATTCTAAAACTAACAGGAAGCCAGCGAAGAGCTACAAAGACTGGTGTAATATGATTTCTCCTTTTGGTATGTTTTAAAAGCCTAGCAGCAGCATTTTGAATTAATTGTAGCCTGTCTATATGCATGCTATGTTGTGTTGTATGCCTGTTCATATTTATGTGAAAAATAGCACACACTAGAAAAAGCATTTCCTGCAGAAAATGCAGTGTGAATGCTGAAAGATTTTAGCTGAAGTGCCAAGAAATGCATGTACGAAGGAATATTAGGGCCACATTGAGAAAAAAAAAAGCATTTTGAGAAGAAAGTCCAAATTTAAATTTAAAGTCCAAAAAGTCAAAATACTATTTTGAGAAAAAAGTGCAGATTAAAGTAATTTTTAATTCAAACAACTGCCACACCACATCTGCTTAAGCCTCCAGAATGTCTTGTATTATGAGTTAGTGAAACTATACTTTAGAATCAGTTATAGTAACAAGGAAATTATTTTATTATTTCTCTTTTAGTACATAAACACGATGTAGTGTTGAGTATGAGGACGTTAAAGAGATGGTGCAAAAAGCTGCAAGGGCTCAGAAGGAAAAACCACACAAACTGGCAATGGACAGATGCAAGGATAGCGATGGTTGCACCTTTGTGCAGTACAAAAATCTGCAAGGGCTCAGATTGCATTTGAGCATTTAAAATGCAATTAACTTGCTTTGTGCTGCTCCCACTTGTTAATTGAGTGACGGGCCTACCTGTGTAACTGGAAAGCACCTCTGAAGCCTAGGCAGTAATCAGTCTTTGTGGACGTGTAGTTATAGTTCTCGAGGTGCATGTCAGGTTAGGTTCAGAGAGGATTTTCAGTTATGTACGTAGGACCGACGCAGAACTCTAAATCAGGCCTTATTATTTATTTATTTTAGTAATCCAGTATTCTATCACTTACTCCTTCCATTAATCAAGTAATCAGATAAGAAATAATTTTTCATATTAACAATTAATCTGCATATTTTAACTTCCGCATTGCAGATTTTTCACTGTTTGAAACAAACAGTGGTGGATGGAGCAGCTACAAAGTTCTCTTTTCTTCATGTTGCTGATCAGCTGTTGAAGGACCTCCAGCTGTTTCCTAGTAAAGGTTTTAAGGTGGTTACAGGAACAAGCCCTGCTGCTTTGGACGCTAGAAAAACGTTTCTCTTTGCTCCGCCTCTTTGCACTTGCTGCGCATGTGCAGACAAACCACATAAAACAGCTGCTGCTGTGTTTTTGTTGAAAACTGGGGGCTGCATATGCGTTTAACGCTATAATGCTTTTCATTCACAAGCATCCTCCAAATTACGTTTTTTCTACTGCAGGTCTATTTTTAGTCGCCATACAGGAATTAAAGCATAAAAGACATTTTTGACGGAGCCCCTCGGTACTGAAGGGGGTGGGGGGGGGGGGGGGGGGTTCCGGTGTTACGTCGATTCGCGTGTCCCCATCATATACTGTTTCCCTAGCGTTTCCTCACCGCCCACGCGGCAAAAAAAGCGCGTGCTTCTTCCGCGCACGTAACCTACGCACTACGGACACCGTGAAAGGTCAAACACAGGAGTGCATTAGAGCCATCAGATACGTTCCCCCTCGATTGCAACTACATGCAAATGACCAATTATGCAAATTACGCAATGACGTCATATAGCGACTTCTATTTTCAGCGGCGGAAAATTTCACGAATTTTTAAATACAAAACTTGACAGGTATGGCTAGAAGACTGATTACCCCTAGTTTGTGAGCATTTTTGCAGATATTTATTGATACAAGACCCAGACTAGAGGAAAGCTTAATAGTCTTGCTAGTGCTACGGGAAGAGAATATAATTATAATAATTTCAGTTTTCAGGCATCAGGAATGACAGGTTTTAATGGAACATGAGGGTTGTGAGTCTGCACAGCAGTGAAAACCTAGGCCATGTCTCCACAATATTTGCATGAGGGGTAATATAAATGAAAGGGGACCCATAATAGACCCCTGGGGGACCCCAGATGAGAAAAAAGCATAAGAAGATGAAGTCCTGTTTGTTAGATATGAAATAAACTAGTTAAAGGAGATAAAGGTCAAATTCAAATAGAGAGCGGCACAGAGTAAGCAGTGGACAGCAGATCATTTGAGACCTTGACCAGAGTAGTCTGTGCTATGATGGGAGCAGAAACCAGATTAAAAACTTAAAAGATCATTCATAAAATGAATCAGCTGAGCGGCCACAGTCTTTTCTAAAATCTTGGCAAAAATGGCAGCTTAGAAATAGGTCTAAAATACTTTTGCTTCAATACGTCTTCATTACTTTCATTAGGAGATAATACACCGGACCAACATTTATGAAAGGAGATTCAGAGTGAAGCGCACAGTTTGATCATTCATGTAATAAATGATCAATATATGTGACAAGTAGTGCTGATCATGCAAATGTTCATTGACAGCACATCTTCCATTTCATGCCACAACCTGATATGTTTAGAAGCTTTAATGACAGTTAATTTAAGGCTTGTCATAATTCAGTTTACACTGCACCCAACATTTATGTCCTCTGCTTAGGTGTTGCTGCTTTGCCTTACGCTGTTCGCAAAAAGCACCAAGAAATTCAGCCAGGGCTTTTTCTGCCCGCCACACAAGCACTTCCGGGTCACGTCGCTCATTTATGTCACTGACCGAACAGTGATCCAATGGAGAGCCAGAACGTCACTAAAACCTTGTAGCTTGTATCTGACATGTTTGGGCATAAAGTAAAATGTATTTCTATTATGGTGCTTCTCTTTGTACTATTTTGTCTGTTCTGCAACGCCGCTAAATACGTCTTAATAGCTTCTCGTGTAACAACGTAGGTAACAATTCAACACTGCTCAGTAAATCCTACGTTGCTCGTTATCGCCTCTAAAATATAAACGTTTGTGCCTCAATATAGAGAATCGATACAGCAACATTATAACAATACAGACTGCGAAAGACACACACACTCGGCCGCGTCAGGGTTATAAACGCAACTGCGGGCCTAATGTAGTGAGCTCCAGTGGCGCAATCGGTTAGCGCGCGGTACTTATATGACAGTACACTGTAGAGCAATGCCGAGGTTGTGAGTTCGAGCCTCACCTGGAGCAGCCTTTTGATACTTCACGTGTTTCATTTTGTATCAACAATGACCCACCTACACTATCATCGAAACCACGAGGTAATAAAAGTTATTAAGAAACACACTAAACCCGTTTAGTCATACTGTCATACAAAGTCTGTACATTGGCTCCATTTAAACTTAAAGATAATACAAAATTACATTATGGCAAACCCAGTTTTTAATCTGAAAGTCATTATTTATCTCTATCATTAATAGTTACATTTTATCTAAATCATAGTTTAACATGTGATTACAGAAGCATGTAGTATTTCGACACTTAAGTGATATTTCCCCCTCACCGCCAGTAGGCGGCAGCAGCTCCCCACCTTTGCGCAGACTCACTGAGAGGGAAGTGTGATTTTTGAGATGGTAACATTTTTAACATTATGTGAATGTATCTCAAACACTCTTTTTTAAAAATTTTTTATAAACTAATACTTGAAGTAATAGATGATCCCTTGAAGATTTGCTCATCTTTGCATTATAAATTTGATATAAAAAGTTTATTCATTAAACGTGTCCTGCCCCTCCCCTAGGCCTCACATTTAGGTCACTGGACCTAATTATTTCCAGTAAAGATCTTATTCTCAAACTCCTGATTTGAACACCGTAACACGGTTTAAACCTCACGTGGGGAATACAAAAACGGACTAACTGATCAGTGAGAAATGTTTCCTTGACATGACCTCTCAGCTTTTCTACCACTAGATGTCGTAGTTGTCCAACGTTTGGACTGAGCTGCTCTCCTTTTTACTGCCATTTGAATCTGACTGGCTATCTCTGCTGTTTGAATGAAAACAAGCCCCCCCCCCCCCCCCCACCCCCACACACACGTCTGTACTCTGTGTGTTCTCATTTGTCTGCACATTCTGCACAAGCTTGCACATATGGACGTCTGCATAGCTCGTTGTATTTTTAAAACACAGGCGAAACTGTCTTTTGGAGTGAGTCATCTGACTGCTCCTTTGGAGGTTCATCTTTTCTGCACATTAAAATGCGTACGAGTAGTGCAGGGGGAAAAAAAGTTGGCAGACTATATTTGCAGTGTTATAAAAATGGGCGGGTAGGGGATAGATAACGATGCGATGCAAAACTCAAATCATATGCATAAGATTGTAGCTGAAGTAGAAAACAGTCTACTCAAAGACTTGCACCATGAAATTTAACACTGTTCAAGACATTACCCATGTCTCCTCCAGTCCAAGCAAACACACTTGTTAGTTTGTCTTACATTTTCATTGCAGTGCCTATCATCACCGCAGCATGCCTGTTTGTCCAAACATTTGCAGGAGTGTCCTTTCATTCGGCCAGTGTTATCTTTTCACCCCCTTCTCCCCTCACTTAAGCATCCAGTGAGAACCAGCTTTATTCTCTCAACATGTGCTTTATCTATATTAGAATAAATGTGTCGGAGCAGGAAAAGCAAAATGGTTAAGTAAACAGTGATCTCCTGTTATCATTAGAAGATAAGCAGCAATACTATAATTATGTGAGAGGAACTGTGATGCAGATAAAGAAAATAGCAGCACTGAAGCTAAATGCAGTCAATGCAGTTCATACTAAATCATTAATTTAATTCTATTTTATTCATGTAGCAGTACTTCACAACACTTTGTTTCGACATTAGAATATAGTAGTTAGAGAAAACAGAAAAGGGAGACTATGACCAACCAAAAGCACAAGGAAAACATATAAGCTACAAAACAGTTTTAAAGTGTTGGCTCAGTGCCACTAAATCTATGTGCTACAGCAGTGGATCTCAAACTTGATTAGCCCAAACACACCAAAGGACAAACCGGAATGTTACGACACACCTACTGTCATATTTGCACCAAAATACCTCTATGTCATCTGACATGACGACAGTTTTTCTTCTGATTGCATTTTTATATAAAGGCACTCGACAGCATGTTTCCATGTCAGGATCTAGCATGAGGCTTTTATTTGTAACAGTGCCTCCATGGGTCAACAGTCTCATTTCCTGTTCAGATGAAGCACTCTTGAAAAAGGCCAAGTTTCTCTCAAAAGGGCTGTTTTGATTTTCAGGTGCCCCTTAAGCTTGCTCGACGCCATATTAGCATCAGCCAGCAGGATGACACACTTATGTGGAGGGGTGTGTGCATAAAGTGCTGATACACTAGGTCAGCATTTCATGGATGATATTCACAAAATTCTCATATAAGAGATGAACAAAGTCACTGTATATATTCTCAGTTAGTTTGTGTAGACTATTTGAAGCCTGGTGTTTTCTTGGTTCTTCTGAAACTTGATAATATATTTGGATAAGAGGGATAAGGCTAGCTAGCTGACATGGTTAGCTAGGTGCATTTGCAGTTCACTGTAATATCAAAGGTCACGCTACTTTTGGATTTGGAAAAGCAGACTTTATCCTTATGTACTTACCAGGAAAAACGGAGCACATAACTCCTTGGAGTTTGATTTTTAAGTGCACGAATGTCTGAACAAGACAAAATGAAAACTGTCAATCAAAGTGGGCATTTTAATGGCCTGTTTTTCTGTCAGGTTGTAAAAAAATTATTATTTAACTTTATAGCTGGTATTTCATCATGGGCGTTTGTGGGGATTGACTCACTTTTTAAACTAGCCTCAACTGACCATTCAAGATAACTGCAGTTCTTGATACTTTGTTGTCTTCATTTTTCAGTCACAGATGTTTCTCCTTGGAGTCTTCTTTAATTCAGCTTAATAAAAGCTTGGAGCGTTAGCATGGGGCCTGATGTCACTCAAAAAATGTAAAGGCTGCTACAGTACCAGTGCAGTTCCCACTCTCGCTCAACATAATGTTTGGCAAAATATAAGCAAGAGTCCCACCGTCCCTCAGCTTAGCATATTTTGACATATTAGCATGGAGCCTTCTGGGCTTCTGCCACATAATCTAGTTTATGTTGAGACAGAGATATGGCACTGGAATTAAAATCTGGTATACGATGATGGTATTGGTATGGTATAAAGATCTGACAGTTAAAATTAAAGGTTATTTACATACAGGTCCAAAAATAATTGCCCAAATAACCAGACTTCAAGATGGATGCCAAGTGATGAGACTTGCCTCTAGAAGGACTTTGGCTGAGGTGTTAGCATGGATCCAAATGTCATATTTTTTGTTTGATTTTTAAACATTAGGACATTGTGTAACATGATGCATGTCATACTAGCAGCTGTGCAATATTACACACGCATCTTTTGCATTCCATTTTATATGTTTGAACAACCTGTATAGTATCGTTAGTACTGGTAGATTAACCAACACATTCCACTTGGTGTACTGTCTGCGAAGTAAGCAGGTCGCCATGCCTTTATCGGCACAGTAGCTTTGGTTTGTTGGGATTTCAAAGCGGAGTGATTTAAGTGATTTAAAGCTTGCAGGTGTGTGAGTTCATGAGTGTGACTGATATTCAACAGTGAGAAAATAAGTGATTGGACAAAACATCTGATGTGAAAGGAAGAGTGGTGAGTGTGATGATGAGAATAAACAGCAAATAGCAATAATTGCGAGTCTGTGGCAAGACCTTGGATGTCTCCTCTGATCTGGCTTGTATGCACAAATCAGTGCAAAAATTGGCGTGACCTTTTATGATACAATATCCTATTAACCATCAAGGCTTTTATTGGATACACGCTAAATACATTTCACACGACTGCAATTTATTTATCTGTTAAGACTGCCAACTTTAGAATGATTGCTTCCCACAAGAAGCGCTGCAGGAAGATCCCCATGCAGTGAAATTCCCTCAACTTCAGTTCAGCGTTTCAATTTTGAAATGCATCTTGCGGCACTATATTAGGATCTTTAGATCCCTTGCTGCCCCTGGGCTGTTACTAACCACACAGCTATGTGTCACAAGCTGTAATTCACATCTGTCTTTGGTTAGCAGTGAGTGCTCACTCACTATCTAACTGTCTGACAGCTCCCAGGCCCAGCTGTTATGTATTGTGGCCCGTGGGCTCTGCTGTTCATTACGTGTGAAGGCATAATTATTATCATTATTGTTTTGTTTTTTTCTTCCACTGCTCTCTCAAACCCGGAGGGACTTTACTGATGGAGTGCCTGTCAAGTCACCAAAAGGAAATGATGTCATTTTTCCTGGCTGTGCACCAGTGAAACTTCAGGTCGAAGGTGTGTCTTGTCAGAAGGGGAGATGTGTGTGAGCTTGATTTGACCTACAGCCAGGGAGGGCTGAATACGTTTTTGAGGAGGACGTGAGATAATGGTTTGTTCCTGGGAAGTCAATTATGTATGTGACTGGTCTTTCAGTGGAAGTGTGTGAATGTTGGGAGTCATCTGGTGAAGAAATCCCAGATGTGCTATTTACATTTTTTTTTTTAAACTTCTGCTTTCCCAAGGTAAACTGTGAATGTCTCCAGCACTTTGTTATCATCATCTGAATCAGCAGCTGATAGTTTGCTGGTGTGTGTGTCTGTGTGGCTGGAAATGGGGCATTGTGTAAGAGATCTTCAGATTGAAAGTAGCACAACAGCAAAGTCGCACAAAGGGCTGTCCTCACAATATTATGGTAAATAATATTATTTACAAAGTGCTAAGCCACCATTTTCCAGAGTAGAGTCAAAAGTAATGACTCCTCCCGCGTAAAGGCAAAATGGCCAAGTTGTGACCTGCCGGATCGCCGGCGCTCCCGACTGCCAACTAAATTTAAATGCAGGTAAAATTGCAACCACATATGATAGAGCAATAAGTCTTTTTGCATATAAAACACTTACATATCATGCATTCGACGTGTCCCAGAACGCTGTATCCTTCCTCTAACGGGTTTGCAAAAATTGCGTAGAAAGCGCTAACAACAAAATGTGCTCCATTGCACTTTATCATTTTCATTAGCATGTACAGCTATAGCATTTCTGTATGTAGCATAATATGCAGATACAGAAAATAGTTTTCAGTTTCTTTGTGGGTTAGTGCACTCTTTAGTTACCTTATGTAGTTATTATGGATTTCCTTCATACATATTATTATAATTAGGGTTCTGAAGGTTCTATTGATGTATAGTGAGTTGAAATATTCCACATGATGGTACTACAGTATGTATAACTGTAACGATATGGTCTGGCAGACTTGTCTTATTATAGGTCTCAAAGGCTACAGCAGGAAAGTAATTCTGAGGTTGTCCAACTTTCTCACCCCAACTGTTCCTTGAGAAAATGGTGGATTGTGCCCTCTGAGCAGGTGTTCCCAGGTCTAATACCTTGAGTTCTTGTCTGCCAGTGGTGGTAAATTGGACAGTGAGATGGTTAGACAGACAAATGCAGTGTCAGCAGTAATGCAGACATTGTACCAGATTGTCATGATGAAGAGAGTTCCGAGTCGGAAGGGAAAGCTTTGGATTTACTTACTGTGTTCCAAGTACTATTTGGTCATGAGCTCTAGGGAGCGATCAGAAGAACAGGATTGTGGATACAAGCGGCCCAAATTAGTTTCCTCCACAGGGTGTTTGGACTCAGCCTTAAAGATAGGGTGAAGCCTCACACATCAGGACTAGATCCACATTTTCATGTCGAAAAGGGCCAGCTGAGGTGATTATGATGCCTCCTGGGTTTTCCAGGCACATCCAGGTGGTGGGGAAACCTACAGGTAGACGTAAAACTTAAAAAAGTGTCTTGGCGTGTTTTGGGATTAACAAGGCAGAACTGGAAAATTATACTGGGGAGAAGCAGGTCTAGCATTCCCTGATTACCCTTCTGCCACTTCCATGGATAAGCTGAAGAAAATGGATGAACAATAAGGCGAATATGACTAAAAGATGAGCCTGTAATCAAGAGGATTACACTACAGCCAGAGCTGAGTTAGCATCAATTTATTTTAGCAGCACTCTTATTGAAACAAACTTCTTATGCCAACAAAGTACTTTCATTTATTTTCAGAACTCTGGCTTCAAACAGCTGTGGTATTAAAAGGTACAGACCTGGATATGTACTGAAGTTCTGGCAGTTTATTACATAGAGTAAAAAGAAACATTGTGACTAAATATTATTTAATGAACTTGATTCTGTCAAAGTTTCCCAAAGCTTCTGTACCACAGCACATTTCACCTTCTGTATTATCATAAATAATGAATATCCAGAGTCTTCCCCACTGATTTTGTCCTTGCATTGATGTATATCTTGGCACATTACTGCCACTTGCCACAGTGGACCAGTAACATTGGTAAGACTGTGTATTGTGTCACTTGCAACAGCTCATACAACACTGCTCAAGAGGGAACCTTTACCTTTCCTTATGAACACCCTGCAGAGGCTGGGACATGTTTGCCTTTTATAGAAGTATTCATATCTTTTGAACTTTACTCCTAACCATTTAGGGTTGCATTTTGGCCACATGCTAAGCAACTATAGTTTAAGATTTCCTGTTATAATGCTCCCTTTCAGTATGCCAAATAGGTAAAAGCTCCATACAAAGGGGTAGATGTGAACCTACTGCTAACCCTCAACAGGTCATAGGTGGAAGTTTAACATCTGGTTAAAATCAAATCGCTTCCTGGATTGAACAATGTGATTTATCTACTTGCAAATTTTAAATATTGCACTCCATTGAATTTTCTGTTGTTGCCCACATGCTCAAATACATTTTATGTTTGAAGGAAATGCAAGGATCAGATGACTTACTCTACAGTCCCATATTTGCTCCGTCAAGTTAATTAGAAACTAAAAATAAATGTGAGGACGCCAGGTTTTGTAATTTGTGCTGCACATTCTCACTCAGGAATAAAGAAAAGTGAGTCCAGCAGCAGGTTGGAGCTGGAAAGCCTGTAACAGTAGTCCAAGTTTTATGTGGACTGAACACTGTGCTGCACCCCAGGAGCCAGATGCACTTAAGAAGTGAAGAGTTAACAAGTGTGTGTGTGTGTGTGTGTGTGTCTGTTGGGGACAAGGGTGTATAATGCTAGCTGGCTGTCATCCCTGCTGCACCTCCTTAACCTAATTAAACATCCCTCCAACAGGCTGGCTCCTTTGCCAACTCCAGTCTGTCGCTCTCTGTCACACACACACGCACACACACACACACACACACACACACACACACACACACACACACACACACACACACACACACACACACACACACACACACACACACACACACACACACACACACATTCTTCTTGGAAATTACAGTGGATTTAAAGGATTTGCAGCACTTCGCTCCACATTTACGGCCTCTTGGGTTAGATATGCAACATGTTGTATGAATCAGTGTTATAGATGCACATGAATGCATTCATTTTATGTTCAGGAAACTATTTCACTCTCATAACTGCCAGGAAACTTGAACCACCTTTAGTTCTGCATCTTCCTATATATTCCTAGCAAGATTTAAAGCTCTCATTTCTCCAAAGGTTGCATCGGGAGTATTATCATCCACGTTGGAGGGTTTGTTTGTATCCCACCCTCCGCCCCGCTCCCCTGGACTTGGGATTCTGGCCTAACAGTGCCTGGTGAGAGACCACATCCTCTAAGACCGGCCTGCCCATCCAGATATATGTCACATGTATGGGAAGGTGGGGGGAGGTGTGTTTGATTTATGTGTGCAGAGAGTCCTCTGGAACAGGAATAGTGTGCGACCTGATGAAGGGCCAGAATCTCTAAAAAGGTCCTTCCTGAGAGTTGGAGCCAAGCAGCACTCTGGGTTGGACTGACCTGAGATCACTGCAGGAAGAGGGATGAGAGTTTGGAGATGTGAGTCCTCACAGTTGTCTCCTTCATTGCTGTTCTATTTTTTCCCATGAACAGTTTGCATAAGCAGATAAACACGCACATACATGTGTAAGATCTCTAAAGTCCTTAAAACATCTGTTTTTACCACATAAACACACACACACATACACACACACACACACACACACACACACACACACACACACACACACACACACACACACACACACTTCCCTCCGGTCACCATGACTTGTGTGTTTGCTGCTTTGTTGCTATAACAAACACCATAATCTTCATTTTGGCATGAGCCAGGTGCATTTCATCAGTCCTCCAAATTCTTAATATGGAGCCGATCATTTATAATACATCCATTGTGTCCATTTTTGCTCGCTGTGTAACAACGACAACATGAGTCAGATACGGATAGCATAAATAAGAATGATGACCTTTGATAGAGGAAGCAGACTGTCTGATCCTGTGCCAGTGTGATTGTGTACTCTACCTGCTGCGCTGCCAGCTTAACGTCACTGTGGCCGGAAAAGAAGGGAAGGATGCCTGATTAGTGTGTTTGTGTATTTACTGTATGTGTTGGAAGGAATAGGCATCTGTGTGTATGTGCGTTTGGCTAAGTAAAGGCAGTTGGCGCGGCTGGGCATATTCTAACATGTTTTTACAACCGAATACATAATCTGCTCCTTCTCTGATGTTTATGTGTAGTTTTGTGTATAAAATGACAGCATATGGTTCTCACTATTGCACGTCAAGGTTTCTTATTTAGAATATATAAAATGTGTAATGGGGTAGGACTGTCTGTGAGGGAGTCAAATGGGCCTGTTAGGATTTTTGTGTGTGTGTGTGTGTGTGTGTGTGTGTGTGTGTGTGGTGGTGGTGGTGGGGGCATTGCAAACAAATCAATGAGTTATTTGTAGGACATATGGATGTCATCCCAGAGACACATGTGCATCTAGGGGCAGAAAGCAGCACTTCACTTTAATCCTGTGCCATAAAATGAATCCCTTGCACGCGACTGTAAAGTACACAATTACATGAATCCAACAACCTTAATAAATGCTGCTCTGTAAGATAGGAGTGCAGAGTATGCTGGCCATATGGTTTCTGGCCCTTGGACATACTTACCATTATTGGTATGAGATACCTCTGTCCCCGGCTCTGGGCATATCAGCGGTAGACTTGTAGCATGTTAGCTTAACTGGACCTTGTCCAGCTCTCCATTAACATTTTGACCACCGCTACTAATAAAACACTAGAATTTAATTTTTCAAAACTGAAACAAAAACTTCTGACATGGGGGTGGGGGGTGGGCTGGAACGTGTCATAGGGCGAGAGGCAGGGTACATCCTGTACAGGTTGCCAGCCTGTCAGCCTGTCCCAGGAGCAACACAGAGAGACAGACAACCATTCACACTCACATTCACACCTATGGGCAATTTAGGATTTGCCAATGCCCCACTCAGCGTTGTTATGAGGGAGGAAACATCCACGGAGGCCAAAAGTTTCATTTGTACTAAGCTGTTTTTTTCTTTTAATGCAGTAAAGTTATATATTGGCGGTCTGTGTTCCACTTTGGCTTCATTCTTCAGCTCCAGAGCTCGCCCCTTGGCTAAACACTCACCAGACACTTTACTAGGTACATCTTGCTAGTACCGGGTTGGATGTGCTTTTGTCTTCTTGATTCACCTACACTTTGAGTCACTTTGAGACTGCTGGATGATTCATCCACCTGATGGGGAACTTTTATTTGCTAGCTTTAGCCATAGTGTTCGGAGTATCCATAGTGAGCCAAAGCTCACCAAAGATTACAGCATTCAATTTTCTGAGGAGTGTTTTGTGTTACTTTACAATACTTTTGTAACACAATACTTGTCTTCCATTGTAATATGCTCTACTTTCCTCTCAATCCTAGTAACAGTTGGTGTGCTGGACCAGATCAATTACAATGTGTCGCCAGATAAGAGAGAGACTGCAGCTAAAGAAAGCAAAGCAAGAAATGATGTGACACTTGATGCATTTAGTGCTTTTTATTTATTTTCAAAGGTTGGGCTCCGATCATATCCAGCTGCTGGCTTCGAGCACAGCTGCAGCTGCTCTTCCTGTGCTGACCGGTGAAGCTGGGGCTGAGTTTGCGGTTATCGTTCAGACTTCTCCTGCTTTTCTTCTAAAAAGCTGGCTACTTGCTATCTTACAAGTGTTGATTGCTTTACACTGAGAGCAAGATGCAAAGAGTAGCAGAATGCACTGCTTTTATGTGGTTTAATTAGGCGGAGGGATGCTAAGAAGAGGACATTTATTGTTATTGTTGTAAGGGCCGGGTTTGGTTCAAATCCAGTTTGTGCTTGCTAAATGCAAGATAAAGCCAAGACCCAGGCTCTCTCTCTTTCCCATGTGTTCTGCACATGGCTCTATTGGCGTCTCCTGTTGGCAGACGGGGCAAAACCCAGCATGTGTGTCTCTGCCTTAGTCCTGTACGTTGTGTGGATCTGTCGGCACCCAGCCTATCACTCCTCGTGGGCACATGAAGGGCGATATGGTGGCTGGGGGCTGGGAGCTGCTGACATGACTGCCCAGTTCAAAGAGATCGAGCGGGAGATGCAGTCAGAGAGCGAACACTGCAGCCTTTATATTCACCTTGGCTGAGCCTGGGAAAACTCTGCAGCCGTCTCCCTCCACCCAGTGTGGTTACAGGCAGGAAGGCAAGTGGACTTACAGGTGCTGCATAGTACTGCTCAGGCACTGTAATATGCCAGAATATGAGATCTGTCCAAACCCCCCCCCCCAAAAAAACTCTCAATATCCCATGTATTTCAATGAGAGCTAAGCGCTGATAGATGGCACAGAGTGGCATGTGTTGTGTGAAAATACTACAGGCCAGTCTCTTGCTGTAAAAGAGATCTTGATGTTCCCATCAGAGGCAGAGCTTAGAACTCAGGCTGAAAACTCATGTTTTCTGGCTCCAGGTTGTCATCCCCTCTCTGACCTCCTCCCATGTAACACCAGGGCTCATATGTTGGGTACTGCAAGTGTATCATATGGAGTATATCTGAGTTCTGAGGGATTCAGAGGTTTTTCCAAAAAGGGGCAGTTTAAGGCCTTATAGCTGGACTGAATATCCCTCTTCCACAGCCATAGCAACATTAAAGGAGGATCTACAACCCTGTTAAAGGACCTCTCACACGAGAATCTCAAAGGAAAAAAAATGCAATCATTTGTAAAACATTTAAAGCCTGTATTTAATTGGCAATACTTTCACTTCTCAGTGTTAAATGTTGCAACTGAGAATTTTTATTGTTTTTTTTCTAAAATGTGTTCATTTTCATTTTTATGCCAGTAACACATCTTTAAAAAGTTGCAACAGCACTCTGTGAATGTTTGGGAAATGAAGAGACCAAACGCTGTAGTTTGGAAAGCAAAATATTTTCCCATCTTTGCTTGATACAGAATTTCAGCTGTCAATGTGTTTTTGGCCTCCTTTGTCATATTTTATGTTTCATAATGCACCAAATGTTGTAAATGAGTAACAGATCTAGACTGCAGACAGGCCGGTTAAGCACCTGGGCTCTTTCTCTTGAGAGCAATGCTATTTTATTATATGTACTTTGGTATTGTCTTGCTGAGATAAGCAAGGCCTTCTCTGAAATAAGCATTGTTAGGATAGCATGTTCAGCATTAATGGTGTTTTCACAGATGTACAAGTTTCCCATTTTCACTAACGAAACCCACAGCACGGGTGCTGGCTTGTGCTGACCACAAGTCGGATTGTTCCACTTTTCCATGAT
Organism: Archocentrus centrarchus; assembly: GCF_007364275.1. Taxonomy (NCBI): domain Eukaryota; kingdom Metazoa; phylum Chordata; class Actinopteri; order Cichliformes; family Cichlidae; genus Archocentrus; species Archocentrus centrarchus. Next base: position 27,783,195 of record NC_044360.1, on the reverse strand, counting down.
TTGCACAGCTGCAGCACTTTCATGGATAGAGCGTGTGGGTGCTGTGTGCAACTTATACAGCGAGTCATAAAAAGACAACACTATCAGTACAGATCACAAGTTTTATCATTTTACTTCCTGTTTAAGCACGCTGCTGCCATCTTGGATTGTGGGTTGGTGTGGCTGCTCTGACTTTCCGAATGGGATGTCTGATATGAGGGGGCAGTCCAGCTAAAAGTTCCAACTTTTCAATTTAAAATGGAGAACAGTATGATCCTCCGTCCATCTCAGAAAGGCTTAGGCCCAGAGAAGGTGGTCATGTTTCTAGGTCTTAGAACAAAATTCTCAGTTTCAGCATTTTATAAGCTGCCTCTCTTCTGTTTTGAATTAAAAACAGGCTTGAAATGATTTGACAGTCATTGCATTATGCTCTTATTGGCATTTAGAAAGCATCCCAACTATTTTGGAAATGGGGTTCCGCATCGGCCAGGCACACTTAAAAAGTTTGACTTGAAAAAAACACACATGTAGTAAAGGCAGGACACGTGCATGAAAACTTATAATTAAAAGTGTATCAGTGACCGTGGAGAGGAATGAAGTCACTGTTAATGCTTTTGGTTCAGACTCGTAAATAAGACCAGTGGTTGTCAAACCCTTTCTGTCATGCCTCCCTTCAAAAGCCTAACAGCAGTCATGCCCCACCACCATAGACTGGGGTGTGAGTTACATATGTAAGTGCAGTATTATAAATTCTGCGTGACTGGAGCAGTTGTGTGTGCCAAGTTTTGAATGCGTTTGTTTGGATTTGTCAAATGGGCGTGTCCAAATTTAAACAGTGCATGAAGTTGCTCTTTGAGGTCTTAAAACTGGAATTTGCTGACATTGGCAGCAATGCCAAAGATGTTGCGTTACCAAGACAAATGGCAAATGGTAGCTGTGATTTGTTAAGCCCATTCCTTTGCATGTGTTACCGCTGCATGCTGCCATGACAGGTGTTCTTTACCTGCTTTTTTAGAGTGGTACATACATTAGCAGCCCAGTTAAACAATGATGATTAAAGACTAGTTTTAATCCCTGATGATGCCAGCCAGTCCATATGGATTCTAGGTCACTGTAGCACCCACTCTGGGACCAACTGTGCATACCCTTGCTTCCTTTTCAGCTATTTTCATTTTTTTTATTAAGGTCTGCTCTTCATTGTCGTCATCATCTTATTCATCAACTGCTTCCTCTCCTTTCTCACTCTGGCACATCCACTAGCATGGCATAGCTTCATTTTCCATTGGCTCCATGCTGCGGCAGCTCGCTAAAATGCTCCCACTAGTGTTATTCCATTGGCTCTCTATGTAGCACCATTCTTCTCCGCCCCATATACAGGCTGGCTATCACCTCCAACTCTCCACGCTGGACGTTTACAATGTGCAGGCCATGCACTCACACCTGGCTTTAGATACTGTTATACTTGTTGCCCTGCCATCCTGCCTCTAAGCTGCAGTGCAGTGCGACTATCCTCCCCCTTCCCTTCACACGAAAACGACCCTCCAGGATCTTTATTTTTCCTGTATTTTATTTTAACATATTTTTATGACACCGTTCTTAGGGCAGACTATGATAACACTTGTTGCTGGAGTGAGCTTAGGTGTACATTGGCAGGGTTGGGCAGGTGTCACTCAGCGGGCCCTTGCTGTTTTATTAATAGAGTCTTATGTGTCGATGCAGACAGCTATGAATGCAGCTATTCAGCAGAGGAAGGGTTAGAGAGCAAAGCGAAGGAAGCTGTGTGTGTGTGTGTGTGTGTGTGTGTGTGTGTGTGTGTGTGTGTGTGTGTGTGTGTGTGTGTGTGTGTGTTTTGTAAGGATTGGCCAAGGTAGGCCAGTATGGTGTGCCAGTGTCTGATGTGAAGGATCCAGGGGGCATCAGTTTTGTGTGTGTGTGTGTGTGTGTGTGTGTGTGTGTGTGTGTGTGTGTGTGTGTGTGTGTGCGCGCGCGCGTGTAAAGGGAGGAGAGAGGCTGACATCACTCCTTCCAGAGCTCAGGGGGTTGTTATTGTTGCCATTCTTGGCTTAGAGGAGCCGGAGCCACAGCTATGGAACTTCACATCACAGCGGCTCTGTCCTTTCCTACTGTATACACAAACACATATTGATGGAGACTGGCATACACATTCTCACACATACGTAATTATGACAAAAGACCAACACACACACACACACACACGCACGCACACACGCACACACAAGCAGATAATTTCCAGTTTAATTACAGAGCAAAGGGCTGACACTGCTGCATTATCACTCCTGGTGAAACCGCCAATTACAGATCAAGATCAGCTGTAAATTGGCCCTTCTTAATAAGTTAAGGCTGGGGGGTAGATGGGGTTGAGGGTGGGGTTCAGCGTGTGCCTGAGAAGAGCATAAGTAGTCGCTTGCTTGCACATGTTGCCCAGACTCGAGACTTAAACGCATTAGGCTGCATGCAAAGAACATGCTTTCAGGGGAAATTTATGAGGCCTGACAGCACAATACGGGTGAAGCAGTCATTTTCACTGAAAGGAGTTTAAAGGTGCAATCTGGAATTTATTTGACCATCCACTCTTGCATGTGCATTCAAAAAGTCTGGAGCTTGGGAAACTGCTGCTGGGAAATGATTTTACAATACAAATGCTGAACATTCAGAGGCTCCGTCACCCTTATTTTTTGGCTTGTTTGTAAAAAAGCACGCACACTGTGGTCAAAGTTGCGTGACAGTGACTCAGTAGTTGAACCACAGATGAATGTGGGTATTTTTAATTCAATACTCTGGAGGGAACTTACAGGTATTGGGTGTAATACTTCACTCACAAGTCCTTAAATTCTTACTCATCATCTAATGTAATTAGGTGCTAATTGTAGGGGACAGCAGCTATCAAAGCTAGCCAAACCACAGCTGCATGTCAACCAGGAATTAACCAGATGAACCACAGGTAATAAAACCAACACATGAAAATAAGCATAATAACAAAACCTATTTTACATCTACTAGGAGTGATCTGGGAGTATCAAGCCTTTTCTCAGTTAGATGCATGATGGTGAAAACTCGGAAACTGTGGACTAAAAACTGCTAAAAACAGCTTTCTACACAAACAGTTAACCCCCCCCCCCCCCCCCCCCCCCCCCCCCCCCCCCCAATGACAAAGTGGTATTAGTTTGAAACAGGAGTTGATGTTTATTCTCTTAGAGAGAAATTACGGCACTCACAGTGCAAGAGGTCAGACTGCAACTCACAGGGAGGGATCCAAATATAGGAGCTGCTGTGGAAGCTATCTGAACATGCCTGAGATTATCGCTTTGAATGGGAGATCGGCTAAATATAAACCAGTAAGATTTTTGAGTTTTTGAAAATGTTCTCAGAACTTAAAATATCTACTGTTACCGTATGGATGCGCTCATTATTACGTGGCTCAATTTGTTTGGTTACATTTGGTTTGCTAACATTTGACTCAGTGGAAAAATACTGGGGAAGATGGTTCATGATCAAAGTAGTTTCATTACAGAAATGCCCTGAGTGTGATGAATCTATAAAAAGTGGTCAAACAGAGAGAGGAAGACGTTATGCTGATGAGTGTGTGTCTTTCTGGCAGTGTAAATGTAGGTATTGGTTATATTACATGGAACAAAAACATTTCCTCTTCCTTTCCATTTAGGTTGGAATGAAAACATGGATTTCACCCCAACAACCTACGTTCTGTCTGGCTGTCAGTCTCTGTGTGTGTGTGTGTGTGTGTGTGTGCCTAGGGTAGAGATTAAGTCTGGTATTAATGGGATGTCCCTTGCTGCATGTCCCCCCTCTTCTCCCTCACATTCCACTGTCCCAAACATACACACTCACATACGTGGCCTCATGTGACTCCTCTTCACCCTGCCCTACTTGAACACACGCATGCAAATACAATCACACACACTCCCCGTTGGCAGTGCTTCACTCCCTCACCCTCCCAGGCTTTTGGACATCAGAGCAGGCATCCCCAATCCCCCTTTAGCAAGCATCCAGACCTGTTAAAACAACACATGGCCAGGTCTATTGTCCCCCAGCTTGATCTGGAGTGTGTGTGTTGGTTTGGCCTGGCCGGTAGGTTAAGATAAGATTTTGACAGTGTTGGATCCCCTCTAATCCCAGAAAAGCAGAAGTAAAGCCGAGTCCAGAAGGACCTCCGGCGCTTTCAGTGGTAGGCCCTCCTTCACCTGCATACACACACACATTTGGTGTTATTATTACCATCAAGGGCCCCAGAAGATTGGCAGTTATGTCTCCGATTACCTAAAAGGTCCGGTCCCAGCGGAAAGTGACACAGCAAAATGCGTCTGTGTTTTCTGGAAAAATATGATGGTCTTCCTGTCACACTTTGATTTCAGGGTCATTTCATTCAATGAAGAGCTGGGGAAAAAAAGCTCTCCAGGTTGTGCATGCAGTTGGCTTTGTTTGCTAATGGGACAATAATATGATTTTATTCTATTATCTGGTAAGCATTTAATTTTAGAAACATTTTAGGAGCTATGCTTCAGGCTGGGCCTACCTTTGTTAAAGACTGGTCTCCAAGCAGGCAATATTGATCTGCTGAGAATGTTGGGATTATTTGGTACTGGTTTATTTGATATTTTGACCAGCACTTTAATCTCATTCAATCCTTTCTATTTCATCTGAGAAACACTGTAACAACCTAATGGACAAAAGTACTGGGCTACCTACACATTACACCTACAGGAGCTGCTTGGCCATAGAAACCCATGCCATGAAGCTCCCGGGCCGGCACAAAGCTTTTGTGCTGATGTTAATGCCAGAGGAGGCTGTGAACTCTGCGGTTATTGAGTCAGCAGAGCGTTGGTAACTTTTACACACTGTGTGCCTCAGCACTCAGAAACCCCGCTCTGTAATTTTAACTACTCTACCACTTGTTGGCTGAGTTGCTGTGGTTCTTAAATGCTCCCACTTTGCAATAATACTGTTTAAAATCTTGGATGTTGATTGTGGAACATCTGGGAGGGAAGAAATTTCACAAACTGACTTGTTGCAACTTGGGTATCCTATTACAGACCTATGGTCAAATTCTGTAAATAGTAAAATGGACTGGTACATATACTTAGCTTTTCTCAATACAAGAATTCTCTTCTAGCTGAGCACTCAGAGCACTTTCTACTACAAGCCTCATTCACCCAGTCATCCTCTGACTTTAAGAACTTTTTTCTAAGATTCACAGTCACATTTGTATTCCAGTGGATGCATTGGAGGCAACTTGGGGTTCAGTATCTTGCCCAAGGATACTTTGACATGTAGACTGAAGGAACCAGGAATTCCTTCAGTCTACATGATTAATAGATTCTACCTGCCAGTGGCAACAGGACTGAAAACACTTCAATTTAAAGATTAAGAAATTGTGTTGCTCAATACTTTAATCCATATACTGTATAATATCCCAATAACTTTTAGTATATACTCATAATCCTCTTACAACTATACTACTGTAGCTCCCTCTTCAAGTGCATTTCTCAATTCTCCCAGAATTCAGCAGCTAGGCTGCTATCCAAAACTCGCCAGCAATCACACTTCACCCCTATTTATACCTCCCTTCATTGGCTTACATTGAAATTTAGGATTTATTTTAAAATTTTGTTAATCCCAAAGTCCTGTGTATCCAGGCTCTGGTGATCTGATTAGGCCATTTTTACTGTTCCCTGTTTATTTTAAATCCAAAGAATTTTTAGGATGTGGCGTCTAAACTTTGGAAAGGCTTTTCTCATTCCATCAGGTTTGGCTGAATCCCTGGTTCATTTTTAACACCTGCTGAAAGCTAAATTTTGAAGGTAGCTTTTTCTTAAACCTTTAATACTGGTTTTAGTGATCCTGGTCACATGACTGTGTGTTTGTACTGTTTGTTGGGATGTGGACTCAAAGGGACCTCATTAACCAATGGAAAACATCCATCTATGGAAATTCAACAGATATACACAGATCTGAACCTAAAGATCTAATTTTAACCATAAAACTACATCCAGGCCTAAGACATATTATTCCAGACAGCACACCGACATGTGAAAAGATGTGGCTAATCTCGCTCAGAGGGACAAAGGCACATCAGAAAGAAAACACTGAAGAGAAACCAAATGATTTACATTATTCATACTGAGCACCACAGTCGTTTCCACTACATGTCATTCCTTCTGTAATCTTCATACCTTTCATTTCCCACACTTTCAGCCTTGAAAGTTGCCTTCTCAGGCTTTTTGATGCCATACATAATACATGGTGAGCATTCAAATAGGTGTATACTCAAAACAAGCTTTATTATATCCCCCCTTCCCCCTTATGTCTTCCTAACCTCCAGCTCCTGAACTCTCCTCTCTGACTGCAAGAGGAAAGAGTTAAGCCATGGGATGTAAGTGTAATGCACACTACCCCAGTGAATTGACTTTAAACGGGGGAAAGAAAGTCAGAACACGGCAAACGGTTTTGATTTATGGGAGCAGAACCACATTTGATATTCATTTCCGCAGCTGTGGCCAGCTAAAAAAACAGCCTGCAAATAGACCCATACTGACAATGGCACAGTGTAGCCATCCAGTGTGTGTGCGAGAGAGAGCTCGTGTGTGTCTTAGAGCCTGCGTGCGTCACTCCTATTTTAAGAATGTTTTGGGGCTCTTTCAGTCAAATTTGCCGCAGATGTTTCTGATTCGCCAAACACATATAATAAGTAATTATTGAAAACACCTTTCGGTTGCCCAGGGTTGTGTGGTGCTTCATTCTGTGTAATCGAAGCTGCGGTTTTTCAGAGAGGTGCAGGATCCAAGAGCTTATTGAAAGCCAGCAAAATAGCCCCGCAGTCAGAGTTTCCTGAGAGAAGAAGAGAGAAAAGGGAGCTTAAAGAAATATTCCCCATCTCGCCTCAGTGAAAAGACAGAAAGAGAAAGGAGATGGAGGGAGGTCTGGAGATGGTGAGATGAAGAGGGAAGGATCAGCAGCAATCATAGCAGTCAGGTGGAAAGAGATGAGGAGATTTAGGTTTAAGAGACAGAGGAAGGAAAACTGGTCACTGACTAACTAAGACTCAAACATGCAAACTGAAACATTTACTCCTGACCACTTTTTATAACAATAGATTTGTCATTGTAATCATATACACACAAGTGTTACCAAAACTCTCCATGCAGGGGAAACTGATGAAACATTAAAAGTGGGGAAAGTAACTCGCTGCATTCATTAAATGTCAGAATCAGACCGAGATGTGAACCGCATTTGAAATTCAAAACCTATGGAAAGTCTATATAAATAAACCTGAGTGTTGGTCTAATATAAGATGTACTCTGTCCCACTGGTGATAAAATCTGGAAAAAACTGGTGATGATACATAGAAGTGATTCACGTAGAATTTTGCTGAACCCGAGAGAATGTGGCCAACAGAGGGTACCGTAGGAACCACACTGATGTTATGTAATTATGTCATTATCATACCATAATTATAACAGAGTTTCCTTTAGCAGCCCTGTTACTTACTCTACTTTTGCTAATCATTAGAAAAGCCAAGCTTCTAGTCTAAATGCTGGATTATGTTATGTTGTGCTGTGGCTAAGTCTAGCTTTTAGCTACAGTGTGTAGGGTTGAGAACCTCACAGAAGTCTAATGTTGCTATTATTCACGAAAGAGGAATGAGACCGTTATAAACCTGGTGGTATATTTGTGTCTTTTGAACAAACGGTCTGTACTCAACATGGTGACCAAGCTTGCTAACTGACTCTTTGCCAGATGATGTTCACTAGCTTGGGAAGCTTCTTACTTTCTCATATTTTTGATATGTCAGTATTAATTCAAACAATCATGAGAAACACAGCCAGGGTAAAGAAAGAAATGATATCAAACTGGCTAGGATCAGAGTGCTTCTGTAGTCTAACTATATACATATCCTCGGTGCTCTAGCTAACTCATTTCAAAAGGCGCATCTCTTACTGGGAAGGTAAACAGTCTCCATTTCCAGTTTGCACCTTCATCACACTTTTCACAATTTCACTACCACTCGGGGGTAGCCGGTGGGTGTTTGCAGTTTTCTGTGTAAACTACAGGTGACAGGGGCAATCAAGCAAAGCAATAGCAAAGAGGTTTTTGCCAACCAATTGGGAAATATATACTTTTCCTTTGCTAGGGGGGGTCACTGATGGATCTGTAAGGCCTGTGTGAACGAGGCTGTAGCAAGCGATTTCTCAGTGACTGCCATCAACCTCCAGAAAAAACTCACCAACCGGTCAGGGAACTCACCTATTTATCTAATAGTTGGTGGTTGTAAGATGGTTGCAGACCAGTCTCTAGGCCTGTGTTACTGGGGCCTTATTCACTTGACACCTACATTGTCACGATGATTGTTACAGATCCAAAATGGCTGACAAGTTAACCTCACATGGTTAATGATCATGTGACCACAAAGTCTCAATAGACTCACCAGTCAAATCAACATTACAGCTTCATTAGTTGCTGAATCTTGAATGATAAACCACTGTTGACCACTGTTTATCTGTTTATATTATTTACATGAGCCAAGATAAACCCGTAACTACCTGAAACCATTCTCAACAACTACTGTGTATTTGTCAGTGCTATAACGGGTCTCTTTTTTGACTCTTGATTGGCTCTTTGTGGCAGGGTGCCATCTTTAGAGTTTCTAGAATTCTCCCATAGATTTCTATTCAGGGTTCCTTGAGTGTCAAGTCTCTCCCTTATAATGTATTTGTGTTAGCGTGTTCCCATCTCCTTTCTTATTTTGCTGCGGTACTTTCTGGTGTAACCCTGCTTTTATAGTATCCATTACTCACTTACAAGTAAATATGGAAGAAATGCTATGAATATGAGGAATTCTTTGATTTAATTAGAGTATCAGCTCATTCTTTTCGTGGGCGTCCTCTCCTTTCCATCAGATGCATTCACTAGTCACTTTGGAACAGTGTTTTCACAAGCTTACATGTCTACAAATTGATGTCTGTGATTCCGTGTGTGTGTGTGTCTGAGTGCTTGTTCTGTGTGTGGGTGTTTGTGTTCTGTATGTGTGCATGTCATTTAGATAGAGAGAGGTACTGAGGGGAGAAAAAAGAAAGAGAGAGAAAGAGATTGGAGACGGGTTGGGGATGGGGGATGACAGGCTGGATCTGATTACGGGTTGGAATGGCTGGGAGGGTTTGCGGTGGAGCGCTTTCTCAATAGTACATTCCTGTGTGCAAGCCGGGGCAGGATCAGCAGCTACACTCCGGCCTCTGCCAGAGGGATTGAGCAAAAGGAAAAAAAAAAAATGAAAAAACAAAGCACATCATCAGACCAAGCAGCAGGTCAGGACTCACATTTAGGAGGTTCTTGCTAGATAGCAGGATAGAAGATGAGTCATTCACACATCTAATGCCAGCCTCCGTGACACTGGAACATAGTTTTAACAGGCCTCCTGTGTTATATGAGGCCTGCCGATATTGTCTGAGATAGGACCGGGGTGGTGGGGGAGTGAAGTATTGTTTCTGGATGCTAGGTGGATGTCAGATTTTACATGCCTTCTGAAATTTTCAGCAGTGAATGGAGTGACCTTTAAAGAAGGAAGCTGACTTTTTTCAATGCCCAGTGGTGTGCGTGGGCCAGAATTTTGTGTGTGTGTGTGTACATGCCAGCAGGAAACTTTTGACAACTGTACAAATCAGCACTTTAAAAAGTCAACACCTGTATGCCAGCGTGACCTCTCAGTACTGGAAAATTCAAAGACTCACCTGCTCTGTTGGGGAAAATGCTAAATGTCGCCAGTGGGCGCCTGGCATCACACACACACACACACACACACACACACACACACACACACACACACACACACACACACACACACACACACACACACACACACACACCACTTAACAAATCTGATCTTTGCCTGCCTGTTTCTTGGTCTAACCGTCTGATTTGCTGTTTGTCAGTTAACGCCAGACTGTTTCTCTTCCTGTTTCTCCAGATTCACCACTTTCTCTCTTCTCCTTTCACACACACACACACTTTCGAGTGCTGCCTCTGCGTCAGGTTCAGATTTTTGACATGAGTCAGTGAACCACACAGAGGTTCCCATACTGAAAACTGATAAGGAGGCCTTCCACCACCTGCCAGCTCCTCTCTCTCCTCCCTCTGCGGTGCCAGGCGGTGTGTGTTTGTGTGGGTAAAGGTAAGTGGGAGGATGAAGAGGGTGGTGCAGGACTTCGCCCAGGCCTTTTGGTCCCTCTGCTGTTTCTACTACCATCAGTGCTGATGGTAAACACCTCCACAGCCTCACAAAAAGAAATCTGCTTCTCCACCTCCTCCTCGTCGTGTAGTTTGATTTACTACTCAAAGGAAATAACATTAACTTGTCTGCGTGCCCCTCCCTACCCCCTGCTCCCGCTCTTTGTTCACAGGTTTGTTTACTATTCTCTGTATGGAAAATCCTTCAGGAATGTAGAGGAAGTGGGTGTTTCCTCCAAGAGCTGGAGTTTTTTAATGGGGTTGGGTGGAGGGGAACGAGAGACATGGAGAGGATGGGGGGCAGCTGTTCCAATATCCCATAATGCTTCAGGTGGCCAGACACAGGCTGGTTGGTGTGTGTGTGTGTGTGTGTGTGTGTGTGTGTGTGTGTGCACGTGTGCGCGCACGTGTGTGTGTGTGTGTCTTGTGTGGCTTCAGGTTACCCAAGGGAGCGGAGCCTATTTTTCATCGTTCCACTAGTTGCATTAATTAAAGGGGTCTAATAAGTTAAGCTTCAGTTGTCAGCTGCAGGGAGGAAGCAGCATGGTCTTTCCATTGTTGTGTTTTGACATAAGATACAAAATATAATATGATACAGTATTTTGACACAATCATCTCATTTTATTCTTGCTTTTGCCTTTTTTCAAGTGCTATGAAACAGTTTCCCCTTAAAGTGTCCCTTCAGTAATTCTGAAAACAAAGATTGAGTTTGAAAGGTGGAAAAAAGTCATTTACAAAACAGTTCCACCGCAAGGCCCGCTTCCCAGGTCAAGAGTAAACTTTTGGTCTTAGCTTTTAAGTTAACACGGGAAAGTGGTCAGAAAGACCGGTAGAAGTTGGACAAAGATGTAAACGTCACGAGCTGGGAGGAACAGCGTAATGCAACCAAAGCTTTTCCCATGGGATTGCTTTTTCATATCAAAGATGTTTATTGAGATTATTGGGCCTATGTAGCTGGCGATGCCTTCTAGTGACCTAAACCCTCTTCTCAAAATGCACATGTATATGGTTTGAAAGTATATTAAAATACCTGACAAATTCCAAACCTTAAAGGTATTAAGGTACACTATAGAAGGGTTTTCTGAAGGCTCAAGCCAGTGGTTCTTATAGTTTTTCCAGCATTCCTCCCCTTAGAAGCCAAAAAAGGGTCATGCCCACCAACCATCCATTTTTTCTTTTATCCTTTTCTTTTTATCAATTCATTAATGATTAAAAAAAAAGGATCCAACTTTAATTTTGGTGTAGAAACAGTCAACAACAGCATCAACAAGCATGTTCACCTTCAGGTTCACTCTATAGTTGTCATCCATGCACCAGTATAGCATCCCATCCGGGGGGCCCGCCCCACCAATGGCTAAAACAAACCTTCTAAAACACCTTGAAATGGCTCCAACAAATATGTTTACATTAACAATGGAGCAAATGACTATGTGTAGTGTGGAAAAGTGTTGCTACAGTGACAAACCCACAGTATAATAACCTGATTCTATTCTTTTCCTCCTGGAAGCCCTTTAGTATCTTTCAACTCATTGTTTAGGGTTTTCCAGCCCTGCAATTTTGCTGTTATGGTTTAATCACAGATCTAAGAAGTATCATCAGTGTTGTTTCCTTGTAGCAATGGGCTGTGAAAAGCTCAACAACCGGTTAAGTATTAAAGGTACTTTTTGTAATTGCCTTCTGCAAGTTTTAACCAAAGCCACCACCAGGGGGCAGTCTTTTACTAATGGTTTTTTTTTTTAAGGTTTGTGGATGTGTGCTGCTGTTCTTTTCTTTTAAAATGCATTTCCACTATTATATATTAGAATACGCTCTTAATGACTTGCAGAAGGCAATAACTAAAGTACCTTTAACCCTTTAATACCAAACCTGTCATCGGCGACAGAACTCACTTCAAATGTCCGGCTGTTCATGGACTTCCTGCAAGAATTACTGTAAAACCCAATGTTGGGTGTGAGCGCAATTTCTCAGCTATCAGAAACCATGTGAATTTTTCTGATAGGAGAAACAGTCTCGTAATTACGGTAATTCAAAGTACGTTTGAGCTGACGTCTCAGTCGTAATATGCTCTGTGTTAACAGGTGTATCAGTGGCAATCGCTGCTGCTAAAGAATTAATATTTAGCTGGCTGACTCATTAGACCATCTTGTGTTACAAATTACAGGAAAGCATGGCCCTGGCTCAACTTCAGTTGATATCTGTTCAACATAGTAGATACATATTTCAGACATGATTTCCTCTTTCTTTTTTCAGTGAAACAGGTTTAATCAGTCATCGTCTCTGCTTTACTATTGGTTTTGACCTTTGACCCCCTCCTACCAGTAAAATACACCTCTGTGATTACATGCACACACACACCTGTGGTCACCTGCAGCCTCCCTCGCTGACCTCTGACCTCTGGAGATTCAGTAGCTGCACATAAATTTAAACCTGGATTCAAAGCTGTTTATTTTGAAGTGACAGCAGCAGCAGGAGTGCAATGATACATCAGTTCTTGACTCCTACACTGGAGCTGCTGGAACAAATTCACTCTCTGGAAATATGTGGGTCACAACCTTCCATTGTACTGTAATGGATGGTGCTCTCACACCTACTCAAGCACACACACATACATGCAATTCCCGTACACAGCATGGCCTTGTGAAAAGGGGCTGAATCATCTGTGCTAATGAGGACCTTAGATTGCCATGCCACTCTCATTCTGACTGCTTTTGCATCTGCCTTGACCACTTAAGAGCCATAGCTGCCCACAGAAATGCTTACAAGGGGATGCCGGCACCCTGACTCTTTGTGTCCACATTAGCCTGTAGCAGCTGATGCAGAGGGCCCTGAATTGCAACATCCAAAATAAACCTGACTTTTAAAAGTTCATTTGCTCTGGAATGACTACCTGGAAAGCTTAGATGCTCCCAGGACAGTCATACACTTCTGTGTAACATCACCATGTACCTGATGCGACCACTGAAATGAAACAAATCCCAACAATGCTTTTCAGGTCTGGTGTCACTGCAGTATATTCAGTATAATCCCTGAGGTTTACGCCAGTGCAGTTTACACTCATTTCAGTGTTTTGTACATGTGGAGTGTGTTTGCCTCTGCGGGGTGTGTTTGTGTGTATGTGAGCTTCTCTCCAGGTGATGTTCTGATCTCAGGTGTGTGATTGTGGGTGATTGTGTTCGAGGAATCCAGCTCTTCATCTTCCAATCTGTCCATCTCTCAGCGCTCATGTAACATCAGATGAGATTTCCACCCGTCTGCCGCAGGTGATCACAGGACTCCTTTAACTGTTTTATGGAAAGCAGCCTGTCACACTGGTATGTGGCCTGCCTATTAAAATTTAGCAGAAGAGCATGAGCACAGGTGCCTGCTTCTGTGCAGTGGTTTGTATTTGTTTAACATAATATCTATCATGTTATCTAATAACTTTCCAAATGAGGAAAACTGAATTTGAAATTTAATCAAAAAGAAGATCTTGTATTAAATCCTGTATTAAAGGCTTACAAACTTCCATTAAAAATGGATTCCCCTCCAAACTCACATGGCTCTGGGAAAGATATTGTCAGCATATTGGTAGAAATAGCTCCCCACAGCATTTCAAAATCTTTGGAGATATTACAAATGTTTTATTTGGTACCATTAATCGGTCCAATACTTTGTTCTGTGACAAGAAACCCACAATAGTAACGACATTTCCACAAGAATTAGCTGTACTGTGTGTTTACTAATGTGTGTACTAATGAGAACATATTAGCACATTGTATTAGCATACTGTCATGGTAAACTGGTGAACATAATTACTAATGTAGCTCAATAACCCTCTAGCATTGTTGCAAATTCTTCTTAATCTAAGGACTAAGCTAACTTCCAGTTGCTGGATCTAAGCTTATGTAGCAGAATGGATTCTAATTGGTTGGCTGCTATGACTGGGCGGTCATGGTATAAAAGGGTGGCGTGTAATACCATATTGTGATCTTGCTCTCGGTGACGCACACACTTCTGGGTTCTCATTCATGTTTCTCCTAGCTGTAGCAGAGTACGCTGGTGGTAACCTTGTTCGGAGCCCCCCCCCCTCCATAAGCTTCGGGTATGGTATGACTCCTTTCATTGCAATGTGATTTTTATCCTGTAGCTTATTTGTCTTTTAACTTGTAGGCAGTGGCGGTTCTAGGGGCGGGGCCACAGGGGCATTGGCCCCATCTGAAATCTGATTGGCCCCCTGATGTGCTCCTGTCCTGTCACTCATCTGTCCTTTGTCTGGGAGCAAGGATCAAATTATAGGTGGATGCAATTCCATGCTGAAACATCAGTAGCGCTAATGAGCCAAATAGGAATGTCCCGTGTGAATAAAGCTTACAAAAGCAAAAGAAGATTTGAACGATCTCGCTGAGAAAGTTTTTTAACCGACAATCGATGCCAGTCTACATTTTGAGGAGTTTGCTGGTAATGATAAGTCATAAATCCCTTTTTACTCACAGCTGTCACACAGCGTAAGTCTGACAAACATTAATTTAAGAAGCAAAGTTAGTTAAGAGTAATGTTAACTGAGGCCATTCTTGTGTTTGGACATGGACGTTAGCATTTCACTAATTCATGTAACAGGAATTCATGTACTTCTTTGTAATTTGCATTTGTGTGTTAACATTAACTATAATGTTTGGCAGTGATAGAGAAGAATATGAAAAGAGAGGGTCAGTCTCAGGTGGGAATTCAGCAGTTTCTGAGCAAAAGAGTGAGTCTGCCAGCTGAAAATGAGCAGGGTGAGAGGAGGGAGAGAGCAGCAGAACACAATAGACCAGAGGCTGGTCAGGAGCAGGACACCTCCAGCCCCTTTTCATCAGGTCAGAAATCATTTAGAGAGAGCAACAACAGTTAATGCTGTAATGTATGAAATGTCTGATATTGTTATTTAGTGTAATGGCACATAAGTTCACTGAATTCTTACACCTCATGGTTATAAGATTTACCATAACTTTAATGTAATGGCTTTCATTTTTATATCACCACATCTACCACAAATACTTGGCCCCTCTATGAATACTGTGGCCCCTTGATGGCCCCTTACTCAGAAAAATCCTAGATCCGCCACTGCTTGTAGGTAGTAGCTGGGGAACCCCGTACCAGCCAATTTGGTCCCTGCAGGCATTGATTGACTGGTATGTAATTCTGCGGGTTTCTGTTTATATTCGATATCTTCGCCAGTCATCATTTTAATATTTACTGTATGTTACGGTGTTTGGGCCTGGGTTTGGGCGGCGTGTTGCTTTCCGCGGCGCCGCCATCGCTTCCTCAGGATAAAGCTACAGCGTGCTGCTGTTTTGCCTTTCCCCCTTTTTTTATACAAGTGTTTTATGCCCGCTGCCTTGTTTTATTATTGGTGCGATCACTTTGATGTTGTGCCGGTAGGAAGGAGAGTTTTAGCACTATTGTTATGCGCAGGCGTGCTTCTATTTTGTTTTATTACACGCCTGCCGGGTTGTGGGGATTTTAGTTGAGAACCGGGGTTTTATTAATGTGCGTGTGTGGTGAGGCACTTCTCACCCACACTGTTTTATTACTTTAATACCTGTTTTTATTTCGTTGATGAGTGTCTTTTATTAACGTTGATTAAATTGTAATTTGTTTTATTTCTTTTATTTAGGCGCTGACGGCTGCCGTGATCATATCTGGGTGCCCCCTGGTGGCGGGATCTATTTTTGTGTTCCGTGACTGTTTCGTGTGGCACAGGTTTTGTGTGTGCGTGTGCTGGTGACTGAAATTAAGTATTCACGTGTGCGGTGGTGATTTTCAGCCCTTCCTCAAGCACCTCATTCGCCACGGATAAGCCGCAGCTCCCAATATATTTTTATATTTTTTTTTTTTATGCGATCGTTGTTTTATTGTTTCTTATGAACAAATAAATAAATTTTGTTTTATACCTTACAACGTCTCTTGTGCTGGTGAATCGTATCTGTTGAAGGTATATTTCCCTGGGTGGAATTCCCAGGGTGTTGTCAGTTTCTTTTTGTTTTATACAAATGACTCCAATTTTAAATGGGCAGATTTTCTGTTAGTGTCACTTGAATATTTTGTGCTATATTTGACGTGAAATACGGAGAGATCCACCCTACCATCGCCACTTAGTAAGCAGCAGCTAAAACAGGATACTGCTGACTGAGCACCACTGAGTTACATGGACAGTTTGAGTCAGAGCTACTCATCCATGAGTACCTACTGACTAGCTTGGATGAGTAAAAGCTTGCTTTCCCAGTCACTAGAACCATATCTATACCAAATTGTTCCATTCTGTCATTTCATGTTTCATTTTAAGTGTGATGGCTGTGGAAGCAGTTCCTCTTTTTGGTGAGGCTGAGAAACAGCTTGCATTTTATGCATCCAATGTACGTCTTGCCTCCACAGCCCTTATTCCTGCATCTTTCTGCATGCTTGGTATCCATAATCTGGGGCATGTGTGCAGCTCTCCATCTGTGCACAGACTGCTCTGGCTGGAGGATCCTCATTTTTGCTGGTGGTTCATGGTCCTTTTTGCTGCCTCCACTACTGTCATCATCTCTGGACAATCCAGCAGTTCTTCAGCCAGATGCAGTTTGAAGTTGAGGTGGTGGATTGTCCTTGTATGTCTGTGAAGGGTTTCAGTAAGATTTGTGCTGAATCCAAGAGTTTGTTATAGTGACATAAAAAAAAAGACTCTTTCTGACCACTGATGATCCTCTCCCTTCTCTTTGCAACTGTTTGTCTCCAGGCAGTTGACACTGCTTTGGGACTCGACTCTTCATCAGAGTTCCTGTGGTGAAAAGGTCTCTTGCTGACAAAGCATCCATGAGACTGATTGTGGGAACAGATTTGACCATTCATAGAACGGTTCCAACTTTGGCCCTTGAATGTGTTCTTCCATTGGTACACTTCAAAATCTAGCATTAGACCACTTGGAGCAGCAAGAATGAAGACTTTCATGCCAGTTAGATTAGGCTTTCCTTTATCAAAAGGCCTCACAGGACAGCGGCCTGTAAAAGGGATGATTTGCTCATCTATGCACACTGTCTGACTTTGAGAGTTTGAGACAGCATTGCTTCACTCGATCAAGGAAAGGCCTGACTTTCCAAAAAATGTCTGCTTTTTCAGTTATAAGCAGGTCATCCACAATCTTGTGGGAGCTTCACAGCTTGAAGAACCTGCCCCTGGTAATTTTGTCACTAATAATGGGCACTTTTTTTTTTTTTGTTTGTTTTTTTGCCCAAAACATTTTTAATTCTTGGGTAACCAAGAGAGGCTTTGTGCAGTGATATTCCAAAGAAGATCTTTATTTCTTGTGGAGTAGTGTTCAGACACACACCTCTACTTTGAAGCTCTCTTTGATATGTAAATCTTGCTAAATCAAGGTTTACATTCCCAGTGATTGATGTACTGGGAAAATACTGAACCAGACTCCAGCCTGCACCAGCCGTGGGGTTCATCTTGACACTCAGGAGGCCCCCGTGATACAGGTGTGAAGCGGTTATGGAAGGAACAACAGTAAGTCAAAGGTGTACTGAAAGGTAATTAAAATTCACACATTTCACTTATTTTAGGGGATTGTCTAACAATGAACATCAACAGTAGCAATTTGCTGAAAAAAATCATCCTGGAACTGAATAAAGCACATTAGCCATGTCTGGTCCACAGAGGATGGCGTGTCCCCTCTTTATCCTTGTCTGTTTCTGTATTTTCCTTTTGCTCTTCTTGTGCTGCCGGTATAAATTTGCCTCATCACTTTCATCATCTGAATGATCCAAATCTGAATCTCCCTCAAGTATTTTGTACAGAATCCTCTCTGCCTCAGTCCCGTTTAGGTATCAGAGTACATTAAGGTGGTCTTGACATCCATTACAATTGACATTCATCCATCTTCCACCGCTTATCCAATTTAGGGTCGCGGGAGAGGGCTGGAGTCTATCCCAGCTGTTATGGGGCGAGAGGCAGGTTACTCCACACAGAAAGGCGCCGGCCAGCTGGTGGATTCAAACCCAGGACCTTCCTGCTGTGAGGCAGCAATGCTAACCACCACACCACCATGCTGCCACAACTGATATTTATTCAAAGACTATTATTTAAAAACATAAATGATTTAACTGCTTTTAAAACTGAAAATACTCTTCCTGGAACATGTAGGAACAAAATCATATGTGATAACCTTGGTGAAGGCAACAAAAAGTAACAATATTTAAATGTGCTTGCTGCAATGGCGGCCATTTTGGAGGGAGAACAAAACAAAGATCCCAGCATGGCATGCCAGCCCATCACATGACATATCCTTCGAAAGCCCAGGATGTCCTCTTTAGAGTATTTAGTATTTAGAGTATTTAGAGTAGAGGATTTAGTTGAGTTTCTTGAATAACTGAAAAGATGTGCATGAAAATATGATCTCCGCTACTGAGGTCAAAAATCAGTGGGACTCAGGAGATTAAAATAATTCAACTTAACAAGTTGGGAACCGAACCACTGCATTTGCAAGAATATGTTCATTCCTCTTTAAAATGGAGTTAATAAATTTCTCGTGTTTTGCCCTTTCCTCTTACAAGACCCAGAGGATGCCAGAATTAAATCAACCTTTGACGTAGTGCCCGTATGACTTTGCATACAGAAGTTTGAATGTGTGAATATCTTTCCAACTTTACCAAAATTTAAAGAAGCTGCCAAAGTATATCCCTCCCTGTCAGGCTAAGAAAACAGTCTGCTGTGAGGATGAACTTCTGCCTTTTTTAGTTGCCAAGAAAAGCAATGTATGGATCAAGGTAGACGTGGAATGAGACCCGGATCACCCCCCTCACCCCGCATCATCTTCACTTTCACAGGAGCATGAATTCTGCCAGTGAAAGTCCATTTCTGATTTTATTATTGTTTGCATTATTTGAGGTTTCAAGTTGCAGGATTAAGAATCTTCTAGTGGAGGGGATAAAACTAATGCAGAAGAGGCAAGGATACGAAGAGCAGAGGGCAGAGGGCAGGGGACCCCCCCCAATCAAAATGCAACACGAGTATTGCTGTAGGCCACACAGAGCTGGTGTTACATTTTGCTGATTACTGTATATAAGTCCTCTACAGAGAACTCCCTGTATAAACAGCAGGAAGTAGTGAATGATTTCAGGTATAACCTTTGAGTGCATATCTAGCCTATAGTAATAGTACAGTCCAATATAACAACAGTGAGCACACTGTAGCGCTGTTAAGTGTACATAGCCACAGACCTGCTGTTTATTGTGGTTAGCACACAGTGGTTAGTGGCTGGCACAGTCGGGGGTTGTCGTTGTTGTGGTGATAGTGGTGCTGGGAGTTTAACACACATTCACTTATGTCACCCCAAACAGGGAGAGCGGGACAAGGTTTCACTTCCAAGCAGTCGGTTTCTTTCCTGACATCATAAACCAAGAAGAAGCTTATGAAGAACTATTTTGTGTGGAAATCATCTTTATACATTTTATAGGCTATAACATTTCATATCAGTGTGCAATTAATAAAATTAATTATAGTTCTGTTTTATTTAGTGTGCTGCAGCAGGTTCAGTGAGCCAGCCTGTATAATACCAGGGCCTCTGCCCAGCTAAATGGAACAGGGCCACAATTAAAGTTATTAATTACATCTGCGTTTGACCTGTAATGACATTTGAAGTGGGTGCTGAGCTAGATCATCTCTTTAGTTGGACAGAATTTTGAATTTCAACTTGTCTGACCACAGAACAGTTTTCCACTTTGCCTCGGTCCAATTTAAATGAGCTTTGGCTCATTTCTGGGTCATGTTCACATGTAGCTTCTTCTTCATGTGATGGAGCTTTAACCTGCGTTTGTGGACGGCACGGTGAACTGTGTTCTCAGGGACTTCTGGCAGTGTTCCTGAGCCCATGCAGTGATTTCTGACAGAATGATGCCTGTTTTTAATGCAGTGCTGTTCAAGGGCTAATATTGTCCCATGCACACAGAGATTTATTTTCTTTTGACAATTTGTACTGCAGAAGATGCAGTACATATTACAGTATATAAAATACTCAAAGTCTTTGCAACTTTACTTTGTTTGTAAACAGTTTTTTTGCAGATTGGTGAACCTCTGCCCATATTTACTTCTGAGAAACTCTGCCTCTCTAAGATGCTCTTTTTTATACCCATCATGTTACTGACCTGTTGCCATTTATAAAGTTCCTTCAGCTCTTTTTGTTCCACTTCCTTTTCCAGCCTTTTGTTCGCCCGTACCAGCTTTTTTGAGACATGCTGCTGCCTTAAAAATCAAAATGAGCTAATGTTTTTCATGAAAAAGTAAAATGTCTAAACATTTGATATGATTTCTCTATCCTCTTGTAAATAAAATGTGGATTTCTGAGATTTGCAAATGATTTCTTTCTGTTTTTATTTACATTTTATGCAGCATGCCAACATTTTCAGTAATGGCTAATCATCGCAATGAAGACAGCTCTTACACTCCACTCAGACTCAGGCCAGACTCAGGCCATAAATCCAGTTTGCCTGTGCACTCCGGCTCTACATACCCACAGCAACGTTTGAAAAAAGTCGGAGGAGGCATCTGTAGAGAGTCTGACTTGGATGAGTGTGAAGACGTCATCTTTAATAACTTGATTCAGGGTGAAGAAGGATACAGTAGAAAGCTGCCTCGCTGTTTGTGGTCGATCTTGGAGATAAAGTGATGGTGGGGCTGGGTGTGTTTTGGATCAATAGGATTACTGTAATTGGTCAGCACGATTGCAGAGACAGAGCAGACTGGATGTGCATGGCTGAGCAGACCATGACCTAACGGACGATGGAGTTAAACACATGGCGCAGACCGCGCGCACGGTTGCAAATTAAATTTAGGAGAAGAGGAAAACAAAAGCAGCCTATAATCTACTTTAGGGTTATGATTGTGTGTCACAGCCTGTGAAGCAGCACACCTACCACTCCTGCCTTCTCACCAACCAACACACACAAAATCACAGGTACAGCATTCAGCCACAGTGTTTACCATTACCTGTAATCAGATCGGAGAGTGCTCTGAGAGAGGGGGAGGAGACTGAAGAGTTACAGCGGGTAGATAGTGGGGTCACGGTCAGGAGAAAGAGGTTTAGGGATATGTTTGCGGTTCAGGTGGGCGGTGGCTGTAATTATTACCTAGAGACCCCCCTTGGGGTGAACTCATGATATGGGCTTTAAGTGGGTGTTACTGATGGGGTTGGGGGTGTTTCTGTAATTGAGCCAAAACACTGACCACCGAACCTCTTGACTCCTCATTTGTGAGTGATAAATCAGCCATTATAAAACTCAGTCTTGCTAATCTTTGGAAGGTCCTAAATGTCTGCCTTCTTTGCGTAAATAGGCATTCCCACTTGATTTAAATATACTTGTTTTGAATATATTCCACCCATGATACGTACTGATAGTATTGTAATGTTATGTACTTTTTTTTGCATTTTATTTATAGCGCCTTTGTAGTCTTATTGGCTACTCAAAGCACTAAAAAACACTTTATCTGCCTCACGACCGTGGCCAACTTAGAATCACCGATTAACAAGAGAGCAACACAGCAGCTAATTTATTGGCGTAACTGGGAAGCTAGCAGGAGTAACCTTCTTGACTCCCAAGTTGGAATAAAGTAAGTTGTCTTATTTATCCCATTGAGCCAGTCTGACACTGAATGAATAGAGCATTGTACTGAATTTCCAAATGCAGGAAACCATTCTACATTTATTTTCCAGCAGTAATTTGGATTGATTCCCAAAGAGAATAGAATATTGCATGCTTGAGAACCTGTAAACTTTTGCTCTTGAAGTTGGTAGTCTGACATTTTTACTTTTTCTTTCTTTTTCTTTTTTTCTTTTAACTTGAGGAGAAACATTCATGGTCAGTCAGGTAGTTAATGAAGCTGGTTACCTCGGAGCATTGGAGTGTTAACGCAGTGAAGCCAATTGCCACACAGAGAGTGTGTATTCAGAGGACATCACACAAAAAACGTTTGGTATGACTTAAAGCCTTGTTTGCCAATGAAGGTGTCTTGTCAACAGTTTTATGGTAATGGCGAAAAAAAACCCCCACATGCACAGGTTTTCTTTCATCTTGAGGTGGACAAAGTCACCATCTAGTGTAACCCCCAAGGTTTCCACCGGCATATTACGAGCCTGGTGACGCACCAGGTATAACTTTACCTCCCACTGGGCCTAGGCACGGTGGGATTTTAAAAATACATTCATAACAGTTGTTTAGAACAAAAATCAGCATGAAAAAAAAAAAGTTTTAAAATGAAGGAAAGTTTTGACTTAATTTAGTTGTACCTGTTTAACTGGAGCCATCCAATTAAGTCCACTAATTACAGACTGCTGTCTCACTTGAAAAGGCTATAAAGCCTCTCATCACCCACTGTGTGCAGAGCTATACCTCGGCTAACACATCTCAGATTTTCTGTTTGTTCTGTACTGTTAGCATTATAGCGACTTAATTAACTACAACATTAAGTAGCACACACACCACAATGCAGCTCCACATGCAGGGTGGTGGGCTTGCATGGTGCTGCTGGGGATAGTAATGTTTCTCAGGAGAAACCCTAAAACATTTGCCAGATGTTTTGACAATGCATGTCCCCACCCCACACATTTTTTATTTTTTTGTTTTTTAGAATTTTGTAATTTTACCGTTAATGAATAGACCTACATTTTCAGCCAGTTTAATTCACTTAACCTTTTTGTCTTTCCACAGACTGTGAGATTGATAGAATAACTTTTAGAGATACAATTGTGTGAAAAGGAAAACTTCAACAGGACTCTAAGCAGTCCTGTGAGGAACACCCTATGACTCAGTAGCTTGTAGAAGCACCTATAGCAACAATAACCTGTCAGCCTCTCTCAGTGTTGTGGAGGAAATGCGGCTCACCTTTCTTTGCTTCAGTTCATTGAGTTCATTCATTTATGCACAGCTCTTTCAAGGTCCTACCACAGCATATCAGTTGGGTTGAGAGCTTAAACTGAGCCATTGCAACATGTTGATTATTTTCTTTTTTTAGCCATTCTCTTGTAGATTTTCTGGTGTTCTTGGGATCATTGTCCTGTTGCATGACCCAGTGTCAGCCAAGCAGACAGACTCACATTTGACTTTAGAAAACTTTGGTATACAGAGGGGCTCATGGTTGATTCAATGACTGCGAGGTACACGGGTGCCATGGCTGCTAATCAAGCCCAAATCATCAGCCCTCCACTACTGTGCTTGACGGTATGAGGAGTTGGTGCTTTCTGTTATGACCAAACATCTCCACTTTGGTCTTTTCTGTCCAAAGGACATTGTTCCAGTCTTCTGATTTGTTCATATGCAACCTTGCAAACAGGAGCTGTGAGATCATGTTATTCGTAGAGAGAAGAGGCTTCCTCCTGGTAGCCCTTCCAAATAAACCATTCTTGTTCAGTCTTCTTCCAATTATACTCTTGTAAACTTTAAAATTTAACATACTGAAGCCTGTAGCATCTGAGATGTAGCTCTTGTGTTTTCTGCAATTTCTCTAAGCATTGCATGATCTTACATTGGGGTGAATTTACTGGGATGGCCACTCATAAAAAGACTGTGGCATTGTGGTATTAATACGCACCTGAATGCTCCTGACCAGAAAACTGCCAAAACTTCTGGTTTTATAGAAGTGGCCACGCCTGCTGATGATCACCTGATCAAATGCAGTTTGATTAGCAGTGCCTGGCTGTTTCTTCATTCCTGTGGAAGCAGTGAAGGCGCTCTGACTGTACAAGTAGTAACAAGAGGTTGAGTTAGTCAAAAGGGCTATATATATATATATATATAAATATATATATATAAATATATATATATATATATATATATATATATATATATATATATATATATATATATATATATATACTGTTTGAAATTGTTTTCTCAATTATAAACTCTTAGGCCTTAGTTGAGTTTGCCCTGACCCAGCATCTCCTCCCACCAGGTCCCACAATGCAGAAATGGTGCCAGGGGAAGTGTAGTTTGGGTTCATTGTGTTTCCAGCATGCCACATCTACAATGGCATGAAAGACGTCTTGCTGGGTGAGACGGGTGAGGGAGGAAGCTGAAGCAGCTGGAGCACACTCAGCCAAGTGGTTTTCCACTGCAATGAGAAAAATGTTTCACTTTTGTCTTGCTGTATCATAACAATAACAATAAGAACTCAGAGTTTGTCACAATGCTTTTTCCTCGATCCCAAATCTCACACATTCACAGAGAGCTGTTGTTGTCGCCGCTTTCATCGAGCCATTCATTTCGCATCCTTGCTTTCCGCCTACGTCACAATGATTTAGGCCCTTCCTGCTATTTGGAGAAATAATGATGTGATAGGATCAATGAGAAGCAGAGGGAAGGCTGGAATACAAGACCACAGACTGAGCTGACATTTCCTCGGATTACATTCGTTGTTGTACAGCTATAAATAAACAATATAATATGGTTAACCAATGAAATGACCACCCAGGTTTCTGTCAGACAAGGATTTGACTTCTTTCATGTAGAAAAACCAACCCATCCTGTAATATATTACTTTTTGGACAAAGGCTTCTTAACAGAGGCCAGCTCATATTTTTATATGAAATTACTTTAAACATAAATCTGTTTTCTTATTAAATGTTTTGATTAGGTTTAAAAAAATGTTTGTATGTTCTCCTCATTCTTGCTGAGGTTTTTCTCTGGTTTCTCCTGCCATTAAAAAAAAGAGACACACTAATTTAATCCTGCCTGTCTCAGCCAAGGACAATCTTGCAAAAGAGATGGTTAATTTCAAGTGTTTCAGGACTTATCAGTGACAAAAGCTTAAAAATGGGATTTCTGTCCTGTAGCCCCTTAACTGGCAAGGGCCCGGTGACGGGCCGTTTGTAGTCCCTTTTATATGGCAGGCTAGACCCTCCCATTTTTATTGACACGTCATTCGGCCAATCATGTAACTGGCTGCACCAAATCACCTGACAAAGCTATGTGACGCCCTCTGAGTATTATTGGCTCTGGGAAACCCATTTCTTAACATGATTGGCCGAATGAGGTGTCAGTCAAAATGGGCGGGTCTAGCCTGCCATATAAATGCACTTCATTCGGCCCGCGGACCAGACGCAGCCGATTAATAGGCTATGAAATGGGTTGTTCAGAGCCAATAATAACCAGAGGGTGTTATGTAGTTGTTTCAGGTGATTTTATTTGCTGCCAGTTAAGGGGTTAAATCAATGTCTTAAAGAATTCCTTTTTAAAAAGGGAATTTAATGTCAGTAATTAACCCACAAGTAAATCTGATGTTGTCCTTTGCTAACAGGTAAGCCTGTTAGAAGCTAAGTTAATGTTTATGTGCAACAGTTAGCACTATAGCACTGAAATAGGTTCTGCAAAACAGAAGATGGATGTAAAACAGCGATTTGAAGTTTAGAGTTGCTAGTTTGAGTGAAAACATTTGCCACATGTTAAATGCTAAGATTTTAGATTTTTGTGTTTTATATACAGTTAACGCATATTTAATAGAGAGCAAATAAACTGACTTGTCTATAGATCTGAGTCATACAAGCAAATATGTATGATGAATTTAAACATTTCGTGCTGAAACCACAGGACTATGAAACCATGCTGTACAAAAAGGTTTTTTAAAAAATGATGGTGGTAAAAGTACTGGACACCCCGGTGATTTGGACACGAGTATAAAAGTATAGCACAGATTATTAAATAGGAAGCACACAAGGAAGTCGCCACGAAAGCATCCAGTGTTCGTGCAGACAGGTTATACAACAAACAAGACCCGCTTCACCTCAAATCGCTGTTTTATAAGGTCAAAGAAGACTGACTGTTGTTGCTGAGGTTTGATTGATTTAGGCAAATCGCAGCAGAGGGTGTTATTGTGGGTAAGTGACTCATCCTCATTTGGCCAACCGCAGGCCTGTTCATGTCTCAGAACTTCAGTTGGTAACCAGTAAAGTCAGTTATGAGTTCACATGATGTGACAGTTATGCACACACACACACTGTATGAGCTTGTATAAAAGAGGTGAGGGTGTTCAGCATTGCTCAAACTTTGTTGAAATCTGTCTCCTACAGAAGTGAAGGTCTAAAATGTATCAAATCACATGATAACAATATGCTTGTTTGTATGTTTGCTTGCTAGCTACAACAAGGCAGAGCAAGCTGCAAGAACTGTGAAACTAACTGTTGGGCAGGAAACAAATACACCCAGAAACCACTTCAGATATGCACTGTTGATAGAGATGCATTGCTAAACTTGAACTAAAATGATTTATACTCCATTCATAACCAAACAAAGATTAAAAAAAAAAATCATGCCTTCAAAAGATTTTGTACTGAAAAGGCATTCAGAACCTTGGAACAAACAGGATTTACCTTCCATATGGATGCAGGCTTATATTTCTTTACACATGACTAGAGAACAATAGAGCTAACAGCCACACCTGCACACCTGCAACTAGGTTACATAATATCTAATACATTATATTACCTCACATTATCTGAACAATAGGGCAGCCAATATTTTCATTTCCTAATTTTGATTCAGACTAAAATTAGTGCAGCATCAGCATAACATAGCATCGTAGTACAATTGTAGTCCTTGAAAGTGAAATGAAATTGTATTTTTATAGAAACTAATTTTAAATAATGAGAGATATGTTGCTCTTTGAAAGTCAGTCCGTTTAGATGCCTGCTCCTGTCTTTGGCACAGTAGAAAACAACACATCTCAACAGGCTTCAGAATTCAGATCTTTAATTTCAGAATCCAACAATCACTGATCTTTTCAGGTCAACGACGACAGACTTGACTCCCCGTTTCTCTCTGTGCAGCAAGTCCTCACAGTTACAAAGTGAGAAGTGATTGATGGGCAAGCAAGAGCAAGCTCTGCGTAAGCTTCAAGTAAAGCTCGAGGCGAAACGCCGCCGTGCAGACAGAAACATGCAGATTTATAGACCAGGTCCTAGAGGCATGAGTTACTTTCTGTCTGCCTTCTATGAATGAATTGTATATACACTACGAGTTAATGAAGTGACTTGCTTTCAGAAGCCCTAATGGTGACATACCCTCATTGTGTAAGGGATCTCCACTTATATACCAGTCTTTCTTCGCACCTGATGAAGAGCTGTTGGATGCAAATTTAAATCCAAAGATATGTAACTGTTTTTTGCAGTGGATGCAGCAGCAGTGTTTGATCCTCCCCATTCTACTGCTGCCCTCAGGCTACTACTGAAAATAAGAATGGAGTCATTGAACTGCTTTGTCCAATCCTACCTTTCTGTAAGTCATTTTAGTCTAATGTAAAATAGACTCAATAGCATCCTGATTCTTGTTCAGTATGTCTGTGACGTCATTAACGCCACAAGAAAACAAAGGAAACTTTAAATCTATATGTATAATTATTGTTCGATCCCTGCTTACCTCATCTGTCATGAAATGACTTGGAGCCAGCGGAGTCACATTTAGCCAAAGTAAATCTGCTCTGATTGTTTGTGGATCAACCAGTCTAATTAAACAAGAACAGATCCAGTCTTGTTTGCCAGAAGCAGGCTGAGTCTTGTTTAGCCTCACCTACAGCAGAGTTCAGTAGTTCTATAATCTGGCTGGTTTTCTTTAGCAGAAAGATTTCCTTTCTGCTTTACTGGAGTTTTCTGGAAGATTGGCCTGTTGATATGTTTAGCTGCTAGAAAGTAGACATCATAATTATCATGTATCACAAATATAAACTTAGCACAAAAAGTAAAGAAAAGTGTGTTTGGTTGATTATTTCTTTATTGTAACAATGCTTCTTGACAATAAATCATACACCATTGGAAAGCCTGTTTATTTCCCATTAAATGGAGCCACATTTGTAAGGAAAGTACATTTATGGGTTGAGCAGCAGAGTTGAGTATGTGCATTGCTCCCATTGCTCTGCCAATGCCAAACAGCTTATTCTGCTATTGACTCTTGTTTTGCGTTTCTGGTAATGAATCAAAGAAGCATGCAAACAAAGAAATAATCAACCAAACACAATTTTATTTTATGTTTTTACCCCCAAGTAACCTCAAAAACTCTGGCCAACCTTCATCTTTTGTGAATATACCCTGACAGTAAAGAGCCTCTGGAGTGGATCCGCTCCAGAGTTTTTCCCTGTTTAGTGCCAGGTGAGAAGCGTCCACCTTTATTTACTCTGGAAGAGGCTGTAAATCTTTATGAAAGGAGTCCAATATGAGCCGATGAGCGAATTAAGTTGACATCTGACCGATGACAGTGATACTGAGGTGAGTTGTTGAGGATATCTTGAACTTTTCTCTCGGTAAGCGCTGCTGTTTTTTGCTGCTGTTAGCCTCTGTTAGCTGCTGTTAGCTGGCATTAGTGAAACCGTCTTTGAGGTGGATGTAACATTGTTGGTCTCTGATTCTTAGTGAATAATACAAAGGAGTATTAGGGCCACATTGAGAAAAAAAAATTTAATTGTGCATTTTGAGAATAAAGTCAAAATTTCGAGAATAAAGTCAAAATTTCGTGAAAAAAGTCAAAATTTCGAGAATAACCCCTTAACTGGCAGCAAAAAAAAAATCACCTGAAACAACTACATAACACCCTCTGGTTATTATTGGCTCTGAACAACCCATTTCATAGCCTATTAATCGGCTGCGTCTGGTCCGCGGGCCGAATGAAGTGCATTTATATGGCAGGCTAGACCCGCCCATTTTGACTGACACCTCATTCGGCCAATCATGTTAAGAAATGGGTTTCCCAGAGCCAATAATACTCAGAGGGCATCACGTAGCTTTGCCAGGTGATTTGGTGCAGCCAGTTACATGATTGGCCGAATAACGTGTCAATAAAAATGGGAGGGTCTAGCCTGCCATATAAAAGGGACTACAAACGGCCCGTCACCGGGCCCTTGCCAGTTAAGGGGATAAAGTCGAAAATCTATTTCGAGAATAAAGTCAAAATTTCGAGAAAAAAGTTGAAATACTATTTCGAGAATAAAGTCAAAATTTCGAGAATAAAGTCAAAATTTTGAGAAAAAAGTTGAAATTTTGAGAAAAAAGTCAAAATAGTATTTTGAGAAAAAAGTCGAAATGTGCAGATTTAAGTCGTTTCAAGTCAAACACCTGCCATGCCACGTCTACTATAACGTCCAGAATGTCTTGTATTATGAGTTAGTGAAACTATACTTAAGAACCGGAACCTATTTCTCTTTTACTACACAAACACAATGGAGTGATAACTATGAGGATGGTAATGAGATGTGCAGAAAGCTGCATCGGCTCAGAAGGAAAACCACACAAACTGGCAATGGTTAGATGCAAGGATTTCGATGAATGCACCTTCGTGCAGTACAGAGGGGATTTTCAGAATCACAAGTCACAATAAGGGGCTCACCTCACGGGGAGCGACGTCGCTCGCTCTCCATTCATTTACTATGGAACTTGTGCAAGGATGCCACAATCGCTTCGCAGAAGTTCCATGAATGGAGAGGGTGCGACGTCGCTCCCCGTGTGTAGAGCCCCTAAGACAGCTGATCAAGTTGTTTCATCTACCCAAGGCATTTTGTAGAGGGTATAGCAGCCGCGGCCGTTATTTGACTTTTTTCTTGAAATAGTATTTCGACTTTATTCTCAAAATACTATTTCTACTTTTTTCTCGAAATTTTGACTTTATTCTCAAAATGCACGATTTATTTTTTTTTTCTAAATGTGGCCCTAATACTCCATCGTAGAATAAACTCTCATACAATGTGAGAATGTAATCAAACTGTTTATCAGAGGGAAAGTGTGATTTTTAGAACACTTGAGCCTAACATAATGCTAGCTTATAACCAACTGTTGTTGGTTAGCTGGATTGTCAGCTGTCTGGAGATGGGAGGGTTGCCTGTCTAAACTGCTGACAATGAGTAATGGTGACAATATGGGGAATAAATAAACATGTTTGTGCAAATTTTTGTGTGTTAGAGCCCTGACTTCAATTCAGGAGCTGAAGTTTGAGGTGAAGAGGAAGAGAAGACATTTTATTAAGAGGCCAGTTTCACTTCTTTGGTGAAGTGTCCCCTTCTCAGATGATAAAACATGTATGATACTTAATATCTTGAGTCTGAAGGTGCAGTCACAAATTTAAATGGCCCACCATGGCACACTAAGGCATACAACTTCTCCTCTGCTTTTGACGTACTATGTATGTGTGCTGGTCCATTTCCAGTACATTGAACGTGATTAGTCAGAAGGGGAGATGTCCTTCCCAGCTACTGTTTTGAAACATAGTGGGCGAACATGGCAGTTTCCCACACCTATGCATTTTTAATCGATTAATTAAAAGTTTATGAGAATGCATTAATTTGTTGGAACACATAATTACACACAAATCTATTTTTTCTATTAAATAACCTCAAAAAATTACTGACTGTGCCTTTAAATTTTATGCGGAGTCATTGTAAAGAGGACAGAATTTGTAGAAACCCTTCGAGGACCTGCTGAGAAGCCTTACAGGAGCATTCTGGACTGTTTGCAGGTGACTCAGGCTTGCTAATGATGATAACACAGCTAGAGTTCTTCTGGTTGCCACTTAGCCAAAATTGGTTGAAACTGTCAGGCTGAAACAAGCATCAAAAGCTTCTTACATGAGGTGAGGTGACTGTTGTTGTGATAGGGTGTGATATAAAAAAAAATGAACTGAATTGAAACATTAACAAAATAAATATTAGCAAGAATAGACCTGGTGCCCTGCGATAGCCCGCCTCTCACCCTGGGGCAGCTGGGAAAAGCTCCAGATTCCCATGATCCTGAACTAGATAAGCAGTTGAGAAAATGGATGGCTGCATGGATGGAGTGAGTTTTCGGGACCATTTGCTCATGACTTAAAGGCAAAGGTAGTCATACAGTATTTACATTGGTGTGTTTGTGTAACACTTGAAAACAGCCTGTTGAATTAGCCAGTTTTAAATTTACAGACGAGCCAGCAGGCCGTGTGCATCTGTCCTCATTCCTGTTTGTGTTAGGAGGCAGCAGGGTGGAGACTAGTGACTGTGCATGCGGAGAACCACTTTGCCAGCGGTGACAGGATCCGTCAGCGCTTGCCAAACCCAGAAGGAGATAGAATCAGTCAGCACTGGCCAAGCCTAGAGTTACACAGCTAGCTTACTTACCCTCTGCTCAGAACCTGAAGTCTCTGTTTGGAAGAAGGGGGAAAGTTCTCAGCGCTTTTCAGCAGCTTCGCTGCTTTTCCATACTCAGGGCCTCCTCTTTCATCATCACCATCATCGTCGTCACTGTGTGGATTCACGGTGACGGTCCAAGTAGTGAGTGACACTGAGGTGTTGTATTCATAAGCTCTTCTTGCTTTTTCACACCTTTGCATGTTAAAATGTGTATTTTATAAATGTGATTATTTGTGTCAGTTCTAGTCTTGTGTAAAAGTGTGTGTTTTTCTCTTTTAATGTGTCACTGTGTGTGTGTGTGTGTGTGTGTGTGTGTGTGTGTGTGTGTGTGTGTGTGTGTGTGTGTGTTTTTACCAGCAGCCCGGCGGTATGGCTGAAGGCCCGGCCATGAGAAGCAGCAGGATGACATCAGAGGACAAACTGTACTCATAACAATGTTGGTTTCCACGTAAACGGACGGCCACTTTGGGCCTGTCACCAGTGTCAGCGCTGCTCCTCCAATCAGCAGAGTCATCATCGCCTTCAGGGGGCTGTTCAATTAGGTTGTCCTTCTAGCCTTGGCCTGCATGCTGATGGCAGACCTATCTATTTCACATTGGCTTCCGTTTGTTTTCCATTTGTCTCTCTTTCTGTGTCCTTCTGCCCTTTTCCTCTCCTCTTTTTCCATCACTCCCTGCCCATTTCTCTTTTCCTCTTTCTCCTTTAGTATTGCTGGTGATGCCTGTTTTTCTTGGGAGGTGAAGAGTCATGATGGTGGTTTGGTCTCAGTGACACTGCACATTTTCCCCTCTCCCCTTGCTTCCTCTCTTCGTTGACGGTCTATTCTTGGCTGATGACTGTGCATCCTCAGCAGTTTATAGGCATTGCTCTCCCAAGGCGTTGCACTAATTGATGTTCCATTTCCCCATCGCTACATCACTGCATCTGAATGTGTGACTGATTAAGTTTGTGTGCGCGCATTTTACTTTTCTGCTTGCGATTGTTCAGTCACTGTTATATTTTTGCACAGGAGTGTTTGTACATGCTCCCTCCTCCTGCGAGTGTACACTTATGTTGTCATTTTGCACATTTATGTGTGTGTCGCTTATCACTGCAAGAAATGCCTGATTTTGGAAAACCTGACATAGCTGCCAGTGTTCCACAGTGACTGGAGCAAGTGTTACGTAATTAGACCTACGTCTATAGATGCTGCAGATGTTTCGCTCTATGTGTTTCAGTGTGTGTATGTGTGTGTGGGCGGGTGTTATGGTAAGCTATCCATCTCCAGGGCATCTGCTCTCCATTATGTTTTAATGGATGTCAGATAAGAACATGACAAACGGATGCAGAATGCCTGAGAGACGCCTCAGCTGTCCCACTGGGGGAGCTCGAGTCTCGTTGACGAGAGGATAGCTCTCCAGTTTTTCCAGCTCTCTTTCCTTCTCTTCCCACCAGGGGCCCGAAAACCAAAGCCAAGCAATTTTTGATGATAGTTTTTATGATTTGTGTTGGCTCTGCTTCTGTGCCAGATGGGTGGGATTTGCCACATTGAACAATAAAGTGAGTGCCAGAACTATTAGACAATCATTTAAAAGTATGTGAATGTCACTTCGTTGACCTTTTCTGTGATTGGCAACTTGACTTAACACTACTTGTGCTGTTTTAATGGTGTGAACCCCACCTAAACTGCTGGTACTCCAAGCAGGTTAAAGTAAATGTGCAAAAACTATTTGACTGCAGCTCTGCTACTCTGTCTGTTCCCATTCATATCATAATCCTATTCTCCCTTTTTCTCTTCCACCATTTTACAGCTGCGTATTACAGTCAGCTAATTACTTCTGACATTTTTGGTAAAGGACACTTGCCTAAAATATCAATAGCAGACTGACAACAACCCCAAGAAGATACACACTAAAAATCGGTGCTGCACCAACACATTTCTTGATTAACTTCATCTATGAGTTGTTTCACCCCAGTCTTATTGTAAAATTATATTCCTGTAGTGTTATTTAGCAAGATAAAAGTGTTAAACACAAATACTCTCTTAACTGAGTGGCCTGATGGGCCTACATGGGATCAGTAACTAATCGTAGAGCTAAATCACCTTGAAAGTAATTACAGTGAAGTTTAATGTATGCAGGGTGATACTGGAACACTGTGGTTTATGGTATGAGTTATTTTAACAAACAACCAGTAACAAATAACCAGAGTAGACTGCCATATTTTTCATAATTGAAAATTACAGGACTAACTCATCTGAGTTCAAATGTTGGTTCAGCTGGTGTTCAAATGTAACACAGAGCTTTCTGGAAACTAAATTTAACCACATTAATATTCTCTTTGGCTACCAAGAACCTGTCTAGGGTTTGGGTTGGTTTTTGTTTTAGCCACATGGTAACACAAGCTTGCACAATGCTAACCCTAACCTTAGATGGGGAGCCAATAAACTGGTGGATGTTAAGAGGTTAGCTGAATATAACCAAAAGGACAAGGGAAGGCCCATTATAAGTTGCATGACTGACAGTCTCAGTTTTGTTGTGATATAACAAGAAAACAATGGAAAACTATGGCAGGATATTGTTTTACAGAAAATCATATATGTACGTAAATGATGAATGTAACTACCATAAAACTGAACATTGGTCAGCAAATTGCCTTTGTGTAGCCTCAAGCTGAACCAAACTGATAGATAATATGCCTTTAAGGCATGGGATTTACAGAGAAAGAAAAAGGAGAGAGGACTCACTATTGAACCTTGAGGAACTCCACAGGTTACAGAAGCACACTTTCTCCACAATATATACCATAAACTTGGATAAAAATAAATCAAGAGTTTTAACGATATCTCAGCTGATTTTGTCATTTGATTTCAATAATTTAAAAAGTAGAATTTATGCCTAGAAGAACTAAATGTAGTAACAGAGCTTTGCTGTACTTCTACTGGAAAGCACCCATTCTCTCTTTTACGTTGTATGTTTCCTTTTCTGTCCTATTTTTTCCCTCCTGGATCACCTCTCATTTTTCCAGATGGTCTTTTCACACTCCATTCATTCTGCTTGGACAGCAGGAAGTCAAGCCTGTAAGGGAGCCTGGGACATGAATGTGTCCCTGTTGGATGCTGATCCACCCATTGGAAAAGAACTGGAACTCTGGGTTCTCTGGGATCTTCCAAGTTAGCACTGTCAAACTGGCCACCAAGCCAAGAAAATGAATTAGGGTGTAGTTTACCTTTATTTAATAGCATTTTGGTCTGCTGCACTACTCTCTCTCTCTCTCTTTTTTTTTTTTTTTTTTTGCTGGAACTTGATTTTCAAATGTGAGCATATTTTAAATCTTCATCTGTCTGTACTGGCTCTTGGTTTAGTATAAAGTTATTATATCACTTGTACAGGCTATTATATTTCAACCATAAATACATGTTAGAAATTCAATTCTTTCACACACGCTCTCTGTATACTCCCTCGTGATCTTTACCTTCACTCCTCCTCCCCAACCACAGTCTGGTTCTCATTGCTGGTCTTTGTTGAAGTGCCAGCATGCATTAGAAGCTCCCTGTGGCCTCTCAAATAAAGACAGTAATGCACATGACTTAACCAAGTGCTATTCCAGTAACTATCTTCCTGACACAAATCAGTTGCACTGGTTGGACTCCCCTCCCATGTTACGACCCCTTTTTGAGCCAAGCAGAGTAGGATCTTGGAAACTGGAAACTACATAGTTTATGACTTCTGAGTGTCTGAAATGCATCACTGCTTATGGAGAGCCCACAGGTCATCAATGAAGACTCCGTTGAGACTGTGAGATGTTATAGCTGAATCCATGTTCCGGACCTCAAATGCTACCAGCAATTACATGATGCCATTTGTGTGTTTATTTAAAATTTTACTGAAGGATTTGCACTTTTTTTTTTTTTTTAAACTAGAGATGAGGTTCTTTAAAAGTTGATCTGGATTGGGATCCAGGATTTTTTGAAGAATTAATGAAAGATCATCTCCAACTACCAACCAGATATTATTTTTCCAATTCCAGGGACTTGATTTGTGCATGGCGAGGAGGGAAATTTTTGACTTGGGGGAGGTATGCAGCCTCCTGCTGAGTCACATGCAGTATATATTTTGTGGGTACATCTGTGAAACGTATGTGTTTGGTCACCATTTGTACAAGCTTGACCATGTATCTAAACACAAAAAGACTTTATTTGCACATATACAAATCTGTGTAGATGTGTACACAAGCATACTTGAGTTTGAATGACCTTGTGTTACTGTGTAAGCAAGTTAACACTGATTGCAACACTTGTAACAGGCCCAGACTTGTGCAATCTGTGCACAGCTTGTGCCTGCGTGTGTTTTTATTAGTCAGAGGTTGTAGGTTGGGTAAAGGTGCTGAGGGACACCTAATCCACAGTTAGAGAAGTAGACCTAGCTGGAACACTGCCAAGGATAGAGGTAATACTTTTTGTCTTTCATGTTGCTGCACAAGTGTGTAGCAGCAACACTATACTACTATGATTAAAAAAAGCACCGCCATCTGTGTGAGTCCACAAATCTTAACAAGAGAATGAAATGAAAATTTAATCAAAAACATGAAAATGTATAGAATATCTATAATAGCATTTTAAAGACTATTGTTATAGACCAAGTCATGATTCCCATTGCACTTTGTTCTTTCTTTTTTTAAAAAAAATTCTGCCGTAATGCTGGTCATTGGGAAAAGCCAAGTAAAAAGCTCTGAAATATGGAGCAATTGCAGAAGTTCCAAAAACTGCAGTTCCTCTAGTAACTACTTGAGGCCTAAAACAAACCAGTTCTCACATTTTCTCACAGTCTGGTACAAAAAAACATTTTTTTTGCTGCTAGGGAGATCTTCACCCTTCACAAAAACTGCACACTGAGTGGATTTCTTTGTAATTTTGCCATTTTGGTATTGTTAAAGATTACTAGCGGACAACCCAGGTGCAACCTGGATAGTCCGCTAGTGTCCTTGATTCTACTAGGGAAGGGACATAGAGCTGAGCTCAATTTTGCCGTATCTCCACAGCAGCTGCCCATAGTTACTACATCTCCACTTTGGTCTCATCTGTCCAAAGGACATTGTTCAAGGTTTTGTGGTTTGTTCAGATGCAGCTTTGCAAACCTAATTCATGCAGCCATGTTCTTTTATGAGAGAAGAGGCTTTCTTTTGGGAGCCCTTCCAAACAAGCCACCCTTGTTCAGTCTTTTTCTAATTGTACTGTCATAAACTTTAACATTTAACATGCTAACTGAGGCCTGCTGAGCCTGAGATGTAGCTCTTTGGTTTTTTGCATTTTGTCTGAGCATTGTGCAGTCTGACCTTTTGGGGAGAAATTACTGGGGTGTCCACTCTTGAGAAGACTGTGACATTGTGTTAACACACACATGAATTCTTCAGACCAGCAAACTGTCTAAATGTCTGCTTTTACAGAGGTGCTCACAGCTGATGATCAGTTAAAAGCAGTAAGGGTCACTACATAGAGTCCTGTGAAAACTTTTTTTCAAATGTCTGTATCTATACATTAGTTTCTCTTAACAGCATCCATATTGTTTATGGATGCAGCCTGCAAACAGATCTAGCTAGGTATGTAACATAGTCCTCCACAAGCTTGTCCAAAAATGGTCACTTCTGGCTGCAAAACAAAAACAAACAAGTAAATAATCAACAAATCAGCCAAAACTATATTCTAAGTCTTCAAACTGCATGCAGAGTTGAGAAACCAGTTGGTTGCGTCCATCTTTGATATACAGTCTATAGGAAAACATACAAAAGTTTTAGATTTTTACCACTGTCTTTAATTTATCTTTTCCAAGTCACATTGTTGAGGATTAACATGTGCTCTACAAGCGCTGAAAAAATAAAATATATTATTATCTTTAAGTTGTTCATCTTAAGAACAAAACCATGCTAACACAAATAGAACAATTCTCTAACAGACTCACAAAAATGTATTCTTATAATGATGGCTGCCCTCATCTTTGGTAACACACTGACCCAAATGACAAGCACTGGCCGACTCAGAGTCTGCTCACGATTCAATCAGCCTGTCTCTGATTATTGAGTTGTGGGCGTTCTTCATCTTTTGTGTATGGTGGTTGGAAATACAGATCCTTGATGAGGTAAACTTTTTGGAGTGTTTATAAAGGGGCTATAGGGGGCTTGTAGAGGATTATGTGGGATTTCCAAAGGATTGGTTTGGTTAATAAACGCAGGCTTGTTGGATCCTGCATTTTTGAGCGACAGAAAGAGAATGCTGGTTTGCAGGGAGGGCAGTGTGCACGTACGCATGTATCTGTGTATGTATGCACAAACAAGTGATGCACGTACCTTTGGCATAGCGGTTATTGTAGTGAGACCAAACCTGCAGCAAGAACCCTCTTCATGTGATAGGCCAGTTTGTAAAGCCAATGACAGACACAAACATATGCACAAGACACACTGGCATACACATCTGTAAAGAATTAAGCCCCCGCTTACCAGGGAGCTATCACTGCGCTCTGACAGCAATCACCATCTGAGAGAATGAAAAGCATGGATCCCAGAATCAGTGAGGGGTTCAGTGTTGTTTGTACCACATGCAAAAGAACATCAAGATGTGTCAATAAGCCTGTTTTAGCTTGCTAATCGCAGGCCACAGTTGGATGTCAGGGATGGTTTAAATTGCATTTTTCCACTACACTATTCTGGGAAAGAAATGTTATTTATCCCCCAGCTTCCTCACATCTTTCTGATTGTCCTCACTAAAAGGTGACATGGATTGCAAGTGATACCAAATATGGTCATATGGGAAGTAAAGTCCAAAATTGGATTGCTGTTTTTCTTGTTTTCCAGACATTCATTCAAAATGAAGGTGTGGTGTTTTTCTCTAAATTTATAAATGTGTATATTCTGATGAAAATGTAAAATGAGGTTAAGGCCTTCCGCGTTGATTTGCCAAGTGTAAAGAGCCATATTGGATGACTCGTCCTCTATAGGGGAGGTCCAATTCATTTATTCCACTGACAGCATAAGCTGACTGACTGCTGGAACATTTCTGTGGTTTGGATAAGCTCAGAACTCTTCTAGTTAAATTGTAAGATTAAAAAGAAGCAAACAAAAAACCCCAAATATTGACAGATGTTCTGTTTTTTAATAATAATAAGCTTTTGATGCATGTGAAAGCTTTGAAGCAAGAAACATCCCACTGCAGAAATTATAACTGTGTTATGTACCACTAATGGTAGGCAGCACGCAGATGATGGTGTCTGAATGCATCCTGGGAAGACACAAATGGAGGACCCAAAGCAGGTTTTTTTGTGGCACCTGAAAACATGGACAGACACACCAAGACAGGTACACAACTATCTAATCAGCCAATCACATGGCAGCAATTCATTGGATTTAGGCATGCAGACATGGTCAAGAGTATGTGCTGAAGTTCAAACTGAGCATCAGAATGGGGATTTCGTTGACTTTGTGACATGGTTGTTGGTGATAGACGGGCTGCACTATTTCAGAAACTGCTGATCCACTGGGATCCCACTCAGCCATCTCTAGGGTTTGCAGAGAATGATCTAAAAAAGTCAAAATATCCAGTGAGCAGCAGTTCTCTGTTGATGCCAGAGGTCAGAGGATCATCATAATTAAGATATGCGCAAGAGCAACTATGAACACACAACCCGTCGAACCTTGAAGCAGATGGGCTGCAGCAGCAGAAGACCGCACAGGATGCCACTGAGCTAAGAACAAGGAAACTGAGACTTCACGTGGGCTCACCAAACTGGACATTAGAAGACTGGAACAACTTTGCCTGGTCTGATGAGCCATGATTTGAAACTGCTGTGACATTTGAATGGTACGGTCAGAATTTGGTGTTAACATCCTGAAAGCATGGAACCATCCTGCCATGTATCAAGGTACAGGCTGGTGATGGGGAAGGGGGGGGGGGGGGGGGGGGGTTAATGGTGTGTGGGATATTTCCAGGACACCCTTAGAGCCCCTTAGTACCAACTGAGCATCGTTTGAAGGCCACAGCCTACCTGAGCATTGTTGCCGACCATGTACAGCCCTTTATGCACCCATCTTCTAACGGATGCTTCCAGCAGGATAGCAGGTCATGTCACAAAGCTCAAATGATCTCAGACTGGTTTCTTGAACACAACAGTGAGTTTGTGCTTGAATGGCCTCCACAATAACCAGATCCAATGGAGCACGTGTGACGCTGTCACATCAACATGGACCAAAAATCTCTGAGAAATGTTTCCAGCACCTTGTTGAATTTCTGCCACCAAGAATTACAGCAGTTCTGAAGGCAAGTGTCCAACTAGTACTCAATATATATGTACTCAATAAAGTGCGTGAGTGTTTACAGTTATTTACATTTATTATAATTGTAGGGTGATGAGAAACCCCGGAGTTGTTGGGATTAAACAAGACCATAAAAAACATTTTAGATGTCTGGTATGACCATTAAATTTACTTAACAGGAGTGATGGTTAAGTTGATTGAGTTCCAATAATTTTGTGCACATGTAACCCAGGTGACAGTGTGCATGAGGTAAAAACCTGATTAAAATTTATTTTTGTTTATTATTTCATCTGGAAAAAACTGGTTTAAAAATATTAAAAACAAACATTCAATCCATGGATGATTATTGGTTGGTTAAAAATATGTATGGTTGAAATTTTAAATAGGCAAGCTTTTATTCTGAAAGTGTCCCAGCGTGGCCCATGTGACTGGTAGTAGCCAACCGGATTCTTTTCGGTTCTGACCAAGATCGCTGCAGACACACAGACGTCGAGCTGCCGTTATTAAACAAAGGAAACTTATCTAAAAGAATATCTTTAATTTTTTGAGAAATTGTTTTGTTTTTCCACTTTATCCTGCCCTTCAGACGTGTGTACATTGCTGAATGGGACTTGGTGAGTTCGTAAAAATGTATTTTATTTCTTTTGAGAATTTTGTTACGTTGAATGTATTATTTGGGAAACAGTATAAGCTAAGATGTCAGATTTATGTTGTTTGTGTTTTAAAACTTGATATTATGATGCCCATGTGTGAAATTGAAGTGCAAGTGTTGTGTTTTCACTTATCTCCGCTCCGCCATTTTGGCAGGTGTGCAGCTTAATCAGCATTTATTAAGCAAAACGCTGACTCTTGGCTAATGTCTTAAGCAGCCAACGCTTTATTTTGTTTATTTATTGATATTTTATGTTGCTTACATTAGGCCATTTAAGTTGGAGTGGAGAAAAGTTGAGCTAGTACTGAAGTGGGACTTCATACGCGGTGAAACGAGATGGCGAGCCACCGGACCTGATGAACTGTGAATTTGCTGATCTGTGCATGTGGAGCAACATGCTGTCTGCGGAGTGTTGACCGTTTTCATCCGAACTGGTAGGATTTATCCTTGACTGCTAACAGCAGTGGATTCAAGACTAGCGCAGAACACAGACAATAGAGGGATCAACAGCAGGACAAAAGAAAAGAGACTCTCATGTGCATCGCACCTTGTTCAGCCTTTTGCTGGATTATTTTGAGTTGTGTCTTTTGGTTCAATATTTTTATTTTAATATTGAATGACCCTGTGTGGTACTGCTGTGATATTATTGAGATTGCAAACTATTTTGTTGGTTAAACCTAACATAACATTGAGTCTGCCGAATCTGAATACAGAGCCTAATTTTTGTATTAACTAAAAAAAAATAATAATAAAATAGATAAATAGATTTTGAAGCTAGAGAACTAAACTAGGTTTAGTGACTAC
This sequence comes from Archocentrus centrarchus, assembly GCF_007364275.1. Taxonomy (NCBI): domain Eukaryota; kingdom Metazoa; phylum Chordata; class Actinopteri; order Cichliformes; family Cichlidae; genus Archocentrus; species Archocentrus centrarchus. The sequence goes on along the minus strand of NC_044360.1, from coordinate 27,742,097 downwards.
TGAGTTAACTCAAACAGACAAACCAAAGGGAACTGAACAAATAACCCTAAATTTAAGTTATTTCTTTTGGTTAAGATAACAAAAAGAGGGATTATACACCAGGAAGGTGTATGCTGTTGTGTTTTCTGTTGTCAAAGTCTTTTATGGTTTTTGTTGTGTGTAAATAAATCTTGCCGGCTAATTTAAATTTATTCTCTTGGTCTGTGGTCCTTAATTGTGGTGACACTAACTCTACTCTCCATAGCCGAACCTGTCATCTGGTCCAAACCCTGTAACGACTAAGGTGTTACAGTACAAAAGTGGCAAGCCAGCCAGGAGAGTAGTAATAAAACCTTAACCACACTGTAAATAGAACCATAAAACCTTATTTTTGACCCAGACCTCAAAATAGGCCAAGACCGGCAAAAATGGACATTGTTGATAAAGAAAACATTAAAATCCCTAACTCAGTTATCATTGGGGGCTTCACTGATGCAGACTTTGATGAAGAGTTATCTGACTTCCTGAACAAGTATGGGCGCATCTCGAGAACCATTAAAGTTGATGATCTCCACTCTCCCTACCCCAAAAATGCCATTGTGGAGTATGAGAGTGGAACTGCCTTGATAGCGCTTGAACCCTTGCTGCCCTACAAATTTGAGAGACCTACTGGAGTCCCTTACATCAGAGCCCTGTCAACGGAATATGTGTCAGCTGTTACAACCAGCGCCACCCACAGCTTGATTAGTGAACTACAGAAAATCGCCAAATTAAGTGGCAAGCCTTTTGAGGATGTTTTGCATGAGCATCTGTCTGAATGCAGTCAGTCAGTTGCTGGTGATCCAGAAACAGCTGAAACTGCATTTCCTATGCAAGAAACACAAAGTAGACCTACAGCCACAGTCACCCAACAATCACAAGCTCTTCCAAGTGACCCAGTTAAGGTGAATGAAACCAACTTAAATGTAACTGAATCTGATTCAGGCAAGCCAACACAACCTGATCTGCCATGCAATGTTCCAAAAACCCTTATAACCCACCCAGAGGTTCAAAAGGTTATTGTGGAGCACATAGTTCGGAGTGAATCTCCAGTCTCGCAGGCGAGTGCATCCTTTCGCCTGAGACCCTTTTCAGGCAGGTTACCTTGCCCTAGTCACGAGGTTGACTTTGACACATGGCGCCACAGTGTTGAGCTTATGCAGCAAGATCCTGATCTGTCTGACTTGCAGTGCTCACGGAAAATTTCAGACAGTCTTGTACCTCCTGCAGCCAATATAGTTAAACATTTAGGCCCTCAAGCTTTGCCTTCAGCTTACCTTGAGCTGCTCAATTCAGCATTTGGTACAGTGGAAGATGGCGATGAGCTTTTTGCTAAATTTCTTAACACACTGCAGGATGCAGGTGAAAAGCCATCACATTACCTCCATCGATTACATACAGCTCTCTCCAAAGCTTTGAACAGAGGTGGTGTTTCAGCTAGCGAGGCAGACCGACACCTACTACGGCAGTTTTGTCGTGGGTGTTGGGATAACGCATTGTTGGCAGACCTTCAGCTCGAGCGACAAAAAGATAACCCTCCTCCATTTGCAGAGTTGTTGCTACAGTTGAGAGTGGAGGAAGATAAACATGTTGCAAAAGAAAGCCGAATGAAAAAACACTTTGCTGCTACAAGACCAAAAGTGTCTTCCCACGCCCTTGCAGCAGCCACTGATACATCGGAGCCCATTTTGCAACATCAAATCACTGAAATGCGAACACAAATAACTGAGCTGCAAACTCAATTGACAAGATTAAGAGCACAGAAAGCGGACCAACCCACAGCTCCTCCAAGCAATGTGGTCGCAGATTTGAAGGCACAGATCACTGAGCTTCAGAGCCATCTTGCTAGACTTAAGCCACCAGGTTCTCCCAAAAAGAAGCCCAGCACACCACAAGCTAATGCTAAGACAAAGCCTAGACCCAAAATGCCTGAGCCAATCTCCACTACACTTCAAGCCACAAGGAACAGACCAAAGCCGTGGTATTGTTTCCACTGTGGTGAAGATGGGCATATTGCCTCTGCATGCTCAAATGACCCAAACCCATCCTTGGTTGCTGATAAAAGGAAACAATTAAAAGACAAACAGTTACTTTGGGATAAACAGAACAATCAAAACTCATCCCATTCTTTAAACTAAAAACAGCCCTCATTGCGGGACAGATGGGTGCTGTTAATGAGACCAGTCCCTCTCTGAAACAGTCATTCAGAAAAAAGAGACTGCACAACAAATCAACCACTGTTAAACTACCTAAAGGCTTAGTTGGAGCTAAGTATACTGCTCAAGTCCAAATTGATGGTCAGGTTAGCAGTTGTCTTCTTGATACAGGATCTCAGGTGACTACCGTGTCACACTCATTCTATGAAAACAATCTCTCTCACCTGGAAATTCATCCAATAAATGAGCTGCTGGAAGTTGAAGCTGCAAACGGTCAAAATGTTCCTTACTCAGGTTTCATTGAGGTCGAGATTACCTTCCCACAGAGCTGTTTTGGTTCTGAAATGACCGTGTCCACCTTTGCATTAGTTGTCCCAGACACACGTTCTAATGCCCAGTCCTCTCTTTTGATTGGTACCAACACTCTTGACCTTCTCTATGAGCATTTCTTCTTGACCGGTGCAGATCTCCATGCACTACCTTACGGCTACAGAGTGGTGTTAAGCATGTTGCAACAGAGACACAAGCAGAAGGAAAACAGTAGTCTCGGACTTGTTAGACTATCTGGAAAAGAGCCAGAAGTTATACCTGCAGGCCAGAGCCGAGTGTTGGAGGGGTCAATCCATGTTAACACCAAAACCCCAGACAAGTGGGTTGTTGTTGAGCCACCCTCCACATCCTCTTTGCCTGGTGGCATTCTAGTCACCAATTGTTTACTCACCTTTCCTGAAAGGCCCTCACAAAAGCTTCCAGTTGTTGTGCGAAATGAGAGCAAACATGACATTATTATTCCTGCAAAGAGTGTCATTGCTGAAATCCATGCTATGCAGGAGATAGTGACAACCAGCCAAATACTAAAATCCACGCAGCCACCCAAATCAAAAGAATCCACAGTGCTAAATCTCAACTTCGCTGATTCTCCAGTTCCAGCTGAATGGAAAGAGCGGATTGTACAAAAACTCAGTACTATGCCTGAAGTTTTTGCGCAACATGATACAGACTTTGGTTGTACAAACAAGGTAAAACATCAAATAAAACTGAGTGATGAAACGCCTTTCAAACACAGGCCCCGTCCAGTACGACCTCAGGACCTTGATGCTGTTCGAAAACATTTGCAAGAACTGAGTGAGGCAGGAATAATCCGCGAGTCTGATTCACCATTTTCTTCGCCAATAGTGGTGGTGAGGAAGAAGAATGGAGATGTAAGACTCTGCGTCGATTATCGAAAGCTAAATCTGCACACCATCAAAGATGCCTATGCCATTCCCAACTTGGAAGAGGCATTCTCAGCCCTCACTGGATCGAAGTGGTTCTCGGTCCTTGACCTCAAAAGTGGGTACTACCAAATTGAGGTGGACGAGGCAGACAAGCACAAGACAGCCTTTGTATGCCCCATGGGGTTTTGGGAGTTCAATAGGATGCCCCAAGGCATAACGAACGCTCCTAGCACTTTTCAAAGGCTGATGGAGAAATGTATGGGGGACATAAACCTTAAGGAAGTCCTAGTATTTCTGGACGACCTTATAGTTTTCTCCGAAACCCTTGAGGAGCATGAAACACGCCTTCTTCATGTCCTCAATCGCCTTAAAGAATATGGGCTGAAACTGTCTCTGGAAAAGTGCAAGTTCTTCCAGACATCAGTACGGTACTTGGGACACATTGTCTCCCAACAGGGTGTTGAAACAGACCCTGAAAAAGTCGCAGCCCTGAAAGCATGGCCAAGTCCCAGAAACCTCAAAGAGCTCCGTTCCTTCTTAGGTTTCGCTGGGTATTACAGACGATTTATCAAAGACTATTCCAAAATTGTGAAACCCCTGACCAATCTCACTGCCGGATACCCACCACTGAGGAAGGGTAATAGTCCTAAAACACCAGATGTCCAGTACTTTCAGCCAAAGGCCCCTTTTGGAGAAAGATGGACAGAAAGTTGCCAACAGGCATTTGAGACCATAATTGACAAACTCACTACAGCTCCTGTGTTAGGGTTTGCCAACCCCAAGTTGCCTTATCTGCTACACACAGATGCAAGCACAACAGGGTTAGGGGCTGCTCTTTATCAAGAGCAGGGAGGAGAGGTGCGTGTAATCGCATATGCAAGCCGGGGACTGTCAAAGAGTGAAAGCCATTATCCAGCTCACAGGCTCGAGTTTTTAGCCCTAAAGTGGGCTGTAACTGAAAAGTTTTGTGACTACCTGTATGGAAATGCTTTCACTGTGGTTACTGACAGCAACCCTTTAACTTATATCTTGACCACAGCTAAGCTGGATGCAACCAGTTATCGTTGGTTGTCTGCTCTGTCCTCTTTTGATTTCCAGCTCAAGTACAGAGCAGGGAAACAAAACATAGATGCGGACGGGCTATCCCGCCGTCCCCACCCAGAACCAGTAAATGACATTGTTTCCCAGAAAGAACAAGAGCGAATCAGTCAGTTCCTTCAGCACCACTTACCTGGTACTGATCTGTTCACTCATGTTTCTCAAAATGCTGTCAATGCAATTTGTGAAAAACATCTAATTCTCCATTCCTTGGACACAAATGACCATGCATTTACGTGTCCACTTGTAACTTCCCTGTCCATGTCAGCTAATGCCATTCCTGATGGTTTTGATCAGTGTGACAGTAATCCAGTCATTCCATGCATTTCAGTAGAAGAGTTAAAAAAACATCAAATGGATGACCCTGCGATCAATGAAATCATTCGCCAGCTTGAAACAGGTGAAACATCACCCCCTGCTGTGCGAAAGGAGATCCCACAACTTTCCATCCTTCTGCGAGAGCTAAAAAAGCTTAAGTTGCAGAATGGGATTCTCTACAGAAAGAGGCAAGTTGGTGAAGAGTCTCAGTGTCAACTGGTCTTACCTGAGAGCCTCAGACTCATGGTTTTAAAAAGTCTCCATGATGACATGGGTCATCTTGGTATAGACCGCACACTCGACCTAGTGCGATCCAGATTTTTCTGGCCAAGAATGGCCGCAGATGTTGAGCAAAAGATCAAAACCTGTAGTCGATGTGTTTTCAGAAAGGCACTGCCAGAGAAGGCAGCGCCTCTGGTAAACATCCAAGTCACCAGACCTCTTGAACTAGTCTGTATTGATTTTCTGACTATTGAACCAGACCGGAGCAACACCAAAGATGTTCTCGTCATTACTGATTTCTTCACTAAATACGCTGTAGCAACTCCTACTCCCAACCAGAAGGCTAAAACTGTAGCCAAAGCTTTGTGGGAAAACTTCATTGTTCACTATGGATTTCCCGAAAAGTTGCACAGTGATCAAGGAGCAGACTTTCAGTCAAAGCTTATTCAAGACCTTTGTGACCTTGCTGGTATCCAAAAGGTCAGAACGACACCTTATCATCCTAGAGGAAACCCGGTTGAACGGTTTAATAGAACATTACTCAACATGCTTGGAACACTCAAAGACGAAGACAAGAGACACTGGCGTGACTTTGTTAAGCCACTTGTGCACGCCTATAACTGCACCAAACATGAAAGCACTGGGTTTACACCCTATGAGTTAATGTTTGGAAGACAACCTAGGCTGCCAATTGACCTTGTCTTCAATGTTCCTTTAAATCGTCGTCAGCAACAATCCCACTCGCAGTATGTCAAAGCACTCAGATCCCATCTTCAGGAGAGCTACCAAATAGCTACCAAAAATGCTGCGAAAGTTGCTGAAAGGAACAAGGCCCGTTATGACAAATATGTCACTGAATCTGTCCTTGATATTGGTGATCGTGTACTTGTGAGGAATGTCCGGCTTAGAGGCAAACACAAGTTGGCTGATAAGTGGGAACCTGTGGTACATGTTGTCTTGAGTCAAAAGGGCAACTTACCTGTATACACTGTCAAGCCTGAGCATCAGGCTGGTCCCACAAGAACTCTTCACAGAGACCTTTTGTTGCCATGTGGGTTTTTACCCACCGTTCCTGTGAATGTCTCCTCAGAGCAAGAAAAGCCAAGCCGGCCAAGTACACGTCAGCACCCTATAACTGATCCTGACGAACAAGACCTGGATTACAACCTGGACGACGAGGATAACTACCTATTGTATTATCCTCCAGTTGCTCCTCTGGAAGTTTCAAAGTCCATAAAGGAATACGAAGTAGTCCTTTCTCCCAGTAATCATTCAGATTCTACTGTTGAGCAACCAACCTTTGATAATGCAACAGTCTCAGAACCTGTGACAGTTCCTGAAATTGCTCCAGATGGATGTAATGAGCAAATTATTGGACCTGATTCCGAACCGGATATGCCACTGAACCTCAAAAACTTACCTGTACCTGGAATGGAAAAAGAAATGGAAACAGACACTGGTGAAGTGGAAACTGCACCTGAAGCAGAGGAAGCAACTCATAACCAAATGAAGGAGAACGAACCCGTGGATAATAACACAGAAGAGCATGACCCTGATACACAACCAACTGTCAGAAGGTCTTCTCGAGAAAGAACAAAGCCAAAACTCTTAACTTACCCTGAGTTGGGAAACCCTCTTATTAGCATAGTTGAGTCTTTATTTCAAAGCTTAAGTGAAGCGATAACTAATTCCATTGAAGCACCTTAAATAGTCTGAACATATGCACTATGCAAAGGGACTTGCATAGATTTTAGAGGGGAGGGTGTAACCCAGGTGACAGTGTGCATGAGGTAAAAACCTGATTAAAATTTATTTTTGTTTATTATTTCATCTGGAAAAAACTGGTTTAAAAATATTAAAAACAAACATTCAATCCATGGATGATTATTGGTTGGTTAAAAATATGTATGGTTGAAATTTTAAATAGGCAAGCTTTTATTCTGAAAGTGTCCCAGCGTGGCCCATGTGACTGGTAGTAGCCAACCGGATTCTTTTCGGTTCTGACCAAGATCGCTGCAGACACACAGACGTCGAGCTGCCGTTATTAAACAAAGGAAACTTATCTAAAAGAATATCTTTAATTTTTTGAGAAATTGTTTTGTTTTTCCACTTTATCCTGCCCTTCAGACGTGTGTACATTGCTGAATGGGACTTGGTGAGTTCGTAAAAATGTATTTTATTTCTTTGAGAATTTTGTTACGTTGAATGTATTATTTGGGAAACAGTATAAGCTAAGATGTCAGATTTATGTTGTTTGTGTTTTAAAACTTGATATTATGATGCCCATGTGTGAAATTGAAGTGCAAGTGTTGTGTTTTCACTTATCTCCGCTCCGCCATTTTGGCAGGTGTGCAGCTTAATCAGCATTTATTAAGCAAAACGCTGACTCTTGGCTAATGTCTTAAGCAGCCAACGCTTTATTTTGTTTATTTATTGATATTTTATGTTGCTTACATTAGGCCATTTAAGTTGGAGTGGAGAAAAGTTGAGCTAGTACTGAAGTGGGACTTCATACGCGGTGAAACGAGATGGCGAGCCACCGGACCTGATGAACTGTGAATTTGCTGATCTGTGCATGTGGAGCAACATGCTGTCTGCGGAGTGTTGACCGTTTTCATCCGAACTGGTAGGATTTATCCTTGACTGCTAACAGCAGTGGATTCAAGACTAGCGCAGAACACAGACAATAGAGGGATCAACAGCAGGACAAAAGAAAAGAGACTCTCATGTGCATCGCACCTTGTTCAGCCTTTTGCTGGATTATTTTGAGTTGTGTCTTTTGGTTCAATATTTTTATTTTAATATTGAATGACCCTGTGTGGTACTGCTGTGATATTATTGAGATTGCAAACTATTTTGTTGGTTAAACCTAACATAACATTGAGTCTGCCGAATCTGAATACAGAGCCTAATTTTTGTATTAACTAAAAAAAAAATAATAATAAAATAGATAAATAGATTTTGAAGCTAGAGAACTAAACTAGGTTTAGTGACTACTGAGTTAACTCAAACAGACAAACCAAAGGGAACTGAACAAATAACCCTAAATTTAAGTTATTTCTTTTGGTTAAGATAACAAAAAGAGGGATTATACACCAGGAAGGTGTATGCTGTTGTGTTTTCTGTTGTCAAAGTCTTTTATGGTTTTTGTTGTGTGTAAATAAATCTTGCCGGCTAATTTAAATTTATTCTCTTGGTCTGTGGTCCTTAATTGTGGTGACACTAACTCTACTCTCCATAGCCGAACCTGTCATCTGGTCCAAACCCTGTAACGACTAAGGTGTTACACACATATGCTAAATAATAAAGCTCTATTTTATAAGTTAGAAATGTTGAAATTTACCCCTCCTTATTTAACATGCCTCACTCAAACATTCTCTTTGCCTCCATTAGTTCATTGGGGTGTTGTCACCTTGTAAGTGGATGATGTGTTTCTGTGTTCAGGAGTGCTCAACCTATCATACATAGAAACATTTAAATAGGATTTTACAGTGGGAAAAATATTTTTGGAAAAAGTGTCAGAGTCAGTGCATCTACAGGTGCAGAAATGTGTGTGTTTAGCTTAGGCAGTTTTGTACAAACACACTCAGGTTTGGCACTAAAGACTCCAGGGCAGCTGCGGATGCAACGACGCACAGGGATCCACGCTAAATCCCTACAGAGAGGCTGCTATACGAAAATCCTGCTTCACTTTTATTCTTAAATTGCTCGCTTTTTTTATACAAATTACTTTTATGCAGTACATTGGGACACGGACACAAACACAGGCTTGTTCAAATTACTTTAAAGTCCCAGAGACTTCCTGTAACCATAACTACCATTAACCTATCCTAACTAAACCAAGTCTAAAATGTCACACACTTCTCCTCCCTGATCCCTCATTTTGCAGACAATGCTCCAACCAGCAGTGCTGAATCTTAAACACTGATGAGATATTTCAGTCTCATCACCAGCCACTCTTTTCCCCTTAACCCCCCCCCCCCCCACACACACACACACACACATTGATACCTGCTTTATACAGTGTACCTTCTTGTGTTTTACAGTAAGGGATTGACCTTTGTGTTATTTATGAGGTCCTGGATTGTTGCATGTTGATTAGCAGCAATTGTACCACTCTTCTCTTTTAATTTCCAGAATCAAGCATTAGATTAAAGACACAGAAGATACTGATGAGCACTGAGCTGATCCATTGATTTGAACAACATTCACCCTTACTTAAAGGTCACCGGAGGGTAAAATGACATAGGTAATCTATAATTTATCTCCATTAAAACGCTCTAAAAGTAATATGATTGCAGTGACACAATGTCTGCTGTCTGTACTCAGCTCACTGCAGTTAAAATGACTTGTAGTCTTTTACATAGGCATAACACCCATTTTAGTTCGATTTAGCAACATTGCAGAACATTGGAGTGCTCTTTAATGTTGCCATGTGAAGCACTTGTGGATTAAATGACCACTTGTTTTGTGTAAGGTGTTATCAATACTAATGGAACAGGTAGAAATTATCCTCCAACTCTAGTTTCAGCTGCAGAGAGAGCTTTAGCTGCATTCAGCTTGGCGTTTTATGATGCTCAGCTTGCACATCTAGTGCATCACGACGCTCCCAACACTGAAGTGCAGACAGACAGTGATCTCAGGAGTTGGTGGTGACCAAAAATCAGAAATCCAAAAGGACTGAATATGTACAGCACCTGTGTCAAAGTCTCAAGACTGTCCGTCATTTCCTTATATTTTTCTAGGAAAATGAAAACCAAGTGCAGCAATTTATTGAAGCATGCACAGTCTATAAGGCAAAAACAGAGCGTGTACAATGCTAACGAGCTTGAACGTCAATATTTGGTGTGACCACCTTCAACACCGTCTGAACTCTCTGAGGCAGCTTTCTTGTCATTTCTTTATGTAGTCTTCATGAGTAGTTCTCCAGGCTTCCTGAAGGACATTCAAAGCTCTTCTTTGGATGTTGACTGCCTTTTGTTCTGCTCTATCAAGATGACCCCACACTGTTTCAGTAATGCTGAGGTCTGGGCTCTGGGGAGCATGTGTGGTGGGAAATGATCCCATCACACATGCTGAAAAATGAAGCCATTGCCAATCAGATGCTTTCCAGATGAGGCACACTTCATTTCAATGGATAAAAATCTCACTGTACACTTCTATGTTCATAATTCTACCAATTTTGACAAGATCCCCAACATCGGTGCTGAAATGTAGCCCCAAACCATGACAGAGCCTTCACTGTGTTTTACAGATGGCTGTAGACATGCACTAATGTCCCTCTCCTGACCTCCTCTGTACATACTGATGATAATTTGAACCAAAAATTTCAAATTTGGATTCATCACTCCATCAGACCTGTTACTGTAGATTTTCAGTCCAGTTCTTGTGTAATTTAGCATACCTCAATTGTTTCTCACTGTGTATTTCCCTTAAGAATGGCTTCTTAACAGCCACCTTTCCACTGAGATCATCACTGATGAAGCTTCAATGAACAGTAGATGGATCATCTGAAGGGCCAGATGCATCTCTCAGGTTCTGTGTTCTTTCCTGGATCTGTCCCTGTGTCTTATGGATATGACTTTATGATACTGTTCATTTGTTAAATATAGTTTTGACCTTTTTTTTTTTTGTCCTCCACTTGTCCATTTCTACAAATCTTTTAAGGACACACTGCACACCGTGTGGAGATATGCTAAATTTTCAGTTAACAGCTCTTTGGGATTCACCTTATTGGTGCAAAACTACTATTTTATGCCTGTGAAATTGTGTTAACGTTGGCATTTTTTAAAATTCAACTAAACCAATGGGAGTACATGATGTGTTTTTGTGACAGGCTGCTAGAAGCCAATGTCCAAAGAAAAACTTTGGTACACCTTCAGAAAGCCTGGTGAACTGTTGCTCAAGACCACTTAAAAAAAAAAAGGACTACAAGAAAATCTGACTTGGAAGTAAAATATAAAGAAATGCAGAAAGACTCAAGACTTTTACACATTATGTATATAGTGTTTGAATTTGCAAGGACATCTGAAACCTGACCCCAAATGAATGCTAATGTGTTTGCTGAGTGAATAACATGCCACCAAAACCACTGACAGATGACCTGTCACAATGCAGTGTTTTTCTGTTACTATTACTTTTATATGTACTACCCAATTTGATTTAGTTGTGCAGCACTAACACCTCCCATGACAGGACAATCCAGCTCGAGGAGCACAGCAAAGAGCTCAGAGATTTGACTCAAACTCCAAACTCTCCAAAGTCTAACCCAAAGAGCAAAAAGCAAAGTAATGCATGAAACAGAGATGCCACATCTCCATCTCACACTTTCCAGTTTAACTGGCACGCTTTTAAAAATGGCATCTCATTATATTCTCTGCTCGTTCATGTATAATGTCCCCTGGATTAGGAATTAGTACCGCCATCTGTTAATGTCAATGAACCAACTCCTAATTTTAGCATAATGGTTATGGTAACCTGGAAACCAACTATAATTTATATTTTATTTTGCAGATTTTCTGAAAATGTGGTTAAAGTTTGAGTTGCATTTGAAATGGAAACCCTGCTAATGATATTTGAAGACTGGGCTTGTTAGAAAATTACAAACTCCTGAGAGTTTCTAAATAATTTACTGACATTTATAACTGTGGATAAAAACTTTCTGACACGCACAGATAAACAGTCCAATGTTCTAGCTTTGTTCAACTATTAAATCAGCTGTTTACACAATGTAGTTTGAACTTGTTCTTTCAACACTCAGATTTTTGAATCACGCCAAGTTTCCAAGATTGTTGCGTCACCTGCTGACCAGCTGTGTTTTAATAGCAGCCTGATTTTTTTGTTTTTATCTATAAAAAACAATCTAGAAGTTTCTGCACTCTTCCACTCTTTTTGAAGAAGAAGCTCAATATATACTGGCTTAAACTTCATGAACTGCTCAAAATAAAATTAAAGAAACACTTTGAAAACACATCACATCACAATGGAAAAAAAAAAAAAAATCATGCTGGATATCTGTACTGATATGGACTGGGTAATGTGGTAGCAATGAAAGGATGCCACACTGTTTGATGGAAATGAAGATGACCAACCTACAGGGGCTGAATTCAAAAACACCCTGAAAATCAAAGTGAAAAAATTTTTGTAGGGTCGTTACCTTACAATATAAAGCACCTTTAGGTGACCTTGTTTTGATTTGGCGCTATATAAATAAGATTGAATTGAAAAAATGTCGTGGCATGCCTGATAATGTCGGGGCTCCTAATGAGATGGTGATGATGGTGTCCTGGGGGAATCTCCTCCCAGATCTGAACCAGAGCATCGCTAAGCTCCTGGACAGTCTGAGGTGCAACCTGTTGCCTGGCAGCCATCCCACTTTCTTTTTTTTTGGCCACAGCAGCTTTCACTGATAGTGGAGGGAGACAGGAAACGGGGGCAAGATACAGGGGAAGACACGCAGGCAAACTGGTGACAGGCCGGGACTCAAGCCCGCGCCACCTGCACCGCAACGCAGCATATATATGTGGTCGCCTGCTCCACCACTGAGCTACCCGGGCACCCCTGCCATCCCACTTTTGAATTGATTTTATTAGTCATTCCTTGTGCTTTGCTTTTAGTTTTGCTTTCTTTGTCTCGTCTCCCTTGATTTAGTTCAGCTGTGTCTCACCCCCCCAGCTGTCTTCGCTTCCCCTGATTACCTTTTGTGTGTGCATAGTCGCTGTCTCCCCTTATCTCCTTACCCAGCATGTGTTTTATAGTTTATATTTTATAGTTCTATGTTCTTTTTTGGAGTTTGTGTTTTGCGTTTGGATTATCTGCCTACAGCCTTTTTTGTTATCCCTGCCAGCTTTTCCATTCTGCATTTGGGTCTTCACTCCTCACACACCACCTCATGAAAGCACACTGACCAGAATGGGCCCAGCTGACATGGTTAAAGGACTTTGCTCTCAATCTCCAATCCCCATCATCACAACAGCAGCCTCGCACTTGAGCTTCATCACCGTCAGCCCCACTTCTGCGGGGGTCGGCGCCCATCACTGAGACTGACTTCCTGCCCATGTCGGCCGCATCTCAGGCTTTCTGAGACCACCTTCACAGTAATGACTTTTCCTCAAGCATTTTTTGGAGGAGGTTTGTGTGTTTCTGAGCTGCCCAATAAAAATTAGTTTTCTGAGTTGGCAAATGTTAAGGGGAATACAAACCTTTTTGTTTGACCCATCTGATGTCCCAGAGGAGGGCAATATGTTTTCTGTCAGAGGCAGCTAATATAAAGAGTGCGGGTGGTGTGTTAGCTTCACAGTCGGCAACTTTCTTGTGTGTTTTCAACAGTTACACAGGGTTACAGCTCATTCAGATACTGCATTTTGTGTTTCAGAGGTGGCTTATTCTGAGACTGTTTTTAGTAACCCTCAGCTAGCTCAGTTAGAGACTGTATATTATGCTCCTGAACTGGTCTTCTCAGAGACTGTTCATTGTGGATATGTCCCCCCTCTGCTACTTACCTGACCAGATCAAAATCCCAGAAGTTTAAATGATTTGATGCTATACTCTGATTAAAAAGTGCTCCTTTAATTTTTTTGAGCAGTGTAGCTCCCATCTAAACCCACCTACACATGCCTATACCCTGTAATGCACCATGCTATCTACAAGCTTTTATAACCCTCTCCCAAAAAAAGGCTCCATCTCACCCACGTAATTAGGATAGCGCTCGCACCCCCCACATACATAACCCCTACTCCCCACAGTCACTGCAGCTCACTTTCATCTGCTCCAAAAGAATTCTTGTTTATCTTTCAGCCCTCTCCAGATAGGCCAAGAACAAAGATGCTTTTTGTGGTTATGTTTGCAACAGAGAGAGAGAGAGAGAGAGTGAGCATGAGCATGAATGCAGCTAAAAAATAGCATCCAACAGCAGAAACGGTGGAGGATAAATGAGCCTGATTTTAATAATGTTAATGCTGGGGGTATTTGAAAATATTGCAAATTGTGCAAATATGAATTATAAAACAAAAATACGCATACACACACATGCATGTATGTTTCCACAGACTTTTTTTAACTGGGTTGACATTTCAGACCACTCCATCATCTCCTCTGTGAACTAAAAGACAAATATTTTGATATCAAGACATTTAATTTACAGTCCAGAGGACACGCTAGTGAGTGACATAAGGAGAGGCTTTTTGCTGCTACTGTGCACTGCTTGTTTGGCTGCATTGTGTGCTCCATAAATGACAGGCAAACAGCACAAAAGTGTGTTTTTCATGTCAGGACCTAATTGGACAGTTTGTGTGTGTTTATGTCTGTCACTATACAGACAAATTGCTGACACTGGGAGCACGAGGTACCCACCTTAGTATCAACGGACTGAGAAAATACAACTCTCAAATGAATCTGTCAACAGTACATTGTATAGTTTGGGAAGAGTTCCATGTTTTTTGTACTTTGGATGATCAAATAAAGCTCTATCGCCAATCATGTTTGTGTTGTGAGTGCCTCCACCCTTCCCACGTGAGCGTATGCATGTGACATGGATGTCAGGTATAGGCTCCGTGGCTTCCTTGTGGAGTGGAGGTGTGCTGGATGTTTGGATAAAGGGGGTGCTGATGGAGAAGAGACTGGAGGAGGGAGGTGTATGCAGGAGAAAAATAAGAAACAGCTGGTTGTGTTGAGTTGCTGGCTTTTTTTCACATGGGGACAGGGGAAGAGGGGAGATGGTGTCACTGATTGAAGAGCTGCACAGTCTGAATGAATTCTTCTCTCATAGTTCTTCAAACATATATCGTATCATCTGTTCCCTTACACACCATTTTACATGTACAACCACTGGATGTCCCAACTACCTCATGCACATCCTTACAATTAAGCTCATCTGATGTTATGGCTCCCTGAGTTATTGTAACTACTTCTAATGGCGATCCTTGGGTCCAAGGAATCGGGCCTCCATCATCAAACGCCCTTCCTGGGCTGCTCTGATGAGAGTCCCATATTGCTGCACCTCTGGATAAAGCTCCAGCTTCAGCTTGAACTTAATCTCTTTAGATTGAGAAACTCCTAAAATTTCCTCAATTTTCAAAAATTTAAACTGTGCAGATTTAAGGGGTAATTTTTGTTTTATTAATACTTAGGTCTTTCTGTGCTTCTACATAAGGTTATGAGTAGCTCCCTTACTGCCTGGCATTCATTCACTTTGTCATTATTCACGCACGGAAAAGCAATCTATTTGTTCTAGTATATGGACACAAATTGACCTGATCGTTAATGATAATGATGTTTCCACCAAACACGCTATTAGATTATTACTTCCAGACCCTAATATCAGACTATTCTAAGCATTTCCAACAAATATGTATATGTTTGAAGCATAAAAAAATCAGGAACTGAATTTAGAACGGGACCTGTTAGCACTGCCATCTCACAGCAACGAGGCTCCTTGTCTGAACCTCCTGCTTGGTTTTGGTGTGATGGTCCCAGCAGTCCTGCTTTTTTGCTTTTTGTCTCGCTTTCTCTCTCGTTTTCCCCCCGCCCTTGGGTGGAGCATCCAGTAAGTGATACCTGTGTATCACTTACTGGAATGTAATGTTTTTGCTCGTGCCTTTTGTTACCTGACCCTGGTCTCTTGTCTTTGCTCCTGGTTCTCTCTTGATGTGTGCCTTGATTGGACACAAGTAACTGGAAAGTTTCCCTTGCTGTTCACCTGTAAATGAAGGACTTCCTTGCAAACCAAAGCTGGCCATCTCTTATCATGACTCATCCGGAAAACTCACCTGCCTGCCCATTCCCCACACTGCTTTTCCCATGTCGGTGGGAGTGAAGGGCATACAGTTGATTGATATGGGGGAGGTAAATACAAATGCCACCAGAGCCTGCAATTACCACTAGCAACCAACTATCATACGTGATGAAAAAAGAGTGGATTACAACTAAGATTAGATAAAAGATGGGAAATTATTGTGTCACGGCAGCCAAAACATAAAAAATAACCAAGATTCAAACTGCTTTCAAACAGCAATAATGGAAAAGAATTCCTTCAGCAAGTAATACAGGCGCATTCCTCAGCTTGTTGTCTCACATTCCGGCCACAAAAACACTGTTTCACAGTAACATTGTCTAGGATTATATCACTTTTCATTCACAACAGTGCAATCTGTCCACATTTCTTATTAATGCTCAGACAAACATCCCTGTCCACCATAAAAGTCCTGAAGCCATACATGGTAACACTGAGGTCCGGGAAGTGAGCATGTAGCCACGTCTCCGTGAAACACATCAAACTACACTCATGGTATTCCCTCTGGGTCTTAATCAGTTCACCGAGCTCGTCCATCTTACTGTCCAAAAACCTCAAATTCCCCATGATGATGGCTGGAACAGATGGTTTATAGTTTCTCTTCTTAGTCTTTCACTTAGCTTCAGCTCTGAAACAAGCCTGAATCCGGGCAGCTGAACTTGTGGTGAAGATTCTCTGCTGCCAAGAGTATAATGCGAAGGAAAACCTTGAGGAAAAGCAGCAAAACAAAAAGTAGCCATTTCACCTTGAAAAACACGAGAAAATGAAAATCAGCTTTATCATGTGATAAAATCATTCAAATAATTTCAAAAATTGCACATTATATATTATATATATTTGCTGTTTATATATATATATATATATATATATATATATATCAGTGACGTGCGGTGAGGGTCGTGACTGGTGAGGCACTGACGTCATCACATCAGATTTACAAACTTATAGCTTATTCACCATTTGATTGGCAACAGTTGTTTTGTTTAACATTAACATAGTCTGAAGCAAACCTTTTAGCTCCGGTGTTGGTCTTCCTTTAATTATTATCTTGGGCTTCGATTGAAAGTCCAGTTTAGAAAATTCTTTCAGTTGAGTTATGTAATCTTCCATGTTGAACATAAGGCCAAGCAACAGGAAAAACTAACTGGCCTTGCTAACTGTTTATGGTAGCTTGCCGCCGAGGAGTCGTAGAGTCCCTGGGATCACCAGCGCCCCCTACCATGAGGCACGAGAACTGCGTGCCTCATATAGTTCATATAGTAAAAGTGTTAGAACATTTTAATAGCCACATGCAAAGGGAAAGTAATCCGGTCTCACTGCATAGCATGCCAGCACAGTTAGTAGTCATTGGCAATGACTATACTGAGCCGCACCACGGATTGCGCAATCCGTGGTGCGGCTCGCCGGGCTGGTGCCTCACCGTTCGTCTCTTAGTATTTGACCGGCAAATGCGAAAATTCAGCGATTTTGAAAAAACTAATCTAAAAATGGTGTAGTTAAATGGAAAAGAACTTTAAAATACAAATCACTGAATGAATATAACCATTTAATTTATTTTTTAATTTTATATTTCCACGATGACAGGTGAGGCCGTGCCTCACCTGCCTCCCCTGACTGCACGTCACTGATATATATATATATATATATATATATATATATATATATATATATATATATATATATATATATATATATATATATATATATGCTTCTGAGATTAAACAAATAAATAAAGCCTAATTATTACCAATAATTTAGGCACGCTCACCTTCTGCTTTAGGTCCACAATAAGAGATTTAGATAATTTATCTAAACTGGCTTTTTATCAACTTTAACTGCATTTTTCTTCTCCTGTTGTTGCAGCAATATTGCCTTATTTCCAGGCCTCAGCTATCAGCACAATGGCCAAAACAATTACTGTGAGATCCAAATCAGAGACTGGCTCGTTGCCAGTAAGTTTCTAGTAAGGTTCAAATCAAGTCATTCTATCAGCCGGACCCCTCTGTCAGGCCCTTGCAGTGGGACACACACATCTGAGACTTTGCAACCAAGTGCAGTACTCCCTTTCTGAGGCTTTTAAAAAATTTGATTCATTTTAGATGGCTAAAAGCTGTAAACACCAAATTCATATGGAAAAAGTTATTAATCAAGCAGCTGTGTAGCTGTGAATGTAATATCTATGTTTTCACACTCCATGAATCATCCTGTGATCCTGTGGGGATGCATGAAGCAAATATTGAGAACTTTGTTAGTGAACAGAGGAAGCAACTGAAGGATGGAGAAAATAAATAGCTGTGTTGCAATGTTCTTGGATTCAGAGCAGAGACAGAGAATTGTGGGACGACCTTTCACCCCTCACAAATCATAGAAGAGTGTGAGTTTGGTCCATTAGTGGCCAGTTTTTGGCTGTAACTCAGGGTTCAGACTGTACAGTACACAGCGCACCCCCTCCCCTGAGCTCCCAGTTCTTATTTTTACTCCTCACCCTCAGAAACCCACCACCCCTCCTGAAACTGCCCCACACTCAACCCTATAATTTAGGTGAAAGATCCAGCGGCTGTTATTTTTATTGAATTCCCAATAATGTCGCTGAGATTACAGTTAAGTGCAGGCGACTGGAGCTCGCGGCTCTGCTGTGGGAGCCATTCAGGGGCCAGTGGGATGTGGAGACTGGTGCCAGGGTGGGAGGTAGGAGGGTCATTGGCTGGTTTTTACACAGAGCAAGGGAAAACGCAGGGCAACAATCATCACATTTATAGATGGCTCGCCGCTCTCTCCGGGGCCATGGCAGACGCTGCCAGGTTTAAAGCCAGCCAGCGGGCTACCGGCCACTAATAAAAGGATTTCATCCACAGGGAGTTGTAAAGGCACTACATAGTATGCAAAGACGTGTAAGCGAGGGTGTGCAGTATGTATGCTGCATACTTATTTATGCATGTTAGGATAGGTTTTATACTTGAACTCCTTTGTGTTCTTGTATCTCGTCAGTGCAGGATGACACTCATGATTCAAACATTCGGCTTACACGCCTTCCTCATATCCTCTTATATGAATTTTCACTGAATCATGTTGACTAATTTGTTCCACAACATTTGTGTTTTTGTTGCCGTTGCTAAGTGACAGGTTTGCATTAGCAATGGAGCCCTTTTTGGTTCATGTCAAGGTCGACTCAGTGATGTCATATGCAAGATTCGTTCTTCCTCTCAGTCATTAAAATATGCGTGTGACAGACTTTGCTGAAAGGGACGGTTTTAATTCAAATGGCCTAAAATAGTTTTGATGGCAGAGTTTGTTGCTTAGCTCCAAAGTACAGCAGGTTGACAAAAGAAACACCTGTTTGTATGTGCGTGTATATATATATATATATATATATATATATATATATATATATATATATATATATATATATATATATTACAATCAGGGCATGGATACGGGACCTCTGGGTGTTCTGGGGTCGCTGAAACCTTTGGGATTTGTGGATTGTGGGCTTGCCACACCTCCCTTGAAGTGGGCTTGTTCAGAAGCATCGTGTGGATTCTGGGTGGTTAAACCCTGAAGAAGATTTTAATCACTGAGAAGTTTTTCTATAAATGTTTATGGTTATTTAAAAAAAAAAAAATTTGACAGAGCTATGCTAGCTTTTCCCCTCTGTACGTTCTCTAAGTTAAATTAATCCATTAAAGCCCCGGTCGCACATGGCTAGCAATCAGTTGGCAACCATGTGGCACCATTCCCTATAGGGAGAATGTTTATTCCCAGACCAGTTGGCAAGTGGTTGCTGGTGGTCACTGGCATAAACTTGGCTGCAAAAAGTATACAGTGTTGCACCGAAAACCTCCTTGTAGTTGCTTAGGTCACCAGCATTTTCATGGAAGGCGCTGACTGGTCTTTAAACACTCACAAACTACTGGCCAGGGGGTACTGAAAAGTGCCTTACTGCTGCAAACACATAACACATTTCAAAAGGTGAAACTTTTGCTTTGAAAGCAAAGATTCTTTTTTTTTTTTTCAAGTTTCACTACAGCTCAGAGAGTAAATGACAAGTGTTGGCAGACAAACTGGCATCTTTCACACAAACAGCAAGTGATCAAAACAATCACAAGGGGGTTTTTGGTGCGGCAGCCTCTTTGTGATGAATTTCACCTTTCAACCTCCAGCAACCAATAACCAACTATTGATAAATATGCATTTTCCCCTGGCAATTGGAGTTTGTCAGGAGGTTGCCGACCAGTGTTTAGGCCTCTGTGACTGAGGCCTTACTTCTGTAGTTAGCACCGACATAAGGCTGTAAGTTTTTAATTATTGCTAAGAAAGCATTTTTATTTTCTGAGCGCTGAAGTGTTTTTTTCAGAGGCCTTTTAACTTTTGCTACAATTTTTCATATTCTTTTCATACAGTAGGTTTATTATGTTTCTTAACTACGAAAAAGTTTTGCTGACATTTCTAACACAGAGCCTCATAACTGGAATAGTGGGAAAAAAAAGAAACCCGACAACACCTGCACATCTACTACACAGCTGCTGGTAGTGTAGCTACTATAGTGCATATGTCTGTGCTTGAGTGTAACTTCTTGAATCTTTGGGGTTCAACCACACTTTCTCACGTTTGCCTTTGTAAAGACACAAACACACACACACACACACACACACACACACACACACACACACTGAGGCAGCGGTTGCCCAGTGCTCCTGAGGGAGCAGCTTTGGTTTCAGCTTTGCATAAATCGTAGTGGTGACACTGCAGACACTTGAGTCCTCCACTGAGGTTAGTCTGAAGCCAAAAAGCCCTCCTCTGCCTGGTAACAACATGTTCTACTCCCAGACACAACACTGTTTCTGAGCTGGTAGTGGGATTTGACTTTTTTCTCACACTTGAAATGATGTTATTGTGTGAGTCGTGGTGTGTATTTGCGAGTCTGACCCTTAGTTCCCAGGCCCACCAGACCACCCTATGCAGCACAGCTGTCTTTGGTGTAACCTCCTGGATGATCCTCTGAGTAATCCATCTGTAATGATACCCTAATCATCAGTGAGACACCAATGCTGTTAATCCCAACTATATGGAGAGGAATATGCCTTGATAAACTATGATTTACAGATGCTTGCAATCAACATTAATGTTAGTTTAATGAATGGCTAGTTTAGGATTGTGTATTTAGTTTAGTCCACTGCCCTGAACTGTAAAAGCAAATGTGACACACGGTCCTAAAACCTTTTGTTTAGTGTTGTAATGCTGCCAGTGCTTCTCTTTTAACCAGCCTTTTTCTTTATTTTTGTGGTTCTCAAGAACTTCGACTACAATGTGTCAAATATGAATGTTCACCACATCATTATGTTCTTCTGACAGTGTGACCCCCCCCCCCCCCCCTCTCAATCACCCATAGGCTCATGCAGTACACTGGATATTATATATATATTTATGGAGTGGTTTGTACCACTGTGAACCATTAGCGGTCCTCCCATTGAATTCCCCTCATGGTTCACACTCTCAGTCTCCTATCCTATTCAAAAATATTGTGTTTGTTTGGTTGCATGTCAGCTGCTATACTGTTTATATAGTTATGAAGTTTCATCACAATTCTCCTTTCTACGGCTACGGTCCATACGGACCAGAACCTCCCGCCATAAGAACAGTTTCTTCCCCTCTGCTGTTGGACTCATGAACAATTACCCTAAGACTGTTACCACCACCCTCCACAAACGCTGATGACCCTATGTCTATGCACCTGTCTGACTGCACTGATGTACATATTAGTGGAATATAGTTTATATTCTTTTATCTTTTAATTAGTCTCTGCACTGTATATTTTGTAATTTTGTAATATTGTGCTATAGTTATAGCTCTAATATCTCTGTATATTTGCAATTTGTATACTTGTATATTGTCTTATAGTTTTTATACTTATTTGTTTTTTTTTTTTTTTCTGTAAGCACGAAGTACCGCAGCAATTTCCTAATGCTGTGAACCTGTTCACCCATATGGCAATAAAAACCTTCTGATTCTGATTCTGATTCTGATTCTTCACGAGTTTTATTGAAGCATCACAGGGAGAATGCATCATAGCAAATATCTTACACTGGATATTTGCTATCATGAGTCTGTAGTAAACAAATAGTTTTCAGCTCTTCAGAGGTCGCACAGGTGGCCCAACTCCTCCAGGATCACCTGATATATTTATCACCCAGAGCACATGTGACAGACACAGAAGGGTCTGGAGAGGCCATGGAGAACGTTATGCTGCCTGTAATGTCATTCAGCATGACCAATTTGGTGGTGGGTCAGTGATGGTCTGGAAGGCATATACATGGAGGGACAAACAGACGTCTACAGGCTAGGCAATGGCACCCTGAGGTATCGTGATGAAATCCTTGGACCCACTGTCACACCCTACGCTGGTGCAGTGGGTCCTGGGTTCCTCCTGGTGCACGACAATGCCCGGCCTCATGCGGTGAGAGTATGCAGGCAGTTCCTGGAGGATGAAGGAATTGATAACATTGACTGGCCCCCATGATTGCCTGACCTAAATCCAATAGAACACGTCTGGGACATTATGTTTTGGTCCATCCAACGTCACCAGGTTGCACCTCAGACTGTCCAGAAGCTCAGTGATAGCCCACCATCCATCGTTTCATTAGGAGCATACCCTGACTTTGTCAGGCATTCATACAAGCACGTGGGGGCTACAAAAAACTACTGAGTACCATTTTGAGTTGCTGCAGAAAAATTTTGGGAAAATAGACTTGCCTGTGCATCATTTGATTTTCGGGGTGTCTTTGAATTTCGGCCCTCTGTAGGTTGATAATTTTAATTTCCATCAAACTTGGTGGCATCCTTTTGTTCCTCACACATTGCCCAGTCCATATCAGTGTAGATAATGACAATGTTGCACCTAAAATTCTTAAGTGTTTGTTTCAATATAAACACAAAATCAAGCTAACATTAATGTTAGCCTTCTGTTATCAGGCAACTGTAAGATTAACATCAAAGTGTTCCACATTGCCTAGATTATATCTGGTATTCAAAATATCCAGAGATTAATTAGCATATTCTCACTCCAGAGGATGATCCACTGGGATGTTCAGCCACGGTGTTCCCCCATCTGCAGCTGAGCTCTGACTGACTTTTCCCAGCAAAAGAACGTCCAGCATGTCAGCAGCTTATTTAAACATATATTAACCTCCACAGGCTACGGTCTAGTGTCTGTAAAAAAACCCAAAAAAACCCGCAGGAATGTAGAGGAAGCCCAGAAGTCCCAGGTTCTCACTAGTACTTGAACACAGTTGTGAAATCTGTTTCAAAACTCCATGTGGGCATGTGATGTGATCTGTGCGTGTCAGGCAATTTGTGCACATGCATTTAAGGTTTTGTAAGTGAGTGAAAAGGGTTATGCGTACTTTTAAACATTTATATGCACAGGAAGCTTTTTGAAGGAGAAAATGACTTTAAAAATTGTGCATTTAATTTGGACGTACACTTTTGTAAAATAGGTCTATGTGTGTGAATTAGAGCACGTATTTGTGAGTCCTCAAAAGTTACACACTAATCACTGCACACATTTGTTTATGGATCATATCATACGCATTTGTAAACCTAGCCAAGCAACACATACTCGTACCCCTCATCACCAGCTGCAAAGTTTAAAAAACATGTGTGTGGAACAGGTAATAGGTATGATATATAATATATTACAGTAAAATCCATAAAAACAAGCAGACCGGTGTTATATGTTTTCTCATGTCAATCTGGAACTTTCCTCTGCAACATCACTCTTCAAGCTTTTTAACCTAGCGTGTATCAGTTTAGCTCTTAAGTCATGCTCAGCTAAATTGAGGGTGATGTAAGTGAACAGTGTTTCAACAGTTGCTAAGCTGCAGCTAGATGCTACGATAAAGGCTGGAAACAGGTGACATTAGTTAGCCTGGTCTATAAACTGCTTCTGCTCAGAAACATAGTCTGGCACACAACCCTGCCAGAACCCCAGTGTTCTTGTTTTTTAATTTTTGTACATGTTAAACATCTATGATGGATGGAGCCAGACTAGCGGTTTCCCCCTGGTTTCAATCTTTGTCCTAAGCTAAGCTAACAGTCTCCTGGCTGTGGCTTCGTAGTTGCATAACAGGAATAATTTTGGTATCGATAATGTTATCTAACTCTGAGCCAGAAAATTAATAACCGCATTTCCTAATGTCAAACTGTTCTTTGACTAGAAGGCTAATACCAAAAGTGAGAGACATGAACAAGTTGCAATGAAATCTTCAATGAAAGCTTTGAGAAACTATTCTGTAAATGCCTCTGTCTGTCAGCATCCTCCTTTAATCACAGTCTAGTATTACTGTACATTTTTTTTCAGTCTGTCACTGAGCAAAGGGGCAGCTGCCTCATTTCTTTTTTTCCAGACATTTGAAAAATAGTTTTCCACTCTGTAACTGATGCAATTTCTGTGCCCTTTTGCTGGCCAGATGTTGTGTTCTCTGTGCGACCTTTGACATCCACACTGCATGGAGTTGTGTTGACGTCGTGAGCAGCTAGGAACCGGGCTGCAGCTTGTGGCAGCTCGTCAGAGATCGCCAATAAAGCGGTGCTGTGATTTACTCGAGCCACTGCTGCCAAAAATAAGCAGAATGGAGTTAAACTTGTCCTTGGCAAAGAAAGACGTCTGATTCCCGATTGTGCCTTGGCCAAGAACATCTCTCCCCTGCCTCTAGTGTACACAAACACAGACACACACATCAGCTCTTGTGGTGCAATTCGTTGTGTGTGTGGGGGTGTGTGTGGGTGTATGTCTGTGCTTGTATAAGTACTCACTCAGGCCCAACATATGTTGTGGCTCATCAGGCCAGAACATGGAAACTGTGAGTGGCTGCAGATGTTGAGAAGGGTAGAAGATTGGTTTCTTTTTGTTGGTTTTAACATGCTTCCTCGCACTCCACTAAGACGCCTTGGTAGACCTTTGCCTTATCCCACAATCACTGGAGCTTAGAGGAGGATCTCGCAGTCTGCATAGTTCTCACTGTCCATCACATCCCATCTCTATACCATGATCTCTCGAGGATTAAGGCTCCAAACTAGAAGCCAAAATTTTGGACCGGATCCAAAATGAGCCCGTTTAAAACCTCCCTGAACCTGAAGTGCATGCACTATTACCTGATCCATATAAAGTGTGCGTTTTTTTAAAAATCTATATAGCACCAGTTCACAATTATAATCATTTCCTGGTGCTTTATTTTCTCAAAAACCAACAACATCCCTAGTATTCCCGTGATCAAGCACTTGGTGACAGTGGGAACTCCAGCAGAACCAGAATCAGGGAGGGGCAGCCATCTGCTGCCATCAGTTGGGGGTGAGGGGAGGGAGACAGGACAAAAGACATGCTGTGGAAGAGAGCCAGAGATTAATAATAACTAATGATTAAATGCAGAGTGAAGTATAAACAAAGTAAATAAGGTGAATGAAAAGAAACAGTGCATCATGGGAACCCCCCAGCAGACTAGGCCTATAGCAGCATAACCAAGGGATGGTTCAGGGTCACCTGATGCAGCCCTAACTATAAGCTTCATCAAAAAAGGAAAGTTTTAAGCTTAATCTTAGAAACAGAGAGGGTGTCGGTCTCCCGAATCCAAGCTGGAAGCTGGTTCCACAGAAGAGGGGCCTGAAAGCTGAAGGCTCTGCCTCCCATTCTGCTCTTAAGTATCCTAGGAACCACAAGTAAGCCAGCAGTCTGAGAGTGAAGTGTTGGGGTGATACAGCACTATGAGGTCTTTGAGATAAGATGGGGCCTGATTATTCAAGACCTTGTATGTGAGCAGAAGGATTTTAAATTCTCTTCTAAATTCTAAATTACATATATTTGAACATAATGTTGCATCACGAGTGAAATGTTGCAAACAGAGTGAGAAAGTGATGAACCCAACCCCTAACTAGAACGATGCACAAAGACAGACAGTTGGTGCGCGAGGATGATAGAATTCGTCAAACATCAGCGGACAAAGAGAGCAGACAGTGGCGTTCATTGATAATGCAATTAACAGGAGCTCACGCTATCAGCCATCATGACTAATCCTGAAATGTCACAGCAGCCACTCAGGACTCTGACCGCAGCATCCCCCGTGGTAATCGCGTTGGCATCCGGATGGGCCTTTTGGACGGACAGTCGCACCACACAGAGGGTTATTCAGCAGAGTAGACGTGTGGGAGAAAAAGCTTGACCTTGGAAACTATACATTAAGCCTGTGGGGTTAGCGGTCTCTCAGCATTGTCGTCACACTGGCAGGGATTCTCACACTCACACACACACACACACACACACACACACACACACACACACACACACACACACACACACACACACACACACACACACACACACACCTGTCTTTATGTGTCAGTCTGGCCAGTCTGGGATTTCATGAGACGATGGTAGTTTCTGGGGTCGAGAGGTCGCCCTCTGCGGAAATGTGTGTGCTCTGTTTTAACGACTGAACAGTTGTTTTGTCTGCGCTGTGTGAAAGCTCCTGTCAAAAAATCCTTCTGAATAAATCATTAGACGACGACTTTTTTAAAATTATTTCGCTCGGCTGCAGCTCCAAATTTATTTTGGATGTACTGACTGCAAAGGTTTTGGGGCCAAATATCTGCAAAAATATTCTGTGATACACGCAGTCAAGTGAATGTTTGCTGTGAGAAACTTGTTTAAGATATATTTAACTATATTTAAGCAATCCCCAAACAGCTCAACAATGGAAAGATGTAAAAATGTGAATAATCTCTTAAAAACATATACTGGATTATTATCCTTCTCGAAAAACTGTTAGAAATGCTATGAGTCAGTTATTGGCAAATGCCTGGACATGCTTTTGTGAAATTCAAGAATCCAGTTCGACTCTTGTATCCAGCTGTTTATTTTACTAAAGTGCTGATGGGGATTCAACTTCCTTAGTTCATCCTGAAACCGAAAATGAAAATGTTACAAAGACCGAAAGTGTGTTTGAGGTAAACAGGAGACTCATACAGACAAAAAAAGTATAAGTTGAATCAAAAGGGACTTTCTGAGTCTATTAATCCCAGACAGTGACACAATAAGGCTGTGAGCTGCACTTTTAAAGTTGGTAGATGAGTTAAACCCAAGTCAGCATTAAAGTGAATGAATCAAAAGCCATCTGTTTTTCACATCTGGCCCTTCGCTGAAGTGGAGATATTTTAAAGTCCTGGTCATGTGTTTGGATTTTTTAAAATTGTGAGTTTAAAATTGTACATTTAACAATCATGCCTACAATCCTTGTGTTTGCTAGCAAGATTACAAAGAAGCCATCTATATCAGTTTGTCTATGCTATTCCTTTGTAATCACGGACAGTCACACAATACAGGAGGTATATGGTGCTATTGGACAATTAGTCAACGTATGAGAAAATATTTTAGAGAAAATACTGTCAGTAGTTCATTGAATAAGGGTTTTTGTTAAATTGCTTTCGACTTGTTCTTTCACTACATACTACTTACTGCTCACTTCTATATAAGTTAGTACTGCATTCTTATGTGATTGTGATTTTAAAAAAAAGCTGTAGACACCATGACATCACCATTTGGTTTGTGAAGTTGGATTGAACTTGGATTTGAAGCTTGTTTTTTGGAGTTTTTAGACCCAAAATAGTCTCAAGAGTGTGTGGAAAGCTAAGTTAGGCCTTGGACACACAGACCTAGACTCTGATCAGGGAAAAATATGAAGTCCCTGATCAGTTGGCGAGTGGTTGCTGGCTGACAGTGGGTGAAAGCAGTCACAAAGCGGTTGCTGCACCAAAAAACATCTTCTTATTGTTTTAGTTATTAGCAGATTGACACGGTCACGTATGGAAGGAATGCATGGAAGAAACCAACTTGTCTGCAAACACTTGCCAAATTCATGCTAGCGGTAGCAAAACTTAAGAAAGTGTGAGGCAAACAGTAAATGGAAAACATTCACCTTCAGAGTAAAAGTGTATTGCTGCTGCAACCAACACATTTCAAGAAGCAATCTGGTTTTGGAATGGCATTAACTTAATGGTAGTCATTAAAAAAAAACATGGGGTTTGATCAGGTTTTGGAACAATGAGTGATGTGAGCGCCAGGGACTATTACTGGGTACAGTGAAGTCATGATCGAGGAGATACTTCACCTCCAGTTGCATTAAGCCACACTTAGTGGGGTTTACCCTGTAGGCATGCTGCTTAATTGGCCTATGATCACCCACGTCAGTATTGTGGCTAAACACGTTTGAATGGGAACGTCACCGAAGAATGTTGGGATCTGCTAAATAGGAATCTAAGTCAGCCAAGATTTCAGAGTTTCGGAGGTGCACACAGGAAACAGAACCATGTTAGTCATTCAGCCTATCATCACGGGGGTTGTACCGGGGCTGAGTGACGAACACAGAAGCAACAGGTGAGAATACAGGAGACCAGTTATCAGAGCTTTCACGGTCAACATAAGCTTTCGACATATTCGTGTGACAGATGCAACTTTTCTTCCTTTGGTTGGGGGTTTGCACATAATCTGTTTTGCTGAGTTTATACTCTGCAACATCTAGACAGGAAAACTTTGTATGCAGAGCAGAACCAACAACGGGCAACAAAACCTACACACGGTCACCTGTTTTGAAGGACCGCGCAACAGACTTTTTGTCAAAGTATGATTACAGGTGTTGTGTAGCTGCTCTAAACAAACTAATGTAGTCCGAAGTGTTTCAGATATGGCTTATTTGAAAGGAATTTCTCTTTCAGCAGGATGTAACGGACCGCACACCATGTGGCCAAAAGCTAAATCTGCTGTACTGAACCCTAAAGATTTCTGACGTGTCTCTCTGTGAGCAGCAGTAGCGGCAGCCCATCATCCCACTCATCCCAGCATGGATTAGGCTGTCACCAGGCTGTCATTCAACATGTGTAGGCTGTATAGCTCTGTTTTGGGACCTTCCCGCTCTTCCGTGCCTGTACATGTAAAACATGAAGCAGGGAGAGCAACAGCAAGGCCCCAGCACAGAAAAGAGTAGACATCAATGGCAAAAGCTATGACACTGATTAAGCCATCTTAAACCTGCTTAAATAGCATGCTCTGTGTGAGATTTACAAAGCGAATGTGTAGAAGGGTGTAGAAAGGTTTTCTGAGCCATCAGCTGATGTGAACTGGTCTTGAGGTCCATTGATTTGATTGTTTCTGGGCTTGATGCTGAAGAAACAGCTTTTTAGCCAGTGGTCTTATTGCTTTGGCTCATCAGTGGTATATATGGTAGACTCACTGAGGTTACAGTAAAACCATCTGCCCAGTCACCAGCTGTGCTCTTAAGAGACAGGTGTAACAACTGTTTATTTTCTCCATCTTTTGACTGAAAGGCTTACGAGCATGTGGGTGTTGAAGATGAGGAAGTGGTGCAGATGACAGTGATGATTTCTTTTACACTGTTTATTTTCAGAACCTTAAAAACCTACATATTCATGTAATGTTCGTGTAACTTGTCGCTGCCAAACCAGATCCCTGCTTGGACAAATAAAAGATTTAACTTGAACTTTATACACCCCTCTCATTATTCTTCCCCCTTTGCTCTTTCCCTCTCCTACATCACCCCCTCCTCCTGTCCACAGAGGACCCACAGCCCTTATGCAACCCAATCAGGACACTATTTAGGGAAATTAAGTTAAATAAACTGTGATGTGAACCGAATCCAAATAGGGACTCTTATATAAGAATGAGGTTGCTTCATAGATGAATGGCTCTTGGAATGGACATAACTTCCCAAGGCCTGTATTTATTTTCATTACCATCGGAATAGCTTTGCCTGTGAGCACCGGGGCAAATGAGGATGAAAAGCAAATGAGAAAAAATTTAATCTAAACTCATTTAATCTTAGACAGTCACTCCCCAGTCCCACAATTTAAACATGCAAGCAAGTGATTGATTCTTTTTTCAGTAAACAGCTTTCAATAAATCAACACTTTCCCATGTCGATTAGCTGAGGGCTATTGAAAGCCTGTAAGTACATGTGCTAGTTTTACCTCTATGTCGGTTCATCTGTGTGTTACTGGAACACATTGTTAGCTTTTCTGCTGGTGCGTCCTGGCATGTCAGGCGCACACCTGGGAATCACCGGCTTAAGCTGCCTCCGTCTCTGATGTTGATTCTGGATAGGGCTGCAGAATCACACCATCGTGTTCTGACAGGAGACAATACCGATAATCCCGAGACATATAACTTGTAGATATGAGGTGCGCTACATGGTTTTGGATGAAGTGGAATGGGATTTTACAAGAGGCTCTTATTCATAAGTCTGTCAAAGAAAAGAAAAAATTATGCAGAAAGGCTTGAAATAATTCACTGGGTGTGTGAAGTAGTAGCATAGCATTATGAATAAAAGGGAAGATGAAACCCAATTCTGTTTTATTTATACATGCATAACACACTTCTTTAAGTCTTTTTAAGGCCTTAATTTGCTATTTAACCTGAAATGAAAATCAAAACTTTAAAAAATTATAATGAGAAAGTAAGATTTTTAAACTCTGGGTGGTGTCTGCAGAGCTTTCTAAAACTCAAATATAAGTATCAGCAATGAGAAAGTTAAATCAGCCTCTGCTAGCATATTTTCTTTACTGGAACTACCTTCAGCTTCCTTTATGCACTGCTCAAAAATTAGAGGAACACTCCCCTAACATTTAGCCTTAACAAACTCCAAAAAGGTGAGTTTAAAAAAATCCATACCCAGAACAACTGTTTGAAATTGACAAAGAAACCTAAAGTGTGTTCAAGATTGTACACGTTCATTTCATGGCTGAAGTTGTGCATTTGAACAAGTAATCCTCAGTTTATGCTACTTTATTTTTACCTTTTGACAACCTGAACTTTGAAGAATCTACAAGGCTTTGGTTCAAGATATGTTTTATAAACCAGATTATTTTGTATATAAAGTAAAATCATGTGGTTGTGCTCCAAGCCTGGAAAGGGACCACCAAAGTCGGTCCTGACAGGTCAGCTGCCCTTTTTAAAAAAAAAAAAAAAGAAAGTTTCATAAACCTACTTAGAGAAAATGATAAAACTCAACTTATATAACCTGATGCTGTACAAACAATCTACAGAAACAACACAGGTGTGTGATGGAAAGATAGTTTGTGAGGTGAAAGGCACAGGTGTTCTAAAAACAACAGGAAACCAATTATTGTGGATTGGTCGCTCATTTGGCCCACTTACAGTATTAACACAATCTGCAGCTGCAGCTTTGAGGCACTTAAGGTACTTTACAACTTTTTAAAGCATGAAAGCAAGCCCGTGACCTTACTTGCAAGCATAGGCTAATAGCTAATTCTCCATAATAATTCTAATAGTGCCAATTTGCCAGCTAACATGGGCTAAAGAGGGGGAAAAAAAGATACTCCCGTGAACTGTCTCTATGTCAACAACATGCTTCCTGTTTACATCCTCCAAAGCATCATGCGGGCAGTTCCAAAAGTTAGAGATGATTACTACCATAAAAGTGAGACAAAGAATAATAACAGGAAACAATCCATCAATATTTACTTCTCTTTGTGTTACACTATTAATACATTTTTTCCACATTACAAGTGCTCAGCTCACAGTTTATCACTTGTTTTGCCTGAGGACGTGTGCACCCTCCCGACATACAGCTTTCGCAGATGAATAAAAAATGAGCATGTCGAACTTTATGACAAAATCTCAGAGCAGCGCACGTGGAATACGCTCGCAGTGGTAAGCACATGCCTTGTGTTGTGAATTTATGTGTTTGCTGTGTTGCAAATGAACTGTTGAATTCCTTCTCCACTCTGGAACTCAAATTTAGTTCGACCTCCAGAATGGTGCTGAAATTTAGGGTCAGGAATGCATCTCCGAAAGTTGGTTGAATGAAGTACAATACATCACATACTTGGCCACAGAAAAACTGCAAATATTGATATTGAAACAAACAAAAAAAGAAGAATATCGACAGGATATGTGTGATGTTAAGGAAGAAGTGTGAAGAAAACAAAGGAGGGAAGCATGTTTGTCAGATTTAGAAAATGATATCCCTCCCTCTCTGCTAAGCACTTGGCCTGCTGGCCGCGTGTCGGGCTAAACATTGACACTGGCTAAGCTATGAGTGGCTGGAACAGACTGGAAAAGGAGATTACCGTTTTCCCAAACTCAGACTAAACTCTGCCATGTTTTCCATTTGACTTGCAGATGAATGGCACCCAAGAGAAAAGACGCACATGAAAGAAGGATATGAGTAGGATGATGGCTACTTGTGCGTGAAAAGACAAGGTTTCATGCACATCAGATGACAGCCCATTCCAGCCTCTGTTCAAGTTGTTCTGTAATCCCACTCGTCCACCTCGGCTTCGAGGATAAGATGTATGTGCTGCTTTTTCCTCCCAGCTGGCTGCTATAACTGTTATCTTTGTATATAAATACCAAGATATATTAATGTGCACTTCTGATCTATAATGCAGGAATAGCTTTGCAGAGGCATTTAAGCACTGTGGCAGTGTTTATCTGTTATGTAAGCATGACAGTGCCCTTAGGATAGGACAAAAACATTCATCATCCATTCCCTTCACTCCCTCCATCCCTCACCCTGTGCCCACTTCCTGAAGCTGAGCTCAGCACAGATATGTGCCCGGCCCTTCCCACTCCCCCTGACCCTTGCCCTAGTCTAGCGGATGAGGAAGTGTCAGTGGGAACAGGCCGGGTCAGGTCGGGTCTCAGTCCTGGGATCCCAGGTTCCCGGCTGTTCGATGAGCATGCCGTCCCTCCTCCCCGTATCGAGCCTTCCACATGTGTTTCCTGTTGTTTTTCAGTCTAGCAGCGCTGCGCCGGCCCTCCGCACCAGAGCAGGGGCCTTTTCCTGACGCTTTGTTTGGCCTGGCCTCTGGGAATGACTTAAATATAGGTGTGTGACAAAATGCCCCCACCATGCTGATCATGTGCCACAGCCAGTACAGGCGAGTGTTGTAAGGCTTGGCATGTTTTTCTTCTGTTTTTTGAAATGCTCTTACCTTAGATCAGATCTGTGTGTCTTTGCAGTTTATTGCTGTTTATACTTGATTCATACCTGATAATTCAGATACAGTTCAGTCAGTTGCTTACAGGTACAGTATGTATTGAAAGTAATTATCTACAGACAAGACTGGAGTGTTAAAGTTCATCCTTGGCCTTGAAAAGATATAATGATTGATTGACTCGAGGTAATTCAAGGTACAATTACTAGCTTTCCCAGAACTTTAACTATATTTCACAGTCACCGTCTTTGAAAGGAGACCATTTATAATCCCCCACCCAAACAACATCCTGACCAAATCCAGCTGAGCTAAGAGAAGAAACTGTAATATGTCCTAAAAAGCTCTGCTGTTAATAGCAATATGATCATTAATCCAGGTCTAGTTTAATCAAGTGGAAGAGCCGATGTTAGCAGATTCTAAGTAAATTCAAAATAATTTTTGAGGCGTGTTGACTGCTCCACAGAAGATTTATCAAATGGTACAAAGACAGCTGAGATAAACCATGTGAGCTTTGTCTCAACAACTGGGCGATTATTTAAAAAACACCACATTCATGTGTTCAGTAAGACTTTTAACTAGCAATCGAGACCATAAACTCATCAAGACAGTGTTTACTGAGGGCACGGCTCAAGGGGGCCAAAAGTCATTTTCCCATAAACTTCTATAAAACCAGATTTCTTTTGCAACTTCAGAATTCGCCAATGGCTGACAATCAGAAAGAAAGAATCCAGATTTAAGGCACCCAGGAGGCACTCAGGATGCCTCCTGGGACACGCTGGAGGTCTCAGGTGGCTTTGGAATGTCCCCCCAGATGTGGTAGAAGTGGTGGACAGGAGATAAGCTATAGAACATGGATGGATGAGTTAATCACACTTGACTAGTGATTCTATACATTCTATACAGCTTTTGTGTCCTGCTAACTGCTTCAAAATAACTGCCCAGACATGTTACCAAGATTGCTGCTGACTGGCAATCTTTGCTTCTAGGTAAAACATGCTAATCAGCTGATTAAATGGATCAGTATAGGGAGCAGCAAGGCTCCTTTGATGGGACGCGATATGTTTTCTTCGTGGCTTTTTTTTAGTTGAATGGATCCCCAAACTTGTACCCCTTCCCTTCCTTCATAAGCACTAAAGCAGAGCATGGCTGTCACATTTCATGGCCCCTCGGTGTTGCCCCTCCAATGTTTTCCATCAAGGGACCAGCAAGCTAATTCACAGTGTGGTGAGAAAAAACTGGCAGCTCAGCACCTAGCCCCCCCCCCCCCACACACACACACACACACACACACCCTTCCCACCGACCACCATCGCCTCGATACCCCCTTCCCCTGCTTCTGTCCTTCCCCTCCTCTTCCCTGACACAGCACTCCTGTGCTAGCGTGTGACATCACAAGTGCTCATCTCCAGAAGCATTCCCAGCAGTGAATACAGGAGGGATGGGAGAATGGCTTCCATATGGGGTTCACACACACAAAACTCTTTTACCTCTCTCTCTTTTTCCACAGAGGTGGGAGGGATTGAAGAGCATGATGGTAGGACAAGAACAAGAAGGAGGAACGAGAGAACTGGCAGTTTATCTTTCTGAGTGAAATTCGAAATGGAGCTTTCATCTTTAGTTGGCGCGCGGTGTTTGCCCACAGCCGCTCACCCAGATCTATCATTTTATCATCTCTGTGTAGACAGGAAAGATTGCTCATCAGGTCTCTCTCTCTCTTGCCCAGTGATTGAGGAAACAGTAACTGGATCTCGGTGCTGGGCCACTCTCCTTCCAGCCGCCACAGGTTTGGCTTGGCTGTATAGGCCAGCCGGTTGCCTGACACTCCGTAGCATGGGAACATCCTGCCTCCCTGGCCTGACTCACTGCTGTACCAGCTCCCTCTGAAGGGCAGCACACAGCAGCTAGTACACACACTCACACACACACACACACACACACTCACACACACACACACACACACACACACACACACACACACACACACACACACACACACACACACACACACACACACAAATCATTTATTTGTGTTCACATCAATGCAAGATAAACAGTAAAGACGCATTTTTCAAGGAGCAGTGTTTCCATATGGAGTTGATTTGAGATCACACACACACACACACACACACACACACACACACACACACACACACAAACACACACACACACACACACACACACACACACACACACACACACACACACTCTAGTGAAGAGGCAGGTTGTCACAGTAGGATGAAGTAGTGCAGCTATGTGTGTGCGTGTGTCTGACTGTACTTCAGTGGAGTGCAGAGAACAGAGGCCTGCACAGAGATTAATGAATGTCTGCCCTTTGTTCTCATGCAGCATAGGGGGTTTATGGCCCTACAGTAACCCTTAAATCTCTCTCTCGTGTGCACACACACACACACACATATCATTTATATAGGACTCCTCTTTCTTAAGGCTTTGATTTATAAGTCCTTGGTCTGAACAAAAGGCAGCCCACAGATGGAGAAGTGTGTATTTTTGTGTGGGTGTGTATGTTTGTATGCATACAAATTGGTGTGTATGTTGGTTTGTTTGCAGAGCATACATGTGCATGTTTGTGTGCAGCGTGTGTAACGAGCTCAAGAAAGAGAAGCCCTCTTCAAAGCAGCTCCGAGATGCCGTGGAAGTGGAGCCTTTGTTTGGCTGCCTTGTTATTTTTCCCATTAATCATAGTTAATGTCCATCTAATCCTTCCTGCACTGAACTGATTGCTGGCCAGGGGGTCATCATCAGCAGACAGAAAAAATAACACAAAGACGAAGGCGAGGGAGTAGGAGAAGAAGCAGGAGGAGGCGAAAAAGACGAGGGGGGCGTTCGCTGCTCCTTAACCCTGACCCTGGAGCTATTGTTCCTCCTAACTCATTGGGTTTAAATATTTCAAGTGTTAGATGCCGCCAACCTGATCAAAGAAAAACAACCTCAATTAATCTGCTGGCGTGCTCGCTGGATTAGCACATTCTTGGCCCACTGTTGGCAAACAATGTAAAGAAAGGAAAAAGAGGGATGGCTGAGTATGGAGGAGAGGGAGGAACTGGTGGTGGTGGTTGTGGCGAAGCAGCAGGTGACTTAAGGGAATTTGAGGAAAAGGCCGCTCCAGCAATCAAGAGGGCTTAGCTGTATTTTCTTCCTTCAATGAACTCCTTGTCCCAGAGTGTATACGTATGTCTGTGTGTGTGTGTGTGTGTGTGTGTGTGTGTGTGTGTGTGTGTGTGTGTGTGTGTGTGTGTGTGTGTGTGTGTGTGTAAGGTAGGTGGGTTGGAGGTGGGGGAGGGGAATACCGACTTTTTACATCAATATTGTTCCACTGGATTTCTACATGGAAACTTTGTAAGTCCCACACATGATGATTTTTCCCAGGATGTGTAGCAGCGCTCGAGTGTGCGCCAAAGCCGAATTTAGTGTGTAATCAGGTAGAAAAATAAAGTGGGAGGAAAATAGGAGAGGAGAGTGAGTGATTTTGTGTATGTGTGTGTGCGCGCACTTGTTTGGCTGCCATTCCCGTGTCTGTGTGTAGGTTAAATCTTTGTGTGTTCACATTACTGCTTAATTGTATGTGTGCGTTGCTTTTTCAGGTAAACCTATACCGATCAGTCATAGCATTAAAACCACTGACAAATGAAGTGAAGAAAGCTGATCCTGTGAGAAATGGTATGCTGGGTAGTCATGTGACCGTTAGTTTGACAGGTACTATTCACCTAAAAATCACTGCAGACCAAATGTCCCTTATCTAATCACAATGCCTCCAACAGCAGGGGTCTCCCACGGCAAGTTAATGTATCCCACCACAAACGTCCTGCACGATGCGTCAGAATTGCCACATCCAACTATCCTCCGTAACATAAGGATCTGCTGCCAACGCCTTAGTACAGGTCACCACGGTGGTCTTTCATTGGCTGCATGAAAGGGAAAGAAAGGCCAGTATTGAATATAGAACTGAAGGCAGGAATGACAGGAAGTAATTGGGAATGAAGTAGGCAGTGAACAGAGCAGTTTGTATTTTCTCTTTTTCTGTGTCTTTGCGTTGTACTCTTCAATCTACTACTGTAAAGCATTAGGAAGAGGAGGGGAAATAACGGGAGGTTAATGGGTTTGATTTCACAAGAATGAAAGACTCCCATGCCGATGTCTGCACGGGTTTGTTTTGGATCTGGCTCTGTTTGGCAAAAGCTGTCTGCAGCTCTGACTCATTAGATCAGCCACTTTATATCACTGAGTGCAATAAAAATTGTGGATTTTCATGTTGTTACATCGATGGCGGCATATTGGCAAATAGCTCTTCACAGTCGGCTACACAGACTCCTGGCATACTGCATGAGAAACAAGATCTCATGTACTCTTAATAATATGGAAGGATACAATTTATTCAGCATGAATAATTGCCAGCAATGAAAGCCGGACAAGGACTAAAGAACTACATTCCAGTAAAAACAGTTAAGACTGCCAAAAGCAACAGTGGTAAATGTCTTGAATTGTCGTGTCACTGATGAGGTTTTGGCTTCATTGGGCCACACTGAGGCTGTGCTAAAAATACAAAGACTTTGCTGAAAGGTGTTTGGGATAATCACCAAGAAATCATCTAGACTTCTCACAGTTCTATCCACAAATGTTAGACAGCTCATGCTTGAAATGACTGAGTTATTGCAGCATAAGGATCACTCCCTCAAAATAAAAAAATATGGTGCACACAAAAATTGGGGAATCCCGAGTTAACTTCCACCCTGAACCTAAAAAGTGGATGCTGGGGTTGGTGGAGGGGTTGAAATAACAGTACTGCAGGACAGCAGCAGCACTGGTATGTAAGACAGATAGATGGGAAATTTTGCAGCTTAAACAGACCGACCCAACTGGGGGCATGTGTTTGGCATATGACATGAGGAGAGTGAGGCGTGCTAATGTGTATGACTGATCCAGCTCGTGGACTTCACTCCATCTACTGAAATTTGAACTTTTCTTACCCATTAAGACTGCAGAGAACTTTGAATTCAAAGTTTGTGTCATGTCCTGGGCCGTTGGCCCAGCGTTTTGTGTTAATTTATTTCCTGAGTTTGTCCTCCCTGTATGTTTGTCATGTTCCCAGTGTTGTGACTTGTCTGCGTGTTCCTTGGTTTATCACTTCCTGTTTTATTTTGCCAATGTGATTTCCTTGTGCTTTGTGTTTAGCTTTGCTTCCCCTGTGTAATTAGTTTCATTTGCCTCACCTGTTGTTCCCTGCTGTTTCCTCTTGCCCTGATTACCCATTGTGTATTTAAGCCCTCAGTTTTCATTTGTTCTCTGTCGCGTCGTTGATGTTTTGTGCCCGCATGTTCCTGTGTTCCCTGTGCCTGCCCTTCGTCTCCCTGTGCCTCCCTTCCAAGGTTTTTGTATTTGTGTTTCCCCGTTGAAATAAATCCCCTTTTTAGTTATGTTTGCTTCTGGAGTCCTTCATGTGAGTCCTTCCTCGTCCGTTTCCTCCCCGGCCATGACAGAACGACGCGACCATTACAAAACCCCCTCCGGCTCCAATTTTTTCGACGGCACTCGTCTAGCGCTGGGGGGCCCGGCGTCTTTGAACAGTCCCCGTCATCGTCACTCACCTGCCTCCCCTTTCGCTGATCCCTCCCTTCCTCGGCAGCCGCGGAGGAGAGGGAGTTCCCGGCAGCAACGGCGGAAGGCACCCCGAGACCCGAGCGGTATAACGCCGCGGACCGCTTCACCACTTCACACCCAATCCTCCGTTTCCGTGAGTAACACTGGCTTCAACGCTACTATGCCTGCGGACAATTATTCCCGTCACCCCCCTGCCTTTCCCCTCCCTGAGTTGGCAAAGCAGACCATTATCTGTTGGGTGGATTCACTGGTTATGGACCTTCTGGCTGACCCATGTGAGCAGGAACAGCAACAGCTCACGGCCCAGCTGCAAGGGCTAGTCGATGATTACCCTTGGTTATTTGGCTCTCTGCATGGGTTAGTGCAGGATTTCTTAACCTCCACCCTTCACCTACAGCAGTCCCCAGTGTCAGCTCATTCTCAGTCCCCAGTGTCAGCGCATTCTCAGTGCCCGGTGTCAGCTGTGTCTCAGTCTCCCCAGTCAGCTGTGCCTCAGGCTGCTTCCACGCAGTCAGCTCCTCTCCCTAGCTCGCAGTCAGTCTCCTCGCAGTCAGTCTCCTCGCAGTCAGTCTCCTCGCAGTCAGTCTCCCCTAGCTCGCAGTTAGCTCTAACGCCCTTAGCTCCTGCTCTCTCTAGCTCGCAGTCTGCTCTCTCTAGCTCGCAGTCTGCTCTTTCTGTCTCCCGGCCTGCTTCCACGCGGCCAGTTTTGACGTACTCAGGCCCCTCTAGCCTTCAGTCGGTTTCCCTAATGTCTGTTCACCCTAGCACTCTGTCAGTTCCTCCAGTGTCAGTTCCTCCAGTGTCAGTTCCTCCAGTGTCAGCTCCTCCTCAGTCGCAGTGTTCCCAGTCAGCTGTAGCT
Source organism: Archocentrus centrarchus (assembly GCF_007364275.1). Lineage (NCBI taxonomy): Eukaryota > Metazoa > Chordata > Actinopteri > Cichliformes > Cichlidae > Archocentrus > Archocentrus centrarchus. The sequence goes on along the minus strand of NC_044360.1, from coordinate 27,702,785 downwards.
CCAGCTCCTCCTCAGTCGCAGTGTTCCCAGTCAGCTGTAGCTCCAGCTCCTCCTCAGTCGCAGTGTTCCCAGTCAGCTGTAGCTCCAGCTCCTCCTCAGTCGCAGTGTTCCCAGTCAGCTGTAGCTCCAGCTCCTCCTCAGTCGCAGTGTTCCCAGTCAGCTGTAGCTCCAGCTCCTCCTCAGTCGCAGTGTTCCCAGTCAGCTGTAGCTCCAGCTCCTCCTCAGTCGCAGTGTTCCCAGTCAGCTGTAGCTCCAGCTCCTCCTCAGTCGCAGTGTTCCCAGTCAGCTGTAGCTCCAGCTCCTCCTCAGTCGCAGTGTTCCCAGTCAGCTGTAGCTCCAGCTCCTCCTCAGTCGCAGTGTTCCCAGTCAGCTGTAGCTCCAGCTCCTCCTCAGTCGCAGTCTCAGACCCCTCAGTTAGCTCCAGCTCCCTCTGCTCACCCTGCTCCCGCTCCCTTGGCTCCAGCTCCCCCTGCACCCGTACCTGTTCCGCGGGTGGGGGCAGCCACGGACGGGCTGCCCTCTGCACCCGTACCTGTTCCGCGGGTGGGGGCAGCCACGGACGGGCTGACCTCTGCACCCGTACCTGTTCCGCGGGTGGGGGCAGCCACGGACGGGCTGACCTCTGCACCCGTACCTGTTCCGCGGGTGGGGGCAGCCACGGACGGGCTGACCTCTGCACCCGTACCTGTTCCGCGGGTGGGGGCAGCCACGGACGGGCTGACCTCTGCACCCGTTCCTGTTCCGCGGGTGGGGGCAGCCACGGACGGGCTGACCTCTGCACCCGTTCCTGTTCCGCGGGTGGGGGCAACCAGGTCCAAGCCTTCGCATCGGTTTTCTGTGTTAGCTGCAGCAGCAGGGTCTCAGTCAGCTCTAGCTCCAGTCGCTCTCCCTCGCCTTCAGTCAGCTCCAGTAACTCTTCCTCGGTCCCCAGTGTCAGCTGTTTCAGTGCCCTCTCAGTCAGTTCCCTCAGCCCCTGTCTTAGTTCCTTCGGTTTTGGTCCCAGTTCCCTCAGCTCCTGCTCCTTCTGTAGCTCCAGTAGTGTCAGCTCCCTCTCAGGCCCCAGTGTCAGCGAGCTCTCGGTCTGTCTCCACGCAGCCAGATCTCCCTAGCTCTCGGTCTGTTTCCACGCAGCCAGATCTCCCTAGCTCTCGGTCTGTTTCCACGCAGCCAGATCTCCCTAGCTCTCGGTCTGTTTCCACGCAGCCAGATCTCCCTAGCTCTCGGTCTGTTTCCACGCAGCCAGATCTCCCTAGCTCTCGGTCTGCTTCCACGCAGTCTGCTCTCTCTCGCTCGCAGTCTGTTTCCACGCAGCCAGATCTCCCTAGCTCACAGCCCGCTCTCTCTGGCTCCCGGCCTGCTTCCACGCAGCCAGTCGTCTCCCGGCCTGCTTCCGCGCGGCCGGTCGTCTCCCGGCCTGCTTCCGCGCGGCCGGTCGTCTCCCGGCCTGCTTCCGCGCGGCCGGTCGTCTCCCGGCCTGCTTCCGCGCGGCCGGTCGTCTCCCGGCCTGCTTCCGCGCAGTCCCCTGCACCTCGGCTATTCCTCGAGCAGCCCCTGCTGCTCAATAAAGCAGCAGTGTGCCCTGTTCCGCGGTCCCAGCCTACGCATCCGGTGCCTCACTATGTAGGCCCCGTTCAGCCCATGGGCTCAGCTCACTCCAAGCCGATGGGGGTCTCCGCTCATTCCGAGCCGATGGGGGTCTCCGCTCAGTCCGAGCACTCCGCGCCAGAGGGCCCCGCTCAGTCCGAGCCGATGGGGGTCTCCGCTCAGTCCGAGCCGATGGGGGTCTCCGCTCAGTCCGAGCCAGGGGGGTCCCGCTCAGTCCGAGCCGATGGGGGTCTCCGCTCAGTCCGAGCGCTCCGCGCCAGAGGGTCCCGCTCAGTCCGAGCGCTCCGCGCCAGAGGGTCCCGCTCAGTCCGAGCCGATGGGGGTCTCCGCTCACTCCGAGCGCTCCGCGCCAGAGGGTCCCGCTCAGTCCGAGCCGATGGGGGTCTCCGCTCAGTCCGAGCGCTCCGCGCCAGAGGGTCCCGCTCAGTCCGAGCCGATGGGGGTCTCCGCTCAGTCCGAGCCAGGGGGTCCCGCTCAGTCCGAGCACTCCGCGCCAGAGGGTCCCGCTCAGTCCGAGCCGATGGGGGTCTCCGCTCAGTCCGAGCGCCCCGCGCACGAGGGTCCCGCTCAGTCCGAGCCGATGGGGGTCTCCGCTCAGTCCGAGCGCTCCGAGCCAGGGGTCCCGCTCAGTCCGAGCCGGTGGGGGTCTCTGCTCAGTCCGAGCGCTCCACGTCACCCGAGGGTTCCCCACCAGAGCCCGGGGTCGCCCTTCTTCTCCGCCGCCGCATGCCCCGCGGTCGCCTCCAGTGTCTGCTCCCCGTCGCCGCCGCCGCACGCCCCGCGGTCGCCTCCAGTGACCCCTCCTCGTCGCCGCCACCGCTGGAGCGCGGTCGGCCTCCAGTGACTCCCCCTCGTCGTCGCCGCCGCCGGGAGCGCGGTCGGCCTCCAGTGACTCCCCCTCGTCGTCGCCGCCGCCGCTGGGAGCGCGGTCGGCCTCCAGTGACTCCCCCTCGTCCTCGTCGCCGCCGCCGCTGGGAGCGCGGTCGGCCTCCAGTGATTCCTTCTCGTCCTCGTCGCCGCCGCCGCTGGGAGCGCGGTCGGCCTCCAGTGATTCCTTCTCGTCCTCGTCGCCGCCGCCGCTGGGAGCGCGGTCGGCCTCCAGTGATTCCTTCTCGTCCTCGTCGCCGCCGCCGCTGGGAGCGCGGTCGGCCTCCCTCGTTGGGATTTTGCTTTGTGGCCCCTTGGCCTCTGCGGCCTCCTGAACTGTGTGTTTTTTGTTTTGGGATTTCCCACTGACTCCCCTGAACTGTGGACTGTTTTTTCCCCTGCTGTTTTTTGTTTTGTCATAGCTCCTGGACTGTTCCTTGTTTCGGCCCCCTGTTTTGGACATTGGAGCTCTCCGGCCTTGTGCCGTCGCTTTTTGTTTCATCCGGTTGTTTTTTTTTGCTTCTCGTCCCCGTGTTTTGTTCTTGTTTGGACTGTGTTGCCTCTGCTCTGCCTCATTTTGATGCCCCCTGTTGGACTGTCTCCGGCCTTGTGCCGTCGCCTTTTGTTCTGGTCCTGTGTTTTGTTTTCTTCCTGTCCGGGTTTGATTTGTTTGTTCACGCCCTGTGATTTCTGTTTTGCTCCCTGTCTTTGTTTTGTTTCGGGCCCTCCCTCCTGGTCCCCCGCCTCCCGCCCTTGTCTGGTTTTGTTTCTGGTTTTGGCCGTCGGGAGCCGGCCTTTGAGGGGGGGGTACTGTCATGTCCTGGGCCGTTGGCCCAGCGTTTTGTGTTAATTTATTTCCTGAGTTTGTCCTCCCTGTATGTTTGTCATGTTCCCAGTGTTGTGACTTGTCTGCGTGTTCCTTGGTTTATCACTTCCTGTTTTATTTTGCCAATGTGATTTCCTTGTGCTTTGTGTTTAGCTTTGCTTCCCCTGTGTAATTAGTTTCATTTGCCTCACCTGTTGTTGCCTGCTGTTTCCTCTTGCCCTGATTACCCATTGTGTATTTAAGCCCTCAGTTTTCATTTGTTCTCTGTCGCGTCGTTGATGTTTTGTGCCCGCATGTTCCTGTGTTCCCTGTGCCTGCCCTTCGTCTCCCTGTGCCTCCCTTCCAAGGTTTTTGTATTTGTGTTTCCCCGTTGAAATAAATCCCCTTTTTAGTTATGTTTGCTTCTGGAGTCCTTCATGTGAGTCCTTCCTCGTCCGTTTCCTCCCCAGCCATGACAGTTTGACTCCGTTAATGTCTAAAGTTGCATTAGTCAGTAGATATCGTTGCAGAAGATGATGGTAAGATAAGAACACCAAGTTCTTATACGTCTCTTATACGTTTTCCAATGTATCCCGGTGTTTATTCCAAAAAGATTTTTTTTCAGTCGCTCGATAGCACAATCTCACCTTTTTTCTGGAATAAGAAGCCCCGGAGAATGAGAAAGGAGCTGTTGCAAAAAATTAAGGATCCTGGGGGCTTCGCTCTACCAAATTTCTTATACTATTACTTGTCCCTTCAATGTTATTCTGGCTTAGGGCTGATGATAACAAACTGAATTGGTTGCCATTGGAGGAGGCTTCATGCGCCTCAGATTCATTGTTTTCCCTTTTATGCCTCCCCTTAAATTTTTCTTTTATGTCATATTCAAATAATATTATAGTTAAAAGCTCGCTAAAAATTTGGACTCAGGTAAAGCGGCATTTAGGATTTCAGGGAATACCTTTTAGCTTGCCATTCGAATTAAATCCCTTATTTCCTCCCTCATTAACTGATAAAACCTTTGCAACATGGAGGAGCCGAGGACTTGTGTCTGTAAAGGACTTTTTCATTGATGGCACTTTGGCTTCGTTTGCACAATTGTCATCAACATTTAATTTGTGCAGCACACACTTCTTTAGGTACTTACAGGCCAGAAACTTTATCAATAGATATTTTCCGGACTCTTTAAACATTAGCACCACATTTTTTTCGGACTCTATAATGGCACTCAAGCCTTCTTTGATGGGCACAATTTCAAAAATATATAATCTTCTACTTTCTAATCTCTCAGCATCATCTGATTACCCCTGACACTTGGTCCAAAGAATTGAATATCAAAATCATTGAGATGACTCAGTAACCACCAGGTTTCTCTTTTATTTATTTTTTTTTTCTCCTTCAAACCCCCCCCCCCCCCCACCTTCCTTCTCCATTCCCTGGTTTAGTAATGTTTGGCATACTTAGGCCCTAGTACACTTCTATTGTAACCCCTCCATTTTCTTTTCTTTTTTTTTTAATGTACATATTTTTGTTGCTGTTGTTTTGTTTTGGGTTGTTGTTTTTGATAATTTTGGGCTTCTTTTCTCTCTCTCTCTCTCTCTCTCTCTCTCTCTCTCTCTTTCTCTCTCTCTCTCTCTCTCTATATATTAAAAAAAACTTTTGCTATGTATTTACCTATGTTGGGGGGAACAGTGATACCTGTTGAAGTGGAACTGTACTTGGGTGCTTTAGGGCTGATGTTTGCTGCTCCCCTTGTGTTGTTTCCTTACTTGTAAGAATTAATAAATAAATCTTAAAAAAAATAAATAAATAAAAATAAGAACACCATTCATACCACAAATGATGGAAAAACTGTGTAGAAAATATTGATATTTTTATCTGTTTTAGTGCTCGTTTCTAGTAGCTGACCCTCCCCATGCCTCGTTGATTTTTATTTTTTTAACTTTGAGAAAATTCTGTGCTGTCTACACCGTGAGCGTGCCAACTGCACGTGTGTTAGCAGAATATGTTTTTATATACGTACAGTATTTCACATTCTTGGTCCTGTTCTTGATTTCCTTTTTGACATTTTCTTGTTGGTCAGCCAGAAACAAAGGTTGCTGTCAGGAGGTCTCCGTTGTGTTCTTTTAGCACACGTGTGGAACATATCTGTGGATGTGGAACATATCTGTGGATGTGTACCTCTGACTGTAGGCAAGCGTGTGCAAGTTTGCAGCTGCAGCCATCCTGGAGCAAGAACAAATCTTAAATCACACACCTTACGTATTCCACATTTTATACTCTGTTTCCGAACCTTGTGTAAACATGATTTTTCCAATCAAAAGTACTGGGATTCATAATGAATGTTTTTGAAAAAAATACAGATGTTAGTAATTGTATGTGTGATGATGTTCGTTCAGATTGGTCCACCCGTTAACGAGGTGATAGGGTACATACTGTACATGCACTATGATTATTACAGTAAGAATTTCAAACCTGGACAGTATAAAAGATGGACACACAAGTAGCTACTGTGATGTCATAGATATCTTATTCAATAGAAGCACATGAGTCTTCTGTTATAATTTGATGGCGGACACCATCCAGGACAAAAGTGTCACTGACAAGGCAACTGTTTTTTTTTTACTCTATATTGTAGCAAAGTATATACAGTGTTATTAATTTATTTAAGACAACCATGTGTTTACATCCTTATCTGTGCTCATTCTTAACTGTTGATAGGTTCAGATCATTTTAATAACTCAGAGAACAAACACACAACTCTTTTTGAACTTGCGCAAGGAGGAGAGATCCGTTCCTTGAACTCAGCTCGCGGCTGAGCGGAAGTTATCTGTCCTGAAGGACCGCTTCCTGCGCAGCGCTTTTATTCGGATTTTCACAATAAGATCACGTGGGTTACACCAAACGCAGTTTACAGCATGTAATAAACAACATTCTTGGCTTTTTCCTTACCATATATGGTAGTAAGTATCCTGTAGAATGTGAATGTAACATGGTGTATATGAGACACGTATCCTATGTGTGTATTCTCTGCAGGCTGAAAACCGCCTGCAGGTAACTACAACTTCCTTTGTAAAAAATGTCACCACGTGTTTCCATTTCAAACATAAAAACAACAGTATCATATGTACATAAAACAACTTATAAAAAATATACAAACAGAAGATATGATAATTCACAATAAACAGAATGGAATTTGTACCATAACTCCAACACTGTCTGATTAGCCAGCCTGAAACTTGCTCCATTCATTGTAAGATGTTCTGAAATGCGGTTAGTCAGCCCTGTGTGTGTGAAAGCTTTTACTTACAGTGTTCTGAACAAAAAGCGTGTGGTATAGCATGAAAGGAAGAGCAGGGACATTGCACGTGAAATTAAACTATAAGCAGAAAAAAAAGAGAGAGAGAAGGGGTCACAGAAGGATGAAAGAGAGAAACGAGAGGAAAAATAAGAACGAGACAGAGACTTGGCTAACCTGCAGCATGATTCAGCCCAAACCACCACGATATCTGTGTGATATCATCATAGAGATATCGCGCCAATCTCTGCTCGCATCCCCTTCACAGACACACACAAACACACACACACAATCACACACGCACATGCTCTCCTCCAGTGGAAATTCCCTCATCCTGACGCCTGTTATGATGATAATTGTTATGTCCAACATTTCCATAGCAATGTTAACAAACATCATCACCAGACAGCAGAACTGCCAAATGTTAAGAAAGATAAAGCATCCAAATGCTATCAAACCACCTACACTTGCTGCAGTGAAGCTTTGAATTAATCCTCAGACAAGAGATTTAAGTGTCTCGCTTCACTGACTTTACTACTGCTGATGAAGCGCTGACGGCACTCTGGGTGAAGCGAGGCGCTCTTATAGAAGTATCTGTACAAGTCCAACATTAAAACGTCTTTGCAGCCACAACTGTTCTACTGTTAACCCCGTGAGGGATCTAATGTCTCTGAATTGGCACTGTACGTGTGTGTGTGTGTGTGTGTGTGTGTGTGTGTGTGTGTGTGTGTAACAGCATGTGAGGACCTGGGGAGCAAACTAACTTTGTGATTAATTTGCATGCTGTTGTCCCCCACCTTTTCTTGTGCCTTAAAAGAAACTAACCGGCCAGTTTGCAGAGTCCATGTGTGTATATTGTGTGTATATGTATTTCAGGGCTGTAGGTCAGGCTATTTAACAGATCACTGACATTTTGTGTGAGATTAGGAGCGTAATCGCAGTCACAAGGGAACCTGTTATAGTAAGTCTCGATTGGGAGGTCATAGGCTGCTCATTGTTACAGCTGTAGAACAAAGTTAAGTAACTGCAGTGTTTTTTTAAAAGCAGTTCAAATGTTCATATTACAAAATAAAAGGGCAGTATGGTGTGTTCATTCTAACAATGAACATGGTGTTTTTTGGTCACTTGAGAGCAGTTTTAGTGTGCAATCATTTTCATATTTGTAGCATAACACTGGCGTGAAATGCTGTAGAGCTGACTGATTCCTCCCACAACCTTTTACTGTGTTTTAGTCACTGGTCGGAAAATCGTTGCTTTTTTTAAAAGTTACTCTCAGGTTTTTGTTATGGGTCCTAGCCAGGGTTCATAGTGTGGGTGAAAGTGTTGTGAACCACAGTGCAGATCAAACACACACTGCAAGGTGAAATTCCCTCGAACCTCTGTTAACCTTAAATCATCATCAGTGATGACTCTGATCCTAGCTCTGAAGCCTAACCCTATATTTTGGACCAAAATTAACTTTCTGGGGAAAAACATTTGGATATTTTTTTATGTTTATTAGTTAGAATGATTATTCTCTTTGATCTCTAACTGCACAAACCTGGAACAATGACTAAATAAAGACAAAGATTACATATTGTGGTTGCCCAGGGTTAAAGTTAGGGTAAGGTTTGGGGTTGTCACTGATGATAACTTAGACTTCAGACAGTTAAGAAAATGGATGGCTAGAAGGTGCGTTTATCTAATCTTTGTGCATAACAGGGAGATACAGATGACATTTGAGAAATGGTATTCTGTTATTCCCCAGGATGAGACCACATTTTGGATAGCCTGGACTCCAACATCTTCAAATCAGCCGAGCGATAAATAATAAGACAGAGGACACAGAAACAGCCCAAATCCAGACGTGACAGGTTCTCCAAAGTGCTTGGAACAATCTACCAGCCACGTACTGTGAAAGGTTGTGTTTAAGTGTACCTCGCAGCTCTGGTGCTGTTTTAAAGGCAGAATCTGATCAGAAACAAATACTGAGCAGATTCTTCACACATGTAACTGCACTTCCTATGAAGTTCAGTGATTATGAAGTATTTGAAGTTGTCATTTCTGAAGTATCCCTGTCTAAAACCTTTGTACATTACTTTATATCAACATTCAAATTCTGTGGCAAAGTGGTAGCAAATCTCAGACTGAAGCAACACAACATTCATTACTGGTTTTAGTCCTGTCACTGCATTTGTTAATAAATGAAGCCTCATCCTTTAGGAAGTGGTGCCTCAAACTGTCAGCAGTAGTTTGAGAGGCATATACTGCATTATTGTTAAAACACGCCTTTAACCACTTTCTCAGGTTTGCACACTGGATTTATCACCTTTATTATTTTATATATATATATATATATATATATATATATATATATATATATATATATATATACAGTGGTATGCAAAAGTTTGGGCACCCCTGATAATTTTCATGATTTTCCTTTATAAATTATTGGTTGTTCGGATCAGCAGTTTCAGTTAAATACATCATATAGCAGATGAGCACAGTGATATTTGAGAAGTGAAATGAAATTTATAGGATTTACAGAAAGTGTGCAATAATTATGGACAGCTCGCTTTAAATCCCACCACAGATTTTCAGTAATATTCAGGTCTGGGGACTGAGATGGCCGTTCCAGAGCGTTGTACTTGTTCCTCTGCATGAACGCCTTAGTAGATTCTGAGCAGTGTTTAGGGTCGTTGTCTTGTTGAAGTATCCAGCCTCGGTGCAACTTCAACTTTGTCACTGATTCCTGAACATTGCTCTCAAGAATCTGCTGATATTGACTGGAATCCATGCGACCCTCAACTTTAACAAGATTCCCAGAACCTGCAGTGGCCACACAGCCCCACAGCATGATGAAACCACCACCAAATGTTACTGTGGGTAGCAAGTGTTTGTCTTGGAATGCTGTGTTCTTTTTCCACCATGCATACCACCCCTTGTTATGTCCAAATAACTCAAGTTTAGTTTCATCAGTCCACAGCACCTTATTCCAAAATGAAGCTGGCTTGTCCATATGTGCTTTAGCAGACCTCAAGTGACTCTGTTTGTGGTGTGTGTGCAGAAAAGGCTTCTTCTGCATTACTCTCCCATACAGCCTCTCCTTGTGCAAAGTGCGCTGAATAGTTGAAAGATGCACAGTGACACCATCTGCAGCAAGATGCTGTTGTAGGTCTTTGGAGCTGCTCTGTGGGTTGACTATGACTGGTCTCACCATCCTTCTCCTCTGCCTATCTGAGGTTTTCTTGGCCTGCCACTTCGGGCCTTAACTAGAACTGTGCCTGTGGTCTCCCATTTCCTCACAGTGGAAACTGACAGCTGAAATCTCTGAGAGAGCTTTTTGGATCCTTCTCCTAAACCATGATGTTGAACAATCTTTGTTTTCAGGTCATTTGAGAGTTGTTTTTAGGCTCCTGTGTCTTCAGAGAAGATGCAAAGCGGAGAAACACTTGCAACTGGCCACCTTAAACCTTTCTAATAATTGGATTCACCTGTGTATGTAGGTCAAGGGTCAATGAGCTTACAAAACAAATTTTGTGTTCCAATAATTAGTGCTAAAGGTATTCAAATCAATAAAATGACAAGGGTGCCCAAACTTATGCACCTGCCTAATTTTGTTTAAATAGTTATTGCACACTTTCTGTATATCCTATAAACTTCACTTCCCTTCTCAAATATCACTGTGTTCATCTGCTATATGATAGATTTAACTGAAATTGCTGATCCGAACAACCAATAATTTATAAAGGAAAATCATGAAAATTATTAACTTTTGCATACCACTGTACCCACTGTACCGTCATATACCTTAAATGCTGGATTTGTGCTCACCACACAAAAAAGAAAAGGCACCTCAAGAAATCCATTTATTTTAAATGACGAGCAAAACTTTGGCCGGCTGATGTTTAACCACATGTTGTTTCTTTATTTGCTTAGATCGAGATTTTGGCTGCAGCTTAACTTCGAAGCGACATCTTGCACCAGAAGCCAAGCCAAGTAGTAGCTATGCGTCCCGCCTACTGATGCAACATTTGTGCTACACATGGCAGCGAGCGAGCTCGGTCTCTTCACTGAAACAAAATGCATTCATACCGTAGATATTCGGAGCGTGAGCAATTGCGCTGACACGTTAAAGGGTGAGGAAAAGCAGACGCATACATTCATACATGAAAGTTCACATATGCACTCTGGAGCACGCAGGCCGCTTGCATTCCACCAGCATGAAAGTGCTTTCATGTTTACAGCAGAGCAAACAGAGGAGGGCTTCACCTCCTGTGTTTATCTGGAATATGCTAGTTTCCATGACTGCCTTCCCTCCTAGCAGTAAGAAACCAAACATTTGCTTGGAAGGATTAGAGGCTGACAAGCAGCAAGCATTAAAGAAAAATGGAGACGCGCTCATTGTAATTTGTGATTGTCAATCGTTGCTTATGAACACAGGTTATGTCATAAATGGGACCAAATGTTTAGTTAAGTCCCAAACTGGGAACTACGGCCAATCCAGTCATCCTGTCTAAGGATAAGTGTGGTTCATTACAGGTTCCTCTTTTAAATCTGCTCCCATCAATGTTACTGTATTCAAAATTGGCAAATAATAATAATAATAAAGGTTTTGTCTTACCTTCTGCTGCTCAACCGGAGTGTTTTAATGTTGGTTAGTTCATGTTCTGCTTTAATTCAGCCTCTCTGATCTCATCAGTGTCTTCATTAAAAAAAAAATCTTTCATCTCTCAGGGCCAAATGACATGGCCATCAACCAGCTGGTTAGCAAGAACCCCTTTCAAACATGCACTCCTTTCTGGTGAAATTTCAGCTTTTTTAGCAGCATTCTCAGTAATGTGGGATCTAGCGATAGTTTTGCGTTGCTTTATAAATTGATGGATAGCCGTGCATGACATGACCAAGAAATCACCCAAAAGAAGCTGGCACATCATCCATGTCAATATTAGACACAGAGAGGCAGCTGAGGCTGTTGAAGGTTTGATGGTGGAATAACTCCCACACTGTTCAGCCAGGTGGTTTTCCCCAACCTTGGGAGCACTGTTTTCATTCATTTTTTATGTTAACCTTTACTCACTGGTCAGGTTTAGTTACCAAAAGGTTACAATAGATATCTCCACAACATTAACTGTGCATGTTAAAAAAAAAAAGATGCTTACCCAGTGTGTTTCAATACACGCCGAGGGTTTCTTAGCACACGTCAATACGGCAAGTAATAGAGCCAGTCTCAATCTCAAGTGAATTTGATAAAACATCAGTATTTCACACCTTGGGAATGAGAACTAGGAGCAGAGGGAATACCAGACAATATTTAGTAGATCCTCCTTTTGCAGAAATAACAGGCTCTAAACGCTTCCTTTAGCTTCCAGTGAGAGTCTGGATTCTGGTTGAGGGTATTTTGGACCACAAAACATCTCCAGTTCAGTCAGGTTTCATGGACAGCTCGCTTTAAATCCCACCACAGATTTTCAGTAATATTCAGGTCTGGGGACTGAGATGGCCGTTCCAGAGTGTTGTACTTGTTCCTCTGCATGAACGCCTTAGTAGATTCTGAGCAGTGTTTAGGGTCGTTGTCTTGTTGAAGTATCCAGCCTCGGTGCAACTTCAACTTTGTCACTGATTCCTGAACATTGTTCTCAAGAATCTGCTGATATTGACTGGAATCCATGCGACCCTCAACAGAGGGAATACCAGACAGGATTGGCATTAAGGGAAAGAAATATTAATAATGGGCTGGAACAGGACATAATGATGGCAGTGTGTAAAGATATGCAGAAGGCTCAAAGTCAGAGTTATTTTCTGCTCCCTCTGTCCAAGTATTTTATGCCTATGGTAAACATTGCACACATGCCATCTCCCCTTCTCTGTCATGGGTATGCCAGAATGAAGCCATGAGGAATACTCACATAAAACGGACCGTTGTTTGAATAACAACGGTCCGTTTTTTTTTTGCCATACAAGCTATGCAGATACCTAAGATATTACTATTCAGTTGAAGTTTCATCCACTGATTTTGGCATTACAGTTTTTCTTTTAAAAGCTTTTCCATTTGTGAGTTCCAAACATGTAGGAAGTCTGTAAAAAGAGATGTACACCAACCTAAAACAGGTCCTAATCGTATCCCTCAGGTTTCCAGCAACTTGGTGGATGTTAAAAGGGACTTTGGCTAAAAACTTCACAATGTAAACATGAACTGTGGCGTTTGTGCTAGATGATCTTTTCAATCTTTTGAGCATCCAGGATGACGAAAACACATCATCAACTAGCTCGTTTACCTTTTAGCAAGCCAGGAAATGGTGCTCAGCAGCGAACAGCTACCTGGCATCTCACAGGCCCGAAAGTGGCTGAATATGAAACAGACTGTTGCTCCTGGAAAAGAGAAAGTGTTCTCAGTTGCCTCCCCTGGATGACTGTAATCTTCACTATGTGTATATTCATGGCTTTGTAAGACAGTCCTACATTCCTGTAAACCGCAATGTCTTGTTGTATTGTCATAAAGCAAATCTAGGTAATGTAATAAGTCCAAACTGGCAGCAGGGTCTGGGAAAGTACAGTCCTCTGCTCTGTATCGGTTTGTAGTCCGTGAATGTGGTTGGCGGATGGGGACAGTGGGCAGAGTATGTACGTCTTTCTGTGTGTATATGTGTGTGTGTGTGTGTGTGTGTGTGTGTGTGTGTGTGTGTGTGTGTGTGTGTATAGTGCTTGTGTGTCGGGTAGAGGGTCTAGCCAGCTCTCGCCTCGCTCCATTTGCAATCGAACCCCAGCTGAAATAAAGAACACATGGGAGCTGTTTTGAAGTTCCCTCACTGCCGGTTAAAAAACTGAATTTGCCCAGCGACTTCTTACTGTCTCTCTTCAATCCTCCTCCCATTCCTCATCCTACCCTTTGTGCTTGGAACTGTTCGCCCGGAACAGGCAACACCAGTCGACCTCAAAATTTCCATTCGGAAAAGAAAAAAGAAAATAAACAGACGATGAGGGGGAAAAAAAAAAAAGAGAAGAAAGAAGTGAAACGTTTGCGTGCACGGCAGTGATGGGAGGGCAAAGCCTGTGCCAACTGTGTTATGGTTGGCAAACCTTGAAGTGCCTGATCAGTGGAGGGAGGGGGGGGGGGTGTAAAAAAAACACAGAATTGGAGCGACAGGCTGCCATACGGTGTGGTCACCAGCCACTGTATGTTTGAACCATGGGAGAAATTCCATGTGGTTGTAATTTTCATATTAAAGTAATGGGAGTCTATCAGTATCTGAGATGTAAAGAGAGGGTGTGGGGGTGTGCCAAGTGCTGTGTGTGGAGGGGAGCCTTTATGCACATTTATAGTATTATTGGAGTTAGCATGTGTGTTCGAAGATATACTGTAATTCACCTCATAATACCACCTAATAATGGCACTTAAAAAATGCCACAGTAAGCAGTGGACTGAATATGAGTGTTAAGAGGAAAATATAGAGTCCTTGAGAGCCAGTCTCAATTTTAGTGTTACAGGAAAGCAGTTTTAAAGATTTCATTGCATATGAGGCTCAGCAGCTTGAAAGACAAGTCAGCGTCTGCTTGCTATACAGGTTTAAAGACTATAGTGGGGAAAAAAGGGCTGGTCAGAGCACGACTTCTACGGTGAAAGATGCATGCAAACATGACCTCGAAGAGTAGAGCAACCAAATTTAACCTAGGTATACATTTTGATTTTTAGAGGCTATTTCCTGGACCTTTTGAATCACCATGTAATCCTCAAGAAACACTGGAAAATTTAGGCTAACTTCAATCATACTGTGTGAACTGGTTATTGAGGCTGCCTCAGGTCTGCCTCAAGTTTGTTATCTCCTCGTCTCTGTCAAGAACTCTATCATTTCAAGTGTACAAACATACCGTTAGCCCTTAGCTAATATCAGCCTGAAGCCTCGGCCACATATGCAGGGATTTGCTCATTGCAGAGCTTTATGTTGGTCGATAGAGGACATTGCAGGCTCTGGTTGCATAAGCAAGTCTGTTTCGTATTCACCACAGCTTCATACGATAAACAGCTGTATCCTTTACCAGTTGCTCATTCTAACAGGTCACTGTGATCTCTGGACACCCCATTGCTGAGAGGGTCTTCCTGTGTGAACGCTCCTTGAATCTCTATCTGGCCACTGACTACAAAACATAGCCTGCGGGTCTTCAGTATTTAAACCACACTGGAAGTTATTGTGTCTCTTGCCGTCATTTCTGAGCCACATGTGTTGAGCTGTTTATGCTGACCACATGACTAATCATTATATTTAAATATGATATCATCTGCTTCTCAGCACTGCTAAATGCACCTTTCTATTCGGATCCCAAAGGAAACACAACCCCACCGCAAAGAGACACAAAACCTACCCCCCAAGACCACAGCGAGACACATGCCAACATAAAGAGACATGATACAACCCTAATGACACACAAAACAACTCCAGTGAGACATAGGAAATGACCACAAAGACACACAAAAGACACCAAAGGGAAACAAAGCAACCCAGATAACACCCAAAATGACCCCAAAAGAGACAAAATTGCTACAGGGAGTGTTGAGTCATTTCTTCCAGTGTGGGGGCCCTTTGTTTCATTATCCATCCATAAGATTATAGTTTGTTATTATATAAGTGAAGCAAATTACAATAAAAACATATATTTGGCACGCTCCGGTTTTATTGACAGCAATCAGTGTGGACAGCACATCATATAATTATCAGGAGATGGAAATACCAAAATAATTATGCCAACTCACTTGCAAAGGATGCATTGGATATGCTGTAAGGGCAGAGGCAGAGTAGCAGTAGAAGGTTCACTGCATTTAGTTTTTGTTATTCTCACATCAGTTTAAGGTTTAGGCCTCCAGGACCAGCCCTCTCCCTCAGTGACCCTTGCAGTCCAGCTGATCCAGTGCATCTCATGTTTAGGCAGCACTGGGATTTAAATCTGGCCTTATTTGTATGGACTTCTGTGGGATGCTGAGACTGTATGTATCTTGACTGACAAAGCCTGGAGACCTCTGACTTATTATCTGCTATCCTACAATGGATGGATTAATGGATTTGACTTGTTAGACTTTCCACTAGGGAACATCATGGTGTCTGAGCATGTTTTTTTTTTTAAACAGTAACAATAAATTGTTATTAGCTAGAAAAGCTATGAAAGGACAGTTCCAGCATGACTTTTGCCCAGTTCCTTCTGCTGGGCGAACATTTGCATGTGTTCAGTGTGACTAAAGACATTTTGAAATCAATCTTCCCATAACTCTGTCTTTAATGTGTCCTGAGTTGTTGTTCCCATCACTAATAACAATATGTGAGCCACATTTTGCAAAAGTTGCAAGACATTAGGTCTCATTGACTCAATGGTTTCGGCATGAAAATGTTGTTCAAACATTAAATATACAGGTTTGGACACACTCACCCATGAATGGGTGAGTGTGTCCAAACTTTTGACTGGTACTGTACTTGATTTTACTGTAAGAATGCAGGCACATTAAACACTGCTCGCTTGCAACTCAAATATTGGATGAGGATCTGTGGACAATTATATGTGACTGGAAACAAAAAGGCAGCCTTTTGTTGATTAATTTTACACCCCCGGCACACTGTTATATCTTTAAACAAAGAAACTGTGTGTATCACGCTTCACTGCTGGAACACTGGTATTTGCTTTTGACTTGTGCCAGTTAAAATTAGGTTTGATACAACTATCAGCCATGAGAATGTATCAGCAATGCAAACAGAAACTCAGTGATACATGAGGGAAAAGAGCATGAAGAAGGAGCGGGCAAGAGAACAAAAACAAAGAAGGAGCGCTTATGTTTCCGTGCTATACATCAGATTCCCTCTCATTACTCCAAAACCAGATATTTGCAGAGTTTTCACACGTCCTTCATAAAGCTGTGTGGTTTTGGTAGCCCGCGCCCAGATGGGGTTTCTCCCTCTTGGCTGTCCCTGTGAAGAGGGTCCCGGGCCTGAGTCAGACAGCAGGATTAGTGGTAATAGTGCTTTGCCATTAAGATGGATGGGTGGAATGGAAATCTTGTAACTTCCAAAAAAATAACCAAAAAAAAAAAGCCTTTTTGAAAAAAAAAAAAAAAAAAGACGTCACTCGAGATTAATGACAATGCGTTTTTAATTTGCTCTGGTGGGGTTTGAATAGTTTCAGGGGAACTGGGGGTCACTCAGCTAGCTGTACCTTTAAGGGCCATGTCAAACTTCATTTCTTGTACAAACATGAAAATTCCCCATGGTTGTAATTACGAGGTTTACACAACAGTTAGAGAAAGAAGAAGAAGATGGAGAGAGAGGGGTGGCGAGATGCTGGGGTGAAATGAGGGAGGGGAGGTTTGCATTTGCCTGCTGGATGGAGGCCAAAGGAAGACTTGGCAGAAACTGTAGGATATCTGCGGTTGGACGAAGGACAAAAGGTCTGGATGCTTTTTAAACACAGACAGAAAGAGATGAGCGTCGCTAACCTACATCCAAATCTTTAGACTACAAACTGCGGTCAGAAACCTAAAGCCGAGTTTTGTCTGCGACATCCGAGTCACTCCTGTATGTCCTTCGTGTTTGTGCTTTATGCAGTCGACCGTAATCCTCGTCTGGTCTCGCTTGTCTTAAGTAAATCTTCTTGTTTGTTTGGTTCTCAGATGGAGTTTGGCTTTTTGCTAAAGCAGAGGTCTGTCGTCCTCTGCGGTGTGTTTGAAAGCAGAGATCTGCATGTCACTTGATCACTTGATTCACTGCATGTCATTATGTGTAGGTCTTCCAGTGATTAAAGGCTGTCTTCTGAAGTGATAACTTACAAGATCTGGTTATTACTCGCTTGTCTTGTAACCACAGTCAATTTCAGATGGATATGTGTATCGTACCGTACCAATCAAAAATCTGAAGTTATTTTTTTCTTGTTTTTGTTATTCTCTACACTGTAGAACAATACTGAAGGCCTTCAAACTATTTTATAGCCCACTGGCAAGTATGTGGAAATTAAAGCTAAGCTGATTTCTGTTTATTTTTCAGCAAAATTTTCAACATATTAGAAATTTTCTTGTTTTCTTGTTTCTCTTTACTTAGTCAAACAGTCTTTCCATAATATGGATTTTTATATTAGTCGAGGAGGACTATTTGCTGTATACCCACACTGCTTTAGCACTACACAGCTATTTTGGATTGAAGCATATGTTGACCTCATTATTTGAAAATTTTGACCACGTTTAATGTGAGTATCCACCACTATGACAGTATATGCATGACAGAAAATATGAAAAACCATAACAGGCCCATTTTAATGATTGCACACACATAATCCTATTATTTAGCAATACATATCCACATTATGTAGTTCAGTAAATTAAGATTAGTGGCATGTCACAATGGGCTGAAAAGGGAAAAACAACTTTGTCTCTGTTTCCTTTAAAGCTCAGCTGCTCCCATGTGTAGTTATTCTTCCAAATCAAACACATTGAAGGAAGATATTTTCGGCCAAGGATGCTTTAGTCCTGATGACATGTCCTAGTGGATGCTTTTTAATGTTAAACTCCACCTACGTTACACATGAAAATCAGTGTGGCAGTATAATAAACTATAATAGACTGTTGCTTAAAGTTAAGGTTGTCCAGAAAGCTCCCAAAGTCTGAAACAATAACTCTGTTTGTGCCACACTGGCTATCTCAGCCTTCAGCTTGTAAGAAGAGAGGCGATTTTTGAAAGACACGGACAGTCACCAGGCACAGAGGCTGTAACAAAAGATGCTATCATGATGACCTATCGATAGGCTAAAATGATGGAATCATGGAGCTTGTCCAAAGGCTTTTGGTGGTTCAATAAAGGCCTCTTAAAAAAAAAAAAAAAAAAAAAAAACTTTATTGTGAGTGCTCCAGATTTATGTAAGTGCAGAACTAAATGTACAATCCTCAAGGCAGTTCCAAACTGAAAAGGAGGACATAGCAAATAAAAAATCCTCGTTTTCTTCATGGTGTGTGCATTGCAACCAAAAATATTTAAGGTTAAGAGAAGATTATCACAGTTTAGTGTAAACTTTGGTCTGGACACTTAACAGTATGGTTGAATTTCTTCAGAACTATGGGCTGCACTAAGTACAGCTCAGGTTGCAGCTGGTTGTCTTCACATTGTGTGACCAGCCTGAGCCACTTAGGAAATAATTTGTGTCACTTTTAATTATCTGAGATGTTGAGGGTGTCTGAGTTTTATAACTTTTATGAACTTTATATGGGTTAAACCTTTTTCTACAAGAAAACATGAATTGTACTTCTCAGAGCTTTCATGCACATGGTGTTTGACACTGAGCTCACGTTCCCCCTTCCCTTCCTTTGTCTGCAAACATCTCCTCTGTGAAATCTGACCGCGGGGACAATCATCATTCCTCAGCTATTAGCACCAAATCTTTGGCTGACTCTGAATGTGAGGAGATGTTGTGTTGTCAGCTGGAGGGCTCTGGTTTCTCCCCAGATGAGTGGAGAAAGGGGTCAGTGATGCCTGTCAACGACCCCCAACGGCCCCTGGTTTCCTGTCCAGGGACCACTCAATGGCCTCCATTACGTGTCACTGAAGAACCAAAATGGCCTCTGCTCTAGATTTCCACCCCTGAGTCTTTATCACAGTTGTTCAGCTGAAACTCAAGAGTTTCCATAATGAAAGCCCGCTGGAAGCAAAAGCAAGCAGTTGAAGATATAGCTAAGATATATAAGGACTGATAAAGGTAATTAACAATGAAAGGCAGTAAGGGTCTTTGTCCAGTTTTGGAGATTGGAAATCTTTTCAAAGGTATAATTTTGTTAGAGATAGCTGCAACCTGAGATGGAACTGGAGTTCTTAGCCAACAGGATGAAGAAGTCATTAAGTTTGAGACTTCATTAGAAAGATGCCTGTGACAGTCAGAGGAAGCAGCATAATGTTAAATACAAAGAAACCATATCATATTGTTTGCTCCTTCTGCAGGATCTGTTGTTTTTTATGTTTTGCATGGCACTGCTAGGTGCTGTAAATGTCAGAACGATTTTCATTTGAGCTTAAACAAATTCCCCCTGCCTTACTCTGTGGGATTAAAATGGAACTTGCACTTAAAACAGTTGTCTTATTCCTGGAAAGCTTTAAGCCCATGTAGAAATGGAGAGCGATGGACCTGGCTTTCTTTGCCTGTGAAAATGATCCAGGAAAACGTAACAAATATCCAGAGGTAATGTCTAAGTCTCCGTGCCCACCTTGCTTCTTTAGAACTCTTTTCTCAAGCTGAGTTGTTGAGTCAGTGGGTCAATATTTGCTTTTAACTTTTGACCTGTGAGTTTACTCTCCTTTTTACTCAATTACAGCCACCACTGGAGTCAAGCTGGAAAACTGGAAACCAAATAACAAGAGACTCGCTTTACTTAGTTTGGGTTGTATATTAATTATAAAAAAGAGAAGGCAATCAGAAGATAATCAGATTTACTTCTAAAAGAGGTAGAGATAGGTATATGTGTTTTATATTTTTTATTTATTTATTTTTTTTTTGGTAAATCTGAGCAAATCTTAACCAAACATTAATTCTCTCTCTCAGCTCTATTTTCGGTCTCCACCAACTCCAGAGAGAATTGTTTGACTGTTTAAGCCTTTAACACTGCAGTCGTGGTTTTCACAAAGTTTGCTGTTTCAGTTTGTCACAAAAGTACTGCTGACATCATCTCAGTGATACTCTTGTTAACACAGCTGAGAGTGTTGATGGGGACAAGACTAGAGATCAGTCTCATGCTGACTGAGTTTGAATAGAAGATTGGATGCTTTTTACAATATATAGTGCCTTGAGGTGACTGTTTGTTGTGATTTGGCGCTATACATTTATAATTTAATTCAACTGAAATGTTTTTCATTGTTCTGAAGGTAAACATGTGCAGACATCATTGGCTTGGATAAAAAGGGCTTCACATACATTGTTGCTAGTAAGATTAGACCTAAATCAACCACATATCGCAGAGGTGACCACACTTTTTCAGCTTGCGAGCTACTTAAAAGATGACCAAGCCAAAAGGATCGACCCACAATAAAAATGCAAAATGCATATTTATTTTATATTATTTATATCATTATTATTGCATATCTTGTGCTTTTAGGATAAAGTATATTTTAATTGAATTTAAATTTCATCTATGCATAACTGCATTAACCCACATCGCACAATTCAACTGTGCATCATTTTTCTTACCTTACTCCGATGAGGAAAGTCATTGTTATAGTTTTTGTGGACAGTCCGAAAATGCCGCTCTACCTTTCCCTTCTTTAGAATAGCAATGGCGCTTTGACAGATGAGGCAAACGCACTTCGAATATGACATCGTGAAAAAAAATCCTTCTCCCATTCCATATGGAAGTGGTAAGTTTTGGGTTTCTCATTTGGACCGGCTACGGAACTCATTTTTATACTGACATCATCTTTCTTTTCTTTAGTTTTGTTTAAAACAAACTGGAGGCTAGCTTTGTGACACGGCGGCTTGCTAAAGTGGTTACAGCAAAGCTAGTGTGGTTAAATGCGCATGCCTAGGGCGGTAACAAAAGGGATGGATAATAGTTTATCATCCATCTTCTACTTTTTTAATGCCGTGCGAGCTACATTTTTTCCCCCAACTTAACTGGGAGTTCCGTGCGATCTACTTGCACTCTTGCGATCGACCAGTAGATTGCGATTGACGTATTGGGCACCCCTGATATATCAGATAATCAAGAACTTCAACGAGAAAGCTTGAGTTGTTGTGAAGAAGGCTTCAGGGTGCCCAAGAAAGTCCAGCAAGCGCCAGGACCATCTCTTAAAGGTGATTCAGCTGTAGGATTTACAAAAAAATTCTACATTTCTGTTTTTTTCTGTCAAGATGGGGTGCTGAGTGTACATTAATGACAAATAAAATGAACTTTTTTGATTTTAGCAAATGGCTGCAGTGAAACAAAGAGTGAAAAATTTAAAGGGGTCTGAATACTTTCCGTACCCACTGTATCTAATATGCTCCAATTTGTTCATGTAAATGTGGAGTCTTCTTCATACACTAAGGTTAATTGTGGAGTTCCACAGGGTTTTGTGCTTGGACAAATTTTATTTACATTATACATGCTTCCCTTAGGCAGTATTATTAGAAAGCATTGCATATATTTTCATTGTTATGCAGATGATACACAGCTTTATCTATCCATGAAGCCAGATGACACACACAAATTAGTTAAACTGCAGGAATGTCTTAAAGCCTTGAAGACCTGGATGACCTCTAATTTCCTGCTTTTAAACTCAGATAAAACTGAAGTTCTTGTACTCTAACCAGCATATGTCCATCAGTGTGCATATTAAACAAATATGTAGGACTGCTTTCTTGCATTTGCGCAGTATCTCTAAAATTAGAAACATCTTGTCTCAGAGTGATGCTGAAAAGCTAATTCATGAGTTTATTACTTCTAGGCTGTAATTTATACAGTAATTTATTACTATCAGGTTGTCCTAAAAACACCCTCAAAAGTTGATCCAAAATGCTGCAGCTAGAGTACTGACAGGGATTAGAAAGAGACAGCATATTTCTCCCATACTGGCTTCTCTTCATTGGCCCCCTGTTAAATCAATAATTGAATTTACTGTAAAATTCTTCTTCTCACATACAAGGCCTTGAATAATAGGCCCCATCTTATCTTGAAGACATGTCATAGGGTATTTAAAAGTAGAATAGGAAGCAGAGCCGTCAGCTTTCACTCCCCTCTTCCGTGGAACCAGCTCCCAGTTTGGATTCAGGAGACAGACACCCTCTCTATTTTTAAAATTAGGCTTAAAAATATCTTAAAAATAGGCTTAATCGTAGACTTTCCTTTTTGATCAAGCTTATAGGTAGGGCTGGATCAGGTGACCCGGAGCGTTCCCTTAGTTATTCTGCAATAACTACTTTATATGGAGTATAAAGCTTGATATATGCCATCAAACATTCAGGAAATGTGTTATTTTCCCAGAATAATTTTATTTAATCACATCCTGATGGTTATAATTACAAAAAGATTGTGTCACCCCACCACCACCACCCAAAAAAACAAACAGACAAACAAAAAACATCCCAGTTATTAGCAAAACTATACAAGCATTAACAACTAGCTCCAACACTGCTGGTACTGATGGTACTTCACTGCACTTACTGCCACTACCCTACATCACATGCCCATGTGTGTACAGTCTGCTGCTAATAATCCAGACTGCTGTGACCTGTTTTAAATACATCACTAGACTAATAAGCTCATTACTGCGCTGCTGTTAGATCAGTGGGTCAGGAGTTCTGCACGCAGACCAAAATTAACACACTAATACTGAGCATACCTGTGAAACACACACACAACTGCATACCCTGATGTCTGCACTTTCTTCATGCCTCTGCACAAACAGAATACCCCTTTCCTTCATGGCCCACATGCAGACATGAATGCAAGTGGAGGAGGAATGGCTTACAGACTCATATCTCCTGCCACTCAATCATTCTCTATGTTCTTTTTTTTTCTTGGCTCTACAGTCATCCAGAGCGTAGCCGAGACGGTTTGTGTAAAATTAGAAGTGAAACCACATCCTCTTTGATTGAATCTGTGGACCTGCTGGATCTCTGGGTGGCTGTGCAAACAAACTGAGCTGGATCATTACAGCCAGGCTCCTCTATGGCATCACAACACACACCCACACACACACACAAAACTTGAATACAGGGGCATAAACACACACATCTCAAGTTGGGTCTAGAGGCTGAAATCCTATACCGCTATCTCTAATCCTTATCTACACCTAAGCCAAACACAGACACACACACACACACACACATAGACTTTTACAATGTTTGTTTTATTTCAGATGTTTGCTTAAGGTAAAATAGAAAACTATGTTAATGGATTTTTTGGCAAATGAACAGCACAGTGGGGCTGCCAGAAATTTAAATCCAATTACTTGTAAATGTGCAATCAACAGCTCCCGTGTCCTGACTTGCATGTGACACAAGGAGTTACAAGGAAACAGAAATGAATAGAGCAACTGTTGGACCTAGATGAACAACCTTTGATCTTTAAAGAAACAACATGACTCAACAGCCAAGAGGCCCCATCATGTGTGTTATTCCTCATATTGCTCCAATTCCTCGGCCAAGTCAGTCTGTCTCACTGGTCTGATAGCTCTGATTTCTGCAGTGATTCATTTAGCTGGCTTATATAACCGACTGCCTCCCTCCTGCTTTCTGTTCCTGTCCGCCCCCCTCACTCCACTTTCTTTCTTTCTTCTCCAATCTTTCTTTTTCCAAATCAGGCCTCCAGCTCTCTGCTGCCTCACCACATTCATGTCTCCTCATCTCTCTCTCTCTCTGCATTTGTTCTGTTGTTCTGTCTCTCATAATTAAACATGGGTCTGCAGGCCATTTGAGAACAAGTCTGTAGTTTGGCATGAGGAGAATCTTTGCAAAACTGTAGCTACCAACCAAGATGAAATCACGAAATACCTAATAGAAAAACATTTGATGGGGAAAAAAAGCATTTCTGTGGGGTAAATCTTTCCAGATGCTTCAACAGAAGTTGTCCAGAGGACTCGTGCGGGCTGAGGAGAAATCCAAACAGCTGTCATTTGAAAGGAAGAGATAATTACAGCTGCCTTTCCTTTGCATGATTTTAACAATCAGCCAGCGGTGGTTTTGTATAGCGATGGGCAGTTATGTTGAAAATCCATTTTGATCCTAAAATTCAAAACAGCCATCAACTAACAGCAGCTTGGCCTTCCCATGAGGTAGAAAATTGATAGAAGTGTGGGGGAGCCTGATTAAGGTACCGGTCACCCTAATGTAGGGTACGTTCTTCTATGCTGTCCATAAAACCCACAGATACACCATTCTTACCATCTTTCTATAAAATACATGTATGGCCCAAACTGCTTTTGCTTTCATGTCGTTCCAAAGCATCTTCTTGTTCACACGTTTAGCTGCTGTTGCTACTTTAATATGTATTTCTGTTTCTATGCTGGCATGTGGATTCAGAGCTTAATGCTTCAAATAGCCCTGCCCTGGGAACCAGAAACATCCTTCCAATATAAATTTTCCTTGGCAAGCTCGGTAACCGGTTCTCAAAACGCTGCATTATTGCGCCTGTTGACAATTTTTCAAGGCCTGTCCACCGAACGGACATTATGGAGAAGATCACTGTCAAAATCATCTCACGTGAAAATCCAGGAAAGTGGCACCAGCACGGTGCAGTCTCCATTTACACAGCAAGATAAGAGACACAAACATGGTGTTACACCTGCAGCCGTTTACTTGCGGCATTATGTTACTGAAGGGCCTTGTAAATCCCTGGCATGACTGATACAAGGCACCATTTAAAATAAAGAATTTCAGTAAATCTCATAATCCATCTGCACACTTCAAGCTCTCTGTGTGACGTTTGAACTGGAAGATTCTCTGTAATGCTTTGGATGTGGCAGTGGGAAATGATTGTAGGTGGTAAAAGTGAGGAAGATGAGTCAGAGCAGGGTGTCAGAGTTGCAGCATATCTTGTTTGGACAGCGGTTTCCTCGGCTGTAGAGCGAGTGACAGGCAGGTTAACTACTGCTGGCCTCAGTGATCAGCAGAGGATATTTGTCTCTATGGTGCCCGTTTGATGGACTTACCGAGATTAGTCATTTCTTCACATGGATTTATTATTAACTTCATGTTAACAAAACTACAAACTAACAATTAAAAAGTAAAAACTAAATACAAACATTGGCAACTTGGCAACAGTTTGCTCACTGTGATGAGGAAGACGACGTTTTAGTCGCTGACTTTATATTAATCACATTACTAAAATGTTTCTTGCTAACTAGATGAAAGTCTCTAACTTTGTCATAGTTTTAACTTTGTGTAAGTTAACTTTGCATCAGTCACTGTGTTAGTTTCTTACTTTGTGTTAGTCATTAAAGTTGTGTTAGCCTGTAACCTTGCGTTAATGGTTAACTAAGTCTCATACTCTGAGTTAGTCACTAAATTTGCATTGGTTGCTAACTTTGTGTTAGACTTTAAATTTATACTAATCATTAACTTTGATTTAGCCTCCAACTTTGAGTTAGCTGCTAGCTTTCTATTAGTTGCTAACTGTCTTACAGACTGTGGTATTTCAATCACATCAAACAGTGAAGGCACTGCAAAAGCTACACGGTGATGTTTTAAATGTAGCTTGTAGAAAAATTACCCCCCTAAGTGATGATGATGAAAGTCTAAAAAAATACAGTTATATGTATTTTCAAGCTTGAAGGGTAACTAACCTGCCATAACCTAGCATTAGCCCATCAGTCGGTATAGTTTGTGACTTTCAGGGTAAAAGCAGTCAGCACTCTGGAGCAGCAGTGGCAAAGAAGTAGTACTTTAGATAGTTTATATTTCATAAATATGAGCAAAACTTCTATAAGTTCTGTATGTTTTGTTATATGCCTCTTTCTGTCTCTCTCCACAGGTCCGTGTAGTCATCCCACCTCTTCTGTTTCAGACCTACACGTCATGGAAAGCAGCCCCAAGCCCCCTTACGACACTTCACCTGCTGTTCCCAGCATTCCCCACTTGCTGCTGTAATCCTGGGGACCATGGACAATATAAACATACACAGTGGATTAGACTTGGTGTATGTGTGTGTGTGTGTGTGTGTGTGTGTGTGTGTGTGTGTGTGTGTGTTAAAAGAGATGAAACAGAAGATGACTATTCTCAGTGCAGCGTAATCCATTTGCAAGCTGGCGGCTTATGTGTGTGTGAGCTCATGAGGGACTATCACACCAGGTTAGGCCATTCATCAAAAATGATAGTGTGTGCGCATGTGGCTTAGAGTAGATCCCCACCTCGCATACACTCACACACATGTACACGCAATCATCCACACATAACTGTATACAATGAGGCCACCCAAACTTTCTGTGTGCGCCTTGTACTTCTTTTTGTGCGGTTTCACAGACCATCTCTATTCAGCTGAGATTGAATGCCTAAAATTGTGGAAATTTATAAGCTTACACACACACACACACACACACACACACACACACACACACACATGCAGACCCCGGGGCAAACTTTTGAGAAAATAAAGAAGGAGTGGAGGAGGAAAAAAGAGCAGTATGCTTCAGAAAGACATTAACTCCACATCAAGAAATATGTAACTGTGTATCGTAGTAACCCTAACCTAAACTCAATTCATACCTTAGCCCTAACTCTGACCCCTGACCCAAAAACAGGGTTTCCCCTTGTGGGGACAAGGTTCCAGTCCCCACAAGGAGCAATTGGTCCCCACAACGTAGTATATGTCAGGAAAATTGTCCCCACAAGGTATTATAAACACACGCACACACACACACACACACACACACACACACACACACACACACACACACACACACACACACACACACACACACACACACACACACACAGCCCACCCAAGGAAAAATGTTTGCAGATTAATGAAACATGCAAATATCCAGATCTTCCCCCCTGCTGTGTCTCATTCACATGCAATAGGTCCATTAATATGAATGTCAAAGGGCCTTTACTGTATGCACCATTTGAATAGTAATGCTTGAGAAAAGAAGTATTGTTTTGCTGTTGTGGCAGATGAGGGTAGGTGGCGGTGGCTGGGTGCATCAATAAAAAAACAAACAAACAAAAAAACCTTGAAACAGTTTAAACATGTTAATGAACTTGAAGGCTTTAGCACCAGACCTGGCCAGTAAAGTTCACCTGAGCATGGAAAGGGAGGATGGGTTTCCTGCTGGTCTCCCCTCACATACACCCACACGCCATCCTCCACTCTGCTTCCTCCTTGGATCTCCTTCAGATGTCCTGGGCAGAGAAGGGGAGGAGGGGGTTTCAGTGGATGCAGTGTCCAGTCCTTCTGCACGACCTGGCCCAACTCAACAACAACAGCTGAAATGGCTTGCAGATGTGCTTCTGCTCGGCTATTAAATTCTTTGTAAACTCAGCAGGCGTGGGGGGTGTGTGGGGGAGGGGGGATTGTAAGGGATAGCTGTAGAGCAGGCTGGACCTTAGGGGGCTGTTTCATGTGTGAGTTTGGATGTGTGTGTTTGTTTGGAAAAGAGTGCAGATGTGTTTGTGTAGCAGCCTTGCTTCCATGATCTTGACCATGAACCACGAATCTTAGACAGATTTTATGCATACACATGCATCTGTTGTGTTTGTATGAGTGCGCTGGTGCTCGTGTGTGTCCACCCCAGACCTCACTTAACATCAGACCTAGCATATAAATGTCTCTAGCTGCTGCTTGATTTACACAAATCCATGAAGTAGACCTGGAAAGACAAAATGGGGAAAACACAAAACCCTGTCTACTGGCTACTGTTACAACCCTGGATTTATTTAGAAGGAGCAAGTATGGTGGTGGGCTGTGAGCATAAGCAAGTTTATGTAACTTTCAGTAGAAGAACTCTTCTCAGTTCTTAAGCAATAAAACAGACATTTTCTTAGCATTACCTGCTGCTGCTGCCTGCTGCATGGTATCGCTGTGACACCATGAGTGTAGTGGGTAGCATATTGCTCACTGTACCCATATCAGCACAGATAGGATAAACCCAAACTATCTACCCAGTCTATATCACAGAGTCACAGCTTGCCACAATGGTGACTTCAAGACCAGTGTAATGAGTAATGATCACATTTAAATATCAGTAATTGTAGTCGTGTCTCTGAGTACTGAGGTGCACACTTTGTGAAAGTAGTTTTGTCCACTAAAGTAGGATTTATGCTTCTGGACTGCATGTATGCATTAAATCTATATTGTAACCACAAACCTCTCTGAAACCCTATGCTGTAACCTGACATGCGCCAGCTTTGAAATGTAACCACATATGGTGTCAACATAGCTCACAATTGCCTTTTTTCCATTAGTACCTGCTCAACTTGATTCGACTCGCCTCTACTTGGTTTTAAGGGGTTTTCCATTAGGCGGTGGTACCAGGTACTTTTTTGGTACCTACTCAGCCACACTTCCAAGTGAGCTGAGTTGAGCCGAAAATGTTGCAAATGCAAAATGCATGCCACTGATTGGCCAGACAGTGACATCACTACATGAGTCATTAGAGCGACTTCTTCATAAGAATCAAACCCTCCGTTTTTGAAACCCGGCAACGAGGGAAATGGCTACACACTGACCAACACAGA
Source organism: Archocentrus centrarchus (assembly GCF_007364275.1). Lineage (NCBI taxonomy): Eukaryota > Metazoa > Chordata > Actinopteri > Cichliformes > Cichlidae > Archocentrus > Archocentrus centrarchus. Next base: position 27,674,067 of record NC_044360.1, on the reverse strand, counting down.
CGTTTTTTGTGTTTGGTAGCTGACAACAGAATCCAGAGGAAGATGGAGTGACCATTTGTATTTGTGTTGCCTATAAATGATGTCACGGGAATTTTGGTCCGCCTTGCTGAATCGGTACTCAATTGTAAAGGAAGACTAAAGAAACTGAGTAGAGTAGATTCGAGCTGAGTAGGTACTACTGGAAAACACATGTGGACAAAAGTACTGAGTCACCTACATATTACACCTACACCTGCTGCTCAGCTATGGGAACCCATGACATGAAACTCCCAGTATGCAGCTTTTGTGCAGATGTTAATGCCAGAGAAGGTTTGGCACTCTGCAGTTACTGACTCAGCAGAGCGTCAGTGACTTTTATGCACTGTGCACCTCAGTATTCGGCGACCCCGCTCTAACATGGTCTGCCACTTCATGGCTGAGTTGCTGTGGTTCCTAAATGCTTCCACTTTGCAGTAATACCACCTATAGCTGATCGAGGAATCTAGAAGGGAAGAAATTTTACAAAATGACTTGTTGTAGTGATGACATCCATCCATCCATCCATCCATCCATTTTCTTCCGCTTATCCGGGGCCGGGTCGCGGGGGCAGAAGCCTAAGCAGAGAAGCCCAGGCTTCCCTCTCCCCAGCCACCTCCTCCAGCTCATCCGGAGGGACCCCAAGGCGTTCCCAGGCCAGCCGAGATACATAATCTCTCCAGCGTGTCCTGGGTCTACCACGGGGCCTCTTCCCGGTGGGACATGCCCGGAACACCTCACCCAGGAGGCGGCCAGGAGGCATCCTAATCAGATGCCCGAGCCACCTCAACTGGCTCCTTTCGATGTGGAGGAGCAGCGGCTCTACTCTGAGCCCCTCCCGGATGGCCGCACTCCTCACCTTATCTCTAAGGGAAAGGCCAGCCACCCTTCGAAGGAAACTCATTTCTGCCGCTTGTATTCGCGATCTTATTCTTTCGGTCACTACCCAAAGCTCGTGACCATAGGTGAGGGTAGGAACGTAGATCGACCGGTAAATCGAGAGCCTCGCTTTTACGCTAAGCTCCCTCTTCACCACGACGGACCGGTGCAGCGTCCGCATCACTGCAGAAGCAGCCCCGATCCGCCTGTCGATCTCCCGTTCCCTTCTCCCATCACTCGTGAACAAGACCCCGAGATACTTAAACTCCTCCACTTGAGGCAAGAACTCGTTCCTGAGCCGGAGATGGCACTCCACCCTTTTCCGGCTGAGGACCATGGCCTCAGACTTAGAGGTGCTGATTCTCATGCCAGCCGCTTCACACTCGGCTGCGAACCGTTCCACTGCGAGCTGGAGGCCCCCCCCTGATGAAGTCAACAGAACCGCATCATCTGCAAAAAGCAGAGATGAGACTCTGAGGCCACCAAGGAAGAAGCCTTCCGCCACCTGGCTACGCCTAGAAATTCTGTCCATAAAAATTATGAACAGAATCGGTGACAAAGGGCAGCCCTGACGGAGTCCAACACCCACAGGAAACAAATCCGACTTATTACCGGCTATACGGACCAAGCTCTCACTGTGGTTGTACAAGGACTGAATGGCCCGCAACAATGGGCCAGACACCCCATACTCCCGCAGAACCTCCCAAAGAACACCCCGAGGAACACGGTCGAATGCCTTCTCCAAGTCCACAAAGCACATGTAGACTGGTTGGGCAAACTCCCACGCACACTCAAATATCCTTGAGAGGATAAAGAGCTGGTCCAGCGTTCCACGACCAGGACGAAAACCGCATTGTTCCTCCTGAATCCGAGGTTCGACTAACGGACGCACCCTCCTTTCCAGCACCCTGGCATAGACCTTACCGGGGAGGCTGAGTAGTGTGATACCCCGAAAGTTGGAGCACACCCTCCGGTCTCCCTTCTTAAAGATGGGGACCACCACCCCGGTCTGCCAATCCAATGGCACTGCCCCAGATCTCCACGCGATGTTGCAGAGGCGTGTCAACCAAGACAGTCCTACAACATCCAGAGCCTTCAGGAACTCAGGGCGAATCTCGTCCACCCCAGGGGCTCTGCCACCAAGGAGTTGTTTAACTACCTCAGTGACCTCACCTCCAGTGATGGTCAAGTCATCCCCCTCATCCCCAGACTCTGCTTCCACTACAGAAGGCGTGTCAGTGGGATTCAGAAGGTCCTCGAAGTATTCCTTCCACCGCCCGACTATAGCCTCAGTTGAAGTCAGCAGCACCCCCCCCGCACTATAAACAGTGTGAGTGAAGCACTGCTTTCCCCTCCTGAGTCGCCTGACGGTTTGCCAGAATCGCTTCGATGCCGTCCGAAAGTCTTTTTCCATAGCCTCACCGAACTCCTCCCACACTCGAGTTTTTGCTTTGGCCACTACCCGAGCTGCATTCTGCTTGGCCTGTCGATACCTGTCAGCTGCCTCCGGAGTCCCACAGGCTAACCAAGCCCAATAAGACTCTTTCTTCAGCTTGATGGCTCCCTTCACCTCCGGTGACCACCATCTGGTTCGGGGGTTACCACCACGACAGGCACCAACCACCTTGCAGCCACAGCTCTGAGCAGCAGCCTCAACAATGGAGGTGCGGAACATGGTCCATTCGGACTCAATGTCCTCAGCCTCCCTCGGAATGCTGTCGAAGTTCTGCCGGACATCCTATTACTCAAATTCAGTGAGCTCTTTAGAACGACCCATTCTTTCACAAATGTTTGTAAAGACGGACTGCATGCATAGGTGCTCGCATTTATTCACCTGTGGCAATGGGACTGAGAACACCTGAATTGTGTGGCCCAATATTTCTGTCCTTCAAAGCAGAGATATATATCAATCATAGGTAGTTTATACAAAGACTAGTGTGTCTTTAAGCACTGTTACATAAATAAGCAAAAAGAAGCACCATTTATATCTCTGCATGTGTCTTTTTATCAGATTGATTGACACATGACAATGTGTCCCAATCAAAATGTAATAATATTTAAATTCTGATCACAAGTTAGTGGTTTTGTGACTGTCGTTCAGACAAATACTGCAACAAAAACAGAAAACCCCTCAGATTTGCTGTTTATTTTTTGAGGATGTCTCTTGATCCTGCATACTTCTGTATGGGTTTTTTTTTTGTTTTGTTTTCCACTTCAAAAATAATGTTTGATTATATGGTTTATAATTTAATAATGTGCCACTGCTGCAAGCTTTCCAGGTCATGTCTTTTTTTCAACAGTACAAAAGCCACTTTACCACTGGGGATTTAGACTGTCAGCATAGAGATTACAGTGCTGGTTCACTTTTAACCTTAACTATACACACACACACACACACACACACACACACACACACACACACACACACACACACACACACACACACACACACACACACACACACACAGATCTTAACCCGAATGCGACAGCATACAAACCTTGGTGTTCTAACAGGCCTAATAATGCACACACATACACACACATATGCAGGAAGGGAACAACAAAATGCCAAAACTTGGTGCCTGTGCCAAGAAGCTGGTATGCCTGGTTCTGCTCAGCAAACTCCCCCTATATTTCTACACACACACATTCAACACAGATCTAATCAGCAGCTCTGAATTTCATGCATTACCTCCTCCTTCCTATCATAGCACATACACACATGCACACATGGAGCTGCTATCTATTTCTTCTTCCTCTCTCTCCTTTTTCTAGCAACTTATGTAAAGATTTTGTGTGTGTGTGTGTGTGTGTGTGTGTGTGTGTGTGTGTGTGTGTGTGTGTGTGTGTGTGTGTGTGTGTGTGTGTGTGTGTGTTCAGGGGAGAGAAAAGGCTTGGTGACATTAAACACAGTTGACAGGGAGTGGGCAGAATAAACAATGTCCTGAGTAGAAAGGCTGGCCTTCAAACACTCTGTACTCAGTGCATAGGCCCAGGATCAACTGTGTTTATCAATGTCCTGGGGCTAAAGAGTACAAGAGACAAAGAGTGTGTGAGAGGGAAAGAGAGAAGGTTTGTGAGAGGGGAGACAAAACTGGAAGAGTGAAATTTTGAGCATTGTGAATCCTGTTGGTGGGCCGTTGGTTAGGATTGTTTAACAGCTATGTTACAGTGCACTTGTAAATCAGTGTATTCACCAATATACTGCATAGTTTCTCTTTTTTCTTCCTGTCAGCCTCTTCTTTGGAAGTAGCAGCAACAGCAGATTTGCTTCACTAGACCTATTCTGATAGTAGACGTATTCAGAGTAAAATACTTGACCACAGCCCTGTGTTCATGATTCTTAACCAGCTGAGTTGTCATTGGTGACGACCACAGCCGCAACCCTAGGTTATCAAAATTGTAATTTGGTTTTATTAAATCAGTGAATCAATCAATGAACAAAGCCAGTAATCACTGTATCTGACACACATCAAAAACTATTTAACTTTTTTCCAAAAAAATCCATTTTGGACTTTGTCCAAGTATTGTTAGTAAGAAGTTCACCTAAATATACAACAATCAAGTGTAACATTATGACCACCTGCCTAATATTGTGTCGGTCCCCTTTTGCTGCCAAAACATCCCTGACCTGTTGAGACATGGACTCCACTAGACCCCTGAAGGTGTGCTGTGGTATCTGCACCAAGATGTTAGCAACAGATCCTTTGAGTCCTGTAAGTTGTGGATCGGACTTGTTTGTCCAGCACATCCCACAGATGCTCCATTGGACTGAGATCTGGGGAATCTGGAAGCCAAGTCAACACCTCAAACCAGTTGTTGTGCTCCTCAAACTATTCCTGAACCATTTTTGCTTTGTGACAGGGAGCATTAGCCTGCTGAAAGAGGCCACAGCCATCAGGGAATACCTGTAACATGATCTGCAACAATGCTTAGGTACGTGGTACGTGTCAAATTAACATCCATTTGGATGGCAGGACACAAGGTTTCCCAGCAGAACTTTTCCCAAACCATCACACTGCCTCTGCCAGCTTGCCTACTTCCCATAGTTCCCCAGGTAAGCAATACACACACACACTTTTGGTGGGAGACAGGGGTCAGGATGGACAGCCTGAGTGGTCTGCAGCTATGCAGCATCATACAAAACAAACTCTGATTCACTGTGTATTCTGACACCTTTCTATTAGAACCACCATTAACTTTTTCACCAATTTGGGCTACAGTAGCTCATTCGTTGGATTGGGCCAACCTTCGCTCCCCATGTGCATCAGTGAACCTTGACCGCCTATGACCCTGTCACTGGTTCACCACTGTTCCTTCCTTGGATCCCTTTTGATAGATACTGACCACCAAAGCCCAGGAACACCCACAAGAGCTGCAGTTTTGGAGATGCTCTGATCCTGTCTTCTAGACATCACAGTTTGGCCCTATCCAAACTTACTCGAATCCTTACGCTTTCCCATTTTTCCTGCTTCTTACAGATTTGAGAAAAAATATATCCCACCCACTAACAGATGGCATCATTTTAAAAGCTTCGAATTCCATCTCCTTTCCATTCAAATATTATTGTTCAAAAATAGTCAAGAAATGAGAATTTTCAGCACCTGAAAAAACGGAAAAAGGGTTAAACAGATGTGACTGATAATTCAGATTGTGTATGAAAAACAATCTGCAGAAGCAGCAAATTCCATGTGGTGTTTTAGATAAAAATACAGGAGTAAAAATACAAAGTTGATTTTGCTTTGATTTGTATAATAAAGATGGAGAGAGATATTTGCAAGGTGGGTTCAGTGTGTCAGGGCCCCAGCAGCATGACGTGAGAATGAGAAGAACAGGCACATCTGATGCAGACCTGCTCTGATGTAAATCAGTGCGCTCTTTAAGATTGCTGTGTAAGACAAAGAAAGGCACTCTGCTGCCAAGGAATGCTTTGCGGATTTTGGATGAGTCTTGTTCTGTAGCCTGGAGGATTCATGCTAGATTGCAAGGCCTGCTGATGTAGCTAAGACACCACTTTAAAGTAGAGATAATAGAAAAGTAAGCGATCAAGATTACTCTTGGTTATTTATTTTTGTCATGGGGTCAAACTGTAAAACATAAAAGATTTTCCTGTAAAATAACACAAAAAGCTCAACCTCAATAGGTGAATTCTTATTGTACACTATATGAATGGTGCTTTCACAGTAGATAGAGTTATGAAACACAGTAAAGCCGGTTCAGGAGTATTGTTACTGGGATGGTATTTACTGTCTGCATTTCACATCCTGTCTTTATGCAGCCTTTTGTCTTGTAAGCCGGTGTGCCAGGTTGGCTTTGAGCCCTATTCATCCTCTCCTCTGCCTCCACCCTCGAACTTTATCTGGATTCCCTCGGGGCACATGACACATGCAATCAGTCTGTATAAGTAAGTGTGTCTCGCTGGATGTGCAATTGTAGACATATGTGTGAGATAAACGTTGTGTATCGTGGGCTTGTATGTGCCTTTCTGTACGTGTTTAACTCTGATCTTATCTCATCAAAGCATCTTCCAGTGGGACAGGAAATTGTGCTGGAATTCAGAGTTTATTACACGAGCCACGGTTCAAATGCAGAGCCAAGAAAAGAATCAGACAAATCTGTACATTTATGAGAGTGGAATCCATCTCACAGGATGCATCACTCCTGCTCTGAGTACTCTAATACCGCTGCGCTACCGTGACAGTAAGAACTCATAAATCATAAGTCGGCCTCGGGATTGGGAGATGTTGGCTCATTCTGCAGCAAAAGCCTTAGAGTGTGAACCGTTCTGTTTTTTTGCCTGGCGGCTGACGCATGAAGCTCAGTGTTAAAGGGTTGGTTCCACTGTAAATGACTTCAATATCAGGGAATTGATATAGTGAATAATTCTGGTTTGAGTTTTAAGATATAGTTTTTACCCCAATGCACACTTTTTTCTAGTGACGCAATTGTCCAGAACACAAAATTCACTTTATCTAATTTTTATTTATTTGGACTGAAATATTTTTTTATTATTGTTCTTACATGCATTTTAATTGTGAATTTAAAAATGCTTAGTGTGTACTATGAAGTTATATATATATATATATATATATATATATAGGGTTAACCTGTATAGCCTGATAAATAACAGCTGCTTTTCACACATCCAGTGTACATGGAGTCAACTTATATTTCACCAGTTCACAACAAGACGGATCTGAAGGTAGGTAAATATTAGAGAGAACTCTAATATTTACTATATAAATATTTGAGAGAACTCAAATGAGCAAGCATTTGGTGACTGTGAGGAGGAAGAACTCCCTTTTAACATGAAGAAACCTCCAGAATCTGGTTTAGGGAGAGGCAACCATATGATAAAACTCTTTTTAGACTCTTTAGCTGCTAAATGCTTTACAGGGAGTTGCTCACTTGGTCTGCTTGCACAAGAGTGACAAAATCTGTGAAAACAGTAGAGTTCGGGTCCAGAAAAACCACAATGAGCTGAAAGAAACTAAAATACTTACATAGAGTTGAGATAAACTGCAGTCATGTAATAATATTTGATGAAAACATGGAATATAAAACATGGTAAAAAATGATTGAACAAAGAACACCTCTGCTTCCATTACAGATGGAGGGAGGCTTGCAAATCTCTGAATAGCCTCTGAGCAGGATGCATGTGTAAAGAAAAATGAAATAACACCACATCAGTGAAGCAAAAGCAAGCAAGAAAGGCTGTGAACAATTTGGCACTAAACTGGTAACACTCTGGATAAACTGAGATCTTTAGTTGGCAGTAGTTGACTATGATCAAACCATTCTGTGTAACATGACCTCCTCTCTGTATTTGCGCATACTTTCGGTTGCTTATTCTTACTGTTTATTAGTTAGCTTTTAAGACTAGCCATATCACAGGGGTTACTGAAAATACCAAACATCCTTGTGCTTTGTTTTAATTCTGACATTATGATGCAGAAATTTATCAACCTATCAAACACACATGAACCAAGGGCTGACATTCAGGATTAATGATTGTGCTCAGTTCAGTATCTGTTTTGCTGGATTCATGATTGACTCCAGAAGGTCAGATCACTGCTTCTTCAGAGGAAAATCTGCTCCTCAGTGGCCAAGCTGAGCTCAAAGTGACGCAGCAGACAGTTGTCT